>NC_136059.1:1253742435-1254351346 GCF_964261635.1 Lissotriton helveticus | reverse complement strand
CTTGAAGAGGTTCCTGTTTGATATATATGCATATATATATGTGCATATATATGTGTGTGTATATATATATATATATATATAACGCTCCGAATCCTCCCATTTTCAAAGAAGACAACAGCACTCGAGAGGTAGTTTCAAACGTGCAGGTTTATTTCTCGCAGGCACTCTCCACAAACGCGTTTCGGCGTGTCGCCTTCGTCAGTGTGGTAACAATGATTTTCAATTTTAGGTGGATTAAATATACCATTTTCACTTTCTTGTTTTAAGCATTGAGATAGACAGAGGACAACCCCACTATAGTCGCTCTAGGCGCCATCTTAGAATGTCAGTATGTGCAACCTTTAGAATTATCACAGGTTATGCAATAAAGCCCCTAGATGGGCTAATCCATACAATGAGTGGGTATAAGCAATAGTTTGTAAGTTTCTGAGATAAACAACAGAATAAAGCCGTGGATCGGCTAGAGTCCTCTACCTAATAAATCACATAATGGTCCACCAGTACCTGCAGACATTTAACATCTCTTACTACCGTATAAGTCGCAAAGCAATACAACTCACATTGTTTGAATCTCAATTCATCAACATTCTTAAGTGGGAAAGAAAGAGTTCTCAAATCCATAGAACACCACATTATTAAATACAAAGTCATATGAAGGTTCTAGGCAAGGAGGGGAACTCTAAAGAAATAATCAAAGTACATTCAACATGATGTTGTGAATCCATCAAGTGAGTGTTGTGCATATTAAGCGACAATGGTGCATAAAAGGTAAGTGTTCAATAAACAGTTATCAATACCTTCACAAGGCAAGCTAACAGCCACTCAAGTGAACCTCGAATTCTACATCACATTACAACCATATTAAGACTATTTACAAAATTATCTGTGGGCCCTCCGATCATCCAAGAGTCTTGCTCCTGTGCTATCCTGTTAATTCATACAAAACTGGAAGTATCTTGGATGCTACATGGCCTTAACGGGACTACATAGTCCTATTTTGTTTTATTTACCCAGATGAAAAGCCATCTCCTCCCCAGCGTTCAAGCCCCTAGGAAACTTCGTAGAGAGGTCTATAATGAACCTGGATTCAAGTCTACGGAGTCGTCTGAGGCAATCTCCGCCCCTCACATTAGGTGGTACAGTGTCAAGACCAAAATACTGTAATAGTTTCCGGTCTCGTCCATGGGCCTCTGCGAAGTGGCGGGCCACTGGGTAGCTGTTGTCTGCCTTGTCGATGGCTCTCAGGTGCTCCATAACCCTTAGCTTCAGTTCTTTAATGGTGCTGCCTATGTAGCGGAGGCCACATGGGCAGTGCAAACAGTAAACAGCATATTGTGTACTGCAGGTGATAAACTTTTTGATTGGTATACTCATTCCTGTATCTGGTATGGTGTACGACAAGACTCTTCTGCTACTCGCACACGCTTTACATCTCCCGCAAGGAAAAAACCCTTTTTGATCTTTCAAGGTATTCGCCCTAGGGGGAGGTTTATCCAGATGGCTCCTGACGAGCATATCACCCACAGACCTTGCTTTACTGAATGTAACTAATGGATTGGGAGGAAGGTCATCCTTTAATACGATGTCCGTTTGCAGAATGTGCCAGTTCTTTTTTAGCATTCTTTTCAGGTCATTTGCTCCGGTGGAATAAGGAGTGATCAACCGAAATTTATTGATGGTGGTGGTTCTGTTTTTGTCACGGCCTGATCCATCTGATCTGGCAGTGAGTAGGCTTCCTCTCGGTATCTTTTTTACCCTACTCAGCGTGTCATGCAATAAGTCTTCGCCATATCCCCTTATCTTAAAGCGGGATATACATTCAGAGGCAGCCGCCTCGAAATCCGAATCTCTAGAACAGTTTCTACGAATTCTCAATAGCTCTCCGTAGGGGATGCTATTGATTAGTTGTGGTGGGTGGCTACTGCTGGCAAAAGTGTAGAATTGCCAGCAGTCTTCTTCCTAAATAGGCTCGTGTGTAGTTGCCCATCTTCAACAAACACCTTCAGGTCCAGATACTCCGCTGCCACAGGAGAAATGGATCCTGAAAAGTGTAGGTTGAGGTTGTTGTTGTTAAGCAGCTTGATGTATTCAGTGGCTGTTGTAGCATTACCATTCCAAACGATGAAAAGGTCATCGATATAACAATGCCAACACACGGTGGTGCCCACCTCCTGCCCAACCTTGCAGCTCCTGGGTACTTGCTCCTCCCACCAGCCCACGAAAAGGTTCGCGTAGCTGGGAGCGAAGCAAGTACCCATCGCCGTCCCTGACTTCTGTAAATACAGTTGTTCTTCAAACAGGAATACATTGTTGGTTAAGCAGAATTCAACGAATTCAAGTATCATGAGATTGTGTCTGGCGAAGCGGATCTGGTGCTGTTCTAGAGCATGTCTTATTGCTTTCAAGCCCTGTTGGTGTTCAATGATTGTATATAGGCTTGTGATGTCAAGCACCACAAGCAGATATCCTGGATTCCACTGCAGATCTTGTATTTTCGTCAGGAAATCCTTTATATATCTGTTCAGCACTCCTACTGGTCGGCACTGGAATCCGACTCCCCAAACGTAGGTACAGACCACAAAACAGCGCTTGATTTACTTCAAAAGAGGTTTAATGTTCTTCTGTCCCCAGCATGACGCGTTTCGGCTGCGCCACGGCAGCCTTGATCACATGACCCCAAGAACCAATAGGTGCATTATATATTGTGTGTATCCCACTTAAAGAACCCTCAGCAGTACATAGACATAAAGAAAATACTATGTAAAAGGAGATATTGCCTGAAACCACATAACTGTCAGTCTATATACAGAAGGAACAGGTAAAATGATATATTTACAAAAACGAACTTTACAAAATATCATACATTTTGTTTACCCCACGGCACTGATTTTAATAATACAGCCATTAATCCTCCTTTCTCCTACTTCAACGGTAAGCATGTTATTACTCACCATAATCTGACTACTGTGAAAGTCAAAAACCCTGTAAACGTTTCAAGACTTTGGGAAAGTGCTCATATTCTATATTCTACTTAATAAAGTGCTAAATTAGTGCAAAAGTGCAAATTGGTGAATCTAAAATCAAGAATTGTAAATTCATATATACAAGGGAGTGCATTGGTGATGGCACGATCACTGAAACCTCTATTTATGAAGAGTTACATGCCAACAACCTACAGAAGTAGTTATACTATGATTATATCACAGCTGAAAACCAGATCCGATCACTCTCATAATAAGACAAAAGCTGAACATTGTGGCATAGTGCCCTTATTTCTACACAAAAACAACCTCATGCATAAAGGCATTATCAAAACCTCTTATCCTATTTTACCAGAGAGAAACACCCTGGGATGATGCAGGGGAGGTGATGTCATACGAGAACCCCATATAAATGCCCCACATAATGACCGGGCCATTTGGACAATACAATGTTCTAATTCACTTAACCTCTGCCCACTCAGGTCACTTCAAGATGGTAACGCTGCAGGTAGGTGTCCAGAATTACTGTTAATATACCTGGCTATAGGAAGCAATGGAGATCTTCCCCTGTGTTTAATCCATTAGGGATCCTGGTATCTAACAGCAGAATGTATTTACTTTCAAGCTGTCTTAAGACTTTCTCCCTATTTCCCCCCCTGATGTTCTTGGGCACCGCATCAATGATAAAATACCTCAAGTCATTGAGATTTTTATTATGGATCAATTCAAAATGCCGGGCGACAGGGTAATTGACATCAAAATTTACCACGGCACGGAGATGCTGCAGAATGCGGGTAAAAGCCTGTAATTTAGTGCTACCAACGTACCTGAGCCCACAGGTACACTGGAGCACATAAACCGCAAACTTAGTACGGCAGGTAAAGTGTTCCTTGATCTTAATGGAATTGGGATCAAAAGCAGACAAATACTCGCTAGTATTTACGCCAAACTTGCAGGCTCTGCAAGAGATGCACTTGAAAAAGCCACATTTGTTGGAAATCCGATGAGGTTTAATTACCACCTCAGGGCTGGATTTGACCAAAACGTCCCTCATGGACGGGGCTCTTCTGAAGACCACCGAAGGCTCATCTGATATAAGTGGAGCTAAGCTGATATCAGTTTTTAAAAGTGGCCAATGCTTTTTCAAAATCCCCCTCACCTTTTTGTGTACTTCATTGAACGTGGTTATCAAACTGATGTCCCTACTCACTGTTTCATCCTCCATATCACCTGGGCTTGATGTAACGTCTGTATTGATTGAGGAGAGATAAATCTCCCTGTCAAAAAGATTGGCTTTATCCTTTGCATCTAGCAACAGGGAAGTATCATACCCTCTAGCACGAAATCTATCAAAAGCCTCATTCTGACAGCACTCAAGATCTGTTGATGTACTACAGATCCTCCTCATCCTTAAAAACTCCCCATAGGGGATGCTCCTAATCAGATGGTTGGGATGGGAGCTACTCGCGTGCAAAATTGCGTTGCCCGCTGTAGTTTTCCTGTGCAAACGGGTATGTAACCCCCCCTCCGCAATGTAAATTTCCACATCAAGAAATTGGATACGATGGATGCTGATCTAGGAGGTGAAACGTAAATTGAGATTGTTGCCATTAATCTTATCAACAAATTCATTCGCTGATTCCACTGAACCTCTCCAAATCAAGCAAATGTCATCAATGAATCGCCAATAATGTATCATACAATTGGGGAAAAAATCATCGAGTGTTCCCTTGAGGACATGCTCCTCCCACCACCCTACATGTAAACATGCATAGGTAGGAGAGAAGCATGCCCCCATTGCCACTCCTCTTAGCTGTTGGTAAACCTCCCTGTTATGCAAAAAGTAATTGTTATTGAGACATAATTCTAGCATTTTCAACATGGTGCTGTGTTGACTGTAAGAAATACTGCGTTTGCTCAAATAGTATCTTACTGCATTCAGCCCATCCACGTGAGAGATACTGGTGCAAAGTGAATTAATGTCTAAAGCAATGAGTACATAATCATTCTCCCATTTGATACCATTGATCTTAGAAAGGAAATGGCCAGTGTCTCTAATGAAGGATGGCAAGTCCTCCACAAATTCATGCAGGAATTGATCCACATATCTGGAAATGGATTCTAACAGGCTCCCCTGGGCAGAGATGATAGGTCGCCCAGGAACCGGAGATAATTGTTTGTGGATTTTTGGAATTAGATAGAAAAAAGGAGTGACTGGGAATTCGTTTTTCAGGAAAGCATGTTCTTGCTTTCTCAATAAACCCAATTGTCTCCACTGATTTAATTCCTTATGGGTTTTGTCTTTTAAGCACTTGATGTCATTAAAGCTACCCTTTTTGTAGCAGGTGCTGTCACTTAAATGCTTTTCTGCTTCCTCCATGTAAAGGCTGCGGGGCCAGATGACAGTGTTGCCTCCCTTATCAGCCTTATTGATAATGAGGTTCGAATCACTCCTTAATTTTTTCATCAAAATGTGGTATTGTTTTTCCATGTATTTGAATCTTTTCTTTCTACGAGTGATGCTGT
The DNA here is from genome assembly GCF_964261635.1 of Lissotriton helveticus. NCBI lineage: Eukaryota > Metazoa > Chordata > Amphibia > Caudata > Salamandridae > Lissotriton > Lissotriton helveticus. The sequence goes on along the minus strand of NC_136059.1, from coordinate 1,254,345,839 downwards.
TTTGTAGTCCTTTCAAATCTTCAACCACTATATCACAAAAAGCGTCGATATTGTCTTTCGGCATTATTGGATAGAACGTGGAAGGAGGCTTGAAAGTGGTCACACATGGATGATTCATAGAAATCCCCCCAATAGCTAAGTTTTGCTGGGTAGTCCCTGGTTCAAAAACTTCCTCACGCGCTAATTCATTCGCCACTCGGAGAGCCTTAATGTCCGCAATTTGAAACATACTCGATGGTTGGGTATTCTTCGAAATATTCGATGCCCGAGCCTGAGCGTTATTCAATTTAAAATGTTTCTTTAATTTAAGTTTGCGAATGAACTTAAACACATCTATACGTGTTTGCACATAGTTGAATGAGTTCTTTGGACAAAAGGACAACCCTAATGAGAGGAGCTGCATTTCCGCTTTAGACAAGGTAGTGTCAGATAAATTGATGACTGTATTATCTTGTGAACCCAGTGCCTTTGTTTCACTCGAAATTGCAGATGGAACCAGGTCCTGAATGCCCCCTGAATTGTCAGTGGTCGGGTTTGCTGTTGCTGTTACCACTTCTTCCCTTTCCCTCTGCCTCTCTTTACAAAGCCTCTGCCTCCTGAGTTTCCTCCTTGTGCTGCGCTTTTTGTTTGCTGTTCTTCGTTTAATTTCCGCTGTTGGCGAGTCAGCGGTCGCAGTGTTTTGTATCTGTCCTCTACGAGAAAACCCAATTCCTCAGAGGGTGTGTATTTAGTGGTTACTCTTCCTAGGTTTGAACCACCTGCTGCTCCTTCATCCGAGTCACAACTGCTTGCTACTGAGCTCAATTCCGTTTCCGACACTTCCGTTCTTTGATCATTTCCAACTGTGGGATCCACATTTTTAGCTACCAAGGCTTGTCCCTTTGCATTGTCAAATTTGCGCGCGAACGTGAAGATCCTTCCCGTCTCATAGTCATTCTTATCACGCGCAAACTTGTATTGCTTGCGAGTGCTAATCGTCTCCTGGTGCTTTGCCAACCTGACCTCAATCTCTTCTCTTTGTTTTTTGATGAAATCCTTATCTTCTTCAACTTCCAAATCCTTATTTAATTCCTCTATTTCCTTAAGGATCTCAATGCGGTCGATTTCCGCATACTTTATAAGTAGACAAACCATGTTCATGGACGCGTCTAAATTCAAAGTGGCCCATTCTTTCAAGAGCAAGGGATTGGGATTTTCAAAGGAAGGCGCTATAAGCACCCTCAATCCCCTCGGAACTCGCCCCACATCTTTGTATTTCTGCAATGACCGGTGCTCCCACCACTTGGTGGTTTCAGTTCTTAACAATTTCTCCAAGCGTTTCATTTATATATATATTTGAAGATAGGTTTGCCCAAGGTGGAAAAGCCGCACACGAAGGGGTTATCACACAAATGCTGCCGGTGGTAGTACACAGCCTGTCACATGCCCTTCTTCCAGCTTGCCAAACGCGTTTCGGGGGTCATCCCGCCCTTGATCACTGGCTGCACCATGTAAGACAGAAGCCAAACCTAAATTCAATGCCCCTGTTTTTATTGAAATACAGGGTCCCGCCTATATGGGCTGTAGCAAAGCATTATGGTTGTTGCAGTTCATGCCACGGACTCCAGGTGCATAACCTCAGTGGGTGCCTCAATTCTTACGCTGGCTAAAATAAAAACCCCAGTGGGTGAAGAAAGTTGTACACAGCGCCGTAGTAGTCCCAATATGTACCAGCAGCTCAGGCCCCCCTCGTTCCAAACACCGCTCTACATGAGCGGGCAGTGTAGATCTGCCAGAGCCAGCAGCGGGGCTTTTCCGCGACTAGGCTGGCCGCTATATATTTGAAGAAAGGTTTGCCCAAGGTGGAAAAGCCGTAAACGAAGGGGTTATCACAAAAATGCTGCCAGGGGTAGTACACAGCCTGTCACACGCCCTTCTTCCAGCTTGCCAAACGCGTTACGGGCGTCATCCCGCCCTTGATCACTGGCTGCACCATGTAAGACAGAAGCCAAAGCTAAATTCAATGAAATACTGGGTCCCGCCCATATGGGCTGTAGCAAAGCATTATGGTTGTTGCAGTTCATTCCACGGACACCAGGTGCATAACCGCAGTGGGTGCCTCAATTCTTACGCTGGTTAAAAAAGGGCGGGATGACGCCCGAAAAGCGTTTGGCAAGCTGGAAGAAGGGCGTGTGACAGGCTGTGTACTACCACCGGCAGCATTTGTGTGATAACCCCCTCGTGTGCGGCTTTTCCACCTTGGGCAAACCTTTCTTCAAATATATATATATATATATATATATATATATATATACATATATATATATATATATATATATATATACCCAAAACATAATTACAAGAAAGGGATCCGGCACTTAAAATCAGGGGCATAAAACTTGTTTATTAGGTCAGTTCACACCGGACACTTGGGACACCAAAGCGAAGCGTTTCGGCAGTTATACCTCCTTTATCAATCTAAAGTGGGCCATGTTGGTGCTCTTTTTAAACATTAACAACCATGAACTTAGAAGATGCACTTCTCTTAAGCAGCAAAATAGTTTACCACATTGATAAAGGAAGTATAACTGCCGAAACACGTCTCTTTGGTGTCCCAAGTGTCCAGTGTGAACTGACCTAATAAACAGGTTTTATGCCCCTGATTTTGAGTGGCCGTTCCCTTTCTTGTAATTAAGTTTCGGAAGCATTTTTGGATACATTCACAGCGCTGGCGTTGGTGCTGTTTCGTGCACCACCAGTGATCAGGTAGCACGCCAGCATACTGCAACCCCCCTTTTCTTTGATATATATAATATATATTTACTGAAAAAAACAAAGGTTACCGGGAAGTTATGGTTAGGAAATGACATTTTTGAAAAACTTAGAAATCCACTAAAAAACAAAAGGTTACAAAGATGTTATAGTTAGGCTTTGGTTTCACTCGTACAAAACCAGAGAAATTCAGAAGTTATAGTTAAGCTGAACTAACTATAACTCACGCCTCTGCAATGCACTGCTTATGACCTCACATATTACATCACTCATGACATGATCAGTGACATCTCTGATGGCATCACTAATAGCTTCTCAAATTACATCACTGATGACATCATCTGCAGAATCTCTGACGCACCCACTCACATCTCAATATAACATTTCATACACCCACTCCAAATTCCACACTACCATTCTCAAAACCATTGACACACCCATACCAAAATAGGCAGTGGGTTGGGACCAGAGCCCCCACAATGCAGGCTGGGCACTGGGGAGGGGGTCCCCATGGCCAAAATCAGCCCACGAGAGGGCCATGAGGCCCCTTTCTTTTAAAAAGAAGGTATAACAAGCATTGGCATAGCCAATAGGTCTCGCCTTTGGGACCTTATAAGTATTTAATTATGCAGCACAATATCATTGGTGCAACATCAACTGTTGCATGACTAAACACTTATAAAGTCCCAAAGGCGAGATCTATTCGCTATCAGTCTAGACACTAAAACACACGAGACTTTAGAGAACTGAATATTTTCTAAATTAGAAAAAAGCGATGTGTTTGGCTTCATGGTGACAGGCTTGAATCCCAGAGGGTCCACTTGACCATTTATCCTTCAGAGGTCTGACAAACTTAGTGCATTGAGTTGGGTAATTGCAAAACGTCTGTAATTTAATTTAACACCAAGACACCCTAAGCTGAACATGCGCTTTACATTATAACACAGGCTTCTACCAGCGTATTTAACTTTTCGTTTGGAACTAAGCACGTCCTTTTGTAATGTAACGGGTCCTATTGTGAAGCGCTCTGACACCTTCGGGTAAAGTTCGGGCTATTTAAAAACGCATAAATAAATGCAAAATGCTGCGGCCTAACGTGTCACAAGTCCTGTTGTCGCCAAGCTTTATTGACCTTAGTAGTTGCTCTTCTTTCGACCTGGGTCTCCCGTCAATTGCAGAGGACCTACGGTCGAAACCATTGAAGTTCTGGCATCGGGTATGGACCACCGAGGAGCTGCATCACTATAGGCAGGACCTCACACACGTCATGAGGTTGGATGTAAATGGCAAGATCCCCTGGCTGGCATTCATTAGGTCGGAATGCTCGGACCTTAAACTACCAGACCTATGGGATGACCCTGTTCAAGGATGTAGAAGGCTGTCGCGCAAATCCCTCGCACAGCTCTATAAGATGAAAAACCTCGCTGACCTGGGCAATGCTTATGACAGTGGCACCCTGACGGGATGTTTTTTAGTATCCAAAAATTCTTATATCTTTGAAACTTTCATGGACTTTATTTATCCTCTTTTGGCGAGGAAACTGTTCCTGCAATGGAGGTTTGGTACGCTCCCTACTAAAGTCTTTACCCATAAATGGACGCCAGGGGGCGACAAGCTTTGCCCATGCTGCAAAGTTAAGGATGAAGATGACTTGCACATAATGTTCTGTTGCCACGCCTATCGGAGCCCGAGGAGGCGCTGGCTAGCCCCTTTATGCCGGAACCTGGGCTTCAGAAATTATTTACCGGCCTACAGGGTGATGAAAACTAATACCCTGGGCCACATTGTGTTCGCGGTTTCCAAATTCTTAATGGCAGCATGGATAATAAGGAAGAAAATGTCTGGTTAATTCATTTTACCCTGTTTTTTCTAAACACTGCAGGTCCAGTTGTTTTTATTGTATATATTGTCTTTTTATCTGTATGTATATTTATTGCTTCTTTTATGGCCCATGTGGCCGAAATAAAGAATTTTTGGATTGGATTGGAGTTGCTCTTTAACTTTTTGTAGCACTTTGAGTTCTGCTTCCCGAAATATAACAATATTCGGATCATGTGGTCACGGTTTTCACGAAAGTTGGCCAGAAATACAAGAGCTTAATCCGTAGGCGAGGATCATCGACACAAACGAGGTGATCGTCAATGGTAATAGAAACAGAAGCCAGACTATGCAACCTTCGAAGATCGGTATGGGTGTTGAGATCAGGGGCTTCATTTAGAAATGGTGCTACTGTAAAAAAATTCTCAGACTACTAGGTTTAGTGAGTGACTATTCTTTGTTGGTGTTTGGTTGACGGTCAGTAACTGGTTGTCTATTATGTCAAGTGCAAATTGTACTCTCCGTGAAATAAAAGGATTCCATTATGTGTTTCCTTTACTGGACTTTTGACAGCGTGTGCAATTCAAGGGCCACGTTGCACAGACCAGAGTAAACGTACCATTTGCTGCCATTGTAAATAATTTGCTATAATTAATAACGTTCACCTATGGTTTAGCAAAAGTTTATATTCGTAACAGTGAAGGAAATTATAAGTCCAGACAAACTAGAAGTCCAAATAATGGGCAATTTATGGCCCATTTGTCGGTGTCCATTCATTCCAAGGCTCGCAGTTTATGACGCAAATGAGCCTTTTTTTGATAATCTGCCTTGCAGACGGAAAGCTTTGACTCATGGCCACAATTTTCTTTTCCCATCTAGGAACTGCCATGTGTGTGCTTGAAGAAGGATGGCGTCACTATCCTATATGTTGCCTGTGAGTTGAAAAGAGGCCACTCCGATTTTGATTGAATACACATAAACGAGCTTCAATGCTAAGCCTGGTGACCCGGGACACTTCCGAAAGGAAATTGAATAGTGTGCCTTTCAGACTGCTACAGCTGGAAGATGATTTTAAATAAAAGCGAAAGTTAAGGCCAATATAGGTATCTTGCTCAATTGAGTTCAATAAAAGAAAGAAAAATAAGCATTGGTCGCACATGAGGTGGGGGAGGGGGAGAAGCAGGAGTTGCGTGCGCGTGCGGCAAATGTGCCTAGCGCAATTGCAAAAAAAACGAGTGGTGACGCGCGTGGTGCGCACGCGCGTCATCGCAAGTGCTACCTTGCCAGCCACCAGCTTGCTATTACGCGCATGCGCGTGCGCTCTTGTGCACATTCTAGCAAGCTGGTAGCTGGGAAAGTAGCACTTTTAAAAGCAGCTACTAAATGTCTTAGGCCAGACCAGCGCATGCGCTGGATCAGGCCGAGACCTAATAAAAAAACAAAAAGGCTGGGCCCCAGGGGATGGGCTTTGGTTCATGAGGGGGGCCACGCGGCCACCTCCCTTTTTATTCAAAAACATTTTTAAAATGGGGCAGACCCCGTTGGAAGGGATCCCCGGGGCCGAAAACAGCCACGGGCCCCCTTTCTAAAAAATAGTAAAAAATAGAAAAAAAGTGGCAACTCGCCAGAGGCCCTGTCCCCTTTCTACACCACTGTGCAAATGCACCTTCTGGGATTAGGGATGAAGTCCCCTTCGCAGCTGAGGCTCCTTAGACGCCAACACGGCCACCTGTTACCTCCAGTAAGCCCCACACAATGGGATTGCTGAGAGGTGGTCGGGGGTCACGCCCCCTTTCTCCACCACTCTGAAAATGCGCCTCTTGGCGCACTGCTGGTTGGGGGAGGAGGACCTTCATACACTCCAAAACTCACCTATACGGCCTTTCACATATACAGTTGCTCACCCATATACCACTGACACATCCATTCAATCACCCATGCAGCCCCTCACAGATGCACTCACTAACCCATAGAGCCACTGACTCAACCACTCACTCATCCATGCAGGCAGTCACACACCCCCTCGCCCACCTTTCACCATTTTGGGCCCCGGGGCCCCATACCCAGGGCCTGACTCATTCAAAAAACGAAATTATTAAATAATTTCATTCATTTAATTAAAAAGTGAGGGGGAGCCATGTGGCCGCCTCCTAGGGCCGGGGCCCAGCCAATTTTTTTTTTTTTTTTTAAGGGATGTGGGCGATCGGCCCTTCACCCCCAGGCCATTTTCAGCCCTGGGGACCCCATCCCCCGGGGCCAGGCCATTTTCTTATGCCCCCCCCCACATTTCCAAAAATTAACTCTTGAAAGGTGGCTGTCCCCAAGGCTGCAGGCGCCCATTCAGGCCCCGCATCACTATTTTCAATAGACCCTGGGACCTGGCCCACCCGGGGGCCTAAAGGAAACTAAGCACGAGAGAAGCAAATCCTGCCAATTTTCTTTTTTGTAAAAAATGCTTTTTTTGGCCCTGGGGGTCCATGTGGGACCCCCTGAATAGGCCTAGGGGATCAGTGTGTTTCTAGCCTGCCCCTTTTCTTGTTTTGTAACCTTTTTTTAACTGAGTCACAAGACGGCTGCCAACACTTCCTGGTTTGAAATGTCAGCCAATCTCAGGCACGAGATCAAGAGGGTTTGCGGATCCACCGCGGCCCCAGTTGTATATCTGAGAAATGTTTGCATTTCTCAGGAACTACTGAATGGATTTACACCAATAAACAAAGAGTGCTTTCTCAACCAAGAGCTACCTTTTGCCAAATTTGGTGTAATTCCATTCAGCAGTTGGGGCTGTAGCAGTATCTAAAGTTTCCTATGGAAATTAACATGGAGAAAAAGGGTTTTCGGACCCGCCTTTTCTTGGCCCCCGCTTGACAGATCACCCCGTAACTTTCAACACAACAGCTAAAGTGAGTGGGCCATTAGTTTTGAAACTTTTGCGAGGATTTGTCAAACGGCGCCAAAGTTATAGGAAAATCCAAAAATATTTTTCTTTTGTAAACTAGGTCCTAACTATAACTACCTACTAGCGACTGCCAGTAGGTAATATAGATACATATATATCTATCAATCACCAAGGTATATATATGTGGATTTAGGTATAGAAAATATATAGACACCTACCTTTCCGCATCATGTCCCGCAATATTGTTGTAACAATATTCTGTCCCATTTATATTCAAGACTCGATATTCCCAGCCCACATCTGCACTAGGGATGTGTGTATTGTGCACAATGTATGCATATCCTATAAGTACCTTTTGCACTTTGCAGATATGTGCACATTTGATTAAACTGATCACATTGATTTAAACGTTCACTGTATCCTTCTTTTCCTTGTGTGTCTCTGGAGGGAGGTCTGTCCTAATATCCTTACACATCATCTCTGTGGATTCCCCTACACCTTTGCTGTCTTTTATGTCACTCATCTTCACACAATCCAAGCCTAGCTTGTGAGAGGATCTCTGCCATGTGCCAAGCAGCTAAAGACATTGAGTAACCTTTGCAAAGATCTGGCACTGAATAGATAAAAGTGTGATACTCCCAACATCTAACATCACAATTTGTATAAAAGGTTGTTTAATCACCATACACCTGCACAGTTTGCTTTTACGTATGCTGCTAATGTGAGTCTGGTAAATCATTAAGAGGATACAAGTCAAGTGAGGATAGTTGGCCCCCGACACTGCAAGAATATTTCCCAAGCAAGTTCTAAAAATGTATGTTTTGTTTTGTTTTAACACACCACATGTAAGATTACTGCCCAATAAAACAGTTTATGTGTTTTGATGACCTACTCCAAGAACAAGATTGTTCAAGACAAAGCTTAGCTTGTAGAGAAAGTAAACTTAAAAACACTCTCTGAGAGAACATATAATCAACCGCCAGGTTGTAATTCTGCACCCATATAAAAGCCACAGAAATGATCCTGACAATGAACAATCCCATAATAGGTTCTACCGCTCGAGCAGTGAAATAGGATCCCACTCTTTACACGACCACCTGGGTTGGTGTCCCCGACAGTAGTGCCTCACAGTGCACCACCTTCTTATTATTTACCCAGAATTCAACATATCCACGTTCCTTGGACTCTTTCATGCCTCGTGCTTGTTAAAAATGGGCTTTAACACAAGTAGCCAAGGGGAATCTATTAGATTGTGTTGCAAAATCTCTTCTTCCCGCCACTGGTAATTACTTGTGACCGCATCTCATTGAATTGATTTTTTGGACACTATGTCACCTCTAATTAGACACAGCGATATTCAAATTAGCATTGGCCCAGCACCAACAGGAACAGTCTAGCCTGAACTGCCAAGCTAGGTCATTTCCGAACAGAAACACAAACAACAGAAGACTAGTTTTTGCCTATTTGGGCCTCCTCAGTTAGGAGAAGCTAGGTCCTAGTGGCACAGTAAGGACGGGCAAGGTGCTCACTAAGTGGTCTGGGAATACCCCTTCCTTGCCAGGGCAGTGTGGTTTCCCATTTATTATATTTTTCCCATCACTGTAATCATAAAATCCATACTGTTCTCAGTGAAACTTGGAGATATAAATTAGGAACAATTAACTAACCTCCAAGGGATTGGAACACAAGCAATGCCTATATATATTGGCTGGGAAATCTTGTGTTATTGCACAAAAACACTGAATTCTCAAGTCAAGTTTATTTATAAGCACATGGTTATAGTTTTATTTGAGTGGTTCAAATATATATCTATACTCATTTGAACCGTGGATGGAATCATTCATCCTCCTATTATGCTTGTCTCCCTGGTGAACAACACTTACAACGCAACTTTTACATCGTAGAGCCTTTACAACGCAACCATTACAACGCAAACTATTACAACGCATTGCTCTGGGGGGTGCTCTAGGATAGGGAATAGGTTAATTTACTATCCAATAACCTTCCCTAGTGTCAAAGGGGACTGGAGTTGGAATAGTAAATTAAACTATTCACTACCCAGCGCCCAAAAGCACTATGCGTTGTAATGGACTGCGTTGTAATACTTGCGTTGTAAAGGCATGCGATGTAAATGCACGCGTTGTAGTGTCATACATCCTGTCTCCCTATGTGCACGATTCTCCTTGTAAAAAATCTTTCCACTCTCCTGCTCAAATTCACTTTCAGCTTGTTTGGTCTGGAATTTGATAGCACAGATTTTGAACAAATCTCTTTCTTACAACCTACATTGAATGGGCTTTGGGTTTTGCTCTTTCAACCATCTGGCATTAAGGTTTTTTCACATTTTATTGTTCTTGGTGATTTTAATGTTCATATGGACTGCTCTAGAGCTATTGAGACAGTTTCCTTGCTGGATACTATGTCCTGTTCCGACCTAACCAAATTTGTTTGTTTTTTTAAAGTTCAGAAAGGAGTTTATTAGGATAAAATAATACAATAATGTACAAAATGAAGAACAATGAATGTAGTAAGATTACATATAATGTACCAGTTGGAATGGAGGAGTACCTAAGGTATAGAACAAGCAATCAAACATGTCATATATAATCAATATAACTATATCATACCCTACATTAATATGAAAAAGGAGAAAGTTACATAGTCTATAAAATATTATAATACATAGTGAAATATAAATATAACTGAATAATGTCATAAAGGAAGTCATGGAGGTTTAGCGGCTTCTTGCTGAGCGGTGAAGGAGTAACAGAGGATTTAGCACCAGTGTCTATGAATAGTATAACCGGTGCCCACAAATCTAAGCGTTTGGATGCCAAATGTGTTGGGTATACAAATGTGGTATCTAGCCTATGATTGTAACAGACGGCATACCACCATGCTTGATATGAAAGTTTGGTGAAGTCTTCAAATTCTTAGTTATGTGTTGGAACGCTACTGCTAATAATAGGTCAATTACTCTTACATTTGTGTCCGAATGTTCCCAAATAGAAGATAAGCTACACAAAAAAATATGTAAAATAGAAAAGGAATGATTAGAATGAAATATTAAGCAGAGTTGGGACCACACCTTTTCCCAAAAAACTCGAACAAACTTGCATGTGAAGAGTAGATGGAATAGATCAGCATGTGGTAATGAACAAGACCAGCATTTATGTGAGATATCGGAATGATACTTATTAAGGACAAGGGGAGATAGTAATAGTCTGTTATATATGAAAAAAGGGTATACAACCTTTATAACGCAACTTTTACAACGCACTACCATTACAACGAAACTTTTACAACGCAAAAACTATTACAACGCATGTATTTAAAACGCATGTTTTTACAACGTAGGTACCTTTACAACGCATACCATTACAACGTAAGTATTGGTAAGTATATAATTATATTTAAAATGTTATATGTTTGGGTTTTTTAAAGGGGTATTTTTAGGGTTCAGGGTCAGTTTTGGGTTTTTGGGTAAAGGGGTATTTTTAGGGTTCAGGGTCAGTTTTGGGTTTTTGGGTAAAAGGGTATTTTTAGGGTTCAGGGTCAGTTTTGGGTTTTTGGGTAAATGGGTATTTTTAGGGTTCAGGGTCAGTTTGGGGTTTTTGGGTAAAGGGGTATTTTTAGGGTTCAGGGTCAGTTTTGGGTTTTTGGGTAAAGGGGTATTTTTAGGGTTCAGGGTCAGTTTTGGGTTTTTGGGTAAAGGGGTATTTTTAGGGTTCAGGGTCAGTTTTGGGTTTTTGGGTAAAGGGGTATTTTTAGGGTTCAGGGTCAGTTTTGGGTTTTTGGGTAAAGGGGTATTTTTAGGGTTCAGGGTCAGTTTTGGGCTTTTGGGTAAAGGGGTATTTTTAGGGTTCAGGGTCAGTTTTGGGTTTTTGGGTAAAGGGGTATTTTTAGGGCTCAGGGTCAGTTTTGGGTTTTTGGGTAAAGGGGTATTTTTAGGGTTCAGGGTCAGTTTTGGGTTTTTGGGTAAAGGGGTATTTTTAGGGTTCAGGGTCAGTTTTGGGTTTTTGGGTAAAAGGGTATTTTTAGGGTTCAGGGTCAGTTTTGGGTTTTTGGGTAAAGGGGTATTTTTAGGGTCAGGGTCAGTTTTGGGTTTTTGGGGTACAGGGGTACAGGGTAAAAATAAAGTAAAATTAAATTTAAATGAAATTAATTAAATGAAATTAAATTAAATTAAATTACATTACATAAAATTATATTAATTTTAATTAATTTACAATTAAAAAATTAATATATACTTACCAATACTTACGTTGTAATGGTATGCGTTGTAAAGGTACCTGCGTTGTAAAAACATGCGTTGTAAATACATGTGTTGTAATAGTATTTGCGTTGTAAATGTTTCGTTGTAAAGGTATGCGTTGTAAAAGTATGCGTTGTAACGTCATACATCCATGAAAAAGAGTTTTTGTGTCGTGTTTGCGGCTCTAGATGATTTCCCCAGTTCAAGCCATATTCTATCCCAGAAATCTATAGTCCAGGAAGTGTCAAATTCCTTTTCTCACAATAATTCCATCTTAGTTTTGTCTCTTGGAGTAGGTGGAGTATGTAAACGTTTATATATAGTGGAGGCCTTAGACTCACGAAGTAATAAAGAGCGTAATTTATCTGCATGAGTGGATTCAGGAGGGATGTTGGATATGTAATGAAAGTAAGCAGACTGGATAGCATGAGTCAAGAGAGAATATTTAGAACAAAAAGAGGAAGGGAAACCAAAAATAGTACTGGCTTGTGCAAAGGATATAATCATATCCTGGCTGTATAATTGGTGCACCCAGATCAACCCTCGTTGTCTCCAAGATTTCCAAAATAAAGGCTTGTTATTTATTAAAATGTGTATGTTATGCCATTTAGGAGAGTTAAGGAAGGATGTCAAAGGAGCCGCTGGAATAATTTTAGAAGTATGCTTAAGGATGGGAGTGGAAACACATTGTGGTTTGCGCGTAAAAGATAAATATTCTTGAAAAGAGAAAGGGAAATGAAAGATTGTTCTAATGTAGTCCAAAGAGGACAAGTTATCGAAGGATCAGAGAGCCAACGTGATGACTGGGTTAAAATGAAGGATTTATGATAAAGGGGAAAGGTAGGAAAATGTGTTCCCCCTTCCGATTTTGGACGAATCAATTTGTGAATGGACATACGTGATTTCTTGTTTCCCCATAAAAAAGAAGATAAAATGGAGTTAATTTTTTAAAAATATTTAAGAGGGATCGACAACGGGATATTAGAAATTGTATATAAGACTATGGGGGAGAGCATCATTTTTATGGTATCTAAACGATCCCACCAAGACAAGTATAAGGGATGCCGTTTTGCTGTTAAAGAAGATATTCTGTGCATGCAATTTTCCATGGATGGAGTGAAGTGTAAACCTAAATATTTAATAAATTGGGGGTTCCACGAAAAACCTGAAATAGCAAAGTCAGCACTAAAAGTATATTTTGCCAAGGGTAAAATGTCACCTTTGTCTTTATTTAATTTGTAACTAGACACAGATGCAAAGGTTTCCACCTCTTCCAAAAAGGCAGGGAGAGAAACCTGAGGTTTCGAGAAAAATAAAAGCACATCATCAGCATAAACTACCATTTTAACACTGGCTTCTTTAAATGTAAAGCCGTGGATGTTAGTGTTTTGACGAATCCTGAGTAAGAAAGGTTCTAGGGCAATATTAAAAAGAAACGGAGAGAGAGGAAAGCCTTGTCTAACTCCCCTAGCAAGGTTAAAGTAAGAAGAAATCTCACCGTTCGCTGTTACAGCTGCTCTGGGATTAGAGTATAAAATAGAAATTAAAGTAAGAATTTTTGGACCAAAACCAAAAAACTGGAGTTTACCAAAAAGATAAGGCTATTCGACTCTATCGAATGCTTTTTCTGCATCCAAAGCTATGGCCGCCAAAGAATGAGAGACGTGAAACCTTGGAGAGGATGTCAAAAAATAAACGAGTCTTGTCCGTAATAAGTCTCGCCTTAACAAAGCCGGATTGCTCAGTCCCCAGCAAATCCGGCATCTGAGATTCCAAATGTAATGCTAAAGCTTTTGAATTTTTTTTATAATCTATGTTAACCAGGGAAATAGGCCGGTAATTTTTACAATGTTGAGGTTCCTTACCCTCCTTAGGGATGAGGCAGATAAGAGCGTCAGAAAAAGATCCAGTAGATTCTCCAGATTGTAGAAAGGTGACTATCAGGGTATGTAATTTGGGGATCAACAAAGAAGCAAAATGAATAAAAAATTCTACAGTAAGGCCGTCTGGTCCAGGGTCTTTATCTTTTTTGAGGATTTTTAAAGCGGCATGAAGTTCTTTCTGTGTGATGTCAAATTCTAAAAGGGAGAGATCTGGGCGTGTATCAGGGGAAAAATGAATTTTGGAAAGGAATTGAGAGATAGAATGGTCGGAAGAGAGGGTTTCAGACGTATATAATGTTTTATAAAATTGAAAGAATTCATTCAAAATCTCTTCATCCTTAAACTTTAATGAATTATTATTATCAAAAATAGATTCTATATTAAGTTTATTCTGTTTAGATTTGAAATAATTGGCCAATAATTTCCCTGCTTTATTTTGACCACCATAAAATTTAGCGCTGGATTTAAATAAATTATTTGAAGCATTGCTAGTAGTATCTTCATTAAATTGAAATTTGACTTTTAGAAGTTCAGATAAGCAGGACTTAGATTTAGAGGCATAATAAGAGTGTTCCAATTTCTTAATTTTGGCTAATAAAGAATTGTTAGTTTGCTGTGATTTTTTACGTTTGTTGGAAACAAAGCGAATAATAAAGTCTCTGGCTGAAGCCTTAAAGGCATCCCAAATTATATGAAAAAGCATGTCATCCGTTTGGTTAACAATGAAATATTCGTTAAAAAAAGAAGCGAAAGATGATGTAAAGACTGGATCTAAAAGAAGGCTATTATTAAAATGCCATTTGCGATGCAATTTGGGTTTATGTAAACATCAAGGTGTATGGCAACCGGGGCATGATCAGATATCAGAATAGAACAAATATCCGCCTCCATTAATGATTGAGAAATATTATGAGACACAAAGATATAATCAAGACGCAACTGAGTTTGATGTGCTAGTGAGTAAAAGGTGTATTCTCTCAAGGTAGGATTGCAAAGTCTCCAAGCGTCTATAAGTTTATGTTGTTTTATGGTTTGTGTAAATAATTTGTGAGATTTATGAGGTACAAAGGAAACTGATGAGTTCCGATCCAAAAATGGGTCCAAAATGTCATTACAGTCGCCTGCAAGAATAGAGTTGTCATCGTAGCATTGTGGGATTTGTTGGGCCAAGGAAGTCCAAAAAGAAGGGTCTCCAATTGTGGGTGCATAGATATTCAATAAAGAGACCGGAACATTATCCACCACAAATTTAACAAATACCCATCTACCTACTTGGTCTGTACAGTGGGATAAAATTTTGACAGAGAGGTATTTACGAAAAAGAATAATAACTCCATTGCGTTTGCCGTCACCCAGGGAAAAGAGTACATCACCCACCCAAACTCTTTTTAGTTTTGCAGATCCTTCAGTTGTTAAGTGAGACTCTTGTATACATGCAATGTCTGCCTCCAATTTAGCTAAATGGGTCAAAACCCTCTGTCTTTTAATGGGCGAATGTAAACCTCTGACGTTCCACGAAACAAGTTTTAAAGGCATAAATGAAAACTTCGAAGATACAAAAAACTCCAATGAGAATAACATCTTAAATTAATCAGGGTATGGTTGACATCAAACCAACTGTAAAAAGAATGAAAAAATTGAACTAGGAGAGGAAAGAAAGAAGAAAAGGGAGTAGAGCATAATAACAAACACTGAAGGGAGGAGGAGGTGAGGGGTAAAAGAAAGCCTTTAAAGAAAGAAAAAAAGAAAGAAAAAGAAGAGTATGAGAGAGAAGACAGAGAATAATTGAAAGAAAAAACTTACACATAATCCAGGACTTAATAGAGATGGAGGAATGGAGGGCCACACGGAACAATGACGAGTCCATGACCACACATTGGACGGAAGACAAAACGAACGGACTTCATAACATAAGAAAGAAATAACACGCAGGTGCTACCTGTTAGGACAAAAACAAGAATCAGAGATAATGAAGACAAGAAATAACATTAGTTAACTGTCACTTACATATTAATAAATAATAATTGAATGAAAAAGCCATTCAAAGAACATGAAAAAATTGTAACCAAAACTGACCACAAAATATCTAAGTAGAGCTAAATGAAGGATTAGTGTCCATTGTATCAGTGTAATAAGAGTGTAGAAAACTCTTCAACTTTACTGAATCGTCGTAGGTAGTGGTTTTATTATTAATGGTCACTTTAAATAAGCAGGGATGAAAAAGGCCATATCTTGCGCCTATTGAGCGAAGCTGCGGTCATAGTGCTAGAAATTCCTTGCGTCGATCAGCAGTCGGTTTAGCATAGTCTTGAGAAAAGAATAAGGAATTTTCTGACCAGGTTATGCGATTGTGTGCTCTGGCTGCTGACAGAATCTTCAGTAAATCAGTATATTCAAGGAAATATAAGATTACTCTTCTTGGCTTTTGTGCTGGTGAAGAGGACGTCAGACATGATGGTGGCCCCAATCAATGAGCTCTCTCAATATTCAAAGTAGTGCTCTCAGGAAGCTTAAGAAGTTTTGGAAGAAAGGATTTGAAGAAAGTGGGTGGATCCGAACCTTCTATTCCTTCAGGGAGACCATAAATACAAAGATTACTCCTTCTTTTTCTGTTTTCCAAATTCTCAATTTGTTTGTGGAGCATGGAACCCTGAGAAAAAATAGACTCTACTTTGGAAGTTGAGGGAGATAAGGAGTCAAAATTCTGTTCTAAAGTAGTGACTCATTGATCCATATTTGACCATTTATCGGAGAGCATCTGAAGTGTAGAATTAGTTTCCTCCATAAATGGGCGCAAGGCTCTGATTTCTTCTAGTAGTAAGTCCATTGAAACGGAAGTGGATTGTTTAGGTGGAGAAGGATGATCTTTCTTCAATCTTTTCGTTGAAGCTTTAGTGGCGTGAGATCCTAAAGTAGTGTGAGATGTCGATGCACCTTTAGGCGAAGAGACGGTTGAGTCATCCATGGAGAGGCAGTTATAGCGAGAACTGGTATGAATCTAAAATATATGATGCGTAGGATTAGAAAAAGGTAAGTTTTTAGATAATCTTCCCATAAACCTGAGGAGGAAGTTCCATTAACCACATATAGCAGTAGTGATCATATGTCAAGTTGCAGTAACCAGAAAACTCTGTAGTATAGGCAAGTAAATCAGTGATCAAGGCTTTATACAGTAAAATATCGTAGTCTGTTAACAAAAGCGCATCACTATAGAAAATATAAGCAAAAAGAAGGATGCTAAAGAGGGTTGATAAAGAGACCAATAGAATTATCATTGTGTCACTAATAGGTGCCCTCATAAATGTGCTATGACCACTACATACATCTGTTTAAATGTAATAAATATAAACATAAACATTATAATATGTTCTAGTTGGATAAAGAATATAACATAGTTATCATAAAAAAGACATGCAGACGAAATCAGCACAACAGCAATGCAATATGGCATAGGAAAAGTTCAGTCATATTACTGAGACAAGTGTGTCATTAGTGTTTAGTAGTAAAGTGGCAAACTTCAAGATTATAGAAGGGCATTAAGAGGAAGGATGAAGCAAAAGTACATCTGAAAGAATATGCCCGTAGAGTGTTAATAAGCAGTGGTTATTTACAACGATATTTGATGAAAAGGTGTCACCAGGAAAGAAGACGTCATGCAGGAAATCCATAAAATGGCGGACTAATTCTCAAAAGGGCCGTGCTGCACTGGAATTATAAAAGAAAACGACCTACATGTATCAAAGCAGCCTGAAAGCACTTGCCGTATCCCAAAAGGACCGCCGAGAGCGTCAGCAAGCAGGAATGAGCCGTGGCAGTGAAATGTTGCGTTGGGGAAAACTCCATCAGCGACTACAGGAGCAACAAAATGGCGGGCGCAGATACATCGAAGCTGCGCCGCAAACTTCTGGTGTCACAACTCCGTCCGTCGGCGAAGAAAAACTGCAGAGAAGGGATTTCCTAGAGTTGTAGATGTTCACATCGCATATCCCCTGCTTCAGAAAGGATGCTTGTGAATAATTTCCGTGTTTGTCTTGTCCGAGTCCCCGCCACCGCAGGAGAGTCACGGAACTGCTGCCATCGACCCTGGGTGCTAGCCACGCCCCCAACCAAATTTGTTTTAAAGCCCATTCGTCAGGTGGGTCAAATGATTGACTAGTTTTTTCCAATGTCAGGCTGCAAATGTTGAACCCCCTCCCCTAATATAGACAGATCACTTTTTAATTAGGTTTAGTTGGCCTTCCACATCCCGGATGGGTGAACAGGTTGCGGTTAGAGGCCATATAGTAAAGTCGAGCCATGTGAGCTCTTTGGCTCCCTAACAGAGACTACTCCTAAGGTCTCAAACTTGCTCATATTACAATTCGGAAACCTTGTAAAAACAGACCTTCTGCACTTTGGCTCACTGAAAGGCTTGGTGCAGAAAAACTCTGTGAAAAGGAAGAGCAGCTGTGGCCCTTCCGCTATGGCGGAGGAATGTCCCCCCCAAAAGCTGCAAAAATTGAACAATAAAATGATAATAAACCAGGTTTAATATTACTTTATTTTTCTCTCTCTGGCGAATTTTGCGGGTGGGACCATCACAGGGGAGGGGGCAGTCACGGAGGGAGAGTGGTGAGCCCTGTGATTCAGTGTGCGTGTTGTTTCGGCCAGCCATCTCAGACTGGCCAAAGCATCATGTGCAGTGAAGCTCGCTGCAATGCTGGGTCAGAGACAGCAGTCACAGGCTCCCAATCTCCATGGGAGAGCAAATCGAGAGTGCTCAGGCCAATCCTGACGCTGCTCTAATGAATGAGAGCAGTGTCAGGATTGGCTGCAGGGTATTCTGGGAGTCTGTGCTGAGGAGAAGAAGCACTCCGATGTGGTAGGACAGGCAAGTACGTTGTTTTAAAGCTTTTTTATTTGTTTTTTGTTGTAGTAGTTAGTCACCCCGCTCCCTTCCCCGCCCGCCACTCAGCGCGAACACCAGCAGCTACTGAGGCAGAGAGAAGTTGGTGCAAAAGGAATAAGGAGGAAGATAAAGCTATCTACTAGGCGAGCTCAAGGAAATACCACGCCTCAGTTAAGATTGTTAAAAAAGCCTTTTATGAAGATAAGATTGAAGTGAACTGTAATAAATCATGGGAAGTATTTAACATGGTAAAAAAATGTATGGCTTGTGCTAGAAGCCTGCCACCCCCTTGAGAGTTGTGTGAAAAACTGGCCTCGGTTTTCCAGGATAGGATTCTCAAATTTCTACCCAATCTGGCTACCTCTACTTTGGATGATGTTAGCTGAATCCTCCCCAAGGTAGTGACAGAGGCTGCAGAATGTTCCCTTTTTCTTAACTTTATTTCCTTGGAGGATGCTATTGTAGCTGTTCGAAGTCTTAAATCTGGCTCATCAATGGATCCCTGCCCTAAAGAGCTGTTAGTCATGCGTGCAGAGGTGATTAACCCATTGATGAACAAATTGCTAAATGACTTATTAGCTTTGGTGGTGGTTCTGCCTGCTTCAAAACAAGCAAAAATCCTCGCATTTAAAAAAAAAAACTTTGTCAGACCCCAAAGTACTGGCCAACTACAGGCCTATTTCTCTTCTCTTGGTACAGTCAAAGCTCCTAGAGAAGTTTGTAAACATCCAACCCTCTTGCTATCTGGAGTTCAATGATCTCTTGCATCCCAGTCAATTGAGGTTCAAACCGAATCTGAGCATTGAAACGGCTCTCCTTGAGATTCCTGAGCATATCAAATGTACCTTGGATACAGACTGCAAGGCTGTGCTGACTTTGTTAGATCTTTCAGCAGCCTTTGATACGGTTCCAAACTCGATTCTTCTATGTTGTATTTAAAAGATTAGATTGAAGGGTGATGTGTTGAGCCGGATGGACTCTATTTTAGGGAACAAAGGACAAGAGGTCTGGACCCCTCCTTTTTCATCAGGTAATAAGGCTGTAAGAGTAAGGGTCCCTCTAGGCTCAGCCCTTTGCCCAATGCTTAATTTGAGCCTGTGGTATCTGGTGCTCAGCACCGGCATTTAATTGGCAGCACCAGCCCTAGTGACTATCCACCACATGGTGGCACTGTCTGTCAAAATTTGAGATAAGCACAAAAGTATTTAAAAGTCAATATACATTATAAATTAATAACACTTGCCACTCACACCATTATTATAGCTTTTAGTAGCCTGAAATAATTTGAATTGTCACACTTGTACGAATGAGGTGGTTAGTACTTGAGGTTGTTCAGTCCTTGGCAGTGCCTGCAGGGGCGAGGGGTGGTACATGCTGCAGCGGTGCCCCATGAAGGTCCCTGAAACGTAGTTGTTTTTTAATAAATTCAGCACTTTAATATCTACCTCACCACTCTTGCCTACCTGGTGAGATCCTTTGAAGCCAAGATTATATTGTATGCATCTGACACTGAGGTGATCTTCTCTTTTAATAAAGGTGAAGACATCGCCTGCACTTAATCAGGCCATGCCTGGTTGCAATGTGTGCCTCAATGCATCAGAACCGACTGAAGTCAAATGCCAACAAAACAGAAATACTCTTCTTTGGCATGAATGCACCCCCTAAATGGTCGGTTTGCTGACCTGAGGGAGCCCCTACTCCGCTCCTTCAAACAAAGGGGGTTAAGAACCCAGGGTTGGTTCAAGTTTGACAATTAGCTCTTGCTCAGCCTCAAGTCAGGTCTGTGGTAGGGAGGGACCTGTTTTGATCTCCTCTGCTTGTTGAAAACTTTTTTGGTTTCTTCTGTCTGTTCCACCCAGGAAATCAGTAATTCAGGCCCTGATTACTTCTAGGATGGATTATGTTAATGTTGTGTACCTTGGCTTCCCAGACCATGTAATCCAAAAGCTACAGGTGGTTCAGAAAGCTGTGGCACGGCTGCTTCTCAATCTTGCCTTGAGATCCAAGGTTTCATCCCAGCTCCACACTTTTCATTGGCTCCCTGCAAAGAAACGTATTTTGTTAAAGATACTAGTTTTTAGTTATAGAGCCTTACATCAGACATGCCCCGGATATCTGGCCACCAGAATTCACTTTGACCTTCCTTTTAGGAATCTCTGGTCCTCTAATATGGCCCTAACTTCAGTTCCAAGGTTCTATCGTTCAAGGTCATGTGGTCATTCCTTCTTCTTTCTGGGTTCCTCTGTGTGGAATAAACTTCCTCTGGACCTTCGTCTGCAAGAATGGAACAGATCTTTAAGGAGAAGCCGAAACCATGTTTTTTTTTTGCTCAGCCGGTAAGTTCCTACCTGAAAAGACTAGAGCTGGGACTTTCCTCTGAGCCTCTGTGCGCTCTATAAATCCCATTCATAATCATCGTCATCATTTGCTTTATTCGGCCTGCCTTTTTTGACCATTGGTTTCAGAGACTGTTAGTTACTTCTTGACTCAGCCCAGTGGAGTATTCATCTCTCACCCAATGCAATCAGCTGTTTGATTGTATCGTTCCTTTCTCACTTCAGTGCTTGCGTTGAACTGCACGTCTGAACACTTTACAACCATAGTCCCCTCTGACGACTCCTGCTCACTCTAATGTGTTTACACTGCATGTGTTAGGACGTTATACCCAGACCTATTAGCTTTGCCAATGATTGTTTATGTTCTGCACTTTTCTCTTTCTCTTTGTTCTTGCTTTGAGTGACTTTCTAATTTTGTGTTTCAATTTCTTGGCTAGTTATTACACCTTCCTTTTTCTACATTTTACTCTCCTGTCATTCTATAGCAACCTTCTCACCCCTTTCATATGTTCTCTCTTTTTCCTGTTTAGTGGCTCCTCTGTGACTGTGCCCCTTTTTTAGGGTCTTTTATTGCATTAAAGCGTGGTCCGCCATCTGCCCCTTGTTTATCTGCTTCCCCTCCCTCTTTGTATAAGTTAATAAAAAGTAATTCTCGACGTCCTCTGTACTTCACTGTACAATAATGGACACATATTTGTGCCCCAGAATACGGTTCTTCATTGTATTAGGCACTTCAATCAACTAATTTTTTAATTCATTTTATCCATTTCTACGTATGGCACTTTTCTGCACAAGCATTTTCCAAAACTAAAATGACAGGTACATGGCTTAATAAACACATGTGCACAATTGATTCTTTCATGCTAATGAGCACAATGTACACATCTGTACCACTCGCATGTTTTACTGCTTTACAGAGTACTTCTTTCATTCAGAAAAATGGCAAGGGGTTTCCAAATCAACAGTCTCCTTAAATGACTTCCGTCATTTGAAAAGTAATCCACGACGGGGGTGGGAAATCTACTGTCAATATTTAACTACTTATAACACAGGATATAGTGACAGGCTCGGGTTAGATCAGATAGGAAAGAGTATAGGCCTGTTCTTTATAATTAAAAATGCGATATTAGCGACCATATTTAGAAAGCAAGGCAGCATCTGTTCAGCTGTGTTCAGTCTATTCATTAAGAAAGCACCGTTGCACGTGGCATGTACGTGATCTGATTGAAACTGACTGGGCAACAGATAAGGCTTGGAGTTACTTCATTTGTAAATATTAACCGAGAGGGCGGTTCCACGGGTCTGGCGGACAATTCTAGATTTGGGGGGTGAAGGTCCTCAGGATGGTGGGGGCAATGTCCTCTGCCACCCCACGGAGTACCCTCTGGCACCAAACTAAGAATCAGCCCCTTCATTTTTGCCAGTGGTTGCTGGTGGTGGGCACAGTGGTTATTTTTTCTTTTGGAAATATGCCTTAGTTTTTTAATCATCAGACTTTGACCCAGAGTGAAAGAGAAAACTTCAGAGTTTCGGGCTTTGCCCACCGATGCCTCATTTTGTATTAGTTACACAAAATAACTGTGTGTTATTTGTTGCTCCCACATTACTGGGCCGTAGCAGTTCCTGATGCTGTTTACGTCGTTTGGGCAACAAATGTTGTGACATTTTATATTTTTACATTCGATGAATGTTTTATGATGTAATTTACATTGTCTTTTGTAAATGATTTTCGGGAATCATACATTAAAGAAGAAGGAAGAGAAAGATAAGAAAACAGCAGCAAAAGAAGAAAGCTTGATTGGAAAATGTTCTCAAGGTGGTGAATGAGGGGGGTATGAGTTTTAAATAAGACAAGGCAGCTGTGGTATTTAGCAACAGGCCTGCACATTTCTGGGACATGTCTGCAAAGAACAACTACACTCTGAAAGGTAGTTGTGGTTGTACAGGGGTGTGGTTCCCCTCTTACATCTCCTAAAAGTGGCACTACATTGTGAGATTTTAAATAATCTAAATAACTTTGTAGTATTCTTTAAAGTAGTAGTATTATTCTACCTTTTACAATTATTTGTGATTGCTGTTAGGAAGTGGTGCCTTTTAAAGTACAGTGTGCAAGGAACACTGGGAAATGTTCCAGTAAACCATGATGATGACTTGGGAGGAAGATGGCCGACGTCTGAGGTGGCTGTTTGAGCTCTGACAATAGGACCGCGAGAAGGAGGAGGTCTATTAACCCGAAGGGAAGAAAGTAGAGGCTTGTGCATATAAACATAAGGGGAGTGGATGTTGCGGGCACTAGACCGTATATGAGTTTTTACTGGTGTGACAAATGCTGGATTGGTGTTGTCTGTTGTGCTTGTTACTTCACAAGGAAGAAATGTGCTGTCAAAACTGAGGGAGGACTATTTTATATTCCATCTACTCAAGTAACTTCTGAAACCAATGCTGCCAAGCTTGATTTCTCTGGCCTGGGCATCTTCACGCTTGGTGATGATGCAGCAAGTGCCATAGTGTGTAGGTAATGTGGGGGCTGAGTGAAATGTCTAAAGTCCTTTCCCAGAATCAGTCTCAACCTCAGATAAACAGCTTATGAATCGGCATCACGATGACTTTGATGAAGCGGGTAACAAGGCATCACAACAGACTCAGTAAGAAGTCTGTAGCACTAGAAAATGGATGAATCTAGTGTTTTCCAAATTTACTGACGCTTTACATTCTGATGCCACTGTGTCCGACCTTCCAAGTATTCCAAGCCTTTTAAGGACTCTCACGCTTAGCATCTCAACACATTAAATTGTCCGGCGATAAACACTGCCGGTCCCCCTAGGCTCGGCTTTGCCTCTCAACCTACCTATCACCCACTACCTGAGGCTAAATCACAGATTTTCTTAGACAGTTGGTGAAGGAGCATCTTGATTTTATTAACCAGTTCACTCCTAGGCCTTCCCTCCCCCCATGCTAAGCCTTTTTTTGGCTATTTGGGGTAGTTTGCGCTTAGGCCCCTGTAACTTTTTTCCACATAAGGTATCCACACCAAATTTGCGTCCTATTCTTCCAACATCATGGCGATTTTAAAGGTACCCAGGTTTGTGGATTCCCCTGGATGGGACCCAGTAATTAGCCAAAATTCAAAATTTTCATCATATATCTGTGATTGAAAGTTCTGGAATCTGCGTGCATCCACAAACTTCCCACCCAGCATTCCCCAAAGTCTCCCGATAAAAATGATACCTCACTTGTGTGGGTAGGCTTAGTGCTCATGACAGGAAACGGGCCAAAACGCAATGTGATCACATCACATTTTTCCAGTGAAAACTGACCCTTTTTTTCAATGTGCCTAGCTGTGGAGTCTGTACCCTAGCGCTGCTGGCATCTAGGGAAAACAGACAAACCTATACATTTTTGAAAACTGATACCCAGGGGAATCCAGGACGGGGTGACGTGTGTGGCTCTCTTCAGGTTCTGTTACCCAGATTCCCTTGCAAAACTCAAACTTTGTCAAAAATAACACATATTCCTCACATTTCTGTGATGTAAAATTCTGGAATCTGTGTGGATCCACAAACTTCCAAACATCCCACTTTCCCCAATGCATCTTGATAAAACGTAAACATTCCTTGTGTGGGTGGGCCAAGTACTTGTGGCAGGGATGGGCCCAAAACGTACTGTGGAGACAAAAAATTACCTATCACAAAACTACCTGGTTTTGCAAGGGGGGGTCACCTGGGATTTTGGCCCCGGGCTCAACATCCATCTAGGGAAACCTACCTAACCAAGACATTTCTGAAAACTAGACACCAGGGGGAGTCCAGGGATGTGTGGCTTGCACTGATCCCCCAACGTTTTCCTACCCAGAATCCCCTGCAAACCTCAAATTCAGCTGAAAGAATCAAATTTTCCTCACATTTCTGGGAGAGATAATCATGGCACAAATATCCTACCACACAGCGTTCCCCTTTTTCTCACGATAAAAATGATACCTCACTTGTGTGAGTGTCCAATGCCGAATCGCCTAAAATCTAATTTGTTGAAAAAATACAGTGCTTAGAATGCGCTGTGCTATCCCCTCAATCCCTATTTTTTGGGCCCTTCCCAGTCACAGGCCCTTCGCCCACCCACAAAAGGTATCATTATACTTGGAAGACTGAAGAGAATGCCCAGTTCGGAACCATATCAAAGGTGGCAGAAAGATCTATCAAAATTAGGACTGCTTTGCTCCGCATCTAAAGTGAGTTTAATCTCCTCAAAGACTTCCAGAAGGGCAGTTTCAGTACTGAATTTGGGTCTGAACCCTGACTGGCGTGGATGAAGGAGTCTGTTGGACTTTATTTAGATAGAAAGCTGACGATTCACAAACTTCTCCACGATTATGGATGAAGCAGGTAACAAGAAAAATGGCCTGTAGTTGCTTAGGATGTTGGGATCAGCGTTGGACTTTTTAAGAAGAGGCAAAGTCTTGGCCAATAAACCCAGATGCCAGCGATTTATTGAGAGCTGAATTTAACATGGGTTTGATAATATCAACTCACTTCACTATGAGAGATAGAGGGCAAGGATCGGCGGGATCCCAATCCCAAATTGAGTATGGCGAGTCTCAACAAAATGGGGTTGAAGGAGGTGAGAGCACAGTTAATTTTAGCAGGAAAGGAAGGACAGAAGTCGGGAGAATTTATGACTACAAGACTGCTTTGAATATCTCCAATTTTATGGCTGAGGAATCTGCTCTCTGGTGACATACAACAGGCTCAAGATACTTTTTTTAATCACTTGATATGTATATAACATGTGCGGAAAATCTAACATGAGGAGAGCCCATCAGTGGGCAAGATCAAGTGATAAAATACCGGAACTGAGCATTCTGGAGGATGGGACAAACAGTTTGTTAAAATACAAATAACGTGTAAAATGTAAATATTTTCATATAATTGATGTAATACGTTTGTGGAATTTTAATTGGAAGAAACAGTCATATGAATGAAATGTTGAATGAATGAATATTCTAAAAGATGGCGCTCAGGTTGACTTAACATTGAAGTCCGTCTTTTATGTTATGAACTTGACGTAATTGATGTTATTTTAAAATGAAAGAAAGTATGGTGGCCGCCTAAATTGAGAAAGGCACTTTGCCAAAACGCTTCTAAAGTGCACAAAACGTTCATTAAATTGGATATTTTTTCTCCTGAGAGAGCTGGTCCCCGTTTTTTGAGCGATATATAATTTGGGAGTGCACCCTCGCCCAACCAAGCACCCGCTCGAGAGTGCGGAAGCCAAGGTCTTTATGGAGCATGGTTACAGGGACATTATAGTTAGGCTGAGATTTCACTCATATAAAACCAGAGGAATTCAGCAATTATAGTTACTTGAGCTGCCTAACGGCTAGGGCGATCGACCTCGAATCTGGGGAACAGGGTTCGAGTCTCGGTAATGATGCTGAACATCCTGTGATTCTGGGCAAATCACTTAATCTCCTCGTGCCTAACAAAAATGAATGTGTGCTCATGTAACGCAACTGGTACTATGTAAAGCTATCTGATACTTGATACCTTCGGGTCATGTTCGCTCTGTATAAAACTCTGTAAAAAAAATAAAAAAAATAACTATAACGCCGCCTTAATGCACTGCTTATGACTGCACATATTACATCACTAATGACATGGTCAGTGACATTGCTGATGACATCACTAATGATATCACTGATGACTTCATCCACAGAAGCACTCACACACCCACTCACACCCCTATACAACCTCTCATACACCCACCCACAGAAACACACAACCACTCACATACCTATTCACAGGCCCATACAAGTATTCACACAACCACTCACTCATCAATAGATGTACTCACATACCAACTCACTCACTCATACAGCCACTCACATAAGCACTCACTCATCCATAAAGCTACTCATACAACTGGTCACTTATAATATACCCACTCACACAAACACACACTCACCCATACAGCTGCTCATGTACCTACCTATTTAACTATACAGCCACTCACACACTCACCTATATGGCATATCAACAAAGCCACTCACTAACCCATACAAGCACTCACACACCCACACAACCACTTACATACCCATTCACACATCCATACAAGCACTCACACATCTGTTCATGCGCCAATACATCTATTCACACAGATACTCACTCTACAATATAGCCACTCACACAGCAACTCACTTAACCAAACACCCATTTAAACAGCTAGTCACTCACCCATGTAGCCACTCACACAGCCAGTCACTCACTCATATAGTCATTCAGACACCCACTCACTCTGTCGTACAGTCACTTGCGCACACCCTAAACCACTCACTCACCCACACAGCCACTAAGTCACCCACACCTACCCATACAGCCATTCACACCCATACATGCATCCATATAGCCACTTGGACATCCACTCACACACAGATACACACAGTCACCCAGCCACTCACATAATCTTTGTTAAAAAATAAATGGAATCACTCATTATTAGTACAGAAACTATACTATTTTAACTTTTGTAGTACCTAGGTATATACGTTTCACACTCATACATGTTTAGAAAACACTCACACTCACTGGATGATGTCATCAGTGATGGCATTTGAGATGTCATCAGTGATGTCACTGACCATGTCACAAGTGATGTAATTTGTGATTCCTGAGAGTACGTCAGAATCCCCACCCCCTTTCTCCACCACTCTGAAAAGGCAAGTCCTACTTTAACAAACATAGAACTTCATTGAAAAAAACAAAGGTTGCAGGGATGTTATAGTTAGGAATTAGCATTTAAAAAACCTTAGAAATTCATTGAATGATATGAGTGAAATGTAAGCCTAATTATAACGTGCCAGTTACCTTTGTTTTTTCAGTGAATTTCTAAGTTTTTTTAAATTCTATTTCCTAACTATAACATCCCTGTAACATTTGTTTTTTCAGTAAATTTCTACAGTTCTTTAAATTCTATTTCCTAACTATAACGTCCCTTAAACTTTTGTTTTTTTCAGTTAATTTTGACTTTACATTTTTTTGCAATCCTAACTATAACCTGTCACCTTTGAGAGTAGGTGTGTGAGTGGCTGTGTGTGTGAGTGTCTGTGAATGGGAGTACCTGTGTGAGTGGGTTTCTCAGTGCCCGTGTGTGTTTGTGAGTGCCTGTGTGAGTGTCTGAGTTCCTTTGTGACTCTGTGGGTGGGTCTGGGAGTGCCTGTATGGGTGTCTGAGTACCTGTATGGGTCTGTGAGTGCATGTGTGTGTCTCTGGGTATGTGTGAGTGTCTGTAGTCTGTGAGTTGCTGTATGAGTGCCTATGTGGGTGTGTGATTGGATCTGTGAGTCCCTTTATGAGTGTCTGAGTGGATGTGTGAGTGACTGTGTGGCGCTGATAGTGGGTCTGTGAGTGCCTGTGTAGGTCTGTGAGTGGGTGTGTGAGTGCCTGTATATGTATGTGAGTGGGTGTCTGAGTGGTGCTATGCATTTTGGACATTTGCATACTTAGGTTATTTAAAAGGGAGTATAACAGAATTTCCTCTCGCCAGGAGACAATGAGAAAGAATTCAAGCATCACAGTTTTATCTGGATGAGAGATAATGTTTAAAAGTGTGGCTCTCCAATGTTTCTTGCTTTATCATTCCTTTATAATTAAATATTAGGCAATTCTAGCTTTAGTTTAAAAAAGAGGTGCAAGATAAATTGTACAGTAACCATCCTTAGATTTACAAGGAAGAAACAGTAGATGCAACCCCAGTGTGGAAAGTAGCAATTACGTGTGTGTTGAGAGCAATTATTATCCTTCCAGATCACATCTGACGTTGCATGGCCAATTCTTAGATGGTGTTGTACCTCAGAGTGTAGGCTGTTTATGCATTCAAAAACACTGCATTTAAAAGGGCTGAATAGTAACACATTAACTTCCATCCAGTGATGTTCTGGAAAGTTACATCATTTAAAGTGGCCACTTTTTTGCGCTGCTCTACCATCATCATTTACAACAAGGGGTGGTGATGGACAGAGTCTCTGAATTAAGCAGAATACTCTCACCCAGTCAAGAAATCAGGGCTAGATCCAACACCGTTTTTTAGCTCATTGCACCATCCCAGTTTCAGAACCTGGCTGTATGCAAATTAGTCTGTCCCTGGCCCAGTGCATCATGGGAACAGGGCAGACCAGACTACAAAAGCCAATTCTTACACTCTACCATCATCATCATCTTTATTTTGATCAGTTAGATCTTATAAAGTACATATCACAGTATTATTCTAGATATATCAATCATAATTTAAAATAATCAAAAAATAAATTGCAATAAAACACAGCAATGATTCCCTAAAAGAGAGCAAGAACAAGAGGCCTATTTAACAGAAACATTATTTTGAGGGATATTACACTTCCTAAGCAAATATAAACCCATATGTGCGAAGTGGTTCCTGGTACAACAAACACGACATCACACCTTTTAAAACAGAATCAGCAATAAAAGACAACAACAGTTCCTTAAAAAAGGACAAGGGAGAGAGGCCTATTTAACACACCTTTATTTTGGGGTGAAGTTACCCTTCTTAATCACATTTTCTTTTTCATGTTACATTTAAAATGCTTTCTTAAAGAATTTAGAAGACAAAAGGCAATTGCAATGGATAAGATAAACATCTGAAGATCAGTCCAAGCAATAAAAAATATACAATATGTGATTAATAGAACATTCTAAAAACAAAAGGAAGATTATAGACCAAATAAGCTTTAACTGAGTAACATGACTATGATGCATAAAAAAACCAAGTGCATTTTAAGTATTTAATGAGAGTGAGGGAAATGGAATAACAAAGGAAAGTAGGAAAGGAAAGAGAAAAAGCAAAGATAAGAAAAAGGAGAAGGAAGAAAGAAAGAGAAAGAAATAATGTAGTACTTAGAATTTAAACAGGCAATTTCGCAACAGCAATGTGGTTTATAAATAAACAATGACTGAACAATTCTAGTCTTTAAGGAGGTTCATAGTTACTAACCATAGATACGAGGCGAGCAATGTCTCTGGATAAATATGGTGTAAGAGGTGACCAAAGTAAATCTTTTTTAATCTTTGAATGAAGTGAAGTAGCAATGAGCTCGATCCAAACGGTGATGATGACACAACAAATTCCACCATGCCAAATTTGAGATTTTGGTTGTATCTTTCCAATTAGATGTGATAATTTGAAATGGTAATGCAAACATCAGATCAACAAATTTCCTGATCATATGCTGAGAAATCCATAGGGGGGAAACACCCCCCAAGAAAATGTGTACAACATCAAAAGTAAAATTAGTGGACAACATTTTGTTCAGTTTATTCTATACGTATGTCCAGAACTTATGGATGAAAGGACATTAAAAAAACATATGTAAAAGATCACTGTTGTCATGAGCACAGGACCAACATTTAGAATTAGGAGAGAATTTAAACTTATATAAGTTTGTGCGAGTGATTTATAATCTATTATAGAATTAAAGTAGTGTTTGTGTTGTGCTAGCCGAGCAGGATGAGGTATGGATTTTAGCCCATATTAATTTCCAAGTGTGAGCTGAAAATTCCTGTTGTAAATCAGATTCACACAAGAGCTCTATTTTAGATTTGGTAGTTAGTTTAGATGCATCAAGCAATAGTCTGTATATGCTAGATGCTCTTATTTGTGAAGAAAAATCTATCAAGGAAGGAGGTTGCATGTCTGGATATTTGGGATGTGTAGGAGAGAAGAATAGATTTGAAGTGCTGAAAATGAGAAGCATATTTATTAGATATATTATATTTTCCTTGTATCTCGGTGAAATCTAAAAGAAAGCCTCTAGAGAATAACTGTCCAACTACTATAGTACCTTTATTCATCCATTCTTTCCACACAAGAATTTTATTATTTAATTTAATGTGTGAGTTATACCAAATTGGGGTTTGTAAAATGCTTTCAGAAGGGGAGTTAGGGGAAAATATCAAAGGTTTGGAGATAGCTATGGAATGAGCGAGTATAGGAGAAATGAAATCCTTTTGGAGGTTGGATGATATGGATCGCATCCTTGAAGGCAAAGGGTAAAAGTTGTGCTTGCTCAAGTTGCCTCCAAACTGTTGATGAGTCTGAAGGGGTATCAGAAAGGGAAACACAAATATGTTTTAATGTGAAGGCTGAATGGTACACTCTAAGGTTAGAGAAATTCACCCCACCTGAATCCTTGGGTTGTTGAAGACGTGTCAAAGCAATTCTGGATTTACGCTTGTTCCATAGAAATTGAATCAAAGCATGATTAATGGTTTTAAAGAAAGTGTGGGGAAGAGATATTGGAAGCATTGACAAATAAAACTCAACGATAGGTAACAACGTCATTTTAATTGTAGCCATTCTACACCACAAGGTAGCGACGCGGCGCGATTGATTATTGGACTCCCAAGAAGGACTAAAGCTTCTCCTTTGTTGCAGAGCTTACACTGGCTCCCCATAAAGGAGAGGGTAGAGTTCAAGAGTCTATGCACGGCTCATAAAGTAATTTACGGCCATGCACCGGCTTATATTAAAGACCGTTTGGACAATCCAAAAAGAACACTTAGATCCTCTGCTTCTCAGCTGCTGATCTGCCCGCGGTACAGATTGGTGACTAAGGGAGGGAGAGCCTTTTCTGTGTTGGTCCCTCAGTTATGGAATAAGCTGCCAGAGGCACTGCGTAGAGAGGTAAACCTCCTAAGGTTCAGAAAGTCTTTAAAGACATGGTTGTTTGGGAAGGCTTTGGGTGTAGTATAGGCTGTTGTACTAATCTTTTGTGTTGTATGTAGTTATGGTACAAATTCCATCTGTATAAATTCCGTCGATTTCCACGCGCCTAGAGACCTGTAGGTGATTGGCGCGATATAAATCCAACATACAAATACAAATACAAGGACCAAAATAAAGGAGACCAAACTTCAATAAGTGCATTAACTTTGGTCATAATCTCTTTAAGGTTAATCTTAATAATTTATTTAATATTGTTGGAGTAGATGATGCCTAAACATTTAATACCTTTTGAGTTCCATTTGAAATTAGCATCTTTGAACACTTCCGGAAGACAATATTTATTTAATGGTAAAACTTCAGATTTTTCAATATTAAGTTTATAACTTGAAACTGCTGAATATGTGTTTAATAGTGAGAAAAACTCTGGTAAAGATGTAGAGGGATTAGAGATATATAATAAAATATCATCAGCCTATGCTGCTTATTTAATATTTAGATTTTTAATTTGAAAATCCAGAAAATATAGAGGTCAGCAAATTGTTTCCAGGAAGGGTTCTAATGATAAAATAAATAGATGGGGGATAAAGGGCAACCCTGCCTAGTACCTCTATGTAGGGGAAAGTAATCAGATTCTTTGCCATTAACCCAAATAGAGGTAGAAGTATACATTTAGTTAACGTATCATTACCTTCAGAGGAGAAGTATTCATGTTCCAAAATCTTAATCTGATCTAAGAGCTGTGAGGAATTTTTTAGAGCCCTTTTCTTTTTTTTAGCTACAAAGTCAATGATAAATCCCCTTGCAGTTGTTTAAAGGCATCCCAGATAATATTCATCTGAGAATCTGAGGGAAATTAATTGTGAAAAAATCCTGTAGGAAAACGAAAATTGTTCTGTGAATTGTTGATCCGAAAGAAGAGAATTGTTAAATCTCCAGCTACAAGTGGGAGAAATAAAGCTGGGATAATCAAGGTCTACAATAACGGGAGCGTGATCTGAAATAAGAATTGAACATATTTCTGTGTGTTAAAAATTGAAGTGTATGTTGAGTAAAAAATACATAATCTAATCTAGAATGGGAAAATTGAACAGGGGAGAAAACGGTGATTTCCAAGACATCAGGGTGTGATGCTCTCCAAACATCAACCAATCCTCTAGCGGATATTGCTTTCTGAAAAGTTCTGTGCATTTTGGTGGGAACAAATCTGATTTGAGAACTACAGTCCAAAAAGGGATCCATAAATTGGTTATAATCCCCACCAAGTATCAGGTTTTCAGATGAATGTGAGGGTAGCATAGTAGAAAATGTATTCTAGAATAAAAGATCCACCCCATTTGGGCCATATACATTAAAAATAAAAAATTGAAAATTGTGTATTATTAATCTTAACATCTATGAAAAGCCATCTACTGGCATCATACTTAAATGTATTTAACAACTGAACATTTAATGACTTATGAAACACTATAAGCACACCATTTTTGTTATTTACCACAGGGGGACTTAAAACATTACCCACCCACTGTTTTTTGACAAAATGTAAGTCTTGCTCTTTATGGCGAGTTTATTACAATAAGGCTATTTGACATTTCAATTTTGATAAATGAGATAAAACCCTTTGTTTTTTAACCGGATAACAAAGACCTTTAACATTCCATGTGACAATACGTACGTTACTCATGGGAAAGAGCATAAAAAATATATAAATAAAAAAATTGCATAAATGAGGCTCAAAATAGGTAAAGGATAAAATCAACTGAGACACCAATAAAATAGAATAATACCAAACAAAATGTATATAAATATCAGTAAATAAGGAAGAAATATTAACGTAGAAGAGTTGAGAGAAAGCAAGATAAAAGATAGAGAAAAAAATAATTATATAGTCAACATGTTATCCAAAACAAAATATATCAGATAAAAAATAATAGAGAATCATTGAGACAGGAGTAAGCAAATCAAAGAGTGTTAAAATATACAAAGAAGAGGGGATGAAAGAAGATAGGACATTAAAAATGAAATGTAACCTTCGGTAAAGAATCCGATAAAAATAATGAAGAACAACAAATAGAAATTAAATGAGGAAAGTTTGTTACATGACAGAGAAAAGGGAAAGAAGAAAGAGAGGAAAGAAAAGAAGACAAATGAGAATACAGAACAAGCATTTACAATGCAATAGGTCTCGGGTTAATTAAGTTTGAGCTATTGGCATTGCTAAATATTGCAACACCAACAGCAACAAAAGTCTATAAATTGTAGGCCAAAAAAATGTGTATTTATTTTTGTAGCAATGGTGGCATGCTGCGCTTTAGATGAATGGGCTACTCCCACCCCGACATTGTTCTTGTTTTTTTCCTCAAGTTGAAGCCCACTAATGCTTGTATGTCAGTGGAGCGAAAGGGGGAGGTGGGGGGGGGCTACTTTGTTACTGAAAACCATTAGAGAAACCGAGCTGGGTACTGTGAAAGCCAGAACCAGTTCTCAGACAATGATCACAGACATGGTTAGTTGAGTTATATGTGGGTCTGCAGACAGTAAAACAGCTAATTTGTGCAGGTGCCCGTGGTGAGCACCAGCGCTAATTTTGGGGATCAGGACTTCTTGAACATGGTTGCTTGTCTGGTTCCACCTGTGCCTGGACGTGATCTACACTTTCACAGCGCCATTCTCATCCACAAAGTCCTGTGAATCTGGAGTTAGCTGCACAGCTAAATGAAACCTTAACTCCGAGTGGCCAAAGAGAAATCTGGCATTCTGCGCTCTTTGAAAGATGAGGTGGCCTGCAGTCTTGGCTCAACGCCCATTGGTTCTGGATTAATCACGTGCTAGCCCGTTCCTAAAAACGTGTAACTGGTCTGGTTCTCGCAATGCTTTGGGCTGAAGTTCGCTTCATATAAAACTGCAAAAAAACAAACATGATTGCAGGCTTTGCATTATTGAATTTCCTTTGAGTGTTCCTGGGACAGGCAACGTAGGTGCACGAGAGAGGAGAGCAGTTAGGCTCATACAGCTCTTGCGGAGCTTCCTGTGTCCCTGGCCGGGGTCTCGCTTCCTCTGAGTGTATCCTGGGAGCCGTGCAGAGAGGCGGGACATGGTCCTTACACTTATTGTGCTGATATGTCACAGCATTGCACTGATCACTGGAAGGCTACATACTATGCAGAAATGATGATGGACGCCTGTCACAAGTAAAAACAAAGGTGGCACATCCTTAGTTTTTGTGCATATGTGGTAGATTTGTTTGTGGTATTTCAGTTGGCAGAAGGCTCATTGCGGTGCTCATGTGATTTGGATTTTCAGGCTGCACTGTGCTACCCTGGGCTAGGAGTTAGTGATACACTGGTTGCAAGAAAAACCGGGCTGGGGCCCCATTGAGTGGAGCGCTGCGTGAGATAAGAGGGACCCTGAGACACGCACTGGTTCCATCCGCAGCTGGTCACAGCCCTGCACTGATCATTGGGTTGGAGAGGACCTGTGGCTCAGACCTCACTACACATCCGCCCCTCCCCCACAAACATTCACATTGTTTCTGCAAGGTGTTCCTGGAGTGACGCAGTTCGCCGTGGCTCGCACATACATCCACTCTCTGACCTTGCTCTCGTTTTATTTTACTGCACAGTTTCTAGGTGAAAGCTCCGTTGAGTTCCGTTTACTCTTAATTTGAGGGTTTGCAGGCCAAGATCATAGAATCTGTAGTGACCGTGAGCGGTCTAGCTTACGCACGCACGCATCCCTACACCCGCAGGCCAGGCGTGGCCTGCGGCGTCAATAAAAGAAGGACTTTGCGCTCAAGCACGTCACTTCCGAGTACAGCTCTGGTGTCGGTGTGCATATATCGCTGCTGCGCATCCAGCCCCTGCGCAAGCCCTTGGGTCAACCCTGACCACGGGTGACCACACGGGCCACAGTACAACATTGGCGACGAGCGGAGGGGGCCCAACCCTCGCTCGCACACATGTGCCTCGTCGGAGCGTCCTGCTCCATTCCGCGGTGCCTGCCGCGGACATCCCGCTCAGCAGTCCCTGCCACGTTGGGGCCTGCGTGCCTGGCCTCTGCCCTCCATTTGGGTCCACGACGACCCCCACGAGACCTGGCGACTCCCACGAGGCCTGGCGGAGACAGTGGCGCCGGAGCGCGCGGAGCCGGTTTTTCGTTCTGCGACGCCTTGCCGTTTCCCACGCATCTCGCGTGAGACGCGGAACGGCACTGAACCCTGCCATTTCTCACGCATCGCGCGTGAGAGTGAAAATCACCCTGCTGAAGGCTCCCGCATTGAGGGTGAGCTGTGGAATTTGCTGGGGGTGTACCTGCTGCACCCCAGATCGCCCTCTGCCCGGGTTAAGGGGTGGGGAAGCCTCTGGACCAGCGCGCGGCATCCACACGCTGCCTGTCGACTGACGTCGCCGTGAGAGAAGCGCGGCCTACGGCGTGAACACCACGAGGCGTCCCTAAGGTCCTCGGATATCGCGAAGATACAGAGGTGAGCCGCACAGCGACCACGTGGCCGTTGCAGGGCCAGCGCAGGAGAGGGACAGAGCCAGGAGGGACCCACGGATACCGCCCCAACGCATCGTCACCATGGGGGACGAAGACGCGCCCGCACCCATCGTCACCATCCCATTCCAACATGCTGCCACTGGGGTGCTCCCGCCATTCAGTGAAGCGACCGACCCACCTACGGCCTCCCCAAGATGGAAAATATGGCTTGAAAGATTAGAGAACTACTTTGTGGTGACAAGAGAGACAGACAATGCAGTGAAGCGGTCGCTCCTGCTGCACTACGCAGGCGATGAAATATTTAGGCTGTTCAAGCACCTGCCCAACACGGGGCCCACGACTGACTATAACGCAGCGGTCGCCGCTCTGAACGGCCATTTTGACCCCCAACTGAATGTGGACTTCGAGGTCTTCAAATTGGGGCAAGCGCGCCAGAGGGAAGGCGAGACGATGGACCAATTCCATGCCCGTGTCAGGGAGCTGGCCAGCTCCACTGACGAAGACCAGCCGAAAGCCATAAGAAGGCAGATAATTCAAGGGTGTAGAGACAAGACACTGAGAGGGGCGATTCTACGAAAACCGGGCATTTCACTGGAAGACATCCTAATCCTCGCTAGATCCCATGAACTCTCAAGCGTCAGAGCCACCGCCATGGAACAGGCATTACATAAGCCACAAACTAAGGTAGAAACTATCAAAGTAGAACGGGCGGATGCAGTACGATCCCAACCACGTGGACCACTGCAAAAGGAATACCGAAGGGACCCAACTCGAACACGATGTGGATACAGTGGGCATGAACCCCACGCGGCCAAGGATTGCCCGGCACAGGGGAAGACGTGCGCAAATTGTGGAATACCAAACCATTTTGCGTCAGTATGTCGCAAGAGAAACACGCCAAAAACATTCAGAAAGTCACGGATGCCCACAAAAGCTGTCCGCCAATTGTCACTAAACGACCCACCGCCAACCAGGGCAGAGAAACTCCTACCCACAGTATATGATGACTCAGAGTCGGAGGATGAGGAGGCATACATTGTCTCATTTGCACGAGAGCTTAAACAACGACGACGGCCACAGCCTACATGCATCGTACAAATGGCGGGAAACGAGGTCAAGGCCATAATCGATACCGGCGCCACGGTAAATGTGATGGGCTTACAACAATTCAACAAACTACGCCCACGGCCTGAGGTAATGCCATCCAAGACGTGAATCTTCGCCTACGGAGCGGACACACCGCTACCTCTCAAGGGAAAAATCACGATACCAATCCAGGCCGATGAGTCACAAGTGATGGCAACGATCCACATTATCAACCGGGAGGCCGACACATTGATAAGCAGTCACACAGCCGAGGACTTGAAACTTATAGCTTTTGCAAACCGCATAAGGGCACATCAAGTAGAGGAGCTATTGGCCCGCTTCCCCGAACTGTTCAAAGGCTTGGGCTGCATCAAATGTGCACCTGTCAAACTGCACATCGACAGATCGATTACCCCTACTGCCTTGCGCCACCGCCGGATACCCTTCCACCTACGCCCACTGGTGGAGAAGGAACTGGAGAAACTAGAGTCACTGGGCGTCATCGAAAAAGTCACAGGGCCCACCCCATGGGTGTCGCCCATTGTCATTGTGGAGAAACCCAAGCAGCCAGGCGCAATCAGGTTGTGCATCGACATGCGGCTTCCAAATACCGCGATCCGAAGGGAGAGACATTTGACCCCAACCATGGATGACATCGTCGCTGATGTAAATGGGTCGAAGTGGTTTTCAAAGATAGACCTAAATGCCGGATACCATCAGCTGCCCCTAGCGGAGGAAAGTCGCTTCATCACCACCTTTAGCACCCACATGGGGCTCCGACGCTATAAGCGGCTGAACTTCGGCATCTCCTCGGCGGCGGAGGTGTTCCAGAACACCATCCGAGAACTCCTCTCGGGACTACCGGGAGTCATAAATGTCAGCGACGACATCCTGATACACTCTGCCACTGCCTCAGAACACCACAAGCACTTGAGGGATGTCCTGAAGAGACTGAGCACCCACGGAGCCACCCTCCATAAAGAGAAATGTCAGTTCTTTCAGCCCTCGATAGAGTTCTTTGGTTATGTCTTCAATCAGGAGGGCATCCAGATTGACCCGAGAAAATCGAAGGCCATCAAGGACGCTCTAGCGCCAAAGTCCCCGACAGAAGTGAGAAGCTTCCTCGGTATGGCCACTTATTGTGGCCGATTCATACCGGGCCTGGCCACCAGGAGTGAGCCGCTACGAGCACTGACTAAAGCCGACGCCCCATGGCAGTGGGGCTCGAGAGAAGACGAAGCATTCCAAGGGATCAAGGATGCACTCCTGGAGAAAGCCACACTCTCCTACTTCGACCCCACAAAACGCACGGAGGTGGTTGTTGATGCCAGTCCGGTGGGACTCGGCGCGGTCCTGACCCAAGAACATGTACCTGGCCAGTGGACGGCATTAGCGTTTGCCAGCAAGGCCCTAACCCCGACCAAGACGAGGTATGCCCAGATCGAGCGAGAAGCCCTTGCTATCAAGTGGGCCTGCAGCCACTTCCACTTATACCTACAAGGCCACCCGTTTGTAATGGTCACTGACCATCAACCACTAGTGCCCCTCTTCAAGGGAACTGCTCCCCATCCGCCACCTCGCATCGAAGGTGGGTGATCCAGCTACAATCGTACGAGATGGAGGTCACTTACCGCCCAGGGGCCAAAAATCCTGCGGACTACTTGTCATGCCACCCCTCGCCACAAGACCCTGAACCAGCGGACGATGACTGCGAGGAGTACGCTCAGTGGGTGGCCCTCACCTCATGCCCGAACAGCATGACTATGGAAGATATTAAGGAAGCCGCCGCCACCGACAATACATACCGGAGATCGCTTCAGGCAGTCCAAGATGGATCATGGGCTGATTACTTACGCCCACCCACCTCCTGGGCCGCGGAAGACAAGGAATCACTCACCAAATTCTGGCGAGTACGACACGAGCTAAGTGCCACAGATGACGGAATATTGCTAAGAGGAACACGACTAGTCATACCCCGAAGCCTAAGACACCGGGCGGTGCAGCTCGCCCATGGAGGACACCAAGGCACGACCAAGATGAAGGCACGTATGAGGGAGAAGGTGTGGTTTCCGGACCTGGAAACCAGGGTAGAAGAGTACGTGAGGAATTGTATGAGTTGCCAACTAACAAGTGACCCGGAGAGACCTGTGCCCATAATCACGGAAGACGCCTGTACAGCTCCCTGGACCAAGGTGAGCATAGACTTTGGAAGCTTCCCCGGGGAAGGACACACCCTAGTAGTCATCGACTCGTACTTCAAGTACCCGATAGTGGAGAGAGTAGTCTCCACTGCATTCACGCATGTAGGACCGGCGTTGGAAAGGATCTTCTCCATGTTCGGCTACCCCGCAGAAATACGAAGCAACAACGGACCACCATTCCAGGGGGCTGAATTCGCCACATTTCTCACAACAAGAGGAATTCGACACCGCCGCAGCACACCTCAGTGGCCACAGGCGAACGGAGAGGTGGAGAGATTTATGCGGACCCTCAACAAAGTATACCGAATCGCTTTAGTGGAACATGCTGACCCCGAACAAAGACTGCACAAATTCCTGCGAGAATATCGGAGCACTCCCCACTGCATAACCCAAAGGAGCCCATGGACCCTCATGTTCCAAGGACCCCGGAGAGACCTCCTCCCCACAGCCCCAGGCTGGGCACCACCCCTGGCTGACACCGAAGAAGCCCAGGCACGGAGACGGCAAGGGAATCAGCGCATCAGCATGCAGAGGAGGGCCACTCCAAGAGACCTAAGCCTGGGCACACAAGTGATTATTAGGAACAGACGTCCGGGAGGGAAGTTCTAAACCCGCTACGAGCCGGGCACGTGGACAGTGACGGCAACAAAAGGCACTATGGTCACAGCCCAAAAGGAAGGTGAAGAGGTATCACGAAACACCTCGTGGTTCAAAGCCCTCGAGCTGGAGTCTAGGCAACGATCGGAGACAGCAGGAGAGGATAACCAGCCAAATGGGGCGGCGACTCCTGGAAGAGACAATACAAACCCCCCAGAATGCCAAGTAGAAGATCAGGAATCCACGGCATCATCCCAAACATCGGCGGCTACAGCCAGGGATACTCATCAGAATGATGAGGATGGCAGGGGAAGCGGCCGAAGATACAACCTGAGACCCAACCCACCGCCGAGCCAGAGGTTGAAAGACTATGCCTGCCTGCTGAGACCCTGAATCGATCAACAAGGGACACGCAAGTACTCAGGCATTGTGGTGTGAAGTATTATAAGACTGATTTTGATTTCCTTGATTTAAAAGAAAACAAATTGTATGGTTGGATAGGGATGTAGTGACCGTGAGCGGTCTAGCTTACGCACGCACGCATCCCTACACCCGCAGGCCAGGCGTGGCCTGCGGCGTCAATAAAAGAAGGACGTTGCGCTCGAGCACGTCACTTCCGAGTACAGCTCTGGTGTCGGTGTGCATATATCGCTGCTGCGCATCCAGCCCCTGCGCAAGCCCTTGGGTCAACCCTGACCACGGGTGACCACACGGGCCACAGTACAACAGAATCGAAAGTAAACGAAAAATAAATGTTTTTGTTACCTTTATTTATGGTGCATCCAAAGAAGCAAAACACAAACTCACTCCAGTCTCCAAATAACACAACCGATAACTTCCCCCCGTCATCGCGCAGTGATAGTTTGTGTAACAACAAATAAACAAGCTGCGCGAAAAAAAAACGCCAGCGAGTGGTGAAAGTCTTCAGCCGGGTGCTAAAGTCGTACATCTCCCAGTACTGATGCAGTATTTCAATCTTCGCAGGGGAGCAGAGGCGGGAGATTACTGGGGTACAGAAGGCAAGAGGGGGAAACAAAAGGCAGCAGAATGGGGCAAAAACAAGAACAGGACAACAGAGGCACAAATTAAGCAGAAGCAGCAGGAAAAATAACTAGTCTTCCACACATCCGGCGTGCACACTATTACGTTCGTTGATTTGCTTTATTCTCCTGAAAATGAACGCTCTCTGCAATTGCGTAGGAAAGACATGATACTTTCCGACGGATAAAGGGTCCCTGAGAAGAGGGCATCCTTCCAGCCTTTTGGTAGTGGGGCACAGCAGCAACCTTCCTCTCTCTTATCCCTGAAGCCAAGGGGGGGTGGGGGGGGGAGCTCTCTCCAGCCCCTCGTCTGCATCTACTCCCCGGATAGGCGTGGGGGCTCCAGCAGGACGGAACAGGG
Organism: Lissotriton helveticus; assembly: GCF_964261635.1. Lineage (NCBI taxonomy): Eukaryota > Metazoa > Chordata > Amphibia > Caudata > Salamandridae > Lissotriton > Lissotriton helveticus. The sequence continues at coordinate 1,254,304,496 of NC_136059.1, read as the reverse complement.
ACCGGGTCTGAGAAAGGAATGCGCGCTGGAGTGAAAAAACAAGCTCACGCGCCGTTCCAGACCTGATATTACCATAACCATTGCCTGCATCTTACTGTACTGATGTGATTTCTTGTACTGATGCACCTTCCTACAATGTACTCATGTTTTATGGTAACGGTAATTGTTTTTATGTTTGTTGATAAAACTATGTAAAGTAAAATAATAAAAAAAAACTGTAAAGACAAATACATGAAGTTCTCTCACACGCCTTGCAAGATACTCGTGCAGCGTGACTTTACAAGCTCAAAACAGGCTTGATTTGAAAATGTAGGCCACTTTTTTCAGCTATGTGGTTCGCTAATAGGTGCTCAGTCCTATTTTTTGTCCCAGTCTGACCCTGCTGTACACCATTCCTCATCTTCATGTGACTCATTTTATCAACCTCAGATAGGTGAAGGGCTGCGTCTATTCCACTAGAACCGTAACCAGTGACAGGCTACAAGCAAGGCTTTGTAGCAGATGCATTAACCAGCTAAGCCTTGTCATCCATTGAAGTATGATGGTGTTTTTTTTACACGTTTTGTGTTCAGTAGGCCTGTTTTCATAATATGCCTGGTTTGAATTCCTCATGGCGCTTGCTGCCAGGGTTGTATACGTTTGTAACCCATTAGTAGATTATGCTACCTCAATGGTATTCTGTTACTCGGCCTCAAAGATGAAGCATTGATCCGGACCTGTGATGTGCAGATATACGAGGCGAACGCATATGCACTGACCCCACTACTGGCAGCCACTGCAGACTAGTCAGGCACAACTCTGAGCTATGTTGTCAATTTGCTTTATAGAAAACTACAAAGTGGAGAGGGGCCCGAGGGGAAATGTTTTATAGACCTATCGGCATCTTGTCCCCCAACTATACATACTGAACACACGGAAGATGCCACAGGTCTTTGCACAATCCAGACACACTTAGGAATCTATAAAGTATTCCGCAGGAGGAGCTGGGGTGACAGGATAGATAAAGAGATACAAAGGATGGAAAAGTACCCATCAGCCCACTCAATAGTGGAACCTCGTCATTTGGGATTTCAAGCTTGAAAAGTTGGTGTCCAACAGGCACTTCCTCGAGTAGACATTGAGGCTAGCCTAGGACCCAATGGTTGAACCCTCAACCAGAACAAATGACAGCGTTTGAGGCCGATAGGGCTTAGTTGCAGTGCTTAAAGAAATTATATAAGAATATGTGAGGAAAAGGAAAATGATCCATGTGATTTAAAAATGCCTATCTTGACGTCAACAAGGAAACTTTATTAAGTGTGCCCATCAAGATGGTATGGTTAAAAAACAGAGTGATAGTAGCAAGAAAGATGGTTTGCTAATTACCATAGATGTTCTCTGGTCAACATGTTTCAGCCTTGAAAGGCTTTCGTCAGGACCTATGAATCACTACTGCAACACTTACTTCATATATTGTGAAAAAATACAGATATTTTCATGGGTGGTGTATCCCCTCCTGTCAAAGGAAATGAAATGAAAAAGGAGAAAAGAAGAAGAGAAGAAAACAGAACAGACATCAACGAATTATGTTCATTCTAGTAACAGTTGTGTATATGTACATTGATTTGCACAATATGCTCTGTTTAACAACTTACCCAAATTTATGGGATCAGGAACCTCACCTCACCTGGCGACAGCTCAGGCTAAAGGAGGCCACGCACTAGAAGAGATTCATTCAAAGTGGTGTTTTAGGTTATTTAAGTTCATCTTTCAAGTAGTTATCTTACAGATTGGATACAGGTAGGTGACTAGGGTAGCCATTGGTGAGAGATGTGTATTTATTCAAAAAAGATTCATCACCTTAAGATCTCTATGTCCGCTAAGGTAACATTAAAACCTCAAAAAATATATATATATCGTGGGTTTGTTTACATTCAACTCACAAAAACAAAATTGGCACACATTGTTCTAGATGCGTTTATACCAATAGTCAGTCACAGCATACTAGTTTTATGCACCTTTAAATGAGTTGAAAGAGTCTTCTTGAGTCAGCCCTTTGTAGCCCAAGGAATTAGCGTGATAAAGCGCTGTCATCCATAAGGATGACGCGTTCCTCGTTACCGAATCCCCCAAGGAAAGATAAACAAAAGACTAAGTCAAACCCGTCGCTTCTTGGACACCTACCTCTCCGTCGTTACCTCTGGCTTACACTGAGCCGAGGGGGAGGTAGTGTTCCAGTGCGGGTTGCGAGTTTTAGAAGGGACACGGCGGACCAGAGAGAGAACCGTCTCCTCTGCATTCTGATAGGTTCAACATGACGTGCCTATGTAGCCCAATCATGTGCTCCCAAATGGCAAGCCCCGCATGTAAATGTAAAGTCGCGCTCCGTTTCCTGTGGAGAACGAACAGCCTACAACAAGCGGACCGCTCTGAGACCCGGGCATAGAATCGACCTGATTGGTCCATGACGATTACAGGAAGTACTTGGAACCGCCAATGGAAATACGATAACAAGCGTGTATTTTTCGCAACTGAACTTTCCTCAATGCTTTTGAAAAATAAAATGAATATTTATGTTGGTCAATAGTTCGTCGTAAGACAGTGATACAGATGATGTTAGTTAGATGTCTTGTACAGATAATTACAGTATCCTAGTTCACTTCGTAAGGACATTGTATGTGTATGGTGTAGTATGCAATATGTACTTAGTTAGTGACAGCCAAGCCGATGACATCGATATCTATCATTCAGTTGGCTAGTTTGTCTTTGAAACCTTATACATTTATAGTGTGACAAACATCTTTCTGTGGTAAAACCCAGAGCGTTGTTCCCTAGCCCTTGAAGACAAAGTACGCACCAAGATGGTATTATGTAGGTCGCAAGCTGACCCCAATGACTCGTTATTGGACACAGACGAGGACGCTGCACTGTGTCCGGGTAACACCAATGTGTGGACAGACCTTACAGTTCGAGCATTTTCAGACACACAGCCGATATATTCACAGCTGCAACCAAGGAATGTCATCGTTCAGTCCCTCTGAATCACACTTCAATTTGTGGACCCATCTTTGCTCTTTCTGTAAAAGGAACTGGGAAACATCTGTGATGTGCTCGGGTATGTACGGCTGTTCTAACACCACCCATTGCAGTTCATCTGGTTGGTGTCTTGCAGTGAGGAAGTGAGAGGTGAGACGGGTCGCTTGTTTGTTGCGCCTGATCGTACTCTTATGTTCTTGTATACATAGCTTGATCTTCCTCGTAGTCATTCCTACGTATCTCAGACTACACGGGCAGGTGATTAAGTAAATTACTCTCTCACTGTTACAGTTGGTATGGCGTTTCAATACCCATGGTTTGTTAGTGCCAATGTCAACATGAAGAGTCTTTCTCGTCTGAGGACAGACTGAGCAGTTTCCACAGGGATGGTGTACCTGAACTGGAGGGAGATCCCACAGAGTGGCAGTTGGTGCCTCGGGAGTTGTTCGTGGTCTCGTGTGCACTAGTTCATCTTTGAGGTTGCTGCCTCTCTTGAACGCAAAAAGGGGCAAGGGGATGTTTTCTCCGGTGCTATTCAAAATACGCCATCTTTGTCGTATTATTTTCTGGATCTTGGATGACGAGGAGTTGAAGGTAGTCACACATGCCAGTCTTTCCAGGGGTGGTTTGTTGACTGGGGGTGCTAACAGGGCCTCTCGATGATTGTTTTCTGCCCGCTTCTTGGACTTCCTAATGAGAGTACCTGGGTATCTCCGTGTGAGCAATTTCATCGATAGGTCTTTCGCTTCAGACTGAAAATCCATCTTGTCTGAGCAGTTCCTGCGAACCCTCAGGAACTGCCCAAATGGGAGGTTCTCACGAAGAGACCGAGGATGATGGCTGTCAAATCTCAACAGCGAATTCCGTGCCATAGGTTTCCGGTACAATGAACTGGCTAGATGCCCATCTTTAGGGAAAATTTGAAGGTCCAGAAACGGGAGTGACGTTTTACTGTAATCCAGGGTGAACCTAAGATACGGATTCTCACCATTCAACCAGTCTTTGAAAGAAAGTAGAGATTGTTCATCTCCACGCCATATTAGCAAAATATCGTCAATGTACCTTCTCCACACCATCAATTGCTGATGGTGTGGATTGGTAGTAGTAAGGACACATTGAGTTTCAAACTGGTGAACATATAGATTCGCCAAACTGGGCGCAAATTTGCTACCCATTGAAGTACCTGATATCTGTAGGTACAGATCATCTTCAAAGGCAAACATTTTTTCAGTCATTGATATCTTTGCCAATTCCGTTATGAAATGGATCGGTGTTATGGTATCTGGGGCTGAATCCTCCAAAAGTTCTCGTACTGTTTCAAGGGTATCCAGTTGGGGTATACAAGTATACAGAGATTCGACATCCAGGGTTGCCAGGATGTCTGTGTCTGTATCAAACTGTACCTCTGGAAGTAAGCGAAGTACATCTTTTGTATCCTGCAAGTACGATGGCATTTTTTTCACCAGTGGACTGAGGAACACGTCCACAAAGGAGGACAAGGGTTCAAGAAGAGACCCTATGCCCGAGATAATCGGACGCCCTAGCGGTGGTCTCGTTAGTTTATGTATTTTGGGCAAGGTGTAAAAAGACGGAATAGTGGGAAATTTAGTGACTAAGAAAATAGCCTCTTGCGCTGTGATCCAGCCCTCGCTATTTGCTTCCTCCACTAGACATTTGATCTCATTTGTCAGTCTCAAAGTTGGGTTTTCATCCAGAGGAGCATAGAAGAGGGTGTTACCTAGTTGTCTGAGGCACTCAGTCCTATACGAAATTGTATCTTGGACCACTATGGCACCCCCCTTGTCGGCTGGCTTGATCACAATGTTAGTATCCTTTGACAAAGTTACGAGTGCATTCCTCTCTGACTTGGACAGATTCTGATAATTGCCTCCCTTTGAAAAATCAAGTGATTTCAAATCATGCAGTACCGCTGCTTCAAAAGCACCTACTCTAGATGGTACTTGGTGGAGTAGGGGCATGAAGGTGGACTTCACCCTCAGGCCTGTGTTCTTATCAACGGTCGAATCTTCCGAGTCTTTTTCTCTGAAGAGGTGATGTAGCCTTACGGTTCTGAAAAATCTCTCAATCTCACCTCGAATCTGGAAGGAGTCTCCATTGTTAGTGGGTACAAACCCAAGCCCTCTATTGAGCAACTTACATTCATTGACGGTCAATATCCGAGCGCTAAGGTTCACCACCAAGGTCTTCTTCTGTCTCTGTGCCCGTTGCGTCTGACCTTATTTGTTGCGAGGCATTGGGTTCTCTGGTTCGTCTGCCCACTGGACCTGGCTCTGGCCTCTCCGCCTGCCCCGGTTCCAGCCTCGGCCCTGTCCTAAAAAAGCCTGGCTATCAAAGTATTGAGGCTGCATTGGATAGTGTGACATTAGAGGGGGGAATTGGGGGTAGCCCCACGGGGCTGGTGGCCCCCATGGTCCGGGTTGGTACATATTCCCTCGCCCATTGTATCTGCGATTAGCTCGAACCTGTCGGCCCTTCCCTCTCCATTGATTGGTGTTACCCTTTTCAGTATCAGATGATTCAGAATCTGAAGAAGTGGCATAGGAGGAACCAGTTGTTTGTTTCTGTTTCTACTACTACCAATCCACACCATCAGCAATTGATGGTGTGGAGAAGGTACCTTGACGATATTTTGCTAATATGGCGTGGAGATGAACAATCTCTACTTTCTTTCAAAGACTGGTTGAATGGTCAGAATCCGTATCTTAGGTTCACCCTGGATTACAGTAAAACGTCACTCCCGTTTCTGGACCTTCAAATTTTCCCTAAAGATGGGCATCTAGCCAGTTCATTGTACCGGAAACCTATGGCACGGAATTCGCTGTTGAGATTTGACAGCCATCATCCTCGGTCTCTTCGTGAGAACCTCCCATTTGGGCAGTTCCTGAGGGTTCGCAGGAACTGCTCAGACAAGATGGATTTTCAGTCTGAAGCGAAAGACCTATCGATGAAATTGCTCACACGGAGATACTCAGGTACTCTGATTAGGAAGTCCAAGAAGCGGGCAGAAAACAATCATCGAGAGGCCCTTTTAGCACCCCCAGTCAACAAACCACCCCTGGAAAGACTGGCATGTGTGACTACCTTCAACTCCTCGTCATCCAAGATCCAGAAAATAATACGACAAAGATGGCGTATTTTGAATAGCACCGGAGAAAACATCCCCTTGCCCCTTTTTGCGTTCAAGAGAGGCAGCAACCTCAAAGATGAACTAGTGCACACGAGACCACGAACAACTCCCGAGGCACCAACTGCCACTCTGTGGGATCTCCCTCCAGTTCAGGGACACCATCCCTGTGGAAACTGCTCAGTCTGTCCTCAGACGAGAAAGACTCTTCATGTTGACATTGGCACTAACAAACCATGGGTATTGAAACGCCATACCAACTGTAACAGTGAGAGAGTAATTTACTTAATCACCTGCCCGTGTAGTTTGAGATACGTAGGAATGACTACGAGGAAGATCAAGCTACGTATACAAGAACATAAGAGTACGATCAGGCGCAACAAACAAGCGACCCGTCTCACCTCTCACTTCCTCACTGCAAGACACCAACCAGATGAACTGCAATGGGTGGTGTTAGAACAGCCGTACATACCCCAGCACATCACAGATGTTTCCCAGTTCCTTTTACGGAAAGAGCAAAGATGGGTCCACAAATTGAAGTGTGATTCAGAGGGACTGAACAATGACATTCCTTGGTTGCAGCTGTGAATATATCGGCTGTGTGTCTGAAAATGCTCGAACTGTAAGGTCTGTCCACACATTGGTGTTACCCGGACACAGTGCAGCGTCCTCGTCTGTGTCCAATAACGAGTCATTGGGGTCAGCTTGCGACCTACATAATACCATCTTGGTGCGTACTTTGTCTTCAAGGGCTAGGGAACAACGCTCTGGGTTTTACCACAGAAAGATGTTTGTCACACTATAAATGTATAAGGTTTCAAAGACAAACTAGCCAACTGAATGATAGATATCGATGTCATCGGCTTGGCTGTCACTAACTAAGTACATATTGCATACTACACCATACACATACAATGTCCTTACGAAGTGAACTAGGATACTGTAATTATCTGTACAAGACATCAGATTAACTAACATCATCTGTATCGCTGTCTTACGACGAACTATTGACCAACATAAATATTCATTTTATTTTTCAAAAGCATTGAGGAAAGTTCAGTTGCGAAAAATACACGCTTGTTATCGTATTTCCATTGGCGGTTCCAAGTACTTCCTGTAATCGTCATGGACCAATCAGGTCGATTCTATGCCCGGGTCTCAGAGCGGTCCGCTTGTTGTAGGCTGTTCGTTCTCCACAGGAAACGGAGCGCGACTTTACATTTACATGCGGGGCTTGCCATTTGGGAGCACATGATTGGGCGACATAGGCACGTCATGTTGAACCTATCAGAATGCAGAGGAGACGGTTCTCTCTCTGGTCCGCCGTGTCCCTTCTAAAACTCGCAACCCGCACTGGAACACTACCTCCCCCTCGGCTCAGTGTAAGCCAGAGGTAACGACGGAGAGGTAGGTGTCCAAGAAGCGACGGGTTTGACTTAGTCTTTTGTTTATCTTTCCTTGGGGGATTCGGTAACGAGGAACGCGTCATCCTTATGGATGACAGCGCTTTATCACGCTAATTCCTTGGGCTACAAAGGGCTGACTCAAGAAGACTCTTTCAACTCATTTAAAGGTGCATAAAACTAGTATGCTGTGACTGACTATTGGTATAAACGCATCTAGAACAATGTGTGCCAATTTTGTTTTTGTGAGTTGAATGTAAACAAACCCACGATATATATATATATTTTTTGAGGTTTTAATGTTACCTTAGCGGACATAGAGATCTTAAGGTGATGAATCTTTTTTGAATAAATACACATCTCTCACCAATGGCTACCCTAGTCACCTACCTGTATCCAATCTGTAAGATAACTACTTGAAAGATGAACTTAAATAACCTAAAACACCACTTTGAATGAATCTCTTCTAGTGCGTGGCCTCCTTTAGCCTGAGCTGTCGCCAGGTGAGGTGAGGTTCCTGATCCCATAAATTTGGGTAAGTTGTTAAACAGAGCATATTGTGCAAATCAATGTACATATACACAACTGTTACTAGAATGAACATAATTTGTTGATGTCTGTTCTGTTTTCTTCTCTTCTTCTTTTCTCCTTTTTCATTTCATTTCCTTTGACAGGAGGGGATACACCACCCATGAAAATATCTGTATTTTTTCACAATATATGAAGTAAGTGTTGCAGTAGTGATTCATAGGTCCTGACGAAAGCCTTTCAAGGCTGAAACATGTTGACCAGAGAACATCTATGGTAATTAGCAAACCATCTTCCTTGCTACTATCACTCTGTTTTTTAACCATACCATCTTGATGGCCACACTTAATAAAGTTTCCTTGTTGACGTCAAGATAGGCATTTTTAAATCACATGGATCATTTTCCTTTTCCTCACATATTCTTATATAATTTCTTTAAGCACTGCAACTAAGCCCTATCGGCCTCAAACGCTGTCATTTGTTCTGGTTGAGGGTTCAACCATTGGGTCCTAGGCTAGCCTCAATGTCTACTTGAGGAAGTGCCTGTTGGACACCAACTTTTCAAGCTTGAAATCCCCAATGACGAGGTTCCACTATTGAGTGGGCTGATGGGTACTTTTCCATCCTTTGTATCTCTTTATCTATCCTGTCACCCCAGCTCCTCCTGCGGAATACTTTATAGATTCCTAAGTGTGTCTGGATTGTGCAAAGACCTGTGGCATCTTCCGTGTGTTCAGTATGTATAGTTGGGGGACAAGATGCCGATAGGTCTATAAAACATTTCCCCTCGGGCCCCTCTCCACTTTGTAGTTTTATGTAATTTTGTGCAGCTACGGCTGCGGGCCCTAGCTTTTCTTATTCTTCTTTGTTCATTAAGGCAATAGAGTTCATTGATCTTGCCTTGTAGTTTATCTTTTTCCAGTGATACTATGGCAGACTTTGGTGGCCTAGGCTATGATGATGAGATTCTATCATCCATTCTAAGTGAGAACCCCAGCATGCTAGACCAACTACCGACCACGACTCCAACGATAGTAGGAGATTGGGAAACAGTACTTAATCTTAAGAAAAGTCTTTCCCGTACATCAGTGCATGGACAGATCCTGGCAGAATATTTACATGGTAAATGCGCACCCACAGGACTGATAGTAACTAACGCACCAAGGCTTTTCCTGACGGATAAAGCCTTTATCAAAGATTGGTCACTAATAGCGTGGCGTTGTACTAGGGACTGGCTCATTCTTATCATTACAACGGCCAAAAGAATAGCAGATGCCATCCTAGTTGAAATACAAGTCCTAGAAGGGCAGATAAAGACCACTCTTACTACTAAAAAGTTTGAGAAACAACAAGAAGACTCAAACAAGGCCAATAAAGAATACAGAGACCCAATATTCTTTGCAAAGATAGAGAAGTTCAAGAAAGATCTAGAAAAGTTCTCACATGAGAAGATATACCCATACACAAGTGAGAACTATAACCCGAATGACTCAAACAAACAGAAACAAACAACTGGTTCCTCCTATGCCACTTCTTCAGATTCTGAATCATCTGATACTGAAAAGGGTAACACCAATCAATGGAGAGGGAAGGGCCGACAGGTTCGAGCTAATCGCAGATACAATGGGCGAGGGAATATGTACCAACCCGGACCATGGTGGCCACCAGCCCCGTGGGGCTACCCCCAATTCCCCCCTCCAATGTCACACTATCCAATGCAGCCTCAATACTTTGATAGCCAGGCTTTTTTAGGACAGGGCCGAGGCTGGAACCGGGGCAGGCGGAGAGGCCAGAGCCAGGTCCAGTGGGCAGACGAACCAGAGAACCCAATGCCTCGCAACAAATAAGGTCAGACGCAACGGGCACAGAGACAGAAGAAGACCTTGTGGTGAACCTTAGCGCTCGGATATTGACCGTCAATGAATGTAAGTTGCTCAATAGAGGGCTTGGGTTTGTACCCACTAACAATGGAGACTCCTTCCAGATTCGAGGTGAGATTGAGAGATTTTTCAGAACCGTAAGGCTACATCACCTCTTCAGAGAAAAAGACTCGGAAGATTCGACCGTTGATAAGAACACAGGCCTGAGGGTGAAGTCCACCTTCATGCCCCTACTCCACCAAGTACCATCTAGAGTAGGTGCTTTTGAAGCAGCGGTACTGCATGATTTGAAATCACTTGATTTTTCAAAGGGAGGCAATTATCAGAATCTGTCCAAGTCAGAGAGGAATGCACTCGTAACTTTGTCAAAGGATACTATTATTGTGATCAAGCCAGCCGACAAGGGGGGTGCCATAGTGGTCCAAGATACAATTTCGTATAGGACTGAGTGCCTCAGACAACTAGGTAACACCCTCTTCTATGCTCCTCTGGATGAAAACCCAACTTTGAGACTGACAAATGAGATCAAATGTCTAGTGGAGGAAGCAAATAGCGAGGGCTGGATCACAGCGCAAGAGGCTATTTTCTTAGTCACTAAATTTCCCACTATTCCGTCTTTTTACACCTTGCCCAAAATACATAAACCAACGAGACCACCGCTAGGGCGTCCGATTATCTCGGGCATAGGGTCTCTTCTTGAACCCTTGTCCTCCTTTGTGGACGTGTTCCTCAGTCCACTGGTGAAAAAAATGCCATCGTACTTGCAGGATACAAAAGATGTACTTCGCTTACTTCCAGAGGTACAGTTTGATACAGACACAGACATCCTGGCAACCCTGGATGTCGAATATCTGTATATTTGTATACCCCAACTGGATACCCTTGAAACAGTACGAGAACTTTTGGAGGATTCAGCCCCAGATACCATAACACCGATCCATTTCATAATGGAATTGGCAAAGATAGCAATGACTGAATTTTTTTTTGCCTTTGAAGATGATCTGTACCTACAGATATCAGGTACTTCAATGGGTAGCAAATTTGCGCCCAGTTTGGCGAATCTATATGTTCACCAGTTTGAAACTCAATGTGTCCTTACGACTACCAATCCACACCATCAGCAATTGATGGTGTGGAGAAGGTACATTGACGATATTTTGCTAATATGGCGTGGAGATGAACAATCTCTACTTTCTTTCAAAGACTGGTTGAATGGTCAGAATCCGTATCTTAGGTTCACCCTGGATTACAGTAAAACGTCACTCCCGTTTCTGGACCTTCAAATTTTCCCTAAAGATGGGCATCTAGCCAGTTCATTGTACCGGAAACCTATGGCACGGAATTCGCTGTTGAGATTTGACAGCCATCATCCTCGGTCTCTTCGTGAGAACCTCCCATTTGGGCAGTTCCTGAGGGTTCGCAGGAACTGCTCAGACAAGATGGATTTTCAGTCTGAAGCGAAAGACCTATCGATGAAATTGCTCACACGGAGATACCCAGGTACTCTGATTAGGAAGTCCAAGAAGCGGGCAGAAAACAATCATCGAGAGGCCCTTTTAGCACCCCCAGTCAACAAACCACCCCTGGAAAGACTGGCATGTGTGACTACCTTCAACTGTTCGTCATCCAAGATCCAGAAAATAATACGACAAAGATGGCGTATTTTGAATAGCACCGGAGAAAACATCCCCTTGCCCCTTTTTGCGTTCAAGAGAGGCAGCAACCTCAAAGATGAACTAGTGCACACAAGACCACGAACAACTCCCGAGGCACCAACTGCCACTCTGTGGGATCTCCCTCCAGTTCAGGGACACCATCCCTGTGGAAACTGCTCAGTCTGTCCTCAGACGAGAAAGACTCTTCATGTTGACATTGGCACTAACAAACCATGGGTATTGAAACGCCATACCAACTGTAACAGTGAGAGAGTAATTTACTTAATCACCTGCCCGTGTAGTCTGAGGTACGTAGGAATGACTACGAGGAAGATCAAGCTACGTATACAAGAACATAAGAGTACGATCAGGCGCAACAAACAAGCGACCCGTCTCACCTCTCACTTCCTCACTGCAAGACACCAACCAGATGAACTGCAATGGGTGGTGTTAGAACAGCCGTACATACCCCAGCACATCACAGATGTTTCCCAGTTCCTTTTACGGAAAGAGCAAAGATGGGTCCACAAATTGAAGTGTGATTCAGAGGGACTGAACGATGACATTCCTTGGTTGCAGCTGTGAATATATCGGCTGTGTGTCTGAAAATGCTCGAACTGTAAGGTCTGTCCACACATTGGTGTTACCCGGACACAGTGCAGCGTCCTCGTCTGTGTCCAATAACGAGTCATTGGGGTCAGCTTGCGACCTACATAATACCATCTTGGTGCGTACTTTGTCTTCAAGGGCTAGGGAACAACGCTCTGGGTTTTACCACAGAAAGATGTTTGTCACACTATAAATGTATAAGGTTTCAAAGACAAACTAGCCAACTGAATGATAGATATCGATGTCATCGGCTTGGCTGTCACTAACTAAGTACATATTGCATACTACACCATACACATACAATGTCCTTACGAAGTGAACTAGGATACTGTAATTATCTGTACAAGACATCAGATTAACTAACATCATCTGTATCGCTGTCTTACGACGAACTATTGACCAACATAAATATTCATTTTATTTTTCAAAAGCATTGAGGAAAGTTCAGTTGCGAAAAATACACGCTTGTTATCGTATTTCCATTGGCGGTTCCAAGTACTTCCTGTAATCGTCATGGACCAATCAGGTCGATTCTATGCCCGGGTCTCAGAGCGGTCCGCTTGTTGTAGGCTGTTCGTTCTCCACAGGAAACGAAGCGCGACTTTACATTTACATGCGGGGCTTGCCATTTGGGAGCACATGATTGGGCGACATAGGCACGTCATGTTGAACCTATCAGAATGCAGAGGAGACGGTTCTCTCTCTGGTCCGCCGTGTCCCTTCTAAAACTCGCAACCCGCACTGGAACACTACCTCCCCCTCGGCTCAGTGTAAGCCAGAGGTAACGACGGAGAGGTAGGTGTCCAAGAAGCGACGGGTTTGACTTAGTCTTTTGTTTATCTTTCCTTGGGGGATTCGGTAACGAGGAACGCGTCATCCTTATGGATGACAGCGCTTTATCACGCTAATTCCTTGGGCTACAAAGGGCTGACTCAAGAAGACTCTTTCAACTCATTTAAAGGTGCATAAAACTAGTATGCTGTGACTGACTATTGGTATAAACGCATCTAGAACAATGTGTGCCAATTTTGTTTTTGTGAGTTGAATGTAAACAAACTCACGATATATATATATTTTTTGAGGTTTTAATGTTACCTTAGCGGACATAGAGATCTTAAGGTGATGAATCTTTTTTGAATAAATACACATCTCTCACCAATGGCTACCCTAGTCACCTACCTGTATCCAATCTGTAAGATAACTACTTGAAAGATGAACTTAAATAACCTAAAACACCACTTTGAATGAATCTCTTCTAGTGCGTGGCCTCCTTTAGCCTGAGCTGTCGCCAGGTGAGGTGAGGTTCCTGATCCCATAAATTTGGGTAAGTTGTTAAACAGAGCATATTGTGCAAATCAATGTACATATACACAACTGTTACTAGAATGAACATAATTCGTTGATGTCTGTTCTGTTTTCTTCTCTTCTTCTTTTCTCCTTTTTCATTTCATTTCCTTTGACAGGAGGGGATACACCACCCATGAAAATATCTGTATTTTTTCACAATATATGAAGTAAGTGTTGCAGTAGTGATTCATAGGTCCTGACGAAAGCCTTTCAAGGCTGAAACATGTTGACCAGAGAACATCTATAGTAATTAGCAAACCATCTTTCTTGCTATATCACTCTGTTTTTTAACCATACCATCTTGATGGGCACACTTAATAAAGTTTCCTTGTTGACGTCAAGATAGGCATTTTTAAATCACATGGATCATTTTCCTTTTCCTCACATATTCTTATATAATTTCTTTAAGCACTGCAACTAAGCCCTATCGGCCTCAAACGCTGTCATTTGTTCTGGTTGAGGGTTCAACCATTGGGTCCTAGGCTAGCCTCAGTGTCTACTCGAGGAAGTGCCTGTTGGACACCAACTTTTCAAGCTTGAAATCCCAAATGACGAGGTTCCACTATTGAGTGGGCTGATGGGTACTTTTCCATCCTTTGTATCTCTTTATCTATCCTGTCACCCCAGCTCCTCCTGCGGAATACTTTATAGATTCCTAAGTGTGTCTGGATTGTGCAAAGACCTGTGGCATCTTCCGTGTGTTCAATTTGCTTTATAGCACAGCAGAGGCACCACCAGGCCAACTGGGCCCTCCACCACTGCTGTGCCAGCCGAGTAAAGCCATGAACCGCATCCTGATGCGGAGCCCAGTGAGGAGAGCTGCTCCTGGGTCACAGCCGAGAGCCCTCGGCTAGAGGCGCATACCCTGACCAGCGGAGACTATGAACAGCTTTCCTCGCACACAGAGTGAAGAGCCAAGAGGGCTCACCTGGGGGTCTTATTTGTAAGATGTCCCAGCAAAGATGGGCCGGCGTGGACGAGTGGAGAGAGAGCTGCCGACTAGCGCGTGCATCTGTAAGGTGTTTTGGGATGGGGTTGAGTCAATCACGTGCCCGACAGACTGGATGTTCAGGAAGCATTTAGAAGAGGTAGTGAGTTCAGCACAACAGGCAGGGAGAGAAGGCTCAACATGCAGTGTGCACGAGCTCATCAGATAGTGAGTGGCCATTCAGAATGCAGTGAGTAGGCGATCAGGCAGTGAGCGGGAGCTAAAGAAGCCGCGAGCTCACGCTAGGCAGGTCGTGTAGTGCGTGGGTGCTTAGGAGGCAGAGTGGCCGTTCAGCAAGCAGCGCTGAGGTGGGCTGTCAGCAAGCAGGGAGAAGGACCATGCACAGGCAAGAAACTCAGCAGTCAGTGAGTGGACTACTCCCCGGATAGGCGTGGGGGCTCCAGCAGGACGGAACAGGGACCGGGTCTGAGAAAGGAATGCGCGCTGGAGTGAAAACACAAGCTCACACGCCGTGCGCCTCTCTGCAGACTCCCCCTGCATTCCAGAGAGGCACGCGACGCGATCCGGGATGCATTAACTGCTGTGGAGACAAGACCTGGCCGCGCGCACAACGTTATCCTATGGGAAAACGCTGCGCGCGGCCAGGTCTTGTCTCACTTCGGTGTTCTCAGACTGCTGAGACGCCGACAATAGTTCTCTAGCGAGAACGCGCTTTCAGCGCGTTACTAGCCGGGACCTAAAAAGGGAGATATAGAGAAGAACAAGGTCTATCCCAATGTATATTGAAGGAAGAGATGCCAAAAAGACAAAATACTTTAGTCATAAGAATGAAGAACAAAAGGGATAATAATACTGAGGTGGCAAAAAAGAGGAGAAGGATACCACTCAAGGAGAACAAAACACCAGAAATAGGTAAACAAAATATCGCCCAGTTAGGAGGGAAAGAAAATGATAAGAGGAAAATACAAGACACGGTGCCATTATGACTTACCGAACAGTAGGGAAAACAGTGGAACAAAGTAAGATGCGGACAATAGACTATATATCAATATATAACACAGACACCAACATCAAACAAGAGAGATCCAAGGACCTGCAAAAGAGAAAAGAGTTAGAGTGACAACATTTCATGGATTACTATGTTCCATAACTTCTCCCTTGTGCATATGTATGAATTTTTTGAGTTCTGCGGGATCTGCGAAAGTGATGGTCCTGTCCTTGTACGTGACCCTGATGCAGCAAGGATTAAGACCATAGTGCATATTCATGGATCTCAACATAGGTCTGAGATCTAAGAATTCTTTTCGATGTTGTGCCGTTGCTCCAGAAACATCCTGACTGAAGAAAATGTTTTGGCCAGACCACAGCATTTGTTTGCATTGTTTAGCTGCTGAGAGAATTTTTTTTTTTCTTATGTATTTTTATTCCTCATATACCAATAATGGGTATACCAGATGGGGAGACCCCTCTCCTCTCTCCAATGTAACTATGTTCCGCCCTCAGTAATGCACAACAGAGGTGAAAAAGAGATTGGGGGACCCCACTGGTCACAACTGCTTGCTTGCTCCACTCGTCCTTCGTGTATCCATGGCCCTCGGTTTAACTGGAGGCTTAGCACCAACAGAGCCCAGGTGAAATCATCGGAATATAGTTTTATCTCATTGATTCCGCCACGCCATTAGGGCCGCCCAGATTTTATCATGGCTGGTGCTATCACAGGCTATATTCGATTCCGATATGTAAATAATGTATTTTAAACATTCAGCAAAGACAGGTGGATTGATATTCTTCCAGGCCTTACATATTTCCCTTCTTGCTAAGACCATTACATAAAAACCAAATTTGGTCTTCAAATCATTAAGCTGGTACTCTGGAATCAGCCCAAACAAAACCGTCCCAGCAGTAATTAAAAATTGTATGTCCAACACTTCTGCTATGAACCCTTCTATTTGTGACCAAAAATTTATGAGCCTAGGGCATTCTATAAACATGTGTAGGACATCCGCAGCGGGGGCTTTACATCTTGGGCAGAAATATTCTGAATTCGTGATCTTGGCGAGTTTTTTTGGTGAAATGTATACTCTGTATAGAGCGAATAAGTGATTCCTTTTAAGGGGTGTGGCCTTCACTGTTGCATGTAACATAGTAAATAAATCCTTCCACAAGTCTTCTAAATTATTACAGTCCAAAACCGCTACCCCACCCCATAGTTTATGGAGTTCTTGTTGCATATTTCTCTCTATCTCCAACATAGCCTCGTACCAATAGGATACCTCTCTTTTCCACCTCCCCTTTCTATTTACCAGATCCAACTTACATACTAGATCATCCGGGGCCCATGATATTGTAGCCCACCAGCTGGACAGCTGGTAGTACTTAAATCGGGTTAGGGTTCCTCCCGTCAAATTAGAAATGGTATCCCAATCTAGGAGCTGTGAGTTATTTTGGAGATCCTGCCATTGTGAAATGCCTGCCATTCTAAGGGGAATTGATAATTGGTCTTTCAGGCATTCAGGTGTCCCTGGGGAATCCCATATTGGAGCCTGAGGAATGTAATATGGGATTCCTAGCTTTCTCCTGAGGAATACCCAATTCTTCAGGACTGTGTCCAATATCTTCGACCTCACTTTTTTATAGAATCTAGGATCCCCAAATTTAAACAAGAAATATTTTGGGGAATACCCTGCAGTAGCGCCTGAAATAGCCGACCCATTGAGGACGTGTCCGCTTTATCTGTCATTAACCTAAAGTTTTTAAAGTGGAATGAATGACAGTAGATTAATATATCCGGCCATGCCAGCCCTCCCATTCTCAATTTTCTCCTTAGTTTTTTCCAGGAGATGCGAGGGGATTTTGAATTCCATATAAAGGAACCTATTTTCCCCTGAATGTTTGCTATATCCTTGGGGCTAAAACTCAGTGGTATTGAATTAAACAAAAAGGTCACTTTAGGCAAGATAACCATTTTTATCAGGTTTACTCTCCCAAAAATATTTAAGGGCAGGCCAGACCAACGCTGTAGGAGCCCGCAGACCTCTTTATAAACTTTGCTAAAATTAGTTCTTGATATCTCTGAGATATCTTGTGCCAAAAGAACTCCGAGATATCTCATCTGTGGCTTAGCTATATGCGATCCTGCTGCCTGGTTCTGCTGCATGATCTCCGTTTTATCCTTGTTTATTTTATATCCTGAAATTTCACCAAAGGCCTCAGCCTGATCGACAAGTCGGGGAATTGCCACTTCAGGATTGGTAGTAAACATTAAAAGATCATCTGCATATAATGCAATTTTTAAAACGAGTTCATGCAAAAGAAAAGGCATAATCAACATATCTGATCTTAACTGGGTGGCCAGCGGTTCAATGTATAAATTAAACAATAAAGGGGACAGGGGACACCCCTGCCTTGTACCCTGAGATATTTGCACCAATCTGTGAGAGTGCCGTTAACTAAGATTCTGGCTTTTGGGTTTAGATACAAAGTTTGGATTGAAGATATAACATTTTTAGGAAATCCAAACCCAGTCAATGCTTCCCAAAGATATGGCCAACTAACTTGGTCAAATGCCTTAGCGGCATCTATTGCCACAATTGTTAAGGGGAGTTTCTTGTCAGTGGCATAATCTATTGCGGCAATGGCCTGGAAAGTTAATTCATTTAACTGCCTCCCTGGCATGAACCCCCTCTGATCCTCGTGCACAACAGATTTAATCACCTTAGCCAATCTCGCTGCCAACACCCCCGCAAAGATTTTATAATCCGTGTTAAGCAGCGAGATCGGCCTGTAGGACACAATAGCCAGAGGATCTTTATTAGGTTTCAAGACCAACGTAACTGTGGCCTCCAACCAAGTTTGAGGAATAGGTTCTCCTGTCAAATATATTTTATTAAATAAGGTTGTAAGGACAGGTACAACGATATCTGAACCTATTTGGTAAATTTCAATTGGAAGCCCATCTGGGCCTGCTGCCTTTCCCTTTGCCATTTTTCTCAACTGGTTATATACCTCTCCCTCCTTAATAGTAGAACTCAGAAAGGAACTATCCGCCACTGTTATCTGAGGTAGGTCAAGTTGTTGCAACCAATTCCCGGCACTTTGGGGTAAAGGGTCACTATTGCCTGTATATAACTTTTGCATATAAGTTTTAGCCTCTTCGGATATCTGGTCGTTGTTATACGATATGGTACCTGTACTATTGATTTTCAACCCACTTATTTGGTTTCTGGCCCTATCCGTCCTAGCCTTCCATGCTAAGAGACGTCCACACTTTTCTCCGTAAGAGAATTTCTGCAACTTACTCGCATCAAACCTATCCTTAATGATCTTGTCAAGACTAGCCTGATATTTAGCTTTTAATCCCTCCAGCTCTTTCTGAATAGAGACCAGGTTCTCCTGCTGATCTAACGATGCCGTCTGCAGCTGCTGTTCCTTTTGTTTTATTGAGGATACAGAGTCCTCCTCCACTTTTCTCCTGGCCTTATTCCTACTAATCATGGCAGTAGTAAAGTAACCCCTTAAGTACGATTTAAAAGCTTCCCACACTATTTGGTCGGATGCAGTGGCACTATTAAACCTGAAATATTCAGCCATTTGCTTCAAGATACCATCTTTTAAATCTTCTTGGAGAAGTAGGGATCTATCTAGAGTCCACCGTCTACTCAGCGTCTCCTGCTGGATCTTAATTACTAACTCAACTATTGAGTGGTCAGATAGAATAGCTGTGATATAAGAAATGGTATCAATCGCGGGGAAAAGACCTTGGTCTACTAAGAAGAAATCGATACGTGAATGGTGTCTGTGTCTATGGCTATAACACGAGTAATCCCTTTTTTCCCTATTTTTAATCCTCCAGACATCAAATAAATAAAAGTCTTTCATAATATTTTTCAATTCTCTTTTCGATTTGTAAGGAGGAGAAAAAATGGCCTTGGAGGTACGATCTAAACTTGGATCAAAAACTAAATTAAAATTGCCTCCAAGGATGACAGGTATACTCATAGCAGAAAGGCTAATTTTCAAATTTAGGAGGGCCTCTGAAGAGTCTTGATTTGGTCCATAATATGCTGCGCAGGCAAATCTCACATTATCCTTGATCAAAGAGGCGGTTAACCATCTGCCTGAGCAATCTGTTTCATACCTTTCTACCCGGATCCCACAATTAGCTCGTATAACCACTGCCACCCCCTTAGTGCTTCCACTTTGTCTAGAGCAAAGCAAGTCTTGAGTCCACTTTTGATTTTTAAAAGCTTCCCTGCATTCTAGTAATTCAAGATGGGTCTCTTCTAACAACAAAATATGCACCCCCGATTTATTCAAGAACTCTCAAATTCTATTCAACTTCCTTCTCTCCCTCAGGCCATTCACGTTCCAAGTTATTATTTTTACTTTATTAGTAGTACTGACCATTGGATTTAGATAGATATTTCAAATGTGTCTCAACACTAGGCCTAATATTTCTATTTGATAGAGTTTTCTCCAATTTTCTGGTTCTATGAGTAATATATTTTCTTATTATCAGCCCCTCCCCCCCTCCCACTCCCACCCCCTTGAGGAACCCCCCCTCTTGGACTTTGGCGATCATACCATCATTGTGAGACCCTGTCCCAAACTCAGATCCTGCCTCCTTACGTGTATTTACTAAGTGATGTGCCTATCACCCTTAAACGTGAATATTTTAGCTGCTTCCCCCCCCCCCCATTTTTTCCCCCCATTTAATGTGATATGTCATGTTCCTACTAAGGTTATCTACCCCTATCTACCCCTATGTGATTAGCTACTCCTATATACTAATAAACGTTAAATCAAAGAGTCTTAATCTACCGTCTTCATTTTCCAAAATCCATTGATTTAGCCTAGGGGCTATCGCTATTAGATGTATAAAAAAATCACTTGTCTAATGTGATTCTTTCATACTAATTAGGAAACTGTCGACTTCTTGAGTGGAGGTGAAATTGTATGTTTTATTCCTCCAAACTACTTTTAATGCTGCGGGAAATTTCATCATGACCTGTGCTCCTTGGCTTCTCAGATCGGTCATACGATACCCCAATTCCCACTGTCTTTGTGCAGTGACCCTCCCTACATCCGAACGGATTAAATATTTAGAGGAGTGAATCTGAAGAGATGACTCTACCAGAGCCCTAGTCAATATTACCTCTTTTACAGAATATGTCTGAAAATTGACCAGAATCTTCCTTGGGGCACTTCTATGTGGATGTCGACGGAAAGGGTCCCTATGTGCCCATTGAATCTCACCCTGAAGGTTGATATCAGGTCTGTCCTTCAAAACATCTTCTCTCAGTAATTTACATATTAGGGATTTCACATCTCCATTTTCTGCTCCTTCAGGGATTTTTAAAAATTTGAGATTATTCCTCCTGGCATATATTTCTAGACGTTCCATATCAAGTTGTAGAGATTTATTCTGAGCTTTTAGTTCGGAAATAGTCTTGGAGTGCGCCTGGGAGACCCTAGAGAGGACAGCCACTTCCACTTCCAAGACCTCCGTCCGGGAACAGATGTCATCCAATTTGCTCTCAAGATTGGTGCATTTTTCGGCTAGCTCTCTCTGATTTCCCTCTGAAATGTCAAATTTTGGGAGTAGTTTAGCCAGTAGATCTTCATGTAGGGATCTTATGAAACTCTCCATGTTACCAGTTTCATTTTCTTTGCGTTGTATCCCTATGGATGATACGGTTACGGGGATAGCTGGGGGCTGAGAGTTAGCCTCCGAAGGTGGATCCATACGTGGCTGGAGCAGAGGCTGAGAGTCTCCCTCTATGCTAACCTCCGGACACTCTGGATCCAGAGCTAATAGATCACCCCCATCTAAGTCAGTCTCCGGCTCAGATAGAAGCTGGGCATATTTATTTTGCAGGACAACAGGTGCTTTACTCTGAGGTGGAGGAACCTTCTTTAACCCTAATTGCAATTCTGCTGATTTACCACCCCCTCCTGCAGCTGATACAGCTCTTTCCGTTATTTTGAAATAGGTCTTTAATGAGGGAGCCGGTTTAGGTTTTAATGTAATGGACCTACCTTTTGATTTTTTTGTCTCCCCTGTTTTGCTTCGTTCCCTTCTCTCCCTCTTCTTCCCGCGCGGGGTCAAAGGAAACTGTTGGTTAATAATCTGATCTGCCGCAGAGCCTAGCAAGTCTCTCTCAGGTTGTGAACGTAGGAGGTATCTATTCCTAACCACAGGGGCAGCTGATTGAGTTGGTTGAGCTGATTGAGCTGGTACAATTGACTGAACCGCAGCCCTTACTGTTCTCTCCTCCTTTCCAACCTCTACCCCACTTCTCTGAATTCCCCTCTGACCAGGAGATTCCACTTGTACATGAGGGGGTACCTTCAGTTGTAATGTCCATTCCCCTACTGCCTTCCGGCTCTAAACCGTCTGACTCCCCTTCTGCCTTAACCACCACCTCCACATCAAAATTTGAGCTCTCCAGACTAATTTTGGGACAATACTGGCTCACCACTATAGTTGCATGCCTCGCATGTCGTGGGTAGACCCTTGCTGCTGCCGTACGAATTTTGCACCAGGCTTTGGAACGATTTGCGCCCCATGCGCTGAACAACACGCTGCTCCTACTGTTCTCTTTCTCTGCCTCCGCCTTCGCCGTCCGATGCCACGTCATCTGCTACCTTGCTTCCGCGTTTGGGTTCGCCTCTCAGTCCGAGCCGCTGCGGGCTCCAGGGTCTTAGCGCTCACCGCTTCCCCGCTTCCCCGCAAAGAGCTCGGAAGAACGAAAAGCACAGAGCCGATTAGCACATAAAGAAGTGATTCAATGTTTTGGCTGAAAAGCCCCCCGTAATCTTACCTCATTAAAATGTTAGTTGGAGCCATCTAGCTCTGTTTTTTCCGCGTCAAGGCACTCCTATACGTCTCGGCATTCACTCGCTCGGGACAGAGCTCTCGCAGCCGGCGTCAGCCCACCGCCAACTTCCTCTGACCTCTCAACAGGAATTAGGAGCTTCTCGCTGCAGAGAGAATTGACATCAAGTCTGTATATTGAAGAAAATAGGCAATGATCCCTCATGGTCTTTGTGAGGTTGAAGCACCCAATGGACCAATCCTGTGAGCCCTTTCGATGTTAAGATCGACAGGAGTGAGTATACCAACAATTTTTGGTATGTAAATCTTCAAGAAGTTTATCATGTCGGGATCCTGGGAACCTACTGATATGCCATAAATACATAGATTATTGACCGATTGCAGTTTTTGAGATCCTCAGTTAATTTCTTTAATTGAGTAACTTCTTTGAATATGGTATATACCTTTGGAGTGACATCCTGGGCACCACTAATGCTTTGTTCCACCTCTGTAAGCCGAGAATCCAAATGAGACCACTTATCTTCAATTCTCTGAAGTGCTGCATGAGTATCTGCCATAAAAGGTTTAATATTTTTCAATTTGTCCTTTTATCTTCCAGAGTCAGAGGCAAAGGTGATTTGTTAGGAGAGATGGGATCTTTTTTGCCTCTTTTTGCAGCTTTACTTCCAGGTTCTTTGCGAGTGCTAGTATTAAAATTGCCGATAGGAGGAGATTTAGGTAACTGCGCCATTTCCATATTTTAGTGAGTTGCAGAGCGCTGATGAGATGGCGTATATACTCCTCCAGGCTTCATGAAGACAGGGAGATAATGACTTCAGTTCAAAGAATAGTGCAGACAGATCAATAAAATGACAAGTAGAAGTTGTGAGAGTCCCTCACCAACATGGTAATTAAAAGAATATGTTCCTGTCAGGACCACAAAATGCGACTGTAAACGCTAATACGGCTATTCAGCCCATATAAATTTCGAACGATGCGCATAGACAAAGCAAGCTCCGCAAATTAGGAAACAATTCCCATTAGAATTAGTTTCACGTGACGATTTCATGAGGAGGAAGACCATAGGGGCACCAGCTCCTGAGGAGATTCAGGTGAAAGCACTTAAATTGGTGGTCGCGGACGGGGCGCACTAGAGACAGCAAGAAAAAGGCCAAATTAGGGCAAACAGACCATTACAAGGTCTATAGATGTACCAAACCGCTCCCGGTGAACTCCGCTGCACACTGGTGTGTCAGCATGCCGACACCGTGTAGAAAAAAACGCCCTCCGAACGGTTGAAATCTACGATGCGTCAGAGAGACTCTAGCGAGTGGCCATTTTCTTTCGCTGCCACCGCGTGCTCCCCTAATCGAATTTTTAAAACAGAATCAGCACCCAATTAATAAATAAATAATAAAACTAGGGGACTAACATCTAAAACCCTGCATCTCGAGAGATAGGATAGTCCAAAAACCATCACACAATATTGAGCAGAATAAAAATGAGTGCAAAGGAGTACCATAAATTAACAAGCACTTGCAATGCAATAGGTCTCGCATTAGGAAAGTTTGAGCTATTGGTATTGTAAATGACAAATTTTTTATTTATGTTTTGATTTTGAAAATAGCGAAATTAATAGCTTTGTCATTTACAATGTCAATAGTTATAACTTTCGCAACAGTGACACCTATAGCATTTGTAATGCAATATGTGTTGTATTTACGTGACTTACATGTATTGATATTACAAATAACAATGGTTTTTAATTTGTTTTCAATAATTAATACTTAAATAAAGTTATCGTAATTTATAATGGCAATAGCCTGAAGTTTTGTAAATAACTTTTGTGAATATTATGTTCAGTGTATTTTATTGTGACGAAAATCCAAGAACAGAAGTGAAATATTAACATCTTTTTGTTACATTTGTTATAAAGCTTGAAACATTGAGAGAACATATTTGAACCAGGTGTTGTTGAATGGTTGCACAGATTGAGGCTGTGGTGGTGCTGAGTGATGTTGTGATGGCGAACGAGTGATGCTGTAGCGTTCAGTTATGCTGTGGTAGCACATAGTGATGTTGTGGTGCCCCTGAGTGATGCTGTGGTGGTGGGGAGAAATGCTGTATGCTATGCTATGTTTTGTTTTGCTATCCTATGTTTTGTTTTGTTATGCTATGCTATGTTTTGCTATCCAATGCTTTGATTTGTAATATTATGCTATGTTGTGTTTTGTTATGCTATGCTATGTTTTGTTATGCTATGCTATGTTTTGCTATGCTATGCTTTGTTATGCTATGCTATATTCTGTTATGCTATGCTATGTTTTGTTGTGTTTTATTATGCTATGCTTTGTTTTGCTATGCTATGTTTTGTTATGCTGTGGTATGCTATGTTTTGTTGTGTTTGGTATGCTATGTTTTGCTATGCTATTATATGTTTTGTTTTGCTATAATACGTTTTGTTGTGTTTTGTTAAGCTATGCTATGTTTTGTTGTGTTTTGCTATGTTTTGTTATGCTATGTGTTGTGTTTTGTTATTCTATGTTTTGTTATGTTATGCTATGTTTTGTTATGCTATGATATGTTTTGTTTTGCTATCCTATGCTGTGTTTAGTTTTGCTATCCTATGCTTTGTTTTGTTATGCTATGCTATGTTTTGTTATGCTATATTTTGTTGTGTTTTGCTATGCTATGCTTTGTTATGCTATGCTATGTTTTGTTGTGCTATGTTTTGTTGTGTTTAGCTATGTTTTGTTACGCTATGTGTTGTGTTTTGTTATGCTATGTTTTGTTATGTTATGCTATGTTTTGTTATGCTATGCTATGTTTTGTTTTGCTATCCTATCCTATGCTTTGTTTTGTAATGCTATGCTGTGTTTAGTTTTGCTATCCTATGCTTTGTTTTGTTATGCTATGCGATATTTTGTTGTGTTTTGTTATGCTATATTTTGGTGTGTTTTGCTATGCTATGCTTTGTTATGCTATGCTATATTTTGTTATGCTATGCTATGTTTTGTTGTGTTTTATTATGCTATGCTATGTTTGTTATGCTATGTTTTGTTATGCTATGCTATGCTTTGTTATGCTATGCTAAGCTTTGTTTTTTATGCTATGCTATGTTGTGCTGTGTTATGCTATGCTATGTTTTGTTGTGTTTTGTTATTCTATGCTATGTTTTGCTATGCTTTGCAATGCTATGTTTTGTTATGTATGCTATGTTTTGTTGTGTTTTGTTATGCTATGCTATGTTTTGTTGTGTTTTGCTATGTTTTGTTATGCTATGTTTTGTTATGCTATGGTTTGTTTTATGTTATGTTATGATATGTTTTGTTATGTTCTGCTATGTTTTGTTCTGCTATGTTTTGTTGTTTATTGTTATGCTGTGCTATGTTTTGTTCTGCTATGCTATGTTTTGTTTTTCTATGCTTTGTAATGTTATGCTATGCTTTCTTTTGTTATGCTATGTTTTGTTGTGTTTTGTTATGCTATGCTATGCTTTGTTGAGGATGAGTATGTGTAAGGGGGTGTGAGGGTGAGGGTGTGTGAGGGTGTGTGAGGGTGAGGGTGTGTGAGGGTGAGGGTGTGTGAGTGAGGGTGTGGGAGGGTGAGGGTGAGGGTGTGTGAGGGTGAGGGTGTGAGGGTGAGGGGGTGTGAGGGTGAGGGAATGTGAGGGTGAGGGGGTGTGAGGGGGTGAGGGGGTGTGAGGGTGAGGGTGTGAGGGTGTGTGAGGGTGAGTGGGTGTGAGGGTGAGGGTGTGAGGGGGTGTGAGGGAGAGGGGTTGTGAGGGTGAGGGGGTGTGAGGGTGTGAGGGTGAGGGGGTGTGAGAGTGAGGGTGTGTGAGGGAGAATGGGAGTGAGCGTGAGGGTGTGTGAGGGTGAGGGGGTGTGTGAGGGTGAGGGGTGCTAGGATGTCAGGGTGTGAGGGTGAGGGCGTGTGAGGGTGAGGGTGTGTGAGGGTGTGTAAGGGGGAGGGTGTGGGGTTGTGAGGGTGAGGGGGTGGGGTTGTGAGGGTGAGGGGGTGTGAGGGTGAGGGTGAGGGTGTGAGGGTGAGGGTGTGTGAGGGTGACAGGGTGAGGGTGAGGGT
The DNA here is from genome assembly GCF_964261635.1 of Lissotriton helveticus. Classification (NCBI taxonomy): domain Eukaryota; kingdom Metazoa; phylum Chordata; class Amphibia; order Caudata; family Salamandridae; genus Lissotriton; species Lissotriton helveticus. The sequence continues at coordinate 1,254,278,066 of NC_136059.1, read as the reverse complement.
GTGTGAGGGTGTGTGAGGGTGAGAGGGGGTGTGAGGGTGAGGGGGTGTGGAGGTGAGGGGGTGTGAGGGTGAGGGTGTGAGGGTGAGGGGGTGTGAGGGTGAGGGGGTGTGAGGGTGAGAGGGTGTGTGAGGGTGAGAGGGTGTGTGAGGGCGAGAGGGTGTGTGAGGGTGAGAGGGTGAGTAAGGGTGTGTGAGGGTGGGGTGTGGGGGTGTGAGGGTGAAGGGGTGTGAGGGTGAGGGTGTGTGAGGGCGAGAGGGTGTGTGAGGGTGAGAGGATGTGTGAGGGTGAGAGGGTGAGTGAGGGTGAGGGTGTGTGAGGGTGAGGGTGCGTGAGGGGGTGTGAGGGTGACGGTGAGGGGTGTGAGGGTGAGGGGGTGTGAGGGTGAGGGGGTGTGAAGTGAGGGGGTGTGTGAGGGTGAGGGGGTGTGAGGGTGAGGGTAGGTGAGAGGGTGGGTGAGTGAGGGTGAGGGGGTGTGAAGGTGAGGGTGTGTGAGGGTGAGGGTGTGAGGGAGGGTGAGGGGATGTGAGGGTGAGGGGATGTGAGGGTGAGGGGATGTGAGGGTGAGGGGGTGTGAGGGTGAGAGGGGGTGAGAGAGTGTGTGAGGGTGAGAGGGTGAGTGAGGGTGAGGGTGTGTGAGGGTGAGGGTTTGTGAAGGTGAGGGTGTGTGAGGGTAAGAATGAGGGGGTGTGAGGGTGATGGGGTGTGAGAGTGAGGGGTGTGAGGGTGAGGAGGTGTTTGAGGGTGAGGGGGTGAGGGGGTGTGAGGGTGAGGTTGAGGGGGTGTGTGGGTGAGGGTGTGTGGGGGTGCGAGGGGGTGAGGGTAATTGAGGGTGAGAGGGTTGTGAGGGTGAGGGGGTGAGGGTGTGAGGGTGAGGGTGTGACAGTGAGTGATGGTGTGTGAGGGTGGATGAGGGTATGAGGGTGAGTGAGTGTGTGTGAGGGTGAGAGGGTGTGAGGGTGTGTGAGGAGATGTGAGGGTGAGGGTCCGAAGTAAATGGTGGCAGGGCAGGCATCAGAAGACAGAGAGAAGAGACTGCGTCGTGACTGCGTTGGTCAGTTTCAAAATCAGGAGGGGCAGAGGCAGCACAGTCTGCGAGGGATCAACGTGTCTAGAGGCAAAGCACAGCGGATGTAGCATTGCAGCTAGCAAGTCGAGTGTTTTCAAGCTGAGTGTCCCTAGAGAGATGGCAACACAGCAACAGCATTTGAGGAGCAAGGCTACTGTAAAAAAGCACGGTAGGCTTTAACTTTCGTCCAGAAAATAAAACGAGAAAGGTGCAGAGAACGCCGAACAAAACACGGCTTCCCCGCGAAATGGATGCAAAAAAACCCAAGCTCTCAGCATTGCTGTGGCGGGGGCGGGGCGGGGAGCGCATTCCTTCGAAGTCTGATGCCAAGGCTCAGACAAATGGTGGTGTGCGATGTGCACGCGGGGGGGCGGGGGAGCGGCAGCCTTTGAAGTCTGATGCCGAGGCACAGACAAATGGTGGTGTGTGATGTGGCTAGCTCTGTGCATGTACATAGCTCACATGAACTGTATGCGATCCGCAGGCTAGGTAGACTTTTCTTTTCCGCTTACTATAATCTCGCCCATTTATTCCAGCGGGATATAATAGACGAGACCTAAAAAGGACACGTTATACACTTCTTGCGCCTATTCCATAGGGCCATCAGAAATCTAGCTAGGCCAAATACTACAACTCTTGTAGTGTCAGTACTGAAAATTTAAAACACCACAAAATAGTGTTTAGAGCCAATATACCTACATAGGGGGACAGTCCACTTGAACCTCAAGTTTATATTGAAGGGACAAAAGAAAAATAGATGAGACAGGGATTCGGATTTTCCTTTGCATGCTGGCCACTGGCCACCAAGTGATTCTTGGGATTGCATCTACTGCAAAAAGCCCTGGTAGGGAGGGTATTATATAAATATTGGAGGAACAATTTCCACGCCATGACTGGGACTATCTCATCAATGGGGATTTGTATTGTAGATAGGGTTTAAAATCAATAAATACTAAAATAAGGGTTCCCTCAACTTTGGTCACACATTCCTTCTGAATAAATTCCCAGTAGATTTCTTTAATCCTGACTCTCGGAATCAGAACCATCTTCTCTGGGTCCGTCAAATAATTTTCCGAACCCCAGTTTCCTCAGCAGTGCCCTAAGAGATCATAGCCAGGGAATTTTACTTACAAAAAGAGTCTGAATAAGATCCATAAGGCCCACACAGTAGGAGGCAAGTGCTTCTGTAGACCATACCCGATGTCATACACATTATTACTCTACGCTCAATTTTTTTTAGCAATCTTTCTTTGAGTCAGATCCAAAAAAGCTGTGGTTAGAGGGGTGCTTGCTGGAAGATTGAGTAGGGGTCTAATAAAACGATTATTAGTCACTGATAAGCTGTCAGTGTTCCTACTTCATCACAGTTCTGCTCCATACAAGGCTGAGCCTAGGGCCTTGGTGTTATAGGAGCCACTTTTCCAGACACAGTTCTTATATGAATCCCAAGTTATGTGTGAGGTTTACTGGATTAGTGCAAGGTGTGCTTTCTCCTGCTAGTGAGCCCATAGCAGAGTTGTGGTAAGTTGGATGACTAAATAATCAAAGGTGGGGACCAGTTCAATGGGATTGCCCCACCTAGCCTACTCTTTTTAAAAGGCTTGAAAACACCATTAGAAAACACCATGAACTTTGTCTTTGTATTATTTAATTCCAGCACTCGCTCGTCACAGAAAGAATTAAAATCATTTAATAACTGTTGGAGCCCTTGAGGAGATTTTGATATTAATAAAGTATCATCGGCAAAGAGAAGAGCAGGAGCCCTTCTCTTTCCGATTTTTGGGGCTTCGCACCCATCTCCATCAAGCTGACCCACTACTCCATTAATGAATAGTGAAAACGGGGTGGGTGCCAAAACGCATCCCCTGCCTAACTCCACACTTGATCTTAAAAGGCTCTGTTAACTGCCCCTCCTCCCGCCCTCTAACCTGGGCCATGTTATCAACATGTAGTCGCCTCAAAATGTCCAATAAATTATCTGGGATCCCAATCTCAGCCAACACCTTCCAAAATGTACCCATTTGTATTTAATCAAAGGCTGTTCACAGATTCATGAACGCTACCATCAGTTTGTCTCCTTCTATTCCTATTTCTCTCTAACAAATACATATAAAACAAAAACTTGATCCAGAGTGCTAATGTTGGCATGAAACCCCACCTGCAAATCAGACAAAATATTTCCTTCTAAAATCCACTCCTGGAGTCACGCCAATATTTATTTAAGAAATATTTTCTGTAGAGAATCAATTAGACTGATAGGTCTGTAACTAGCAGGGTTTGCCCTATTCCCGTTTTTAAAGATCAGTAAGATCTCTGCCAACTTCCATGAAGCAGGAATCTCCATACCCATGAGAATGGCATTTGACAGAAGGTTAATGTGAAACCAGACGCTTCTGGGTCTTCCCTGTATAGACCATTCAGGATCCTATCCGGGCCTGGGACGCTTAGTGAAAAATACATATTGTAAGCTGCAAGGGTCTCTTTGGGAGAGTACCAGGGCATTTGACCTAGTGGATGGATCCTTTTCCAAGTGGTACAGTTGGATTAATTCTCGCTAAATTCACATTAGTACAATGCACTAAAGTGATGCACCCACTCATTTAGCTGCACAGTAAATTTGAGGGCAGCCTTTGGGCCATTTAAACATAATGCTGCTTTCTTCCAAAAATACTTATTGTCTTTTCCTACTAAGGTTTTGTGAAGAGTGGACCATAGCGAGCATTCCCATTGCCTATTGGCATGCTCCAATGTTAATCTATACATAGCTCTGCACTTCACCAAATCCTGGGTGAGTTGGACTTGGCTGCAGATATAAGCATTCCCTTTGCCTTCCTGCACTCCTGGTTATACCAAGCTGCTGCTATTGTTGGGTTTCTCCACACCTGTTTTGCTTGTCCCAGGGTGTTCCAAATAAACAAATATAATGCACCATGCATAGAATTCATCTCTTCTACATTGGCTTCTTGGGGAAGGGAGGACAGGAGAGCCATCTCCTTTCTTAGTCTATTCTTTACAATTACAAGGGCCACTGTTTTTTTTCCCACAGAGTCCCATCTTATTGTCCTAAGGTTATTGGCTTCCCTCCAGTCTCATCTTATAGTCTTAGGGTTATTGGCTTGTTGACAATACATCCAAATCCCTAAAGCCCTCAAAAGCAACTTCCAGGGCTCCTCTACCACATTACCCCTTTGGACACTTCAAAATGTATCCTCATTTGACAGCTCTGCCACCGAAGCTGACAGAGGTGGTTCAGTGGCTGGGCTGAAATCGGCCAAAGGAAGGGGGCCGCATGGCCCTCTACCACATTCCAAAAAGGCCTGGCCCCAGGGGATGTGGTCCCCGTGGCCAAAATCAGCCCAGGGAATAGGAGCCATGTAGTCCCACTCTCCTAATAAAACAGTAAAAAAAGCTGGGCCCTGCAAGTCACTGAAGGCCTCGCCCCTTTCACTGCCACTCTGCTAACACGCCTCCTGGTGCACTACTTGTTGCAAGATGAAGTTCCATTGACTCCTGAGGGTCCTTGGGGGCCAACTACCCATTCTGCTAGCTCCAGTAAGTCTTACATAGCAGGATTGCTGACAGATCAACATAGGCCCGCCCCTTTTCTCCACCAATCTGCAAACAAACCTACTGGGAAACTAGGCTGGGGATGAAGTCCCCTTGGATGATTAGGGTCCCTGGGGGCACAGAACCCCTCCTGTTACCTCCAGTGAGTAGCACACAGTGGGATTGCTTAGAGGTTTTCAGAGGCCACGCTAACTTTCTCCACCACTATGAAAACATGCTTCCTGATGCACTCCTGGCTGTAGGATGAAGTCTCCTTGGCTGCTAAGGGTCCTTAGGGGTGAACTACCCCTCCTGTTACCTCCAGTAAGTGTCATACAGCAGGATTGCTGTGAGGTCTAGGGAGGCCACGCCCCCTCTCTCCACCACTCAGAAAATGTGCCTCCAAGCATCGGTTGGGGCATTAAGTCCCCTTGGAAGCTGAGGGTCCTTGAGGGCCAATAACCTCCAGTTAGTCCCATCCAGTGGGATTGTTGAGAGCTTGTGGGAGGCCCATCCACTCTCTCCACTAGTTAGGAAATAGAATTTTTAAAAACTTAGAAATTCACTGAAAAAACAAAGGTTACAGGGACGTTAAAGTTGGGAAATAGAATTAAAAAAAACTTACAAAATCACTGAAAAAAATCAAAGGTTACAGGAATGTCATAGTTACGCTCACATTTAACTTGTACAAAACCAGAAAAATTCAGCAGTTATAGTTAGATGAGTGCACTGCTTATGATGCCACATATTATCTCACTCAAGACATTTTCAGTGACATCACTCATGACATCACTAATGACATCTAAAATGATATTATTGATGACCTCACTGGTGATATCTCATATGACATCACTGATGACATCATCCACAGAACCAGTCACACACCTAGTTACACCCCTATACAACATCTAATACAACCCCTCCCACACAACCACTGACATTCCCATTCCCAAACTCATACAAACAGTGACACACTTATTCACTGATCCATAGAGCCACTTACACATCAACTCACCCATACATCCACTAATACAACAACTAACTCACATATATAGCAATGCACTGCTTATGACTTCACATATTCCACCACTCATGACATCACTGATGACATTTCAAATGACATCACTGATGGCATCATCCACAGATTCTCTGACGTACCCACTCACACCCCAATATACATTTTCATACACCCAGTCCAACTTCTACCCTAGCATGCTCAAAACCATTGACACACTCGTACCAGTACTGACACACCCATTCACTGATTCATAGGTGTACACACACATCCACTCAGCTACCTATCCATACAGTCAATCATACACCAACTCACTCACTAATGCAGCCACTGATATATCCACTCATATACCCAAACAGGCACTCGCACACAGTCACTCACTCATAAAGCTACTCACACACCTAATCTCTCACCTATAGAGTCAATCACACAGTAGATCCCATACCTATACAGAGACAAGCACACACTCACCAATACATCCTCTCTCACAATCACACAGTCACACATATGCTCACTCATATACTCCAACACTAACCGATACTGCGTTTCACATATGCAGTTACTCACCCATATACCACTGACAAATCTATTCACACACCAACAAAGCCATACACACACTCACTCACCAAGCCAAATCCCCAAAGTAAATTTCGGCCCCAGAGACCCCATCACTCAGAGCCTGCCCCTTTTACATTCTTTTTTAAAATAAGGGAGAGGGGCCGAACGGCCTCCCTCCTGGGCCAATTCCAGCCCCACGGACTCCATCCCCTGGGGCCTGGCCTGTAGGCTAGGTGCCCTGGTCCTACCAAGGGCACCCATGGGGACCACAGGGGAAACCTGAAGTCCCCCCTGTCCCTGCTGGCTCCCCGCCTGTTGTAAAAGCCGGCAATGCTTTGAGACCCAAGGAGCTGCTAACATGCAGCTCCCTGGATCTCAAAGCAATTTGTCTGTTTCCACGCACTCGCTTAACAGCAGGCAGGGAAACACACATGCTCCACTTTCAGCAAATGAGAGCATTTTCTGCTCTTGCTTGCCCGAAGCAGAGCAGGTTTGCTATGGCTTGGAGGGAGTGGCAAACTGCAATGAGCACCCCGCGACATTGCTGGAGCCGGGCCTGGGTGACGGCCCCCCTTTCTTTGAATTTGCCCCCAGGGATGTGGCGTTCCCCGGGGACAAGGATTCAAATGCACCCCCTTCATTATTTCATTGTAACCCCGAGGAGGTGGCAGTCTCCTGGGGAGCCGCATTGCACCCTGCAAATATGTTATTTGGGCCCCGGGAAGTGGCAGTCCCCAGGGCTGCATGGGAGGATGCATGGCCTCCCACACATTCTAAATAATAAAATGTTTATGTCCCTCTGGGAGGTGGTGATCCCAGAGGCTATTATTACTACCCCAGGGAAGTGGTTGTCCCCGGGGCGGCGGAAGGCATAGCAGCCTCCGTATTTATAGTGTTCAGTGCCCCGGAAGGTGGCAGTCCCAGGTACTTAAGAAAAGTCAAGGAGGGGGGCCCCATGAGCCCCCCTCCTTGATTACCCTGATGCCCCCTGGATTTGGCCCACCTGAGGGCTTTAGAAAAAACTGAACAAACAAAGAATAAGAGGAGCACTCCAAATTCAACACTGTTTTAACAAGATATACTTATATACTAAGGGTGCACACTGCTAACTGTGTGGCTACACAGTATGTGAAAAACTCAAGGAAAATGTAAGCGGGGCCTACATGCAGGATGCACTGTTCCTAGAGAGAATAATTCTCAAACATTTTCATACAGTTAACCTATTCTAAATAATATATAATCAATTAGTTTTTGTTTGAAAAAAGAAGAAATTTATTTGCATTAGAATATTTTCCGAAGTAATGCAATTATCTTCAATTAATATGATTAGATAACAGATGTATAAATGCCTATATGTCACTGTACATTAATTTTCTTAAATGGATACAACGACTCATAGTATTCCTATACATATCACTGTGAGTACATAAAACATAATTTCATTTCTCAGTAACTAAACTTGCGAAGAAGCGTCGGCCTATGCATTTCGGGAAGCCCTGTTCCCTTCTTCAGGGGAGAGTACCTGTAAGAAAACATAACATAAATGCATCATATTACTGTCTTGTATACATCTGATATTTTTGTTATATCCACATAGAGGGGATACTGACTTCATGGGTTGGCAGTAAGACACACAACCAGCGCTTCCTATCAATATTGTAAAACATGATTCTAGACAACAATCAAGTCTGACTAACGTAATATGTAATAACTATGCAGTAAACTGAGGAATAACTCCACTAGCTAGCTAAAGATGTTACCATTGGGGAAAGAAACATGATAGCTAATAACAAAACATGGAAATAAACGATAGTCTTCTTGCACATCGAGTCATTAATACGAGCACACATAGTACTTATGTAGAAACCTCATGATGCCAATATAGTGGGAAATGTGACTGGATCCGTCGGAATAAGCATACAAAAACGTTCTCAAGGATAACGCTTTACACACATACCTGTGACCAACTCACTACACGTATGAGTGTCAAACCTTGTCAATAGGTACACATACGAAGATTCTTCGAGATGTAAGAAAAACAACACTAAGTATGTGTAACATTATCTAAATTTGACAACATTGTGTATAATGTTATTGCATACCTGTGAACCCAGTTCAAGAAGCTGTGTATACGGAATGTTCATCAAGTCCGTTATAGAGGCAAAATGCACGGATAGGTAAAATGAAAGAGATTCTGTGAATAAAAAACGCTCGTTAATTAGCAATTCGAAAAACGAATCTGACAACTCAGTAACTCTTGCAACGTACTACTGCACATCTCCTTACTCTCCTATAAGGTGGATTTATAACCTGCTGTATTTACCTACATTGTTAGTGAACAATGTCAATCTATTGTCAATTCAGCGGCTACTTCTACAGAATATATACTGTGAGAGACATTGTTTTCACATCGATACTTAAGGAACTACCTAGACATCTGAAGCCTATATCTTCAGTAATGTTGTCATTGATAGACAGTAATCGAACAGACCATGTGTACTAGAATGTGTGTAAAAAAGAGACACTTTTTGGAGGATACGCTAAATAAAAAAGCTTTAAAAAAAACATGTTTCAACAGATGAACCAGTTAATAACCGAGGATAATTACCTAATGGCTCAGAACTGGAGCCAAACTATACATGATATCCAACATTAGCATCAGCGGTAGATAGGGGAGTTCTAAAATAAACAAAAACATACTTAGCCACTATATTAATGACATGTGTGAATAACTTTGGTACAATGAAAATAACCAATCATGGTACCTTGATACTTGTAATGATAGACGGGATGAACTCTGTGATTATGTGATTATAACGCTGTTCAAAGCCTCTTTTCGGCAGCCAATATCTACAGACACAATGTATGAGGAATATTTTAACTGATAAATCAAGACCGAGATACTTTGGTTGCAAACACTCAGAGCCTTTCCTACCGGCTTCCAGTCTATGACTGCTACACCAACGCTAAGTCCGAAGAACCGCGGAAGGATACCATACAAGCTTTAAATAGTGCCTGTATGAATGCGATACACTTAAACTCAATGTGAAATTCTGGGACGTGTAGTGCATTAACATAGTTGTCCTTTATATTAGTGACCCAAAACTCTCCTCAGACCATAATAGATACTACAAAACAAAAACGTACAGGTAGCACCTAAATAATGATATTCACGGAAGTACAATGACCCGACACGAGAAACTGAATAGAATGACTGACTAGTTTCCCGACCAGCTATAGCAGTGTGACAATATTGGTATCAAGTTGTGGAACCTAAATCCTGTTTACAAAACAAACATGTCTCATAAATTATATGTAACAGTCCGGATGACAGTGTCCACTATGGTTCAATATGTAATGTTCATAATTCAATGCATCATTGTATCGACCTCCTAATATATCTCACATCCTTGCCTGTTAAAGAGGGGAATTTGACCTAACTCTCTACATAAAGTAGTCACAATCTTCAAAGCGGTTGGTGTCCAAATGCGTTCAGTACTTAGGTCTGATATAATGTGCAATCAAAGAAAATAGGACAAAATATTAGTGCATACATCAAACAATCAGAGAGGACGTACATAGTTATCTGCGTAAGTCTGGTCAATACCACTACGAGTTTCCTATATGATGAGCGATTCTGTACCAACTTGTGTACGTACATATACCATATATCATAGTACAATTTCAGGACTGCTGTTCACAAAACTTAGTTAAATAAGAATTCTCAGCTTACTGCTGTGAGATGGACTGTACCCTCTACCTGTGGTAGTCACAATCTAATACACCAAATATATAAAAGTATGGTATGTGAATTCCATGCCAGGTTTCATCACATTATAACTGTTGGCTAATCCTAACCCCACATGTGAAAGATAGTAAGTCTCCCTAACGTTGGTGAATCTCATTACCACTTGAGCATCCCCACTAAAAATAAAAATAAAATTAAAAACATGCGTGGTGGTGTTATACGTTGCCGTATGTCAGGAATTATCATTTCCTAAAGTGTCATATATTGCTCATGTATAAATGAATTACAGGAAGCAGCTGTAATCAATTCTATCATTGAGACCACGTGGAATAAGAGTGCACAGTTGTTCAATCCAAAACAACTCCCTTTGGAGAAGTTTAGCTTGATTGTCCTGGCCTTCTCGTTTAGCTACCACTTCAATGATTTGAACTCTCAATTGCACGATGTTATGTTTTTCTTCCAACCAGTGGTTGGCTACAGAATTAGTTCTGTTTTTGGTCCTGAAGTTACTTTTATGCTCGGTGAGCCTAATTTTCAGTTTACGTCTGTCTTACCTATATAGAGTTTACCACACGGGCACTTCAAACAATAGATAATGTTGGTGGTGTTACAATCTCCTGTGAAACGTAACTGTATTTTGTTACCAGTCATTGGATGTACTAAGGCATTACCTGTAATGATATTATTGCAATGTATACAATTTAAGCAGCGCATAGTGCCCTTATATGTGTCCATGATATCCTTTTGTCTAGGAGTTCGCATAATGTCCAACAGGTTCTTACCCCTGGCGTCCCAGAATTTCACATTGAGTTTAAGTGTATCGCATTCATACAGGCACTATTTAAAGCTTGTATGGTATCCTTCCGCGGTTCTTCGGACTTAGCGTTGGTGTAGCAGTCATAGACTAGAAGCCGGTAAGAAAGTCTCCGAGTGTTTGCAACCAAAGTATCTCTGTCTTGATTTATCAGTTAAAATATTCCTCATACGTCTGTAGAACGTTGTGTCTGTAGAAATTGGCTGCCGAAAAGAGGCTTTGAACAGCGTTATAATTACAGAGTTCATCCCGTCTATCATTACAAGTATCAAGGTACGCATTATTGGTTATTTTCATTGCACCAAAGTTATTCACACATGTCATTAATATAGTGGCTAAGCATGTTTTTGTTTATTTTAGAACTCCCCTATCTACCGCTGCTGCTAATGTTGGATATCATGTATAGTTTGGCTCCAGTTCTGAGCCATTAGGTAATTATCCTCGGTTATTAACTGGTTCATCTGTTGAAACATGTTTTTTTTAAAATCTTTTTTATTTAGCGTATCCTCCAAAAAGTGTCTCTTTTTTACACACATTCTAGTACACATGGTCTGTTTGATTACCGTCTATCAATGACAGCATTACTGAAGATATTGGCTTCAGATGTCTAGGTAGTTCCTTAAGTATCGATGTGAAAACAATGTCTCTCACAGTATATATTCTGTAGAAGTAGCCGCTGAATTGACAATAGATTGACATTGTTCACTAACAATGTAGGTAAATACAGCAGGTTATAAATCCACCTTGTAGGAGAATAAGGGGATGTGCAGTAGTACGTTGCAAGAGTTACTGAGTTGGCAGATTCGTTTTTCGGATAGCTAGTTAACGAGCGTTTTTTATTCACAGAATCTCTTTCATTTTACCTATCAGTGCATTTTGCCTCTATAACGGACTTGATGAACATTCCGTATACACAGCTTCTTGAACTGGGTTCACAGGTATGCAATAACATTATACACAATGTTGTCAAGTTTAGATAATGTTACACATACTTAGTGTTGTTTTTCTTACATCTCGTAGAATCTTCGTATGTGTACCTATTGACAAGGTTTGACACTCATACATGCAGTGAGTTGGTCACAGGTATGTGTGTAAAGCGTTATCCTTGAGAACGTTTTTGTATGCTTATTCAGACGGATCCAGTCACATTTCCCACTATATTGGCATCATGAGGTTTCTACATAAGTACTATGTGTGCTCGTATTAATGACTCAATGTGCAAGAAGACTATCGTTTATTTCCATGTTTTGTTATTAGCTATCACGTTTCTTTCCCCAATGGCAACATCTTTAGCTAGCTAGTGGAGTTATTCCTCAGTTTACTGCAAAGTTATTACATATTACGTTAGTCAGACTTGATTGTTGTCTAGAATCATGTTTTACAATATTGATAGGAAGCGCTGGTTGTGTGTCTTACTGCCAACCCATGAAGTCAGTATCCCCTCTATGCGGATATAACAAAAATATCAGATGTATACAAGACAGTAATATGATGCATTTATGTTATGTTTTCTTACAGGTACTCGCCCCTGAAGAAGGGAACATGGCTTCCCGAAATGCATAGGGCGACGTTTCTGCGCAAGTTTAGTTACTGAGAAATGAAATTATGTTTTATGTACTCACAGTGATATGTATAGGAATACTATGAGTCGTTGTATCCATTTAAGAAAATTAATGTACAGTAAGATATAGGCATTTATACTTCTGTTATCTAATCATATTAATTGAAGATAATGGCATTACTTCGGAAAATATTCTAATGCAAATAAATTTCTTCTTTTTTCAAAGAAAAACTAATTGATTATATATTATTTAGAATAGGTTAACTGTATGAAAATGTTTGAGAATTATTCTCTCTAGGAACAGTGCATACTGCATGTAGGCCCTGCTTACATTTTCCTTGAGTTTTTCACATACTGTGTAGCCACACAGTTAGCAGTGTGCACCCTTAGTATATAAGTATATCTTGTTAAAACAGTGTTGAATTTGGAGTGCTCCTCTTATTCTTTGTTTGTTCAGTATATTCACTTTGGCACCTAGAGGTAGCACCGTAATCTTTAAGATATTTAAATATAGGATAATAATATGGCGTCATTTGATAGCATAACACGCATCACTGAAAATAGAGCAAACACCATGACTTATTCGAACGAAGAAGCAACTGACATTTATGCTCTTATCAACAAGATTAAATTAGTAGACACACAGGGGGGATCTACAATACAAAGACTAAAACAGCTAGAATACTTGACCCGCAGGCAACTTAATCAACGATTGCACGCATCCACGTTAGTGCAATATCATCGTGCGAAACGAATTCCACGAGGGCTTAGAATAGCACTGCGACCAATGTTATTCAGGTTCCATCTCAACCCCAAATTTATGGACAAGTGGTTTTCCATACTAAATAAGTGCTCCTTAGATATGATACTGCTGATCATTGAGGAGTTGTCTAGCACCATTAGAGAACTCGATGAGGAGATATTTAACATCAAGAAAGAATTGGAGATCTGCATAGAAGAACAAACTTTAGCCAAGACACTAGAGGATTTGAATATGAAGTTAGACAAATATAGTAAAGAACTGCAAGAAGGGAAGATCAGAAAGTATCGCTATGATACTATCGACTATAAACTCAACGAGGTTTATACGTGGGCTGAAATCTACGCGAAGAAACGTTTTACTAAACCAAGAGTGAATATATCCAGTGAAGAGAGTATCACCACTGATCAGGATGTTTCGGCGTCACGACCGCCTCTTTCTAAAACAACACCATCTGAAATGACTGAAATAGTAACCGATAAACATGTGAGTGGCACATCAGGAGCTCCACTTCAACTACAGTGACGTCTTTTTTAGAACAGGCCCCACTATTGGGTCAACCACCACCTTTAACACAGACACAAATACCCATACAAGATCAGGCAAACGTCCAACCAGGAGAGGACAGGGGAAAAGTACTAAGAAGTGGGAAGAATGTAGACTGATCATCAACATCTCGTCCACCAATTTGACAAAGCAACAACTTATGACCCTTAATAAGGGGATGAGCTTTGTTCCTACAAATGATACGACCTTACTAGATACCAAAGTGGCGCTCTACAAACTTGTTCGTAAGCTAAGATTACGTCATTATTTTTCCAATATCATTCAACTGAGTGAGGACCTGAACATTGATGTTGAGCAAAGTATATTCAGACCTAAAATCACATATCAAGCTTCGCTGTCCCATAAGATGATAGATTTCTTTGAAGAATCAGTTAAGCGTGATCTCATGAAGATTCAGTACAAGTCAACTCATAGACCCAATTTCAACAAATATGAACACAGGATTATTCGAGGCATCACACAGGATGAGAAGCTCACATTGCAACCAGCAGATAAGGGAGGAGCCCTAGTTGTAATGGACACAGAGTATTACACACACAAAGTGGATGAACATGTTCATGATATTAACACGTACATTTTGGTTGATGATGATCCCACTAATACTTTGCAGGGTATTCTTCAAAATTATTTGAGTAAAGCCAAGGATGATGGTATTATTGATGATGACCAGAAGTGTTACCTAACCACACAGAATCCGAAGAGACCTCATCTTTACATGACTCCAAAAATACATAAGCACCCCACTGACCCACCCTTCCGCCCCATAGTGGCAGGATGTGATTCAATATTTGATTCAGTTGGTAAATATTTGGATTATTACCTCCAGAAATTTGTTCAAAAATGGTGTACGTACACCAGAGATACCACGCATTTTCTCAACAAAATCGAGACTATTCAAGACATGTACAGTGAAAATTGGATATTGTGTACCATTGATGTGACTGCCCTATACACGTCAATTAACCATGAGGAAGGAATGGAAGCAGCAGAATGGGCACTACTCCAACTAGATCTACCACAGGAGAAAAGCATATTCATTCTGAAATATTACATTTTTGCCTTAACAACAGCTACTTCAGATGGAAGGACCGTTTTTATGGTCAAATGACTGGCACAAGTATGGGATTCTCTGGGGCACCGGCATATGCAAATATATTTATGTCCAAATTTGAGGAAGAGCATATTCTAACTGATGAGATGTGGCAAACTGGGCTTGTTCAATATTGTCGTTATATTGACGACATTTTTCTGATTTGGTCGAAAGAACAAGCTGAACTGCAGAGATTAATAACACAACTTAATGAGAATTATCCAAGAATCCAATTCACGTACACTATGAGTACGAGAGAGGTGAATTACCTGGATGTAAAAATCACAAAAGATGATCAGAAATCTGTACTTTGTACAGACATATACACGAAACCAACAGATCGCAATAATACCTTGTTATTTACAAGTTTTCACCCAAAAAGTCTTATCACCAACTTGCCATATTCGCATATTTTAAGAATTAAAAGGATATGTTCCAATGAGGTGACACTTCACAATCAAATTGAAACACATCGCCTAAGGTTTGCACAAAGAGGGTATCCATCTGATATACTGGATCAAGCAGTTGACAGATTGACCATCTTGGATAGGCAAACGTTGCTTAATCCCACGTCTAAGCAACAAAAGAAAGGAATTACATTTGTGTCGAAATATTCAACAGCTTCAAGTAAAAGTAAAAGAGTCATTCTAAACAGATGGGAATTATTACAAAATGAAACTGACTTCAAAGGCATTTTTATGGAGAAACCAATTTTCGCTTACACCAGGGGTAAGAACCTGTTGGACATCATGCGAACTCCTAGACAAAAGGATAACATGGACACATATAAGGGCACCATGCACTGCTTAAATTGTATACATTGCAATAATATCATTATAGGTAATACCTTAGTACATCCAATGATTGGTAACAAAATACAGTTACGTTTCACAGGAGATTGTAACACCACCAACATTATCTATTGTTTGAAGTGCCCGTGTGGTAAACTCTATATAGGTAAGACAGAACGTAAACTGAAAATTAGGCTCACTGAGCATAAAAGTAACTTCAGGACCAAAAACAGAACTACTTCTGTAGCCAACCACTGGTTGGAAGAAAAACATAACATCGCGCAATTGGGAGCTCAAATCATTGAAGTGGTAGCTAAACGAGAAGGCCAGGACAATCAAGCTAAACTTCTCCAAAGGGAGTTGTTTTGGATTGAACATCTGTGCACTCTTATTCCACGTGGTCTCAATGATAGAATTGATTACAGCTGCTTCCTGTAATTCAATTATACATGAGCAATATATGACACTTTAGGAAATGATAATTTCTGACATACGGCAACATATAACACCACCACGCATGTTTTTAATTTGATTTTTATTTTTAGTGGGGATGCTCAAGTGGTAATGAGATTCACCAACGTTAGGGAGACTTACTATCTTTCACATGTGGGGTTAGGATTAGCCAACAGTTATAATGTGATGAAACCAGGCATGGAATTCACATACCATACTTTTATATATTTGGTTTATTAGATTGTGACTACCGCAGGTAGAGGGTACAGTCCATCTGACAGCAGTAAGCTGAGAATTCTTATTTAACTAAGTTTTGTGAACAGCAGTCCTGAAATTGTACTATGAGATTTACTAGGTATATGTACGTACACAAGTTGGTACAGAATCGCTCATCATATAGGAAACTCGTAGTGGTATTGACCAGACTTACGCAGATAACTATGTACGTCCTCTCTGATTGTTTGATGTATGCACTAATATTTTGTCCTATTTTCTTTGATTGCACATTATATCAGACCTAAGTACTTAATCCATTTGGACACCAACCGCTTTGAAGATTGTGACTACTTTATGTAGAGAGTTAGGTCGAATTCCCCTCTTTAACAGGCAAGGAAGTGAGATATATTAGGAGGTCGATACATGATGCATTGAACTATGAACATTACATATTGAACCATAGTGGACACTGTCATCCGGACTGTTACATATAATTTATGAGACATGTTTGTTTTGTAAACAGGATTTAGGTTCCACAACTTGATACCAATATTGGCACACTGCTATAGCTGGCCGGGAAACTAGTCAGTCATTCTATTCAGTTTCTCGTGTCGGGTCATTGTACTTCCGTGAATATCATTATTTAGGTGCTACCTGTACGTTTTTGTTTTGTAGTATCTATTATGGTCTGAGGAGAGTTTTGGGTCACTAATATAAAGGACAACTATGTTAATGCACTACACGTCCCAGAATTTCACATTTAGTTTAAGTGTATCGCATTCATACATGCACTATTTAAAGCTTGTATGGTATCCTTCCGCGGTTCTTCGGACTTAGCGTTGGTGTAGTAGTCATAGACTAGAAGCCGGTAAGAAAGTCTCCGAGTGTTTGCAACCAAAGTATCTTGGTCTTGATTTATCAGTTAAAATATTCCTCATACATTGTGTCTGTAGATATTGGCTGCCGAAAAGAGGCTTTGAACAGCGTTATAATCACATAATCACAGAGTTCATCCCGTCTATCATTACAAGTATCAAGGTACGCATGATTAGTAATTTTCATTGTACCAAAGTTATTCACACATGTCATTAATATAGGGGCTAAGTATGATTTTGTTTATTTTAGAACTCCCCTATCTACCGCTGCTGCTAATGTTGGATATCATGTATAGTTTGGCTCCAGTTCTGAGCCATTAGGTAATTATCCTCGGTTATTAACTGGTTCATCTGTTGAAACATGTTTTTTTTAAAAGCTTTTTTATTTAGCGTATCCTCCAAAAAGTGTCTCTTTTTTACACACATTCTAGTACACATGGTCTGTTCGATTACTGTCTATCAATGACAGAATTACTGAAGATATAGGCTTCAGATGTCTAGGTAGTTCCTTAAGTATCGATGTGAAAACAATGTCTCTCACAGTATATATTCTGTAGAAGTAGCCGCTGAATTGACAATAGATTGACATTGTTCACTAACAATGTAGGTAAATACAGCAGGTTATAAATCCACCTTATAAGAGAGTAAGGAGATGTGCAGTAGTACGTTGCAAGAGTTACTGAGTTGGCAGATTCGTTTTTCGGATAGCTAGTTAATGAGAGTTTTTTATTCACAGAATCTCTTTCATTTTACCTATCCGTGCATTTTGCCTCTATAACGAACTTGATGAACATTCCGTATACACAGCTTCTTGAACTGGGTTCACAGGTATGCAATAACATTATACACAATGTTGTCAAGTTTAGATAATGTTACACATACTTAGTGTTGTTTTTCTTACATCTCGTAGAATCTTCGTATGTGTACCTATTGACAAGGTTTGACACTCATACGTGCAGTGAGTTGGTCACAGGTATGTGTGTAAAGCGTTATCCTTGAGAACGTTTTTGTATGCTTATTCCGACGGATCCAGTCACATTTCCCACTTTATTGGCATCATGAGGTTTCTACATAAGTACTATGTGTGCTCGTATTAATGACTTGATGTGCAAGAAGACTATCGTTTATTTCCATGTTTTGTTATTAGCTATCATGTTTCTTTCCCCTATGGTAACATCTTTAGCTAGCTAGTGGAGTTATTCCTCAGTTTACTGCGTAGTTATTACATATTACGTTAGTCAGACTTGATTGTTGTCTAGAATCATGTTTTATAATATTGATAGGAAGCGCTGGTTGTGTGTCTTACTGCCAACCCATGAAGTCAGTATCTCCTCTATGTGGATATAACAAAAATATCAGATGTATACAAGACAGTAATATGATGCATTTATGGTATGTTTTCTTACAGGTACTCTCCCCTGAAGAAGGGAACAGGGCTTCCCGAAATGCATAGGGCGACGCTTCTTCGCAAGTTTAGTTACTGAGAAATGAAATTATGTTTTATGTACTCACAGTGATATGTATAGGAATACTATGAGTCGTTGTATCCATTTAAGAAAATTAATGTACAGTGAGATATAGGCATTTATACTTCTGTTATCTAATCATATTAATTGAAGATAATGGCATTACTTCGGAAAATATTCTAATGCAAATAAATTTCTTCTTTTTTCAAAGAAAAACTAATTGATTATATATTATTTAGAATAGGTTAACTGTATGAAAATGTTTGAGAATTATTCTCTCTAGGAACAGTGCATCCTGCATGTAGGCCCTGCCTACATTTTCCTTGGGCTTTAGAAAAAAGACGCACAGGAACCAGTGTGTCTCTTTTTTTAAAATGTTGCAGCACAGATTCATGTATCAGGGCGAGTCAGTGGCAAAACGTGTTTTAAAAAAAGCTTTAAAACTGCAGCAGGGTCCCTGTAGGACCTCCCCAGCATATTGAGGGGCAGGGTATTCCTACCCTCACCCCTTTTCCTAATTTTTTACTTTTTTTCCGGGATTCGGCTTGAAGCTGAGTCCCAAGATGGCTGCCATCATGGCAGCCAATCAAATTTTAGTGGGATCCGCGAGTCCGCGAGTCCACTGCAAGGACTCACATCCCAGATTTCTATATTTTTACACTTTAATTTCTCTGTAACTGCTAAATGGATTTACACCAAATCACAAAAAGCACGCGTTCTGGACAAACATACAGCAATTGCAATAAAGTTGAAGTTTAGCCTGCACTCACGAGTCTTCTCATTGAGTTGTTCTATTCTGTTGGTAATCAAATTGTGTGTGCTGCCTCATGACAGAGACTGCTCATCTCTGTTACTAACTATGTCCCTTAAGAGCACACCACTCAGTGTACTCAACACAGTGCACACTACTGTTGGACCCTATAAGTTCCTACACGAAACCTAAATATTTAGATATTCAAAATACTATAACAACCTCTTATCTACTTGTCTTTATATTTAATAGAAGACTGATTAGGAGTGTTTACAAATCTTCACTATGACATTATCTTTACAATGATGTACATATGCAATTAGCAATGTTACATCACAATGTGTATGCAACATCGTTAAACATTGGATGAAAACAAAGCTTCTGAATAAATCCAGTTTACACAATAGTTTTCATCCAACAGCATTAAAAAAACCTGCCTCTGTCACATTTTATCAGAGTTAAAAGGATTACCTCAGAAACAGACATGTGTGATTCCGCCATACAGAAGTTCCATTCAGAATATGAGAAAAGAGGATACCCAGCCAAAGTATTGGATAATGCAGTCCTGAGAGTGCAAACCATGGAACACAAGAGCTTATTGCAGCAATCTATTAAAACCACACAATTCAGAGACTTTTATGTAATGAAACTTTCAACCAAGTCATTAGTCATCAAACGTATTATCAACAGAAGATGGGAAGTGCTAGAACAAGAATCGGATTTCGGAGATCTTTTTAAAGAAAAACTCCTATTTGCACACTCACGCTCCAAAAACCTCAAAGAAATGTTAAACACACTGTCTATTCCTCAGACAAAAAGTCATAAAGGAACGTGCAAATGCTTCAACCGCACTCACTGCAGTAATGTAATAATGGAAAATACTCTTCCACATCCTCATACAGGCAAAACCCTTAAGTTACGTCATAACTTCAATTGTAAGTCAGATACAGTGACTGTATGCGGGTAGAACAGCACGCATAGTTAAAAAAAGAACTACAAAAAACAAGAGTATGTTTAGGACTAAGAATCATAATTTCTGTTCAGTGACACATTGGATTCACAATAATCACAACATACCTCAACTTCGTTTTACAGCTTTAGAAAGATTAATTCCACTACCACACCTCAACACGCATAAAATCTTAGCACAGAGAGACACCTTTTGGATTAAATACTTAGATACTTTAATTCCTAAAGGACTTATTGATAAACTTGAAATGCCCTGTTTCTTGCAATAAGGGACACAACCATTAACATATAAAGATCAGATTCACACCATAGTGCATCATAAATAATGAAGGGTTTCTTTTTATTAACAGAATCCATTGTTTCATTGGTTGTAACACTAGATTGAATCCACAATTGTGATTGTTTTTTTTGTTTTTTTTTTGTATTCCTCATATACCAATGATGGGTATTCTGGATAGGGTATCTCCTCCTCTCGCCATTACGATGTACCGGCCACCAGGATTAAATTCGAAGAATTCAATCCAAAAATAGGAGAGAAAAGAGAATCCCCTCCAGGCTGGACTGTTTGCTATGTCCACTCCATACCCTTTAATCTGGAAGACCCTTGGTTGGGTAGGAGACAAAGCACCGACAGTACCCGGGTAAAATCATAGGAATCCTCTCATCTGTTCCGCCAAGCCACCAAGGCCGCCCAGATCTTAACAAGGCTTGAGCCATCACAAGCAATATCAGATTCACTGACATATATAATATAACTTAGACAATCAGCAAAGGTGGGAGCCTTCTCTGATTTCCAGGACTTACATATTTCCCGTCTAGCCAATACCATTATATAAAATAAGAATTTGGTCCTCATCTCATTAAGCTGGTACTCTTCCCCTAGACCAAAAAGGATAATCATGGGTGTAATGACTATATGAGTACCCAAAACTTCTGTTATAAATTCTTCGATTTTGGTCCAGAAAAGCGATAGTCTTGGGCACTCAACAAACATATGCACATCGTCCGCAGTAGAAGCCTTACAGCGTGGGCAGCAATATTCAAGGTTCGTAAACTTAACCAGTTTCTTAGGGGATATATACGCTCTGTACAGGGTGAACAGATGATTTCGTTTTAAGGGGGCTGATTTCACGACTGTATGTAGTAGTTTAAAAGAATCTCCCCATAGAGCTGGTAATTTATCGCCCTGCAAAGCTGTTGCTTCACCCCATAGTTTATTAAGTTCAAGTTCTGTGACCTCATCCTTCTCATTTAAAGCCTCGTACCAGAAGGAGATCTCTTTTTTCCAGCTCCCTTTTTTCTTTACCAGATCAAACTTAGGATTAGCTGTTAGACCCCAAGCTATAGTACTCCACCAGCTAGATAACTGATAAAATTTGAACCTGGTAAGAGTTCCGTTTGTCAGACGGGAGAGTGAATCCCACCCCAGTAACTCTGAGTCATCGAGGAGATCCTTCCACTGCATGATACCAGCTGTTCTGAGGGGGAGTGATAATTGATCCCTGAGACATTCGGGTGTTCCCGGAGAGTCCCATATAGAGGCCAGAGGTGTATAATAAGGGATATCTAGTTTTTTTCTCAGAAACACCCACTTTCTCAGGGCCGTGCCCAATACCTTTAGTCTGACCTTCTTGTAGAATTTTGGGTCTCCAAACTTAAATAAGAAGGATTCATGCCCTAGGGGGATGCAATGCAATAGCGCCTGAAATATCCGACCCAAGCAAGATGTATCAGCTTTGACGGCCATTAGTCTAAAATTTTTAAAGTGAAAAGCATGGCAATAATGCAGGATGTCAGGCATAGCAAGTCCACCTGTCTTCAGCTTTCTTCTCAATTTTTTCAGGGAAATTCTGGGCGATTTAGAGTTCCAGATGAAAGATCCTATCAGTCCCTGCAATTTAGCAATATCCTTGGAATTAAATGACAGAGGTATCGAGTTAAAAAGGAATGTGATCTTTGGCAAAATAACCATTTTAATTAGGTTCACCCTCCCGAAAATGTTTAATGGCAGTCCCGACCATCGATGTAGAAGTACACTTATATCTTTGTAAACTCTGTCCAAGTTGACTTTGGAAATCTCGGAGATGTTCTGTAGCAAATGTACACCTAGATATCTCATCCGAGGCTTTGTTCCAGGGAATTGAACCACCTGATTCCATTGCATGACCTCGGTTTTCTCTTTATTGATTCTATACCCTGAAGCCTCCCCAAAAGCTTCCGCATGATGAAATAATCGCGGAATTGATATTTCGGGATTGCATGTAAACAATAAAAGATCGTCCGCGTATAAAGCAAGTTTTAAATCTAGTTCATTCATACGGAAAGGCTTTATTAGAGTATCCGAACTTAACTGGATAGCCAGGGGCTCTAAATAAAGATTGAACAATAAGGGAGAGAGGGGGCATCCCTGTCTGGTGCCGCGAGTTATTTGAACCCAGTCTGTAAGTGAGTTGTTTACAAGAAATTTGGCCCTGGGGTGTAGATATAATGATTTAACAGATGCTATAAAGTTGGCTGGAATACCAAGCTTTGACAGAACTTCCCACAAGTACAACCAACTAACCTGGTCAAAGGCCTTGGCGCCATCAATTGCTACGATAGTTAATGGAGATTTTTCCTCTGTGGCATAATCGATAGCAGCAATTGCCTGGAAGGTCAGCTCGTTCAGCTGTCTACCAGGCATGAACCCCCTCTGATCCTCATGGACCACAGACTTAATTACTTTGGCCAATCTCCCTGCCAACACGCCCGCAAAGATTTTGTAATCTATATTTAGCAATTGTGATTGTACACCAAATTTAATCTGTACGTAACATCTCAGTTACAGCTTTCCCTTTTATGTATTTTTTAAATATATTTTTTATTGCTTTTTTATGTATTGGTATTGTTTGTGCGTTTCCTTTGCATACTCGTCTGGACTCGACGTGCATGTTTTGGCAACATTTTGTTTTCACCGTATACTTGTAAGATTACATAGTTCTTCAGGTTTTTAGGTTTTGGTTCACATTGGTTGTGAAATTTGGTGACGAGTATCTCAGACTGTGGGTGCATAGTGTTGTAACCTGTCTCATTGTTTCATAACCAGGTAGTCTGTCTTCATGGTTCATTAACTAGTAGAGCACATGCCCTGTGTGTCCGAAAGTCTTTTAACACAAACGTCGATGGGCTTGTAACCGCGCTTATGTAGAGGACCGTTAATTTGATTAGAAGCGGAATCTGGAGATACAAGTAGAATGAGATGAAACTAGCAGAATAGATTATCTTGGCAATAAACAGCATAGGTTTTTCATTTACGAGCTTTGTATGCTTTTTTTGGCAATACTGCGGACCGTTGGTAGTTTCATGTTTAGTTCTAATGTTGAAAGGTCCCATGGTTTCACTGCATTGCAGTGCATGACTACCTGCGAGTACTGATTGAGAAAGCAGCAAGTGTAGCCCTCTTCATGCACACATGAATATATAACAACTTGGGTATATATTATATTTACTGTTACAGTTCCACAGAAATTCAGCTACTACTGCATCGTTAATGTAATACTGAATACTGAACCTAACATCAAGTAAGGATTGTGGTGAATGTTGGGAGTATTAGTCCCACACAATTCACATTCAGGGTAAAGGGTGGTTGTGGAACAGTGTGAGGAGGTTGCTTTAACTTGTTGCGATCATGGTATTGATTTGCGTTTTTTCACTAATATATGTGCTTTAGCTTTCCACACCTTCTTTGTAGGTGTAAGCCCGTGTTTTCTCCTATTTTCTTCTGCATTTTCATTCAGGTCACAAGCATGGTTTTGACTGATGACAAAAATTTATGATTTATGATTTGAACAAAAAAAACTCAGATAAAAGACAGGAACCCCTGGTTTAATGGATCCCTCAACAGAGAGAGGAAATCCCTCCAGCAGATAGAATGGAACTGGAAACAGCACCCCATCTAAAACTTCTCCGCTAGGCCAGAAATGCCTACAATAGGAAAATCCTCAACTCTAAAAAAGAATTCTTCAGAATAGAACTGGAGGATACCAAGAATAGACCTCGAAAGCTATTCGATTTGGTCAAACATCAATCGAACAAACTTGCAAAAACCTCCAAAGAAACCCCTTTATCTCTAATATCATGCGAGGAATTTTCCTCCTTCTTCTGTGACAAAATCTCTGCCCTAGGAAAGGAACTCAAGTCCGCAACCTACTCCAAAACTCCACCGGCTCCACCTCTTCACTCCGTGCTGCCCATTCATATTTCACCCAAAAACCAAGCCCACTGGTCCAACTTCAAAGTCTATGATGAACACTCCATCTCAAAAATTCTACCCTCCTTAATCCCTAACAATCATTTCAATTAACCTCTTCCATTTAACTGCTTAGCCGCCGCCTCTCAGGCTATCATCCCTTCTTTGACTACAATAATCAACGCTTTTTCCTACAGGGATCGACACCTGACTCTCTTAAAGACAGCCAAGTCGTCCTCATCTTAAAGAAACCTACGCTAGATCCTGCTTCGCCTGACAACTACAGACCTATTTCTAACATACCACTCCTAGCTAAAGTTCTGGAGAAATGTGTGCAACAGCAGTTGAGCCTACCCATCACTAACTTCCACCTACTAGACGACTTCCAATCTGGGTTCAGACCTGGACACAGCATGGAAACCACCCTCCTCCACATCGTGCATGATGTCCTCCAAGCCCTTGACCAAGGCAAAACCTGTCTCCTAATCCTCCTTGACCTATCCTCGGCTTCGATACGGTTAACCACGAAACACTCCTTAAACGCCTCAAACTCAGGATGGGCCTGGATGGCACCGTTCTTGAATGGTTTAGGTCCTTCCTCCAGAATCGCTCACAGAGAGTCCTGATCAACAGCAACCTATCCGCTCCCTCTCTGATCATGGTTGGAGGCCCCCAAGGATCAACCCTGTCCCCGACTCTCTTCAATATTTACCTTGAACTGCTCTCAGAGGTGATACGCACCGCCAATATCTCCTACCACATGTATGCCAACGACACACAGCTCTACATTAAAATCACTTTTCCTGAGGACTTGCTCTCCCAAAATGCGGCCATGAAGCTGACTGTTCACTGGCTCACCTCTAACCAGCTCAAACTCAACGCAAAAAAACCTGAGTTCCTCCTAATCTCACCACCCAAAACCAATCCAGACATTCAAGAATGAATCAAGGGTATCACAGCGCTAAACTGCTCTCTTACCATTGTGGACTCTGCTAAATCCCTTGGAATTAATATGGCCTGAACATGCGTGGCCATATCAACTCGATGGCCAAAACTGCCAGATTTCACCTAAGCTACCTTAGAAACCTGGAACCTTTCCTCAACACTCCAGACCGAAAAATGGCAATTCAGGCACTAGTCATCTCCAGACTAGAATATGGATGCGCTACCCTCGCAGGTCTACCCAAGAACTCTCTGGCCCCTTTTAAAGCCTGCCTCAGCGCCACCACCAGACTCCTAACTGGTTCAAAGAAATTCAATCACATCTTGCCCCGCCTTAAAGCTTTGAACTGGCTTCCTCTTGAGGCCAGGATCCAATTTAAACTGGCTTGCATCACTCACAAGGCCCTTTACTCCAAGTCCCCTGCATTTCTTGCCCAGAAACTCGTGATATCAGGAGGAGCCAGAAACTCCCTGTCCGCCAGAGACCTTTTACTCCAACTCGCATGCTTCAGAAAAAAAAGTATAATCGGGCCTTCTCTGGGGCTGCCCCAAGAATATGGATTGCACTCCCGCCCGCCATCAGAAGACTATCGTCTTTGGCACGCTTCTAAAAGGAGGCCAAAACTTTCCTAATGTTAAAATTCCTCTCCTAACGCTCACATTACAATCACCTCCGCGACCTGGTTCCACCTACTACTACGGCATTACCCAGCTCTTCCGGGCATCCCACCCAGGATTTGAGACTGCTTTTTTTCTTGTTCAATGTATCGACTTGTTCTTATGTCAAATGTATCCAGGTACTGAGACTGCTTGTTTACCCTATATATTGTTTCTACCTGTCTTTGTCGCAATGGCTTCCACTCCTCCTAAGTCTTTTGTATACCACCTGTCAATCCTGTAAAGCACTCTGATACCTTCACGGGTCTGTTTGCGCTCTATAAAACTCTTAAATAAATAAATATTAAATAAATACATTGAGACGATGATGCTGTTATTTTTTATGACGCAGATTTGTGGGACTATTTTTTGTTGATTCTAAAATGAGTGCTGTTTCAGTACAATGGTAACATGATCATTATGTTCACATTTACAGCTCCTCTGAAGAAGGGTGAGTAACCTGAAGTGCATTGGGATTGGTTCAGAAGCTTTGTTTCCATCCAATGTATAACGATGTTTGCATAAAGAATGTGAGGTAACATTTATAATTGCATATATACATCAGTGTAAAGATGTCATAGTGAAGACTTGTAATCAGTCTTCTATGAATTGTAAATACAAGTAGATACGAGGTTGAAATAGTGTTTTGAATTTCTAAATATTTAGGTTGCATGTAGGAACCCATAGGGCACAATAGTTGTGTGCACCGTGTTGAGTACACTGAGTGGTGTACTCTTAAGGGACATATTTAACAATATCACTGCCATTGTCAGTGGCAACGAATCCAATGATGGAACCTCTTTCTTGGTTGAAGCCATTTGTAGACTTTAGTATTAAATTCTTCTAGGATGTTAGTAACTGTCTGTGATTTCTCCATTGCAAGCATCGCAACTGTTGCATGCCACCGAATTCCTTGAAAAGCAACATCATTGGTGCGACCAGTGGCTAGCCTTTGCTTCACTCCCTTGAAAGAAACCCTGGGTGCAGTGATGCACATGTAATCTGTTGCTTAGGCACTGGTCCATATGTCTGTCATGCAGTGGATGTACTGAACAGAACTCTCCTTCATATCTTTGTCAACCAATTGCAGCATTTGGTGGTGCAGTGCTGTCATAGCGACAGTGGAAAAATTGGTCTGGCTGGGAACCTTCCAAATTGGACAGAGGGTTCCCACAATTCCAGAAACCCCTTTCCTTCCATGAAAGAAAAAAGGAGGGCATCAAACGCTAGCATTGTGGCCAACTTCCCTTTGTATAAATGTACTTTATCATGGGTTTGATGGTACAACAACTCCTTGATGAACATAGCCTTAATAGTTGATTGTTGTGACTGTTTTCTTTGTGGTACCTACTCTACTGACCTACAGGAAGCAGGTAGGCTGTTTGGGTGCTTTGGGGTGACTGTATCCCTCTGTCCTGGTGCCATTCTGAGTGCGCTGAAGGTGACGACTGCACACTACGAGCAACAGTCACAGCGATACTTCTCATGCCATCAATTTCCTCACCCCCACCTCCTTCTATCAGTTCAACAACTTCTTCTCTCTCTCCAGGAGCCATATTTTTGAGGTACTCTTCTCACACGATTGTGTGTTAACTTTTCAGATTGGCCAGTTGGCCCCTGGTACCATATTGCCCACTTGGCTTCCGACAACAAACTTTCTTGCTGCAAATTGAGTATTCTATGATGTGCGCCTCGTGTGGCCAGGCCAGTGGTAGCCCTGACAACAGCCTTTTTCTCAGTGGCCACTTTCTTGCCAGCAATCTTCTTATATGAGTTCATCTTCTTTACATCTTTTACGGGTTAGAATGCGCAGAAGCAATTAGTAGAGGACTCTGAAGTCACTGTCAGTAACTTTGCAGACTTCTTTCCATGTAAGTATTGTGTGTAACATGTAGTGCACCTGCAAGACACTGAGACTTGGGTTATCTAGTCAATGTAACACAACATATCATCATTACAAATGCTTAATAATAGTGTGCACATGCATAAGCTAACTGTAGTGTCTCTCCAGGGCTGATGTGACCACTATCGAAGGCAGGCAAAAATTTAATAAATTAAATAAGTATTAGCTGGATCCCTCCAGGGTCAGTGGGGCCCCTATTAGAGGCGGGGGGGGAGGTACAAATAAAGTAAATAAATCAAAAACAGCAATTGTGTACCACAGACTACTACAATCAGCCGTAACCATCAATAGGCTTATCTGGATAAAACTAGGTAAAAATAAAAAAGGAACAAAAATGACATGAGCTTCCTCTAATATCAATACTCCTAGAACTTTCAATAAAATGATGAATAATAAAAAAAAAGTGGCACAACAAAATGGTAGTCGCTCACCATATGGCATTGCTCAACAAGGAAGGAATCTTAGAGAACAAAGACAAAATGGCTGTTTCTGCATGGTCAACAAGGAAGGTGGCATGGATAATAAGTACAAGATAGCCACATATGATGAATAGATATGCTCTTCAAAATGGCCATTACGGTGTGGCTAGCAAGGAAGGAGGCATGCTGAAAAAAAGACAAAATGGCCACTTATGGCACTTACATACACACACCTCCACACACACAGTCACACCATGTAGGCAGTGAAAACTAAGTATATGGCTGCACTACCCTGGCTGGAGCTACTTCCTCCCCCTCTATCAACAAAAAATGCAGAATTGCAGGGTAAGGACTGCACACATATATACCCAAAATGTAACTGGTTCTATCTGTGGGCCTAGTGCACCACCAGTAAAACAGCAACAATAAATTCAACAGCACAGCAAAATGGAGACAGTGTGAAAAATGTAAAATAAACCTTGAAAATGGTCCAAATCCAAACATCTCAAGTCAACGATTACCACTACTAAATACTGTTAAAAAGCCGAAAAAAACAATCAGTCTATCATCTTACACAAGCAAAACGTGCATTAATAAATGGGGGCAAATACATGGGGAAGAACAAAGGAATATGCCCATGTACATGGGCCTGGACTACTGGAGCCCCCCAACCCAAGACAACTACTGTCACATGCAGACAGAAACAAACTACATTTGGCATGAATACAAGGCCAAACAGAAGCCACTAAAATAACAAAAGATATATCTAGCACACAAGCAATGAGGATTTGAAAAACAGATATTACAAATATATCTAAGGCCTGCACCACAGTATATAGGCAACTCTAGATAAAATTCACAAACAATGCAATGAAATTAAGAAAATGTGTATCTATTCACAATAATGTGCAAACACTAGCCCTTAAAAAATGTAATCCCCATGAGCCCCTACTGCAAAAGTGCTTGCCATCCAGCAACAAAGAAAAACAAAACAAAAAAAGGATGAAAAACAATGGTACCCGCCTTCCCATAAAACAAAAAAACATATTTGCAAATTAATCCATTGACTTTACTTGTTTTTCCCAAAAATTACAAAATCCAAAGGTGTGGGTGCAGCAGAGATTGCAGAAAAAAGAGTGAAGTTTTCCCTCCAAAATCCAAATCCAAAATAACAAAAGGAAGAGCAAAGCAGTGGGAGAGTCATCAGAACAAGAAGAAGATGCTACTGTATGTACAGTAGCCTCACAGTTTATATGGCACCTTCTTCCAGTAACGAAAAAAAGAAAAGAAAAAGAAAAATGTTTTGCACTAAACAAATTTACCGAACAATTCAAATCGAAAATGTCAATGGGAGTTGATTTTAGGGTGTGAGTGTTAAAAGAACTGCTTCTCACATTCAGAACTGCAGTCTGCCACTCTAATAATGACTGGAATTGCCAGGTTGGGTTAAAAATCAACATGAAATGTATGCTGACCACCTGCATTCAAAAACTGCTACTCACGTTCGGGAAATGCTGCTGGTATTCATGATGATCGTGCTGGTCCCATGCTTATCACCTTGGGAATTTTCCCCAAACTGAATACGCATTACTTTTATTTTCCTGTCTTCCAGTTTGGTATCCCAATGAATTGTTTTTAAATCAATGGTTTTTAATGTTAAAAGTTTTTTATTGTTTTTAATGTAACATTCATTGTGTCTTTTTACATGCATTGTAATATTTCTTTCCTGTACTTTTTATGGTTTCATTACGTGTAACCGAATAAAAGTTTATGAACTGAACTGAATACGCATTACACAACGTGGTATCATGGCGTAATCTTGGGCATTTCATTATGTGAAATTACTGAGATTATGACAAATTATGCTGGGTAATGAAAAGTATGCTCAGGCCTAATCAACACATGCAAATATTTTTGATACAAGACGTTCGGCTTTCTGATCCTTGTCAGTATTTCTAAGCACTCAGATCAGTGTACGTGGAAACGTAGTCAATACACTTCCAAATTTAGAGATTATGGTTATGAGACATTCTCACAACACCCCTAAATGTGGAGTGATCATCGGCAATTCCACATGGTGTGTATTTTGCAGCAGAAAAGAAGGCAGATAGTTAGTGTCAGTATCAAAAACATAACTTGAATAGGAATTTAGCTTTAAGAGCAAAACACCGTGTGGACTCTGATTTAAGTACACATGTAGTCCATTTTCTGCGGGTAATTAATAAGATTGGAAAGTTATTCATCTGTTTTTTGACAGTTGTAGTTTAACAATCTTTCTTTTCGTAGAAATGAAAGCAAAGGTAAAAAGAGAGAAATAAAGAAGGGAAAAAAATATTTTTTGTTCTCTACTCCCATGTGCTTAGGTGGTCTCCTCATGGGTGTTTCTTGTGCTAGAGCGGTAATTTCATCTGGTAATTTCTCAATGCAAAACCCTCATGTTACCTCTATTTTACTGCTGAAAAAAGGTGTTGGGCCCTTGACACCATGTATTACCTTCAGGAGACTTTAAATAAACATGAACAGTTAAAAATTAAATTATTATTTAAGTCGATGAAGAGATTTGTTGAGTATTTTAAAGGATTTTATTTTCTAGTCAAAGGTTAAGTTTTTCTCTGACCCTTTATTCATTAGTAAAATATCAATCAGGTTACAGAATTTGGAAAACAGGAAAAATAGCATTAATACACAACACATTACATTCTGCATATAAGCATCACATGTAGAAAAGAAAATGTGGCGCAAAGTATCAGTCAAAACTCTTAAAGAGTTTGTAAGAAAAATAGTCTTGCAAGGCTAATCAATAATTAAATAGTTTGCAAAAATCTCCCATAAAGAGAAATAAATGCTAAAGACAAATAAATCTTTTCAGACCTAATTAATTAGTCAAAGCATAAACTTAAAGTTTAGCATCCAATTCTATCCTAATCAGCTACACTTTCTGCATCTCTGTGTCTCTGATAGAAGCTGCTCCTTGAAAGCACCCCTCCTTCAACAGACCTTAAAGGAATGTGGCCTGGTGCCAAAATATAATGTCCAAGGACTTTGGAAAAAATGATCAGGGAACCCCCCAACTCTCCTCGGACGCCCAAGGCTGCACCCGAGACGATCTCGTACCTAATCCATAGAATGTCTGGTCTAATCTGTTCCTTCTCTCAAGAGCTCACACGCCCCCCCAAAGCCTAATGAGCCTAGAAGCCAACAACGCCTCCAAAGAGGTCATTATTTATACTCTAATTCTTGGCAGACTACACAAAAATGCTTCAGGTTCAAAAAAGCTTGTACCTGATTGGTCAGCCACGATGGCATGATGTCTCCCCATCCTGATTCATTCTAAAATCCTGACTATACCAGTTTTAACAAAAGAGGCATAAATGAGTAAATACATATTATAAGTTTGCAACATTTGCTAGGAAAAATGTTTCTATCCTTTCCTCTTCCTTCCTTCCACAGCGCAGGCTAGAAGGATACTTGAGCTAACTGGTACATTGGCACAGCGCAGCGCTATGGCAAGCCCGTCTACGCCCGTCCGTGCCTGGACCGTGCCCAGTGCCAGAACCCCTGGCCCCTGCCTCCCTCGTAACACCAGACTGCACTACGACTCCAGCACCCTCCACGCACTCAACACCGGACGACACCACCCCTGCTACCGGGCAACCCCGAGGCGCACCCAAGGACCCTTCACCTGCCAGAACTGCAGATACACCAGCATCAAGCCAGCCAAACCATCAGCCAGAGGACCCAACCACCTCACCTGCATCCTCCTCAACACCCGCTCCGCTCGCAAGCACGCCATCGAACTCTGGGACCTCCTAGACTCCACCGCTCCCGATGCCGCCTTCCTGATGGAGACCTGGCTGAACGACACCTCAGCACCGGACATCGCCATAGCCATCCCACAGGGCTACAAAATCTCCCGCAAAGACCGCACCAACGGAGTTGGAGGGGGAATCGCCATCGTCCACAAGGACACCCTCAGAGTCTCGACCAACACCGACGACACCCTCACCACCGCCGAGCACATGCACTTCCAGATCCACACCGACCCGAACACCACCCTCCGAGGAACGCTCGTCTACAGACCACCCGGACCACGACCACAGTTCTGCGACACCATCGCGAACCTCGTCAGCACCCACGCACTCGCTTCCACAGATTACATCCTCCTCGGGGACCTGAATTTCCACCTCGAGAACAACAACGACGCAAACTCCACCGCCCTGATTGACAACCTCGCCAACCTCGGATTCAAACAGCTCGTGACAACACACACCCACTCCGCCGGACACACGCTCGACCCCATCTTCTCCACAAGCCCCCATGTCACCGTCAACCACATCACCGAACCCCACTGGACGGACCACAGATGCCTCCACTTCACCTTCAAGAAACCCACCACACACCACCGCACCCAACAGCTACCACATCGCTGCTGGGGCAAGATCACCAAGGACCAACTGGCTACCACCCTCGCACTGAGACCACCTGCCGACCCCACGGACCCAGACACCGCCGGGACCAACCTCAAGCAATGGATCAACGACTGCGCCAACACCCTCGCCTCCCTCAAAACCTCCACAACCAACCACCCTAACAAGAAAGCCGCCTGGTTAACCGAAGACCTCCGAATCTCCAAGTGCACCTGTCGGAAACTGGAGAAGAAATGGCTCCTCGACCGAACACCTGACAGCCATACAGCCCACAAAAGCGCCACCCGCAGACACCACCAACTCATCAGGACCTCCAAGAGAACCGCCTTCAAGGACCGCTTAGACAACAACGCACACAACACCAAAGAGCTCTTCAGCATCGTGAAAGAACTCTCCAAGCCCAGCTCCAACACCAACGACATCCCTCCATCGAAAGACCTGTGCGACTCCCTGGCCACCTTCTTTCACCGCAAGATCGCCGACATCCACGACAGCCTCAACTCCGACACCCCCGCACCCACCACCGAGACCACCACCCCTGCGACCACCACCCGCACCAGCCGCCTGACCGCCTGGTCAAATGTCAGCGACGAAGAAACCATAAAAGCCACGAACTCCGTCCACTCCGGAGCACCATCCGACCCCTGCCCCCACCATATCTACAACAAAGCCAGTACAACCATCACACCCACCTCCGGAAGACAATCAACAGCTCCTTTGAGACAGCAACCTTCCCGGAAAGCTGGAAGCACGCCGAGATCAACGCCCTGCTGAAGAAACCCAAGGCGGACCCCACAGACATCAAGAACTTCTGGCCCATCTCCCTGCTCCCGTTCCCAGCCAAAGTAACAGTGAAGATTGTCAACAAACAACTGACTCGCTACCTCAAAGACAATAACATCCTGGACCCCTCCCAATCCGGTTTTCGCAGCAACCACAGCACCGAGACCGCCCTCATCGCCGCCACTGATGACATCAGGATCCTGCAGGACAAAGGAGAAACAGCCGCCCTCATCCTCCTGGACCTATCAGCAGCCTTCGACACAGTCTGCCACCGAACCCTAGCAGTACGCCTCCACAACGCCGGTATTCAGGAGAAGACCCTGGCCTGGACCACATCCTTCCTCTCTGGCAGAACCCAGAGCGTCCACCTCCCACCCTTCTGCTCAAAAACCACCGAGATCATCTGCGGCGTCCCACAGGGATCCTCCCTCAGCCCGACGCTGTTCAATATCTACATGGCACCGCTCGCCAACGTCGCAAGACAACACAACCTCAACATCATCTCCTACGCCGACGACACCCAGCTGATCATCTCCCTCACGGAAGACCCCCACACCACCAAAGCCAACCTCCACAGAGGAATGAAGGCCGTAGCCGACTGGATGAAGGACAGCAGACTGAAGCTGAACTCAGACAAGATGGAGGTCCTCATCCTCGGAACCTCCCCATCAGCCTGGGACGACTCCTGGTGGCCAACATCGCTAGGCACAGCCCCGGTACCCACAGACCACGCACGCAACCTGGGGGTCATCCTTGACTCCACCCTCTCAATGACCAGACAAGTCAACTCCGTCTCCACCTCCTGCTTCAACACTCTCCGAATGCTCCGCAGGATCTTCAAATGGATACCTCCCGACACGAAGAAAACTGTCACCCACGCCCTCTTCACCAGCAGACTCGACTATGGAAGCGTCCTCTACTCAGGAACAACAACCAAGCTCCTGAAACGACTACAACGAATCCAGAACGCCTCGGCACGACTGATCCTCGACGTCCCCCGGCGCAGCCACATCACACCCCACCTGAGAGACCTCCACTGGCTCCCGGTGAAAAAGAGGATCACCTTCAAGCTCCTCATCCACGCACACAAGGCACTACACAACACCGGACCCACTTATCTCAACAACCGACTCAGCTTCCACCCCCCCAACCGAAGCCTCCGCTCAGCCAACCTCGCCCTCGCCACAGTCCCACGCATCCGGAAAACACCCGCCGGCGGCAGATCCTTCTCCCACCTCGCCGCCAAGACCTGGAACACTCTCCCCACCAGCCTACGACAGACCCAGAACCTGCCGGCCTTCAAAGGACTTCTCAAGACCTGGCTCTTCGAGCAGTAGCAGCCCCCCCCCCCAGCGCCTTGAGACCCTCACGGGTATGTTGCACGCTTTAGAAATGCATTGATTGATTGATTGATTGAATCACAAGAACGTTCAAAGTTCAGAGTGGCCTTGACTCCTTCTTGTCATGAGGAAAGCTGGCACAGTCTGCGCATGCTCTCTTCTCTTTAATGCAAGTCACAGCCTTGCTGGATTCACAGGCAGACATTTAATGGTAGGCCCAAAAATACTGTGGAGGATCTGAGATGGACGGTTATAGAGAAACCTAGGTCAGTTTCCCAAGGACAGGATGCAAACAGATAATTTTTTGTCAGGGAACAGAAATGGATTTTCCGTCTCCGCAGCGAACTACATGGTCTTAATGACGACATACCGTGGCATGCCCTAAGTAGATAAACCATCGGGCTCAGGGCTCAGGTTTAATATAGGATATACTGTTGGGAATGGGATTTTCAATCTACTACCTACCATCAATATGTGATTATATCCTATTAGTAAATTGAATGGCTTGCTATGCAAAGTATTGTGAGGTCTTTATGTCACAATCCCTTTGCATTGAGGTGTACCATTGGTTTCGTCATACTATATCAACACTAATCCTAGTATCTGAGCATTTGTTGACTATTTGTTATTGTTGTATACTGCGCCCTTTTTAACATAGATTATCTGCCTTTGTGATTCCTGTACCGCGCCGCTTGCAGCCGTTCATTTGGTGAAGGACTTTGGGACTACTATTCCGGATTTACGGAGCCTGCTATCTGGGAGGAACTGCTAACCCTCGGATTTACCGCCGCATGCTGCAAGGGGCCAGGACTGAGAGACCCAGGGATCACCGCGCATTACCAACGCAGCGCAGCTGGTGTCTCTTCCTGCCCCCTGCTCCCCTTCGGCTATTTACGGCTCGCGGCTCCCGCTCCGCGGGCGCCGCTCGTAGCCGTTCATTTGGTGAAGGACTTTGGGACTACTATTCCGGATTTACAGAGCCTGCTATCTGGGAGGAACTGCTAACCCTCGGATTTACCGCCGCATGCTGCAAGGGGCCAGGACTGCGAAACCCAGGGATCACCGCGCATTACCAACGCAGCGCACCTGGTGTCTCTTCCCGCCCTTGATCCCCTTCGGCTATTTACGGCGCGCGGCCCCCGCTCCGCGGGCGCGGCTCGCAGCCGTTCATTTGGTGAAGGAATTTGGGACTACTATTCCGGATTTACAGAGCCTGCTATCTGGGAGGAACTGCTAACCCTCGGATTTACCGCCGCATGCTGCAATCGGGCCAGGACTTCGAGACCCAGGGATCACCGTGCATTACCAACGCAGCGCACCTGGTGTCTCTTCCCGCCCCCTGCTCCCCTTCGGCTATTTACGGCTCGCGGCCCCCGCTCCGCGGGAGCCGCTCGCAGCCGTTCATTTGGTGAAGGACTTTGGGACTACTATTCCGGATTTACGGAGCCTGCTATCTGGGAGGAACTGCTAACCCTCGGATTTACCGCCGCATGCTGCAAGGGGCCGGGACTGCGAGACCCAGGGATCACCGCGCATTACCAACGCAGCGCACCTGGTGTCTCTTCCCGCCCCATGTTACACCTATATGACCACGCCCTCCACCGCGATCGCGGGACGCGGGCGGGCGTGCGCCGGGCTAAGCCCGGGCAAAGGGCGGGCCGTTTGAGGCCGTTCGAGAACGGCAGAGACTGGGACCGGGCTACCCCCGTTGCATTTCTTCAAATCATCCTTGCCACTCACCAAACTTTGAAACCATGGCCACGAGAGAGACAAGGAGTAAGAGCACGCTAGCTGCTGGGACCTCAAAAGGTACTTTGGACACCTATTTTGCAAAGGCGGGGTCTCTCCTCATAGATGAAATCACGATTCTGGAAAGGCGAATATTGCAAGAAATAGATTGGGTGAGGCGATCATCCATGGGCACAATAGCGCAGGCCAGGACCCCGGAAAATAGACTGGATTGTATAGAGTCTGACACCGGGGAGTTTGGAGCTAGTGGTGTGTTAGACACACCTGAAGCAACCATTTCCATCTTACTAACCAACGATATCGATACTAGCGCCCCTGTAGAGTTAAGCTTCCTACCCCTACCCCAGCCCCCTCCTCCCCCTATTAATGTTATTGTCAGTTTGGCTAACAGGGATGACACTACTGACAAAGTTAGCTGCCCTACGCAGGGGGAAAGAGAAGGAGCAATTCCAAAAAGGAAAAGAGGGCCGCAAAACCCAGGGGGACGTAAGGCCAAGGTAGCAAAGCAAAACCCATCAGTGGAGGGAACCAATCCCGGAATTGGTAGCAAGGGACATACACCACTGAGAAGAAAGACGCCTTTACCCCCGCCAGATCCCCTCCCTCAAACACCACTCCAGACACCTAGTTGTAATGTAACCTCATGTGACGAAGATATCACCCTCTCTGACATCGGCGCTCTTCTGAAGTCACTATTAAGCCCCTTGGAAGCGCGCCTAATTAAGATCGAAGCCAGATTAGTGTCAATTGAAAAAGCTACGATCCTAATAGCAGACACCACCAAAAAAGATAGCATTGTTGCCAAAGGTGGGGGGGGGCTAGGAATAAGAAGCCTGTATCCACGCCACCAGCAAAGGAGGTGGTGAAGGAGGCAGCTCCGGCTTCCAAGCCCTCACAATCTCAACAGCCCGCACCACACATAGTGGCACCTCAGCTGACCGA
This sequence comes from Lissotriton helveticus, assembly GCF_964261635.1. Classification (NCBI taxonomy): domain Eukaryota; kingdom Metazoa; phylum Chordata; class Amphibia; order Caudata; family Salamandridae; genus Lissotriton; species Lissotriton helveticus. The sequence continues at coordinate 1,254,240,429 of NC_136059.1, read as the reverse complement.
TTGTGTCACATCTTCATGTCCCCCTGAAAGGTCAGCTGTAGTTGCACAGGGAGACCAGGGCATTAACAAAAAACACAGGGTAGTAAATTTACCGCCGGAGGCGAGTCCATGCACAGTTATCCTAGCGGGGGTTCCAGAGCTAAAACCATCCTCAAAAGAACACGTTATGGCCCTCAAAAATAAGGTGGTCAGTTGGCTTTCCATCAATAGGCCCCTCCCCCAGGGAATAACGAGTGATGTCCTTATGGTGAGGAGAGTCCCATGGTTAGGTAACACACGAAAATCGATCAATGGGGATTGTGTCCTAATTAATTTTAGGGACCCCTCGACCGTCGCACATATCTGCAAATGGTCCTACCCTGACCTTGGGACATCTATTCAGTCTCTACCTCTATCTTTCTTTTACCCACCAGCGACCCATGTGAGAGATGAGGAGCGATGGGAGACCATCCATAGGAGGCAGGGAAGCTGGGGCGATAGAGGGAGAGGAGCCACATTTCGTCCTGTTCCCCATTATCCAGTCCATATTCCAACCTTTAATAGGTATAGTACTTTGGATTTAGTCGACTGACAGAGTGGGACCATGAGGGGGGAGGCAGCAGAGCGACCAAGGGGCATTAAGGAAAGGGGAGCCACTACCTCTAAATTTTGTTCTAATATCTCCCGTGGGTCAACTCGCTCCGAGGTGCAACATTCCACCAGTGAGGTTCACACAGATATAGCCGGGACCATCCCCAGTTTGAGTGAAAACTATACATGATCATGGGGAAAGTCTCTCTAGTAACACGCCTTTAACGAACCCCTCAGACATGGGCACTGCTCCCCTTCTGACCCCAAACCCCAGACCGCCCATCCTAAACATACTATCTTGGAATGTGGCTGGACTGGGGAATACAATTAATTCCCCGGATTGGAGCTTATTTATTTAGGGTAGGGACATATGTATGTTCCAAGAAACCTGGGCGAGAGAGGAAGTATACCGCACAGGTTTTGCATCTTATTCTGTCCCTGCAAAGTGGGGGGGGTAGGGGGCACCCTTCAGGCGGCCTTGTGACCTGGGTGGCGGCCGATTTGGGATGCATGGTTGCCGTGCTCTCACTAGGCTCAGAGGAAATTCTTGGTCTCTTGCTAGAGTGGCCGAATTCAAGTAGACTTGTGGTGTTAAATGTCTATTCTAGGCCGGTGGGCATCACACAGGAGTCACGTACCATCGACGACCTCTCGGTTGCCCTTAGTGACATTTCCCAGGGCACTCCCCTCTTGATTGCAGGGGATTTAAATTGCCACTTTGAACCCCTCCTGGGCTTAGTGGATGGACTTTCCCAAGAGGAGGATGCTCTATGGTCTGTACCTCCAACGGCAGCACCTGCACCCAGAGTCTGGACTCCGTTGGCCGTTCAAATCACTGGTCTGACTCTTAAACTCGGTGTGCGGGCCTGCAACGGACGCACCAATTCTGACATCCCTCCCAAATGCACTTACAATAGAATAGGTAGGGAGTCGAGATTAGACTATATTCTAGTTCCAATTTTGTTGTGGTCCCACATCAATGACTTCCGGGTGATACCTAGGGAGGATAGTGACCACAACGCATTTGAACTGGAATATGCCCACCCAGGCATTGATGACAGAGGGCAGGCGACGGACGTCCCTGGAAATGGGTTAGCACTAACAAATAATAGACGGAGAGTTAGGTGGGAGAAGCTTGCCTCTAATCCAGAGTAGGTATCAGGGCTTTATGCCCGGGTTATTCCCACACTTGAAAAGGTTTGCACACTAATGGAGCAACCTAGCATACCGGGTATTAATGAGCAGCTGTGGCTGTTGCACGAGGAAATGGTTAAGTCTGTGGCTGATGTCTTCTTTTCGACAGGAAAGAGTGGTGGTGGTCACCATACCCGCTCCACTTGGTATAATGCTGTATGCCGTAAGGCTAAATCTGACCTGCTGACCTCGATCAAGGAAGGCAGAGACAGATCCGTGATCAGTGCCAGGAGAAGGGCTTATAAGTCCCTGATTTTACATGCTAAAAGTGAATGGGAGCAGGAGAAATGGGAAAATATCACAATCTCATTTACTCGTAGGGACTCACGTAAATTCTGGTGCATTGTAAATACGGGGTCTGAGGAGCTAGCCTCGGCAATCGAACCCAACATTTCATCTAAGGTTTGGCAAGATCACTTTCAGTCCCTTTACGGGGTTGACGATGGCGCCCTTATCAAACCCTCACCGATCATTAGCACGGTATTAGAGGGGGACCTTTTTACCGAAAAGGAGGTGCGAATAGCCATTGCAGAGCTGACATCTGGCAAAGCGCCTGGATTGGATGGCTTACCGGGTGACCTATTCAAACAGGAGCCCGATGTATGGGCACCATATCTAGTAACGCTATTTAACGCTGTTTTAAGGGGTATGGATATACCGGGCACTTGGCTGGGCGCAGAGATTGTCCCTATTTACAAGAAGGGGTCACCTCTGCTCCCAGCCAACTACAGGCCTATCAGCCTCATCGATGTAACTCGGAAAATTTTTGGTAGGCTGATACTTGGTCGCCTCCAAAATTGGATAGAGGAGCGTGCCATTCTAAGTGCCTACCAGGCCGGGTTCAGAAGAGGGGTTTCTACAACGGACCAAATCTTTCGTTTGAACCTTTTGTTTTGGAAGACTGTGACAATCGAGGGTGGCAGCTTATACACGGTTTTCGTGGACTTGCGAGCCGCATTCGATTTAGTGCCGAGAGATAGACTGTGGATTGTTCTGGCGGAGTTAGGGATCCCGGCGGATATTTTGTCAATTCTGATGAGACTACACCGGGGAATTTCGCCCGGGTTAGGTGTGGCAGAGGTGGGGCTCTCTCGGGTAGCTTCCCCGTTGGCAGAGGGGTAAGACAGGGCTGTGTGCTAGCGCCGACCCTGTTCTGCCTCTTTGTCAACGGGGTGATCGACCACTTGAACAGGTTGGCTGATATTGACGCTCCCAAGCTTAATGGTAGCAGAGTGCCCGCTATCATGTTTGCAGATGACACCCTGCTGCTAGCCAAGTCTCCCATGGGTATACAACAGGTTTTGGACGGGTTTTCGACCTTTTGTGTGGAGCGAGGGCTGGAGATCAATGCCATGAAAACAAAATCTATGATCTTCAACCCTCCCTCCTCAACTCGCCCAAGCCCTTCCATAGGGCCGTTGAGATTAGAGAGGGTTCTCACCTTTGAATACCTGGGGCTAACCATTAATCAGAACATGACTTGGGACTCACACTGCACCAAGGCCACCATGAAACTGGCTCAGCTAATGGGTGGCATTTTGTAGGATGGCAAGTAGGTCGACTTTTAAGCCATTTGGTCCCCTTATTCACATCTATAAAATGCAGGCAAGAGGGGCCGTTACCTACGGTGGAGAACTGTGGGGCCATGCAATCACCAAAAACTACAGATTAGCGAGAACAACTTCATAAGGCAGCTGGCATCCCTACCACCTAGCACCCCCCTCCTCCCACTGAGATTAGATTTGGGTCTCAGACCCATTACTGAAGAAATGGGATTGAAACCTTTATCCTTCTGGCGCAGAATTTGGAGCTCCCCTGAACTATCGAGCTACAGGGTTGAGCTCATGGAGATCCTACGCCTACCTAATGCTACCCTGATACCTTGGCTGAGATATATCAGGCAAACATGTGAGTCACTGGGAAGGCCGGAACTATGGCTTGACCTGGGTAATGCTTGTGGCAGAACCCCACGCAAACTTCTCTCGAGAGAAGTTTATGAACATAAGTTGCTTGTCTCGATCGAGAGTACACACGAAGGGTCTTTAACTAATCTGTTCACCATGTCCAAGGACTCATACCTCCTAGAGCCTGTTTTAGATGGAATTAGTCCCGTCCTGAAAAGGAAATTATTCATGCAGTGGCGCTACGGCACTCTCCCCCTTGGGGCCTTCACGGAACGTTGGGGCAAGTCCCAGCCCTCCGCACAGTGCCCAGCTTGCCGACATCCTTATGAAAATGATCTGCACATTTCACTTTTTTGTAAAGCTTATCAAAGACCCAGGAAACACTGGCTTGTTCCCCTATTAAAAAACCTCGGCTTCAGGCTCTAGCTCCCAGCCTTCAGAATATTAAAGACAGATCTATCCCCTCCTATTGTGTTTGCAGTGGCGAAAGTTTTAACAGCTATGTGGTACATTCGTAACCGTTGCATTAAGCTAAATAATGACAAAAGCATTGCTTGATGATTTTTAAAAATGTAATGCACTGCAATTGTTACTTTTTGCCTTTGTAATCTTTTAATCTCTGTTTACCTGTACTGTTTTTACTTATTCTCCCAAAAATTTTAATTCGACACCTTTTAATCATGTAAAATTGCTGTAATTTTTATGATCTATACTGATCGAAACAAAGATTGTAATAAAGAATAAAGATTCCCGTACTTTCTTTCACATCATTTGATTATCGATAGGGAACCTTTCATGACTATCATCGTGGTATCCTCCTGTAACCTTATAGAGGTAGTCACTGACGAAACGGCACAGGCTTGAGGATTAGAATATGCACCTCATCCCTCTTTGAGTTATTAGTTTAAAGATCACGAAGTTAGGAATGATAACCATGTGCACCCTTACTTCTTTTTTAAGATATCGGACTCGCTGGGAGATTCAAACTACATCTTCCAACAGCTCGATGCACGTAGTGACGTCCTTAGGTTGGCTCACACGTGACGCGCTGCCGGCCCCTTTCACTTTTCAGGGCGGAAGCACTCGCACGCCGCAATCCTTCACGGCGTTTTGAACGGCGGGCACCATTGCTGCTCGAGAACTCCACCGAAACAGTAAGCGGGCGCCTACGCAGGGGGCTTCCTATGGTTTTATTTCATTTTACACGGGGTCTTGAAGGCTAACATACGTAACTTTGCTGGGAGACTAAGCCCCGTTCCCTTGGTTGGAGGATAGCCGCGGGGGTCTCTTTAATTTTGTGAAATTCGTCACGCAGAGATGGCTGTAGATAGGGTTTACAGGCAGAGTGTTCTTTTAATAAGAATAACTTCTTGAATTGTATATGTACTGTTACTGTTTCTCTTTGAACACAGGTTGTGTTCTTTGGGACTCCACCCGCCCGACGCCAGTTCGAGCCTTAAGAAATAATAGACTCAGTAAGACATTGTCACAATAAGAGTTCGAAAGGGTATATTAATGCTCACGCAACCACATGTAAATATACAAAAGGACTTCGTTATTCACTAATCTTGCACAGGGAGGCATTTTTGCTTCGCCCGCAGACCTCTTTGTTTTACGACACGTGTGTGCTTTTAATTTGTTACAGCGACAGGCTGTCGGGAGGTCATTAAAAATATTACTATTGGAATACCTCCACTTGTATATGGATCTCACTGGAATTTATGGTTTTAAGGGACCATTTATATACATACTAACTGTTTTCCTTGGGTGATACGACTTTTATCACCTGTTATTACATAAGAATTACATTTCACACTTAGCATATACTTTATTGTTTCTTCCTATGTCTTTTGTAGTAACAAATGTTCCACGGGTGTCGAAGTACCCTCCACGTGGTAACCCTCTGACAAATTACCAAATTAAAGGTAAAAGGTGATTAAGGCCTGGGACAGATGGACTGTCCTGAAGAAGACCGACGTGACCCACGTAGTTGAGGGCACTTTAAAACGGTCGAAACATGTTGACCATCACAGTATAAGGAGGAGTGTTTTAGGATCTTGACTTCCTGCCTAAACACTTAACCATCCTTCACACCTTTTAATCCTGACCCTGGAACCCACGAATAAAGTACCAACGGGTATCCAGGAACCAGTTTTAATGAGCACGACCTAACTGCACTTTTTGTCTACCACTCACCCAGTCCTTGAGGACAACACATATTGGTGTGATCACTGTTTGCCACTTTTGTGTTGTTCTGTTTTTGTCTTTAGTGTGTTTTTGTTTCCCCCTCCCTATGCTCCGCCCCCTGCGTGGCTACGCGGGGGCGTATTGTAAGCAGACCCGATGATGAAGCATGTCACACACATTGTGTGAGAGTGAGGGCAGTTTTTTCAAAATATTTTGATTTTCTTTCAGCCCATTGTCTGTGTCTTTTATGGCTTTCTTTCTCCCCACCCTCTATGTGCTTGTATTATTGTTTAGGGGGTTCGGGGTGATGGAGTACACTTGTTGACCCTCTCCCCTCCTTGGTGTTAAATGAGGCCCAAAAACAAAACAGACACAAAAGAGAATATTAATTTCATGTAAATCAGCCCATTATGTTTTCCTCCCTCATACTAATACCCCTTATAACTGTTTACCTAGCCAAGCTATTAGTTTCAAGCAGCTTTTCTATTATGTATGACAACAAGCAAAATAAATGTGCAATGTGCAACATAGCATTATTATGCTTTAGTGTAAAATGTAAAAGCGCACACAGTTAATACAGCGCACACAGTTAATACAGCGCACACAGCAACATGCTTTAATGTTTTAGATAGCTTTTCATGCAAAAAGCATTTAGCCCCATATGTAGTGTTTGGTGCTTTGTTAATTCACACACCTTATAGAAAGAGGTGTTTTAAACTAAACTTGTTTCTCAAAATATGCAATAAGTCAAAGTCTCTTAAGACAGAAATAGTGAATTTAGATTACAAGGGATGAGCTGGGAAGAGAGAAACACATTCTATTAACCTTCAAAGCTAAAAAGGCCACTTTTCTCTACACTGCAAAAACACATGTTAATTCAGCACAAGCATTTCAGACTGACTAGGCCTTACTTTCCTATTTTTCATGGGCCATGTGTTTTAACTTGCATGGCAATTTAAATGTAGTCTGTCTGAAGCACAAAAATAAACAATGCCTGGCTCCAGATTAAATCTGATCCATCACTTATACATGCAAGCAACATATTCAGTGTAGGTGGGTTCTACAGAGAGGACTAGGGCGCGGTAGGAACTGAATCAAAGGATTACATAGAAGGGGTGGCTGGCACAAATGAGCAGAACATAGGGATATAAAAGAAGTAGGCCAGTTTTACATGCTGACAGTCAATCACTGAATCCAAGTAGTCCTAGAACATGACTATTACTATCTACCATCTAGGTACCCTTTCCTGTTGGACTTTGTGTGCAGGAACCGTTAATAGCTCAGCGACAGAATGAGAGATAGATTCAAAGACGCTGATGATGGTCTCGTCCGGCACTGCCTCTGTATCCCGACAAATCTGAATCTCGTTCTGCCACTTCACCAAAAGGGACTCAAGGAAGGAGCCTGGAATAATCAGCACTCATTTAAGCCTTCTTCCGCCATCAGTGGGCCGAAGTGCTCCTCCTCCACTACTCCACTCCTTCTCCTTTTCAAACCCAATATAGACCAGTTAGCTTTCATACACAGCGGATTATGATCGGTGTGGTTACTGGCTGTAACTGAAAAGTCGGAAATCACGTAAAAAAGAAGGGTGGAAACTAAAATAAAATCGATGAAGGAGGGTTCACGACCTAGCCCTTTAAAGGTAGGAATGAAATTCCTCCTATCTGAGTCCAATTTGCCCATAGCTGATTGCAGGTCCAGATCACAAACTAGGGAGTTTAGTTTATCCCCCTGTCCGCTATGTTCAAAGTGCGCATCAGCAGCGCAAGGGCAGGGTGGGCCCTCAGTACCCCTGAAACCCTGTCACCTGAGGTCCCCACGAGGCTGAATGTTAAAATCCCCTAAAAGAATGATGTTACAGGTGTTAAGGAGGGAGGCAATAAAGTTTGTCAAGAAGGTGCCTAAACGGGTAACGTTACAAACCTCAGGGAAGGAAGATGTAGCATTATAAAAGTTTGAAAGTAGTAATCTGCATGACCCAGGAGAGAACAGCAGGCATGGGTTGTCAGTGTTCAAGTCCATAATGGAGCGACTTATCCTGACTGACACATAAACTGCGAAGCCCTCCTTGGGTCGACCAGCCCTCGAAGGGGTTGCAGGTATATTAAACAACTTGTAGCCTTCCAAAACTCATTATCACGCTCTCCTCCTTTATTTTCCTTGTTCCTCAAGAACTGCGGGGCAGTTCTTCCTCATCTCATACATGTGCTCCCTGGTTCGCCGCACACGGAACGGATGTCTCTCATTGGATATGCTGAAAACAGCATAGATTGGGTCAGTGCACTGTCCTTTTGGACTTATAGGCTTGCTGTCTGGTTTCGGGGGTATTTTTTGTTCTCTAGCAAGTTGATTGGGGACTAACATTAGGTTCTGTCTGGAGTCCCTTGGAGCTTATCTCCTTCTTTCCATGCTGCTACCACTGGACACTTATCCCTTATCACTGGCAATAGGGATATTTGCCCATGTTCATCAATCACCTTCCCTGGATACATTCTTGGTGGTTGCATTTTCCTCTTTTGAATGTAGTGAGTAGTATTATTGAAATGAGGAAAAAAGGGGGAGTGAGTGTTAGGATTATAAGTGAGTGAAACTTCTATGTTGCATGTTTTCCTACCACCAATCTGTTTCTGGTATGGTTGTGTTTTGTGTTTTCCAGAGTGTGGCGGTACCCAAAGCCAAAACAAAGATACACCACCCCCATCCCGTGTCCTAGTCCTCTTAAAGGGAGTTCTGTGGCCCAGCTGTTCTAACGTCTTCTCCCCAACTGATTGTTTCCTTCCTTTCCTTCCTTTCCCTTTGGGACAAATTGCCCAAGCTGCTTGTTCACCGTGGAGGGTTGGTCTGGAGGTGAGAGGAGGGGCTATTTCTATTTCCGCAGCTCCTGGTTTTCAGGTGAGTGGGATCGTGATACCCAGTACAGATGCCACAGACATCCCCGCACCAAAAGACCTCCGCGACATCCTTGCCACCTTCTTCCAGTGCAAGATCATAGATAGCTATGACAGCTTAGCAACAGAAGACACACTCACCCCACCCACAACCACCACACCCAAATGCTCCAGATCCCAGACGATCCTGCTCAACTTGACCACCCTCACCACTGACGACACCCTAAGGATCATAAAAACCGTCCACTCTGGAACCCACTCAGACCCCTGTACCCATTACATTTTCAACCGAGCTGGCACCACCATCGCCCCCGAACTCTGTTGCACCATCAACTGCTCAATTGAGTCTGCCACCTTCCCTGAAGACTGGAAACATGCAGAGATCAACCCCCTGCTGAAAAAAACCTCTGCCGACCCAATGGACCTCAAGAATTACAGACTCATCTCTCTGCTCCGCTTCCTAGCCAAAGTCATCAAGAAGTCCATCAACGCCAAACTCATCAAATTTATCAAAACAAACCACACCCTGGACCCCACTCATTCAGGCTACAAAAGCAACCATAGCACCAAGACTGCACTCCTCACCGCAACAGACAACATCCGCAATCAGCTCAACTGAGGTAACTGCAGCCCTCATCCTCCTGGACCTCTCTGCCACATTTAACATCGTTTCCCATCACACCCTCTGCACAACACTCCACAACGCCGGCATCCATGGCAAAGCCTTAGAGTGCATCCACTCATTCCTTACCAGCCAAACCTAGAGAGTCAAGCTCTCACCGTTCTCCTCATAACCTATAGAGATCAGCTGAAAAGCTCCTCTGGGCTCCTTTCTGAAGCCTACCCTGTTCAACATCTACTTACCCCACCTGCAGCCATCGTCAGAAACCACAACTCAACATTGTCTCCTACGCTGGCGACACCTCACCTCACCGACGAACCTCCAACCATTAAGAGCAACTTTCACAATGGGATGAAGTAAGTCGCCTCCTGGATGAAAGACAGCTGCCTCAAACTCAACTCCAATGTGGTACTGAAAATTCTGGACTCGTGTAATAAACTTTGTCGTAGCATGGCGATTTTTATATCAAAAGACCGAGAATGGCTAGTACACTATGTACAAGCATTTTCGTCATATTCCAGTAACGATTTCACCTCGAAATCGTCATTTTCGTCCTGAACCCTTGGCTTCCATTTTGTGAACGGCAGCCATTTTGTGGATTGCCCTTACAGTAGGCCCTCACTGTGGCAGAACAAGTATTTAAGGACATAACCTTAGCATGGGTTTGTGCTGACTCCTGCATGACCTGGCGAAAGCTGACTCCCTTGCCCGAGGCTGACGTCGTTGAGCCAGTTCCTTGTTAGGCAGCTGGTCGGATAGAGATCAAAGAGCAGGACATTGCAATGTTTATTGTACACGCACACACCCCTTTATCTTGCTCCTATCTGTTTCTGTTCCTTCTTTATGGTCTATTTATGATGTGGGCTGCAAGCCTTTTCATTATGGGTCTTGTCCAGCTTGTCTAAAGAAGAATGTTTATTATGGGTTTGTTTGATGATTAATTTTGGGCTGGACAAACTGAAAAGTGGGTTTGTGTGCACGTCCTGGGAGTGACCAACAATAATGTACTTCAAAGAGAAAATGTGTGCCTAGGGCATAATAAATGGTATAAAAGGTCTGTGCTGAGACTATTCAGCAGACTGCCTCATTCAATTGCTAAGGCAGTTGGGTGACGTAGCCTCACTTAATTGTGTTTAATAAAGATGTCTTTTTCATATTTTCAGAGTCTGTGCCAAGTTCTTATTATATTAGTAAGTATTCCCTGAGAACGAAATTACCAAGTTCTTCAGTTGGCGCCCTAACGCGGGAATCATCAGAGAAGTGACTTTCTGTGGGAGTGATCGTGCCAGGAGACTGAAATAAACTGAGGAGGACAGAGCAAGATTCTACTTAGAAGGTACTCTGTGCACGGGGTTTCTGGAGATTCTTTGATTCTGCAGCCCAGTATATTTCTGACCTTCCTGATTTTTGATCCTCCACATGATGTCACTCCTGACTGATAACCTTTTTGGCGTGAGTATTCTTAAAAAGACCATTAGTTCATGTAGAACTTGACAGTTAGAATCTGGATAACATTTTTGATTAGTAAAAGTAAGAGTTAAGTATAAGTGGGTCGCTCCCAGTCCTTTGTTCTTTGATTCTTTGATTTTGATTGGTTCTTAGTTTGATTTGTCCTTAGTTTTTATTTGAATATTGCAATTTTCGAAAACCGAGGGTCTTGTATATTTACGAGTGTATCGATAGAGATAGCCCCTTGAAGTTTGAAGCTAGATTAGTGAGCTATAAGATGCCTGATCTTAGCAAATTTGGAGCTTTGTGTTGGCCAACTTTGTATACGTTTGGATTAGCCGACTTCCCCTAAAGGGGATATCTAAATAGGTTTAGATTTATAAAACATATTTCTTCCTTGGTGATTTTGTATCCCCAGGGAATTGAAATATGACATAATACAAAACAAGGATCCTTTGTTCTGCGCAATTTTATGAATGGAGTAACGATTTTTGGTGTTCTGCCAGCCAAAGCTAGTGAATTAAGTGTATTGTGGCTTCGTGCACATACAGCAGTCTGCTGGGCTGTGGTTTTTGCAGTATTTTGGAACACTATTGAGACGTGTTTCTTGTAAATATGACTTACAGCTAGTATTTACAAATGGCTTTGTTTTCGTCCTGAGTGTCGATTTGTGGGTTCAATGTGTGTTTCAATGTCTATGTGGTTTTTCTCATTAGTGTAACTTCAGTAATAGCTACAGCGCTGTATTGTGTGTCCTTGAGTGTTTGAATACCTTCTCTTTATGTCTGCAATGAGCTCTCAATATGTGTTTGTAGGTTTCTTGATGTTTTCAGTCTGTTAAGTAAAATGTCAGATTAATTAAAATTAAGTAGAAATTAAATAACACTCCAGCAATTTTCTATGTCACATGCTAAAAATCGCTATATGTTGCTATTTAATTTACAAAAACAACAAGTGATGGACTGAATGTGGATCAATGTCACACACTCCCCCAGTCAAAGGATCTGGGCCCAAATCCATCGTTTTTTTGCACTCCACACCACCCTGGGTTAGACAATGGCGATATGCAAATCAGCTCTGACCCTGTTGCCCCATGGGAACAGTCCAGTCCGAACTACTAAAGCCATGTCCTTCCCAGAACGGAATCAAGCATCCGAGGACCGGACCGGTTTCGAGGTAACACCTCTCTTCAGCCCGGCTAGCTTGACTCCAAGTGGTGTGGAGTGCCTGGGACCCACGTCTGGGCATCCCCAGCGCACTTAGGGCGGCAATTGCAAAAACAACAAGTGATGGACTGAATGTGGATCAATGTCACACACTTCCCCAGTCAAAGATCTGGGCCCAAATCCATCGTTTTTTTGCACTCCACACCACCCTGGGTTAGACAATGGCGATATGCAAATCAGCTCTGACCCTGTTGCCCCATGGGAACAGTCCAGTCCGAACTACTAAAGCCATGTCCTTCCCAGAACGGAATCAAGCATCCGAGGACCGGACCGGTTTCGAGGTAACACCTCTCTTCAGCCCGGCTGGCTTGACTCCAAGTGGTGTGGAGTGCCTGGGACCCACGTCTGGACATCCCCAGCGCACTTAGGGCGGCAATTGCAAAAACAACAAGTGATGGACTGAATGTGGATCAATGTCACACACTCCCCCAGTCAAAGGATCTGGGCCCAAATCCATCGTTTTTTTGCACTCCACACCACCCTGGGTTAGACAATGGCGATATGCAAATCAGCTCTGACCCTGTTGCCCCATGGGAACAGTCCAGTCCGAACTACTAAAGCCATGTCCTTCCCAAACGATGGATTTGGGCCCAGATCTTTTGACTGGGGGAGTGTGTGACATTGATCCACATTCAGTCCATCACTTGTTGTTTTTGCAATTGCCGCCCTAAGTGCGCTGGGGATGCCCAGACGTGGGTCCCAGGCACTCCACACCACTTGAAGTCAAGCTAGCCGGGCTGAAGAGAGGTGTTACCTCGAAACCGGTCCGGTCCTCGGATGCTTGATTCCGTTCTGGGAAGGACATGGCTTTTGTAGTTCGGACTGGACTGTTCCCATGGGGCAACAGGGTCAGAGCTGATTTGCATATCGCCATTGTCTAACCCAGGGTGGTGTGGAGTGCAAAAAAACGATGGATTTGGGCCCAGATCTTTTGACTGGGGGAGTGTGTGACATTGATCCACATTCAGTCCATCACTTGTTGTTTTTGCAATTGCTGCCCTAAGTGCGCTGGGGATGCCCAGACGTGGGTCCCAGGCACTCCACACCACTTGAAGTCAAGCTAGCCGGGCTGAAGAGAGGTGTTACCTCGAAACCGGTCCGGTCCTCGGATGCTTGATTCCGTTCTGGGAAGGACATGGCTTTTGTAGTTCGGACTGGACTGTTCCCATGGGGCAACAGGGTCAGAGCTGATTTGCATATCGCCATTGTCTAACCCAGGGTGGTGTGGAGTGCAAAAAAACGATGGATTTGGGCCCAGATCTTTTGACTGGGGGAGTGTGTGACATTGATCCACATTCAGTCCATCACTTGTTGTTTTTGCATTTAATTTACAGACTAGGCAAAAACGCATATGTGCAAACTGTTAAATGCTTAAAATAGATACAGTTAAATTTCACATTCACTAGGAATACGAAGGGCCTCAAAAATAATTGTGTGTTTTGTAGCAAAACGAATTTATAGCGTCTTTACTTACATGCATTATAGTATATGTAAAAGGCAAACACCTCAGCTAAAGTACATTTTTTTCTTGCTAGATTTAAATGCGTCTTTTTGCACGCGCATTTTTAAAAACTTGAAATGTCTGTTTTCAGTAAAACTGAAAGCGTGCTCAGGTTTCAGCACTCTTTCAGGTTTCAGCCTTTCCTGCCTTAAGGCAGCAGATGTTGTTTTTCGAAGGCCATAAATAGCATTGGAATGTTTATTTAGCCAAGGAATTAGCCTTTAGTTAATCACAGTTGGCCTTTTTCATTTCAGAATAGTGTTTTAGAGGGTTACAAAATTAAGGTTCATCACTTTGTATCACTGGAAGACATTCCAAATGTGGTTTTTCTCTCTGAAAGCATTTTTGAAGTATATTTTTTGGTTCTGTCGCTAAATACTGATTGTCCTTTAAAAATGGCGCGAAAAATGTCATGTTTTAAGTTAGGCTTTTTGTGCGTAGGCGCATAAATGAATGCATCTAAAAATGATAGGCAAGGGATGCAGCTTACCTTTATATGTGGAGTTATCATAAAAACAGATAATTGGTTTCATTGAACGAAAATTTATTAATTATGGAAAAATTATTTGAGAAAAAAAATAAGTGTTTTTTAAAATCGTTTTTTGATATTTATAAAGCTTAATACTCATACTATGACCTCTTAGTATTAACATTTGATTTAAGTTATGTGTTACGGTGTAATTAGGTAATTTGCATGTTGGTTTTCACTTGGCGCAGGCGTAAATACTCATTTTTTCAAAGGAATTAGATGTGATATGCTTAATGTCCAGTCTCTGCAATGTGTAAAGCACATTCTGAGGATGATTAATAAGTAATATAATTGTAGGATTTTTATTTTTTAGTGCCCCAAAGATAAAAGTCGAAATTGAGTGAAATTTTTTTTAACACAGATTCTTGTCAATTACCATAGCTTGAGAGTGTCTCTGGCTTCAGTAAATGCATACATTTGTGCATAATACAAACTTGTGGGTTGTTATTGAGGTTGTTTTTCATAGCTCGGTGAGCCAATGTGCCCGGTGCAGAACTTTGTGTTAATATCAGGGTTGAAGGTTCTAACTTTAGCGGTACCAAGAATTTGTTCTAAAAACTGGTATGTGTGAACCATTCACAGTAAATGTAGTAGGCCTTCTGTCTTTGTCATGCTGACATTTGTGACCTTTTAAATTTGAGCCTTGTCTCTGTGAAATGCAGAATAACGTTGCTAAACAGGCCTCTGAAAGGTGGAATTTCTGGTTTAAAGTTAAAGACTTAATTCCAAAGGGAAATATAAAAAAGGTTTCTTGAAAGGTTTCTTTAAAAGTCCCAACATCATGACATTAGGATTTCTGCTCTACAAAAATATTGTCTGCTAGTACAGAAAACGAAGTGTTCCATTACGTCTTAGACAAATAAAATAAGATGCAGCCTTTTACTAAAATTTTGAAGCCTACATGAATAAGTAAGAACGATTTGCCAATTAAGAAGTTTTTTTTTTTATCATGGAGATTGTGACACAAGGCTAATTTTAGGTGTCAGGGAAAGGATTTTACCTCTAAAAAGTTAAAAAGGCTTCATGTTGCAAGGTGACTGACAAGATGGTAACAGTTAAGTAATGGACATTTATTTTTGTGTTTTTTTAATGTGTATCATGTTTTGTCTTCTGCTTAAAAGTTAGAATTGGTGTCAGAAATGTCTCTCTTTTGTGTGCTGTGTATTTTTTTTTTCCTTTTCACTTCTGCTCACAGATCATTCATGGATTGCTCTGGGGGCTTTTAAGGCACAAGACAAGTGAGTTTGGTTGGTTGAAATGAGATATTTTTTTTGCGCAACTCCTTTGAAAAGAAATGTCCATGCGTTTTTCATGTTTGTGTATTTTCATCTATCATGAATTGTTCTTGCTGGTTCTGTGTGTCAGAAAGTTGTATTTGACAGCAGATACCCACTATTGGGGATCTACTGTCAAAAAGGAGGGTATCCTTACACGGTATTATGTGTCACCGCTCATTTATGTATGCTATTGTTTTACAGCGAGTATATCTGATGGCTTGACGTCCGTTTTGTGCGTTTTTGCATGTTTTATGTTGTATGTTGCTGCTTAAGAAATTATTACAAATTCACCCGTGTTGTTGTGACATGTATGACAATACGTGTCGCTGTCAACAGTTGGGTAAAATTTTCGCTGATACTGAAATTCACAGATATGATTTTTTTTGATTGTGAACCAGACAGACAACACTTCACCAGTGTATGTCAAAATTTGGCTATAAGTATTGAAGAAAAATAAACTGCAAATTGTGTCATTTGTAGTCACAATACTGCCTTCCTGTAAGGAACAGGCAGCCCTAAAATTATGTATCCTGATTGGACGTAAGGATAAATTATAGATTTGTGACTCTTGTACATGGTGACCTAATTTCTATATCACATTAGTCAGTTTTATTCTGCTTCCTAAGTGGCCTTCCTATGGCTCTGGACCGTAAAAGAAACCAGGTTTCATTTTTTCTACTCCCATTCCTCTTTTCTGTATTCCTTTCACCAGTCAGCTTTTTATTATTATTAGCGTATTGTTCAGGTTCACACTTTCAGATTGCAGTAATGTACCATGGACCCCATCTTATGTATAATTCCCTTTTGCAGAACTAGACTGGTTCTAAGAATTTTCTTTAGGCCTATTCTGATGTTTTTCCAGTCTGTCTGTTAAGGTAGTCATGGACTGATTAACTGACTCAATACTATGATATAATAAGCTTTCCATCTCAATAGGAGACACTTTTACGTTTTTTTATTTTTTTATTAATACGACAAATTCAATGCCTATTCTAATTTGGTTTTTAGTTCCTTTTTCTGCTGCTTTAATTTTAATGGACCAGATGTATTTTAAATAATGGAAATACCAGGACTCTCTAGTTCTTGTCTTTTGTTCCCACATATTGATCATTAGATTTTGCATCGCATAGTCCCACCTGATGCACAATTATTATGATAACATGTATGTGATCCCGCTTTTGAGATGTTCTAGATGAGGAATTTAGGAACAACTATGTGTATCATTGAGATAAAATGTGTTTGCCCCATTAGACATGCCACTATGTGTGAGGACATCCATTCAGATAGAATTCCCATGTCGCTATGATGATGAAAGATATGCTCTCACACGGAAACCCAATTGAAGAGCCTAGAGGCACTGTTTTGCATATTGCCTTTGTTTTCGTATTGCCTTTGAGAATGGCAGTGTATTTCAACGCAGAATTGTCCCATGGCATGTGGCCACTCCTTTGAAGATCGCAGGCCACCTGTTTGCAGTCCCCTTGTTGTACAATGAACTGTTTAAAGCATCGCACTTGCTTCATCAGAAGGCGTTCAACATCAGAAAAGAAGAAGGAGCTGGTTTTGCCACAGTCCCTTGAGATTTCAGTGCAAAAGAGCGCCTGTTATGTGCTGGTTAACCTCTGACAGTGTGCAGTCCCCTGAGCAGTGCAAAAGAGCGCCTGTTATGTGCTGGTTAACCTCTGACAGTGTGCAGTCCCTTGAGCCCCTTGGCCTGAGTTTTGGCCACGCACCCCTTTTTCCCTTGCTTCAACGGAAGTGCAGTGCACCGGAGGATCCAAGAGCGGCAAAAGGCACTCCATTCTGGTACCCATGAAAGAGCTGCCTGAGCGTCCTCTGACACTGAATGATGAGTGTTGGAGTCTGAGAATGGTCCCGGGTCTGCACGAGATGATCTGTGCCCATTGACCAATGAAGCGCACAATATCTGTAGTGTCTGCCGCAGAGGAGAGATACGGTGCACTGCCTTGAGACATTGAGACTTTGTGAATGAGCTATGAGTGTTTGCCAGGAGGGCACTCCAACAGATACTGAACATCAAGAGCATGGGAGGCCTGAATCCAAAGGCCCATGCAACAACGGGAGCAGACTTGATTGGACAATAGAAGTCTGCCAGAGAGGCTTTTTGAACAGACTCTGGGCATAGTTGGTTTCACAAGAGGTTTCCGTGTGATGGTATAGACTAAGTGTTAGGAGAATGATTTTATTGTTCAACTGGCATTATTTTTAAGTAGTATTCTGTTTAGAAAAAGCAGAATAAAGTCCATTTCCTGTGGAAGAGTATCCCCTTTTCACCTCAGAGCATTAATGAGGGTCACCACTGTTTCACTTGAACATATAATGAATTACAGAAATGCATAGGAAGACCTAAAATGTACTAGATAAATTTAGGATTTACTTTTTGCTTAGGGTTGTGGAAAATTATGATTCATTTGTAATAGCGGTCACTACTTTGTCTATATGTTCTTAATGACGTGTTTTCTAGTGTTTTTTTAAACATGGCATTGTCGTTTATGGGTGGGATTGTTTTTTTTGCTGCCCAATTCACATCTGTACCCACCTCCCAACCTATGTCTCTTCCTACTTCTACTTCTTTGCATTCTTTCCAGATTTTACCTGAACATGGACTAGTTAGGAGGTCAGAGTTTACTGATAATTCCTTTTGTACAGTTTCTGCATCACTAATTGTTGGGTGTGTGGTCTTATACCACACACTACAGATAGAGGCATTCCCTATTTGGTCCTGCCATATATGGCCTTTGTGCTACTGCATGTGTAAGGAGACCTGTCCCGAGAGAGTCGCTAAGTAATAGGATTATGCTTCAGCAACATCTTGATGATTTGATAAATATAGACCTGGACTCAGACTAGCGTGAGTATAGGTTATTGCCTATGTAAGGGCAAAAGGAGCGTCTGTGGTACTGAAAATTCTGGACTCGTGTAATAAACTTTGTCGTAGCATGACGATTTTTATATCAAAAGACCGAGAATGGCTAGTACACTATGTACAAGCATTTTCGTCATATTCCAATAACGATTTCACCTCGAAATCATCATTTTCGTCCTGAACCCTTGGCTTCCATTTTGTGAACGGCAGCCATTTTGTGGATTGCCCTTACAGTAGGCCCTCACTGTGGCAGAACAAGTATTTAAGGACATAACCTTAGCATGGGTTTGTGCTGACTCCTGCATGACCTGGCGAAAAGCTGACTCCCTTGCCCGAGGCTGACCTCGTTGAGCCAGTTCCTTGTTAGGCAGCTGGTCAGATAGAGATCAAAGAGCAGGACATTGCAATGTTTATTGTACACGCACACACCCCTTTATCTTGCTCCTATCTGTTTCTGTTCCTTCTTTATGGTCTATTTATGATGTGGGCTGCGAGCCTTTTCAGTATGGGTCTTGTCCAGCTTGTCTAAAGAAGAATGTTTATTATGGGTTTGTTTGATGATTAATTTTGGGCTGGACAAACTGAAAAGTGGGTTTGTGTGCACGTCCTGGGAGTGACCAACAATAATGTACTTCAAAGAGAAAATGTGTGCCTAGGGCATAATAAATGGTATAAAAGGTCTGTGCTGAGACTATTCAGCAGACTGCCTCATTCAATTGCTAAGGCAGTTGGGTGACGTAGCCTCACTTAATTGTGTTTAATAAAGATGTCTTTTTCATATTTTCAGAGTCTGTGCCAAGTTCTTATTATATTAGTAAGTATTCCCTGAGAACGAAATTACCAAGTTCTTCACCAACAAAACTGAAGTCTTCATCCTGGGTACCAATCTCTTCACATGGGATGACACCTGGTGTCCTGCAGCGCTCGGAAACTCCCACCCACCGACCAGGCAAGTAACCTCAGCATCATCCTCCACTTCTCGCTCTCAAAGAATTGCCAAATCAATATTGTCTCATCCGCCTGCTTCCACATGCTCCACCTGCTCCAGATGGTTTTCAAGTGGATCACCACCGAGTCCAGAAGAACAGTCACCCAGGAGCTTATCAGCAGCAAGCTCGACTACGCCTAAATCACTCAAAAACTTCAAAAGAAATTGCAGAGCATCCAGAACACCTCTGCCAATCTTATCCTGGACATCCCCCGCCACAGCCACATCTCCTGTCACCTGAGATACCTTCACTGGCTTCCAATCAACAAAAGAATCACCTTCAAGCTCCCCCCATAGCCTACAAAGCCCTCCACAAACTCGGATCTGCATATCTCAACTACCGCATCTCCTACACGCCCACCAGACATCTCTGCTCCATCCAACTGGCCCTAGCCACCATCCCACTGATCCACAAGACCTTGGCCAGAGGAAGATCCTTCTCCGACCTCACTGCGAAGACCTGGAACTCTCTACCTCTACATCTCAGGCAATCCTCTTCACTGCCTCAATTCAGGAAGGACATCAATACCTGGTTCTTCAACTGATCTGCAGAACGCCCCCACCCTTGAGAGCCTAATGGGTGATTTGCTGCTCTTCATAAGAACCCTGATTGATTGACTGTCTAGACAATAATTCAATACTCACTTGCTCTTCATCGATTCGAGGATGATAGATCAACTTTTCTGCCCGATCTCACGCACCCATCAAACCTCAGATGAGTATCTCACACTGTTTAGCTTCCTCAAGTATTTAAAAGAATGTATGATGTTACAACGCTTACTTTTACAACGCACACCTTTACACCACATTTTTTACAACGCAACATCCATTACAACGCATGCCATTACAACGAATTTTTTAAAACTACCTTTACAACGCATTCCATTACAACACATAATACCTTTACAACGCATACCATTACAACGCATAACATTACATTGCATGTATGGTAAGTATTGGATAGTGTAGGGGTAAAAATTACTATTCTAACTCCAGGGGGTGCAACAGTAGGGTAAGTGTTGGATAGTGTAGGGGTAACATTTACTATTCTAACTCCAGGGGGTGCAACAGTAGGGTAAGTGGTGGATAGTGTAGGGGTAAAAATTACTATTCTAACTCCAGGGGGGTGCAACAGTAGGGTCAGTGTTGGATAGTGTAGGGGTAAAAATTACTATTCTAACTCCAGGGGGGTGCAACAGTAGGGTAAGTGTTGGATAGTGTAGGGGTAAACATTACTATTCTAACTCCAGGGGGTGCAACAGTAGGGTAAGTGTTGGATAGTGTAGGGGTAAAATTTACTATTCTAACTCCAGGGGGTGCAACAGTAGGGTAAGTGTTGGATAGTGTAGGGGTAAAAATTACCATTCTAACTCCAGGGGGTGCAACAGTAGGGTAAGTGTTGGATGGTAATTGTATGCGTTGTAATGGTATGCGTTGTAATGACTACGTTGTAATGATATGCGGTGTAATGGTATGCGTTGTAGTGTCATGCGTTGTAATGGTTGCGTTGTAATGGCATGCTATGTGTTGGATGTTGCGTTGTAAAAGTTTCGTTGTAATGGTAGTGCGTTGTAAAAGTTGCGTTGGAAAGGTTGTTTCCCATTTAAAAACATAGGATTTACTATTTCACTCAGATAAGGGTGATATTCAGAAGTTCCTTAACATGCCTTAGCACATCAAATTCCCAGTAATGTGGGATAACAATACATTTCATTTATCGCAAATTTCAAACAACTCACAAATTTCGAATTTTATTTTCGTTTGCGAGAGTAGATGGCTAATGAGGGTTCTGAGGAAATATTTGTCTGTGATGATATTTGGACTTTAACTATTAGCATGATATATAAGATATTCTCAAGTGTTAGATATACACATGCTTATCTTTTTATAGTTCTCCGCCCTGACTGCGGAGTTGTAAACATACTATTAAATAGGAGTTTGTGAAATCCAAAATAAACATAAACTCACACAAAAGTGTAAGCATACCTTTGTGAATCAGGCCCCTTGTATGTTACTTGTACCGGGTTGATAATCGCAAAACATTGGAAAAATCCTAAACGTGTAACCAACATTGCAAAAATTCAAACATCATTAAAGAAAACCTGAATTGTGGGTTTCGATAGATATTCATCTTTAATAGAGAAAAGAGCGGGGCTCAATGGAGAAAAACAACCATGTAATCAGTTACGAGTCAGTGAAACTGTATGTAATTTAAGTCATTCTGTAGTCCCATCCCTTCTTTATCTCTCTTCATTCCTTTATTACACCCTCTAATTAACTGGTCGTGCTTATATAATACGCAAGTTTGTGTAAAAAGCTACCACCATCCATTAACTATTAAGCACAATTTTATTTTAAGCTATTTATCGAGAATCAGCTGCAAACTTGCAGTCACTTGTCACAAAATAATTTTATTTGGGATGGATTTCATTTTTGGTATGAGTTGGTATTTGTCAGTGCGCCATTTTACCTCCCAATGATCTCCTTTGTAAAATAAAATGGCACCCGGTGGGTTTGGAGTCTTAGAATTAAACTGAAACCCCAGGGATGGCGCCTTCATTTTCATTGGCAAAACAGCTCAAAGTATTGGTTTCACATGTATATGCTGTAAAAATACTTTTTTTTAAAGAAGAGTGTGTCAAATGTGTTTTGAAAGTACCCCCTTATATAAAATTGGCGACTAGAACATAAATGGAATTATACATGGCATTGTCTTATCCCCCTCTGCACCTTTGGGGAAATGTGTGGCAAATGCTGCATTGATAGGCAAATGTTACTATTCCTCATCGATAATGACTGAATTGAGTTTAATTAACTTTAGTTCTAAGCGCAATGACTATGTTATTGATCATCTGACATGGCAAAAAAATTGTCCCACTATCAGTCAGTACTGCACTGACTATACCTGACTTCAGACCCCGATGGAACGGTCAGCTACCCTTCCCTGAACCTCTTACTATCCCTTAATGCTATGCTTCACTGAACATAAAAACCTCTCACCTTCCCACATTGCTAACCTTCCCTGAACCCTAGAAAAACCTTACTGATCCTTAATACTTACCTCCTCTGAACACTGAAAACACCTTACTACCCTTTTACACTACCCATCTCTGAACCCTAAAAACACTGAACCACCACCTATTACTACTCATCCCAGAAACCTAAATAACTCTTACTTGCCCTTAACTGTGCTCTTCCCTGAAGCCTAAAAGCCCTTAAATACCCTCAATGCTACCAATCCTTGGACACCACCAATCTCTCACTACCTTCTCTGAGTCCTAAAAACCCCTTGCAATTCCCCCACTCACTTCCCCATCTTACTGTAAATATTCCTCTCTACTTTAGCAGGAGGATACCCTCTTGCTCATTCTCCCATTACACTTAGATTTGCCCTTCAAAGGACATAATTCTTCTATTTACTTTTTCAGCCACAACTTTTTTCTTTCTATTTTATGAGTAGGCAACATTTTGGACACTGCTTTCTTGCAGTCTACTTTTTCCACAATATTTTTATTTTACTGCAAACCAGCAGCAACCACAGTACTGTGTTACTGAGTGGTGGTGCCACCATCTCAAGTTCTTACTTGTATAGTTACTGAGGTCACCCCTTCCCTTTCCAAACACTCCATTTGGGATGCTTTCAAGGCAGCAGCTTGCGACTTTATAATTGGCTATGTTGCAAAGAAACACAGGACTGCCCGCTTATACACTAAAAATCTCCCTTCTGACATTAAGAGATTGGAACATGTCTACTTCACCTCACATTCACACGATAGTCTGACGGCCCTTGTCGCTGCCAAGATAAAATTCAATGAAAAGTCCACAGAAGATGCCTCCCTATATTTGCTAAAGTCTAGTGCTAGGTTTTACGGTGGGAGAAATAAAGCTGGGAAGATTCTTGCCAATTATTTGAAGGTCAAGCACAACCGACTGAACATTCAATCTATTTATGACACCGATTCTAACTTACAGTATAAAGACGCCGACATTCTTACTGAGTTCTCCCGCTTCTACAAAACCCTATACACCTCTGAAACCCAACCCTCATTCCATTCCCTCACACGTTTCTTCTCTAATATCCAAAAGCCTGCACACTTTCCTCTCGATCTTTCCTCTTTGGAGAATGACATTTCACAGAAGGAATTGATTACCGCACTCCAACGTCTCAAACTTAATAAAGCCCCTGGACCAGATGGTTTTACCATTGAATTCTATCTCCACTTTTCCAAATTATTAATCCCGAAGCTACATTCTCTCCTCACCACCTTTGTTGATTTAGGTAATTCCTCAGGCACCTTCTCTGATGCACATATTTGTTTAATACCCAAAGAGGGAAAAGATGTGAAGCATTGCAAAAATTACAGACCCATTTCCCTTGTCAATATTGACTACAAACTCTTCGCTAAGGCATTGGCGATAAGGTTGGATCATTTACTTCCCGATCTCTTAGGCGAAGAGCAGCCTTATTTTGTTAAGGGTCGATACATTACTGACAATACCAGACTTTTATTTAACATATTGTCAAAATCATCCCACCTCCAGACTCCCCTTGCAGCGATCGCCTTAGATGCCGAGAAGGCGTTTGATAGGGTCGAATGGCCATATCTTTTTCTTACTCTTGGATGGTTCGGCTTTGGCCCTAAATTCACTTCCCTAGTCTCACTGTTGTACTCTCGCCCACGGGCTGCGGTCTATGCGAATGGTCAGATCTCCTCTTATTTTGACCTTGGTAGAGGTGTTCGCCAAGGCTGCCCCCTTTCACCTTTCCTTTTCAATCTCGCTTTAGAGCCCTTTCTGTCCAAGCTTCGCCAACATCCCAACATCCATGGCTTTCAAACTGCGGACTCCTCCATTAAACTTGCTGCCTATGCAGATGATATTTTACTCTTCATCTCTAATCCCACAGACTCCATTCCCGCTTTCCTGGAGGAAGTGCAGAATTATTCCTCAATTTCTGGCTACAAGCTCAACAATGACAAGTGTGAGATTTTGCCCCTGACGACGTTCACCTTTAAACCTGACTTTAGTACTTCCAATTTTACCTGGAGTCCCTCTCATATTAAATATTTAGGCTTGCACATCACTCCCTCCATCTCAGACACCATTTCCCTCTGTTTGACCAAGTGCTCTCAGAAACTTTCCGACCTTACAGCTCAATGGCATCCTCTATATCTGTCTTGGTGGGGTCGCCTCGACACCATTAAGATGATGTTGTGTCCTATAATCCTCTTCACAATTTCCAATATCCCTGTTGCTATCCCAACCAAATTCTTTAAGAAAATTAATTCGATCCTATCCTCTTTCCTGTGACATAACAAGAAACCCAGAATGTCCCTTGCCAGACTAATTCGCCCTGCTTCTGAAGGCGGAGTCAATTTTCCGGACTTTCCAGCCTATCAAAAGGCCTTTTTGTTACGCCAAGCTTCCTTTTGGCTCCATGATCCCGTCTTCCCCTGCCCTTTGTGGACTAAAGTTGAACGCCTTTTCCTTTCTCCATTTTCCTTCGCTGAGTATATCTCTTTCTCCCGTAAACCCTCCTTGATTCCTACTCCCATCCATAAATTTACTGTCAAGCTCCTTTTAGCTTCTAGTCCTCCTCCCCCCACGACTATTGCTGACTTTCTCTCGTCTGCCATTTGGCATAACAAATATCTTTTAATTCATAATAGACCCTTTTACTGGAAATTCTGGCGGACCAGAGGATTGCTCTGGATTTCGCAGTTGTTCTCACATTCTACCTTTCTACCTTTTCACACTCTTTGATTCTCCTTTGATTTACCCTCATCCTTTGCCCCAAAA
Source organism: Lissotriton helveticus (assembly GCF_964261635.1). Taxonomy (NCBI): domain Eukaryota; kingdom Metazoa; phylum Chordata; class Amphibia; order Caudata; family Salamandridae; genus Lissotriton; species Lissotriton helveticus. Next base: position 1,254,215,405 of record NC_136059.1, on the reverse strand, counting down.
TACCTTCTACTTAAAACAGCGGTCATGGAGGTCTACACACAGCTTTTGCAGGCATCACCCTCCTCCACTTCTCCTGACCTTACCCTTCAACTTCATTCTCTCCTGCATACTACTCCAAAAGCTTCCATTATTTACAAGCATCTCCATGCTCATACCTCCACTAGACCTAAGTCTAAGGTGGAGGAGCAATGGGAACAGGACCTTGCTGTGTCTTGGCCAATATCCCTGTGGGACAAGATATGGACAAAGGTTCGTAAAACGTCTAGGGCAGCGTCCTTGATGCAATCCTTATTTTTCATTTACAACAGGTTGCTCCATACCCCTTTTACCCTTAACAGAAGATTCTCTACTGTCTCAGACACTTGCTGGTCCTGCTCCTCACCTGACGCTACTCTGTTTCATATGCTATTTCTTTGCAAACATGTACATGATTTTTGGTTGCAGGTTTGGGCTCAAATTAATGTAATTTTCCATACATGTATTCCCTTGTCTCACACTGATATTTTCCTAGGGAGCCTTTCTCCCTGTTGGGAGGGGACTACGCTACATGTTCGCATTGTTGATTTGCTTTTGGCTGTTGCGTTCCAGCAGATTACTGTTAATTGGAAGACTTCTTCTGACATTTCTTTTAAAGCGTGGTGGTACAATGTTTGCCATAATCATAGGCTTGATACTGCTTTTGTTTTCCCTGCCCAATTGGCAACCAAGCGTGCAGACCTATGGCTCCCTGTTACAATGTATTTGGATAATTGTGTGACTCTTTCTTTTTGCCCACGACCTGCTCAGCAGGAGGTTTCCAAACCCCCCTGATACCCTTTTCATTTCCTGTATTTTTCTGCATTATTATCTGCTTTGTCCTCATTTGCACCTGTTTCTGATGTATACCTATTGTACCCTTTATTTTTATTCTTATTGCCCATGATACGTCTTTTGCTATTTGATTTCTTGTAAGCATATCCTGATTACTTTTTCTTTGTTTCCCTTCCCCCCCCTTCTTTCCCTCATTTCATTTGCTTTATTATGTATTGATACCTCATTTTATGATTAATAAAAACTTTTCTTGAAAAAAAAAATTGTTACTGAGGTCATGTAGGTTCTGTAGATGGCACATTTCGTACAAAAAGGATACATGCCCCCCTTTGCTTCCTCTGCGAAGAACAGATTAATGATACAGCCTCTGGGATCCTCTACAAATCCCATGAAAATCAGAAATATTCTGTATACGTTGGGAAAAACTCATAGGAGTAGATTTCCGACTTCTAAGACGTAGGTTTTGAGAATTGGACCTATTTTAATTGCACTTGCAAGCCAACCTGCATCTAGTTAGTATGGCGCAATGATTTATTGCTCAGTGGTCTTAATTATTTGTTATGCGATCCAGAGGTGAAGCCCAGAGAAATTCGAGAATTCTTGGGACAGCGCCAAAGAATGTCTGGATCCAAGAATATCAGGCGAGCTGTTACTGCACATCAAAGAGCTGCTGCCACTATTTGGCAGCGGTAACTTTCCAGATAAGATACCCAGCGCGCTCTACATACCATGGAGCCACCGCTAAACCACCCATATTATTGCTTGCATAGTCTGTATAACTTTGTTATTCAGGCCAATGCGAAAAGCAGTGAACAGTCCTTAATGTAGATGTTATTCCAAACTTGCAACAGAGACATGAGAAGTCCAGATCTGTATGTATTTATTAAATTGTAGTGTTCTGGTATGACAGTCTATGCCATCTCTTAATATTGAAATGTATGCAATATTAATCAATACAGTGACCATGATGCACAGTAACTAGGGCCTGATTGCAAGTTAGGTGGATTTAACTACAGGGGTGGAGGGTGGCCTAGGTGTAATGTTTCCAGTTGTGTTGTTTGCATCTATATCTACCTATTCAGCGTTCCTTTTTCCACAAGCAGAATCCCTATTGCATGGACAATTCCACTCCCTAGTGACAGTTGTTCTGAGCAGGTGGCAAATGAAGGCAGGGGGTGTCTCTGTGGGTAGGGAGAAGGGGTGTTGGGTTCTTTAGCCTTCAGCGGACACAACAGACTGGAGCCAGGCAGATGGGCCATACATGCTCCATAGGTCATAGGAAGGTATTGAGGTAGAGCCTGGGCTGCACTTGTGTCCAAAACCCCTGCCTAATCCTTATCAGGTTTTACTAGGCAGATTTCCAACCGCTTATATGAGGCCTTTTGTTTCCACCCCTGGAAAGTCCGGGGAAATGCTGGCACCCTCCCAGGAGCATATCATGAATGAAATTCACCAGACATAACAGGTTGCTCAGAAACAGAGTGAAATTTATTAAATGGTACCAAAAGCATGCATCATTGCTAATTAGCAAGGAAGAAGTCAGATCTGCCACCTTAGGGGCTCTCAGACCACTTCTTCCCAGAGTGACAAGTTTCTAGGTATTATATACTGTATGCAATGCCATGTCAGCGGAACTTAGAATAAGGCACCAAGCCAAATATGGCTGACATGGATGTGCAATGTCTGCACCATGCAAAACAGCCAGACATGGGCAGACCAGAAAGGCAGGCTCTGCACTGTGTAACATTTGCATATCATGTAGTCAAGACAAGCAAGGTGACCTGTAAGGGTGTACAGAATAGCTTGTTGAAGCTTGTCCAGTCAAGGTCGGAGAGGAAGCCATTTTGAGCTCCAGGCCTCATGTTAATGTGATCTTATATACTCATGAACTCTTTGGAAGTACATGCAAATGAATTTATATGGATATTCATATATATTTTGTAACAATCCCCCCTTTTGGATATACCTATCCAACATTAATGTAACACCAAAATATATATATGTCTATATATGTAGGAAACATTAGTTACATATCTTTGAATGGCATTACACAGTCTTTGCATAAAATGCATATATTGTCACATTGATACATCTTGAGGATATCAATATTATATCAGCAGGCTGTTGTGATACCAGCAGTAAGTGTCCAACAAATATTTTTCTCCGTTCAATGCATAGTGCTACAGTGACACTTTTTACACAGTTCCTGGGCATTTTTGCAAGTTTCAGTAATTTAAAGGCACGCAGTGAGCGGTCGTCTTCTTCTCTTCCTGGTCCGCAGTCGTCTTGTTCAGGGGCAGTGTCACAGACCTGCCCTGCGTTGTCCTCTTCAGTCTATTTTTCTGCAGGTGCAGGTGCAGACCATCATGTGTACTTCACTCAACAGCATCAGTAGATGTAGATGTTGTGTCCCTCTGACACTGTATGATGGGCCCTCATGGATCGTGGAAATGGTCTGGTCTGTCCTCTTCTTGACTGCTGTGTTGCTCAGGTCCTCTGGTGACAGATGGTCATCTCTTACTGGTACCGTCCTCTCAGGCGTTGGGGCGCTGCCTTGCATCTTCTCCCCTCAATCCATTCATGGCGTTTGTTCACCATCTGTGGTCCAGTCCACCTAGAACTAAAAGAAACAGCTTTTATTTTTCTCGCAATGACCATGTATCCATAATCACTTTAGAAGTCCTTGCCACATTGCAGGCAGTCCTAAATTCAGAGCACCAGGCCCTTTCAGGAATGTTCCATCAGTTGCTTTTACTAATAATTTATTTCTTTATTTTTATTTTTATTTTGGAGTTAATTTACTCCTCCTGGCCTCAAGTTGGAGGGTGGTATGGGGTATGCATGTTATACTTCCCAGATATAACCTCTTCAGCATAAATGTAGTCACTAAGTGATCCCCTTTTATCGCTATTTATGCCCTAGTGGGTCCTAACCTTGGAGAGATGGCTTTACTGAAGTACTGCGCCCCAGTTGCTGCATTATTCTTCCCTGTTGGATTCACATCCATTCATTTTGAAAACATATCCACCCACACCAGTAAATATTTAAATCCCTTCACTGGGAAGCAACATGCATCTGCACATTCATCCTCCCTTGTGCAATATCAGAGGGTCCCTGCTCCAGTCTTGTAAGGGAAAGTAACATACTGCGTAGGGACACAGACTTCTATCTCATCCTGGTAGGCCTATACTCTCTTCGTTATTCAGCTCACATCCATCATCAATCCTCCCTCTATGTTCATCTGTTGTTGCAGACCATTTTACTTCCTTTACATTAGCTTACAACAATTGTCTCTGAATGAGCTGTATTTTTGGAATGTTTGTTCATTAGTCCCATCTGCACTGGCTGTAACATGTTTTCATTTAATGCTGGTTCAGCAATGGCATCATCTTTGGCTAACTTAGTATTAGCTCCTGGGTATTCTTCACATTTTATTACCGCTATCCTAGTGTACAATAGTATTTTCTTTAACAAGATCCTTAGTAAAGGACCATTTTTAATAAGGCGCCCTGTTTCTGTTATGAATCTGTGATACTTCCACAATGGCCACAAATAAGAACTGCAAAGCATAATGTGAGTCAGTTTAAATGTTAACAGTTTTACCCTTGACTAGTATTCATGCTTTTGTCACAGCAAACAGCTCATCTTATTGGGTAGATGTTCCAAGTGGCAGAGCTGCACCTCAGCTATTGCTATGGCATACCCTGCTCTGAAATCAGTGTCTATCAGGAAACAGTGTCTATCAGTCTGCTGGAGGAACCATCAGTGTACCGCTCCTATAGTCTACCTTTTTTAATGGTGTCTAATCTTGGCGTGGTGCCCTTTTCTACAATCTCAACACCGACTTACTTGGGGGTCTTATCTGTTTCTAAGAGAATGGATCTAATCAGAATAACTTATTACAGGTAATACGTTTGACAAATTAACAGGTGGGCATTTTACATGGTGCCATTATAACCTGTGTGCCTGCTAGCAGAAAAATGTTGTGTCGATCCAGACAGCAACCACTGCACCAAATATGGCACCTAGACAATACAGGTATAGTCCAACACAATGAGAGCCACCCTCTCCACCATCACAGCTGCTGACCCCATGTCACTGCAGAAAGCAAAGTCACATAGTTGTGTCCCACAGGCCTTTCTTTTCCAGCTGTGTCAGCACATCATTGGCAGCATCACTTCATTTGCAATGTTATTTTGCTCTGAAACAGAGATGGAAAGACAGTTTGTAGTCAGGCAGTCCAGCAGTCCCCATGAAGTTGCAGTACACAATGTCTCTTTCAATTTCTTGAAACAGTTTGCAAGTTCATTTTGTAACAGTCATAGCATCTGCATTCATTATCCATTGGTGGCAGTAGTTCATTATCCCCAGGAAGGACATCATTCCTTTCTTGGTGGGCAGGAGCTGAATGCCCTGAATTTAATTCTTACAACAAGGGGTGGTGAGGGACAGAGTCTCTGAATTAAGCAGAATACTCTCACCCAGTCAAAAGATCAGGGCTAGATCCAACACCGTTTTTTAGCTCATTGCACCATCCCAGTTTCAGAACCTGGCTGTATGCAAATTAGTCTGTTCCTGTCCCAGTGCATGATGGGAACAGGGCAAACCAAACTACAAAAGCCAATTCTTACACTGGGAAGGAAACAAGCTTCCGGGGACCGGTTTCTGGCATTACAGCCGTCTTCGGCCCGGCTTGCTTGAATCCTGATGGTGCAGTGAGCAAGGGACTCATGTCTGAGTATACCCTTCCACGCTTAGGGTGGACAAAAATATTTACAACAAGGGGTGGTAAGGGACAGAGTCTCTGAATTAAGCAGAATACTCTCACCCAGTCAAAAGATCAGGGCTAGATCCAACACCGTTTTTTAGCTCATTGCACCATCCCAGTTTCAGAACCTGGCTGTATGCAAATTAGTCTGTTCCTGTCCCAGTGCATGATGGGAACAGGGCAAACCAAACTACAAAAGCCAATTCTTACACTGGGAAGGAAACAAGCTTCCGGGGACCGGTTTCTGGCATTACAGCCGTCTTCGGCCCGGCTTGCTTGAATCCTGATGGTGCAATGAGCAAGGGACTCATGTCTGAGTATACCCTTCCACGCTTAGGGTGGACAAAAATATTTACAACAAGGGGTGGTGAGGGACAGAGTCTCTGAATTAAGCAGAATACTCTCACCCAGTCAAAAGATCAGGGCTAGATCCAACACCGTTTTTTAGCTCATTGCACCATCCCAGTTTCAGAACCTGGCTGTATGCAAATTAGTCTGTTCCTGTCCCAGTGCATGATGGGAACAGGGCAAACCAAACTACAAAAGCCAATTCTTACACTGGGAAGGAAACAAGCTTCCGGGGACCGGTTTCTGGCATTACAGCCGTCTTCGGCCCGGCTTGCTTGAATCCTGATGGTGCAATGAGCAAGGGACTCATGTCTGAGTATACCCTTCCACGCTTAGGGTGGACAAAAATATTTACAACAAGGGGTGGTGAGGGACAGAGTCTCTGAATTAAGCAGAATACTCTCACCCAGTCAAAAGATCAGGGCTAGATCCAACACCGTTTTTTAGCTCATTGCACCATCCCAGTTTCAGAACCTGGCTGTATGCAAATTAGTCTGTTCCTGTCCCAGTGCATGATGGGAACAGGGCAAACCAAACTACAAAAGCCAATTCTTACACTGGGAAGGAAACAAGCATTTAATTCTGTCAGGTGATATGCTGCGGGTACCTTGGAATATCACAAAACCCAGGTAAGTCAACTCATTTTGGCAGCACTGGCATTTTGACAATGAGGCTTCTCTTCTCTCCTGGAGGTAGTTCAGCAGAGCTACAGTGTCTTTTGTCACAGTCTTTCACAGGCCTCAAGTGATGGAGATGTCACAAGGAGCTTATCAGCTTACTGCAAGACAATCTACCGCCTTCCAGGCATAGGTGGCCCAAGTCTCTCTTTACTGCCTGCGCATTGACATTGGCACTCACAGTGAACATAGTGGATTTGGTATCTCAGTATGATGGCAAAGATTTTTTCACCCAGTGGATGGACTTTAATGCTAAAACCCACTGAGGAGAGAGAAATACTCTGCCTCTACAGGTATAAATAATAATATTGTACTGGTGTCAGGCACAACAGGCTCTAAGGGGACCACAAGTTCAAGGTAATCACTTTATGGGGACTGCATTTTTTCACCAGCCTCTCTTTTTTTTTTTTTACTTTTTATTTATTTACTTTAAATATCACTTTGTTGTGAGGGCATTATATCCTTCAGTATCAAGTTTGCACTATAAAAAACTTTATAATAAATTTATTTATTTATTTATAGTGTTTTATATAGCGCGGACATGACCCGTGGGTATCAGAGCGCTTAACATATGGAAAACAGATTGACATTATAGTAACATTTATAGCAGCAAAACATATATAGAGGTAGCGGCAGTATGCTATCTAGGGAGGTTAGAAAGGGGAATTACCTAAAGACATAGAAGATTAAACAGTTGACATTATAGTAACAATTATAGCAGCAAAAGCAAATCTGGGGTGGGAGGTAATGTGCTATCTACGGTGATTAAGGTAAAATATATTCCTAACGCCTGAGTAGTTAGCGTTAGGGTATATACATTTATCCAAAACCTCGCCGTTCCCTATATCTATAAACTTCTTGTTAGTTATGTGTACATCCATCCATTTCCTTTTCAAATGTAACAAACTGCAGTCTAACAGTATCATTTATCATCTCTCAACACATTCATACGTGCACTACAGAGGTTGTATACAACAGAGAATCCTTACTGAAGCTGTAATCAGTACTTGCCTTGTTCTAACCTATCATTAGGCATTTGTGAATAAATTCCATTTATTAAAAAAAAATATATATATACTGTTGCCAAATTATATTTATTTATATTAAAGTTGTGAAATGTATCCCTGTATCTCCCACATTAGTGGAAACACCTTCCACTTTAGTGGAACCATGATATTCTCCTTGGGCATGTCTGATATCTTCATCCTGATACACTGTGCAACAATAAAACTGATACCATACTCTTATCTACTCTCTGGTATTTACGCTACACCCCTTGATAATGTTATTCAGTGGAATAAACCCACCCTGTATATCTCCTGCAAATTTATTATTTCTCAAAAAACAGTTATATCCCCATCTGCTCCTAAAACAATGTAATTTATCCTTTAGCTAATGGTACCTAAACAGATCTTTGGTGTCCAATGTGGTTCCAGGAAGGCTAATGTGATATCCCTAATATTATTACCATGCATTGAGAATTAATTTGGACCCTAATTTCCATAGGCACATTATATATTTAGACATCATTAGAGCAAAATGTACATTTACCTGTAGTGTTGTACCCTACAATGGTAGAATCAATTAATATAAAGGAATTTTAAGTTGTTTAAACTACTCTTCAACATTACAAGCAGGTATTACATCTATTTTTTTTTTTTTAGAACCTTGTTATTTGCTATAGGCCAAAATAGAAACAAATACACACACACATCGGCTAACCTCAGCAAAAAATGCTCAAAACTCCCTGTGTGGACAAACTTCACATTACTTGTACAGGACTGCAGACATTTCTGAAATTATTTCTTTTAATAAAAGTACCTAGAGCAGGAAAATCCCAAACTGCTAATTTTACAGGCATTCTAGTCGGTACATTTTCTTCAAGATCCAAACTATGCAACATCAGCTCTAATAAGCATGGTCAGCTTATTTACACAGACTAGCTAATAAAGCAATGTAGACTACTTATCCTCTTATTAAAACATCAGACTGGATGGGCAGTAACATAGCATATATATATTCATTTTATCAATGCTAACACTTTTTAAAACCTTATTACTGAATAGCCAATTAAATGTCTCATGGCTATTTCATAGACAGTTTAGACAGGCTCAAAAGATATTGAGAAAAGGAGAGAGCAACCACATTTTTTCTGACCCTTAATTTGTACAGGAGCTAACCACCTTGCCCCATTTTGAAAGTAGAAAACCTGAAACTGTTTTCACTTCTGTCAACACTATCGACCACTGTTTGTAGAAACTGGGCATAAACAAACTTTGAGGAAGTAAATATCATATTTAGGCCATTTAAACCTGAATATCCAACAGCATTTACCCTAGCATCAGTGCATATAGTGCTTGCTTTGGCCAAAAACAAAGTACGCAAACTTCTCAGTCTCTCCCTGCGCCGCCATCTCCTCTTTCAAAGTTTTTGAGAGGTCAAAAATGTCAAAGACACCCCTTGCTCTTGAGCCCTTTTAGGCTTCTAAATGTGGACCTCGACCTTCTAACCTATTAGCAGCTGTTCTTCCAAGGTGTTCCCTATGTGTGTTATTTGTTGAAGGAACCTCTCCAGAAGTAAGACTGAGGGTCCGTGCCTCCGTGGTGATATTTTAAAAGGTACGATCACATTTGAAAGTATCTCTCGAGAAGCATGGCTGAAAAATATTGCTGCTCCGTGCCAGCACGCCCATATATCTTTCTTTTAAGGTAGGATCTTTATTACTTATTTTTTTCATTTTTTTATTCTTGTATACTAAGCTTTTCTAGTAACCTAAAAAGTGGCTCAAAATATTTCACTTTTCAGAATGCTATAATTTTCTCCCAGTATTCTTGTGCATGAAAGCAAAAAAAATGCATAAATGCAGGTCTCTAGAGCTACTCTGCATTTCTTTTGAAAGCCTTTGTATTTGACACTGCAGCCATTAGGCCATACTACATTTTAAGTTTGTCACTAAGAGACAGTAATATTGGTGTTGTTAGATAAAGTAATATCCACACTTTTCATGTGGTGCAACAACATAGTTTAACCAGTTGGAGATAAATTTTAATGTGCACATTTAAAAAGCTGGATATATACTTTGATATACTTTGCACAGAATAATTTTCAACAGTGCTAAATATTCCAAACCAGTCTAAATCTATTAGCATTTTTTATTTTACAGCAGCTCATCCTCTGAGCAGCCACCCTGAGCAGCCACCAATTAATGTGAATGCCTTTTAATATGTAATATCATGTATCTAAGGATAGTCAAATCTATTCCACATCAATGTCTATTTTTTATATTTGTTATGTCCTAGTTTTGTAGAAACACACAAATTCTATTTTCTCTGTGAGGCCTACTTTTTTCCTATTTATTGCCTTTTTAGATGTCACAGCAATGGTGCAGCAAAAGCACCCACTCAATCTCCGTAGTTAGAATTCTACCTCCTACAGAGCGGTAGCTAGTCTACAAATATCTCCAAATACAACAGGATGTAGAGAAAGCACACAAAGAAACATTTCAATTAACTGCCATAGATATACAATACAACAATGGTATAGATATTGCTATCAAAAAGGAGGGATTTTGAGGGGAAAAATATATCTATATGTTTGCATCAGCCAAAAAAGTGAATCAATCCCATATTCTCCTCCGCACTATCTTGCTCCGTGCTCCTAAACACCCCTCCCTTCACAAATCTATTAAAGCTTGACCACAGGCCCTGCACTGCCCTTTCTGTCACGTCCTGGGCCAACAGCTGCTGCCAAAATCTTCTTATTCTACTGAAGGTTATTCCAGTGAGGCTATGTATAATGCTCCTAGTAACATGAGGATGTATGCTAGTATTTCCCAAAATACTTATATTGGAAAATCAGTTTAATTAGTCTAAATACATTTATAAAAAAACAATATTAATAAGCATTGCCAAAGCCAGTAGGTCTGAAATTGGAGGTCTTTTTATTTATTTATTTATTTTCAATGCATGACTTTTTCTAAGCATGGTTTTTCTAAAACCATATCAGTGTTGGAGCTATTGGCATCTCATCATTCTAACAAGCATTGGCAAAAGCAAAAATCGTTTTTTGTCTCAAAAAGTACTCATTGCAACAGGAATTCTGTGCACTGTACAAAACTACTTTGTGGGTCTATATGCTCCTTGTGCAAGAGCAGAATACAGTCACTCACAGTGATGCCAGCTGAGACAGAGAGTGACAGGCATACTTTTAATATACACAAAAAGTCATGGCTAACGCCAGGCCTAATTAAAAGCCCACTTAATAACCAAAGTCTCAAAAAGTGCATGCATGGTGTTTATCCTTGCATATATAGGCCAAGAAATAGTACTCCTAGAAAATATTTGTGAACTGAATTTTTCCATGAGTAAATCTGCATGTGTACATTTGCTCATGTGAAAATCTAAATGTTTCCAAGTTCACTTTTCCTCCCACCACTTTTTCCTAACACTGGAAGAACTTTTATGTTTGCCACTATCAAGAGTACATTTCCAAACCCTCTCATTATGAGAATATTTTAGAAGAATTGGTGCAAACTCTTAAACACGCAAGTCACTATGTTTGCACAGACTCAAAAGGGCATTCCAACCCTACTTTGTACTTGCTTCACTGTCCATATTACTTTACTTCATATTCTTACCTTCATTTGAATTTGTCTCTCCTGACGGCTTTTTAAACAGCTTTCTAGTGCGCTTACCATTATTTTCATCTAAGATCCTGTCTTGTGATGTCTGCTTTGTACTTACAATGTGCTCATACCCTGAAAGATAAATTCAAAATATCTCCTGCAAAGAAAAAGTGTTTAGGGCAATTTCTTTCTTTCATGCACTAATGCTCTTTATTTTTATATAAATCCTGAAGCATATACCTTCAGTACTGAAGATCAATAACCTATTCAAATGCAGTCATTCATCCATGACATTACTACGCATATTTCAAAATTCTTTCCCTGTGTTCCGGTGCAACCAGCAAATCAGAGGCTCCACTCACTATATTCTGGGAGTGTTTTTTTTTTCCGTTTTGTTTGTGGGCAAAATTAATATCCCCTCCTAGCAGAGCTCTCCTGAAATGGATTTTATAAAACTCCCAAAGAGTCTAGCCATTTGTCAATATTTATTGACATAAAGTAACTTAGTTACTCATCAGTCACCTGCTTCACTACTTCTTATATGTGTAGGTGCACATACATTATTCTCTAACCCAGGCTCTCCTGCAGTGTATCCACATACCAATTTGTTTATTGATACAGAGAATATTTTTAAAAACATTCTCTACAGTCCCCTGTCTATTGTCAATGTCCCTTTTTATTAATACTATGAGTTAAATACATATTTGAAAGACTGAAAGGTCACTTGCAGCAAGGCAAGTTAGTTATTTAACTTACATCTCACTTATCAACTGGTGACATCACAGTCCTCCAATATATCCCACTTCTGACACCATTCTGATAGGAAAATGCTGGCACCCTCCCAGGAGCATATCATGAATGAAATTCACCAGACATAGCAGGTTGCTCAGAAACAGAGTGAAATTTATTAAATGGTACCAAAAGCATGCATCATTGCTAATTAGCAAGGAAGAAGTCAGATCTGCAACCTTAGGGGCTCTCAGGCCACTTCTTCCCAGAGTGACAAGTTTCTAGGTATTATATACTGTATGCAATGCCATGTCAGCGGAACTTAGAATAAGGCACCAAGCCAAATATGGCTGACATGGATGTGCAATGTCTGCACCATGCAAAACAGCCAGATATGGGCAGACCAGAAAGGCAGGTTCTGCACTGTGTAACATTTGCATATCATGTAGTCAAGACAAGCAAGGTGACCTGTAAGGGTGTACAGAATAGCTTGTTGAAGCTTGTCCAGTCAAGGTCGGATAGGAAGCCATTTTGAGCTCCAGGCCTCATGTTAATGTGATCTTATATACTCATGCACTCTTTTGAAGTACATGCAAATGAATTTATATGGATATTCATATATATTTTGTAACAGTTCTCACATTCTACTTTTCTACCTTTTCACACTCTTTGATCCTCCTTTGATTTACCCTCATCCTTTGCCCCAAAATACCTTCTACTTAAAACAGCGGTCATGGAGGTCTACACACGACTTTTGCAGGCATCACCCTCCTCCACTTCTCCTGACCTTACCCTTCAACTTCATTCTCTCCTGCATACTACTCCTAAAGCTTCCATTATTTACAAGCATCTCCATGCTCATAACTCTACTAGACCTAAGTCTAGTAGAGGTCCTTGCTGTGTCCTTGCTGTGTCTTGGCCAATATCCCTGTGGGACAAGATATGGACAAAGGTTCGTAAAACGTCTAGGGCAGCGTCCTTGGCGCAATCCTTATTTTTCATTTACAACAGGTTGCTCCATACCCCTTTTACCCTTAACAGAAGATTCTCTACTGTCTCAGACACTTGCTGGTCCTGCTCCTCACCTGACGCTACTCTGTTTCATATGCTATTTCTTTGCAAAAACTATTGATCATGATGGAAACAAAAATTAAAGGTGCAGTTAAACCACTGGTCAGTAAAATAGATAAGTTAACCTCTGAGGTTAATCGGCTAGAGGGCCTACTAGAAAAAACCCTGGGAGAAGTAGGCAAACTCCCGGAAATAGTTCTATCTAGGATCGAGTCTACTCTGAGCAAACCAGCCACTGTAGTAACTAGTGGATCTATCCCTACCCCTGCATTGAATCCCCCAATGGCAGCCCACATTAACTTCCCCGGTATCATGGCTGGGCGCTGTCATTATTCCTGTATATAAAAAGGGAGATCGTGCCCAACCTTGTAATTACCGCCCTATCAGCTTAATTGACACTGTTCAAAAGGTTGTGGGGCGAGTGATTATTAACAATTTGCTTGACTGGGCAGAGGACCAGAACGTTCTATCTCCTTTTCAGGCTGGGTTTCGCAGAGCAACCAGCACTGTGGACCAGGTCTTCCGTTTTCAACTGATTCAGTGGAGGACTGTGGTACTGGGTGGAGGTAGTCTTTATGCAGCATTTGTTGACCTGCGGGCTGCATTCGACCTGGTACCAAGGGCAAAATTGTGGGACGTGCTGGCAGCTCTGGGGGTCCCAGGGACACTGCTGACCTTGATTATGAGACTCCATGAAGGTACTTACGCTAAAATCCAATGGGGTGGCTATGGAAATGACACTGTTGAATTTCCTGTTGAGCGAGGGGTTAGACAGGGATGCTCAATGGCACCAACATTGTTTACCCTTTTTATCAATGGCATTGTTTCCCGCATGCAATCTCAGGCTGTGGATGCTCCTTCTCTCGCAGGTGTAAAAGTTCCTATTTTAATGTTCGCCGATGACACCTTAATTTTATCTAAATCCCCTAGCGGTCTGCAAAAAGCACTGGTAATTTTTGATAAGTTTTGTGGTGATCACGGCTTGGAGGTGAACGCTTCTAAAACAAAACTCATGGTTTTTAATCCTCATAGAAATTTTAAATCCAAAATATCCATGAGTGGGCGCTACCTTGAAGTAGTAAATTCTTTTACTTACCTGGGGATACACATTTATAATGACAATAGATGGAACCAACATCTAAACATTGCAGTATTGAGACACAAGCAATTGGCTGGTACCATCGTTAAGGAACACAGTAAATCATTGACCAAACCGATTAAACCACCTTTGATCATATATGAGGCTAAGGCAATAGGGTCAGCATTGTACGGGGCTGAGTTGTGGGGGCAAGAGAACCTACAGGAGTTACAAACATCGGAGAATAACTTCCTAAGGAAACTTACAGGTACCCCACAGAGCAGTCCGCTTTTGCCTCTGAGATATGAGCTTGGCAGGAAAGAAATCTCGGCAATGGGTAAACTACGTCCGATATTATATTGGCGTAGAATTTGGACCACCCCTGAGCTTTCACATTACGCAGAAGGGTTTGCTGATGTTATTAAAACGGACCGATTTAAAAAAATTAGATGGTTTAAATCACTAAAATTAGCATTATGTGAACTAGGATTAAATGTATTGTGGTCTGACCCAGCCAGGTCATCCTTCCCCTCTAAGTTAACCTTAAAAAACTTATTTTGGGAACGGGTTGAAAACAGGAGTTTGCTCAACACTAACAACGGGTCCATGACTACTGCTTTCCTTGAGGCTAAGCTGTTTCCTATGTATGAATTGTACTGGGATTATATATCGAAACCCATGGATAGGAAACTGTTTTTCCAACTGAGGGCTGGTTCTCTCCCTCTCCGCAACTTAACAACAAAGTGGAGAGACGGAGGTCCAGCTACTTGCCCAGCATGTGGGGAAGGAAAGGAAACGCTTGGACACTTTTTGTTCTCCTGTCACGTATACTCCGCTCTGAGACGTGTTTGGTTGGCACCTATGTGTAGAAACCTGGGTACTAAAAGTAGTATGGTAGCGTTGCGTATTGTAAAATCCACCTCCTTAACCTGGATTATAATAGCGACTGCAAAGTATTTGGGGTGGGCGTGGGTAATTAGGCAGAGATTGCTAGTAGGGTAACTACTCTCTGCTTAGTTGATCAGAGACTGCTAGATTATCTATTCTCTGTTCCGTCCTACGCGATGTGTCTTCTCGGACGGACATTTTTATTGACTTTTAATAGTGCATTTTTATTGACTTTTAATAGTGAATTTGGATTTGTTTTTTAACCTGATTCTTATTATATGAACTTTACATCTGTGATTCTATGAATTTGCTGAAATGTAATTGTATCTTTTAGTGTTCATCGTGCTTATGATATATTCGATCTCTGTAATTTAATTGTATTTTATTATGTGTTTGTATGTCTGCTTTTATGAGTAATACTCGAATAAAGCACTTTGAATTGAAATTGAAAAATTTCTTTGCAAACATGTACATGATTTTTGGTTGCAGGTTTGGGCTCAAATTAATGTCATTTTCCATACATGTATTCCCTTGTCTCACACTGATATTTTCCTAGGGAGCCTTTCTCCCTGTTGGGAGGGGACTACGCTACATGTTCGCATTGTTGATTTGCTTTTGGCTGTTGCGTTCCAGCAGATTACTGTTAATTGGAAGACTTCTTCTGACATTTCTTTTAAAGCGTGGTGGTACAATGTTTGCCATAATCATAGGCTTGATACTGCTTTTGTTTTCCCTGCCCAATTGGCAACCAAGCGTGCAGACCTATGGCTCCCTATTACAATGTATTTGGATAATTGTGTGACTCGTTCTTTTTGCCCACGACCTGCTCAGCAGGAGGTTTCCAAACCCCCTGATACCCTTTTCATTTCCTGTATTTTTCTGCATTATTATCTGCTTTGTCCTCATTTGCACCTGTTTCTGATGTATACCTATTGTACCCCTTATTTTTATTCTTATTGCCCATGATACGTCTTTTGCTATTTGATTTCTTGTAAGCATATCCTGATTACTTTTTCTTTGTTTCCCTCCCCCCTTCTTTCCCTCATTTCTTTTGCTTTATTATGTATTGATACCTCATTTTATGATTAATAAAAACTTTTCTTGAAAAAAAAAATTGTTACTGAGGTCATGTAGGTTCTGTAGATGGCACATTTCGTACAAAAAGGATACATGCCCCCCTTTGCTTCCTCTGCGAAGAACAGATTAATGATACAGCCTCTGGGATCCTCTACAAATCCCATGAAAATCAGAAATATTCTGTAAACGTTGGCAAAAACTCATAGGAGTAGATTTCCGACTTCTAAGACGTAGGTTTTGAGAATTGGACCTATTTTAATTGCACTTGCAAGCCAACCTGCATCTAGTTAGTATGGCGCAATGATTTATTGCTCAGTGGTCTTAATTATTTGTTATGCGATCCAGAGGTGAAGCCCAGAGAAATTCGAGAATTCTTGGGACAGCGCCAAAGAATGTCTGGATCCAAGAATATCAGGCGAGCTGTTACTGCACATCAAAGAGCTGCTGCCACTATTTGGCAGCGGTAACTTTCCAGATAAGATACCCAGCCGCGCTCTACATACCATGGAGCCACCGCTAAACCACCCATATTATTGCTTGCATAGTCTGTATAACTTTGTTATTCAGGCCAATGCGAAAAGCAGTGAACAGTCCTTAATGTAGATGTTATTCCAAACTTGCAACAGAGACATGAGAAGTCCAGCTCTGTATGTATTTATTAAATTGTAGTGTTCTGGTATGACAGTCTATGCCATCTCTTAATATTGAAATCTATGCAATATTAATCAATACAGTGACCATGATGCACAGTAACTAGGGCCTGATTGCAAGTTAGGTGGATTTAACTACAGGGGTGGAGGGTGGCCTAGGTGTAATGTTTCCAGTTGTGTTGTTTGCATCTATATCTACCTATTCAGCGTTCCTTTTTCCACAAGCAGAATCCCTATTGCAGGGACAATTCCACTCCCTAGTGACAGTTGTTCTGAGCAGGTGGCAAATGAAGGCAGGGGGTGTCTCTGTGGGTAGGGAGAAGGGGTGTTGGGTTCTTTAGCCTTCAGCGGACACAACAGACTGGAGCCAGGCAGATGGGCCATACATGCTCCATAGGTCATAGGAAGGTATTGAGGTAGAGCCTGGGCTGCACTTGTGTCCAAAACCCCTGCCTAATCCTTATCAGGTTTTACTAGGCAGATTTCCAACCGCTTATATGAGGCCTTTTGTTTCCACCCCTGGAAAGTCCGGGTCCAGGAACACTTGTGATCGGGCAGAGTAGTATCCCACTCGATAATACCTCTGTGCCTGTCTCATAATTGGGCCCATTGTAGCTAGCTGTGCAATAGTGTCGAATAGTGCCATTGGTTCATAAGTGCCACCAGAGCCTCAAGATGGCATAATTGAACCATTCAATTGAACTGCGCAGGGGAGAGCAGTCACACTGACCTGGTCAGTGTGACTGCTCTACCCGCGCAGCTCCACCACTAAGTGCTGCACCCGAGCCCCCTGAGCTATCTGTTTGCAGGGTGTTCAAGGCCCCCCTCAACCCGCAGGCTCCTGCCTGCACCTCATCCCTGGTGGTCCCGTGGGAAAGCACTCTGCTCTTCTGCTGTTCTGCCTCTGCCTATCTTTGCCTCTCTCCTTGTGTGCTCTCTTTTTCTCTTGCCTTCGATTTGCACTTCTGTCACTTTTTACTTTTTCACTTCTCACTCTCCTCGCTCTTCTCACTCTTTCCTTCGTCTTCCTTTCTTTTACACCCTCTGCCCCCACAACCCCTCCCCTCTCCCGCCTCCCAGCTGACCCGCCTTCCTCCCGATCCCTACTTAATGGCGTCAGCTGCACTGCAGGAAGAGCAACACCACTGACCTGGTCAGTGTGACTGCTCTCCCCCGCACAGCTCCACCACTAAGTGCTGCCCTCTGAGCTCTCAGTTTGTAGGGTGTTCGAGGCCCTCCTCCACCTGCAGACTCCTGTCTGCGGCTCATCCCTGGTGGTCCAGTGGGAGAGCACTCTGCTCTTCTGCTGTTCTGCCTCTGCCTCTCTCCGTTTGTGCTCTCTTTTTCTCTTTTCACCATTTGTCCTTCTGTTACTTTTCAATTTTTCACTTCTCACTCTCCTCACTCTTCTCACTCTTTCCTTCATTTTCCTTTGTTTCCCCCCGCTGCTGCCTAACAGTCCCACCCCCCTCCAGTGTGATCTTCCTGCCCCCGCTTCCCAGCTGACCTGACCTGCCCTCCCCAGTCCCTACTTAATGGTGGTCGCTTTGCGGTACGCGCTGGCGCACTGAGGGCGACCTCAGGGCAGCCCGCCTGCACTCTTCTGCGACCAGTGCCAGGGACCCTGGTTCTTTGACCGCCACGGATACAACTCCAGCACCCTCCACGATCTCAACCCTGAACGCAACAACAACTGCCAGCCCTCAACGCCGCACAGCACCCACAACCCTCTCTCCTGTTGTACTGCTGCTGCTCCTTCACCCACCTCCGTACCCCAGCAGCATCTCCAAACCTACTGAAAGTCACCACTCACCAACCACTCAATTGCATCCTCCTCAACATATGTTCCCTACACAAGTACACCATAGAAATCTGGGACCTCCTCAAAACCTACTTGCCCGATGTCGTCTTCCTCACGGAAACCTGGACCAACGGCAACTCTGCACCTGACATCACAACCACCATTCCCGATGGATACAAGATATATTAAATAAAGTAATCTTTTTTTTTTAATGCAGCCTGTTAGGATGCATTTAAATTTTAAACAATGAAGTGTTTAAGTTTCATTTTTTAAGAGTAGGTAGCGGTCCTTAGAACTAAAAAGTAAATGTCTATTCAACGATTCTCAAAGGGAAAAGAGTCCTTTGGGGACGTATATCCATTTGCGAATGAGTTACCACCGGCTTTGAGTTGGCGGCATTTCGGTCACAAAACATTTGTACACCATTAACACTGCCAATCGGTATTAGGAAGGGACGCACTAAACACGCCCCTTCCAAATACCGAATCGTAAAACCCAAATTGCAATTCTGTAACAAGTTACTGAATCCAATTTGGGTTTTGTACATCAGAAAAAGCATTGTTGCGGTTGCAAATGGCCCAATTCTACGAATGGGACTGTTTGCGACTGCAAAAGTGCTTCATACATCTATCCCCATACCTTTCCAAATAGGAATATGTGTAGGTAAAGGACTGATGCAGAGTATTGTGGTCTAATGTATGTGAATATAAAATGTAGTAGAATGTAAATACAAGAACATCAATTAGAGAGTAAGAGCGTGGACAATCACTCCTATACCCCTATCAAATATTGTTAAACAACTAAAGAGTGACTTAGGGCCATATGTATCAACAAACTATTTTGCATTTCCTAAATAGCGAATTTTAAGGAATCGCTAATTAGGAATTGCAAAATGGTATGTATGAAAAAAATCGCAGTTTTTTAGCGATTCCTTAATCTTCCTTATTTGCGAATTCGCAATTAAGGAATAATTTCCAATGCATTCCTATGTGCCAGGAGGCCCAAAGGAATGATTGCGAAATAATTCTCAAATAGCGAATTCGCAATTTGCTAATCGCAATTTGGGAATTATTTCAAGGGTGCAGGGGTGTCTCAAAGACACCCTGCTGCACCCCTGAAATGTACATGTGTGTGCATATGGCGCACATACATGCCCTATGGGCATGTGTGTGCATCACATGCCACCTTAAAAAATGCCAAAATATGCATTTTTTGAAGAATTCGCAAGTTACCATCAACTAAAAGTTGGTGGTAATTTGCGAATTCTTAACCATAATTCGCTAGCCAAAAATGCTACATACATAGCATTTAAGGAATCGCAAAATTGCGATTCCCTAAATGCTATGGCAAAATAAGGAATCGCACAACTTTGCAATTCCTTATTTTGGAAATGTTTCATACATCCCAAAACATGCAAAACGGCCTTTGTGAGTCGCAAAGGCCGAAATTCTGCGAATTTCGACCTTTGCGATTAAAAAACGGCTTGATACATATGGACCTTAGTGATAGGGCCTGATTTCAATTGGTCAACATGTTTCTGCTGTTAGAATCGCTAATTCGCTCAGCATTCGGCCTTTTTCTGACTCCTGTGAAGTTCAGTGAGTCACCACGGGCAATATCCGTGAGTATCACTTTTGGGAATAAAATCTATTTTTCACACTGAGATCCTCACGGGAGGGTGCGCCTTAGCAAACGCACACCACCGGAGGACCCTTTTAGGTTTTATATAGGCCCTGACGAATGCTGAGCGAATTAGCGATTCTAACAGCAGAAACATGTTGACCAATTGAATTCAGGACACGGGTTTCTTAATACAGAACCTGGGTTTGTCCGCCTTGCACTGATTTTAACTCAATACTGGTTGACCTCTATTACAAATTTTTTATAGGTTACAACCATGTATTTGCCCTTTCTGGGTGTTTTATTATTTCTGGTTTGCCTTTCTAGGGGGCTAAAGAGAAGAGAATACGTATATACACTTAAAACTTTCTTTAAAAAAATGTTTGTATTTTTTTCACTAAGTCACTCTTTAGTTGTTTAACAGTAGAATGTAAATAAACACATCATTTCTGTAGCATTTTACTACGTGCAACACAATTCCTTAGAAAATCTCTGAAACAATGCTATTGTTGGTGTAACAACAAGTGTCCAAAGAGATGCATTTTGTCATGGAAAATACAGTTTGCTTGCCCAACTGCCACCACTTTTCAAAATAGACGATGAAAACGTCTAACTTCAGCGTTAAGTAGCAACTGAAAACCTGTTGTGCAATATATGCCGGTGTGTTTCTAAGCATAGGCAAATTATGCAACTATATAATTAACACAAGCATTTGCATGTAACATTCAATCTGGTCTCAACTCTTTATTAAGAATGAAAACTCAGCAGATAGTAATAAAAAAGGCTTTCACCATGTGGTAAATAAATAAATAATACCTCTCTTTTTGACTAGACATATATCATAACAGATAGCTCAATAAATAAGAGTCAAGATTCGAGGTAGTAGGAGTTTTGCAGGTTTAATACAGCATAAGGACAGGAACAGGACAACCTGCATAGGAATAGGATGACAGGGCCCAGCAGCTGCTGGGGCTGGGGCTGGGATGAGCGCGCTGACTTTTAATAACAATACATGAGCATATATACATAACGCAAACACATAGCATTACATTGCAGTAGGCGTAGCAGTGGGTGGAGCAGAAGGCGTGACGCGTAGCAGTCGCGAAAGATAAGGGGGAAAAGAGGTGTAACAGGGCGTATACATAGACATGTGATGCAAACGTAACAGAATATGTCATGAATGGGGCGGAAACCATGGAGGGGGCTACCTAAGGAGCCGGGACCTCTAACCTGATGGTGCGCGCAAACTAGCAATGACGTATCACTAGGAGAAGCTGGGGGCTATGAACTCTGTGCTAGGAGCAGAGACTGAAGTCTGGAGAGTCAGGGCGACATGTACCTAAACAGTATCTAGTATCTGATGTTTAGAGAACATGTTGATATAAACTAGAAGTTAGGAGGGGAAAGGCTAACTTGATTCTAAGACTGGACCATGCATTATTCTACATGTAGTGCGTGATGAAGAATATTAAATGACCATTAAATGCAGTATTTCTCTAACGTGGAGACGTGAACGCTAGACAATGACGGAAACTATTGATGCAGTTCAGTAGCTTAGGAATGCAGAGAAGGAGGACTGAACTGATAACTGGAATCATAACATACTTTTGGCAGACTCAGAGACTGAGCCAGGCTGGGCCGGGCACTGCGAGGCAGGAAGTAAGTGAAGGGTCGAGGATACAGGTGGGGGCTGTATCGCTCCTCAGCGAGGTTTCTGGAGACAGGAGCTGAATCTGGTGTCCAGGCCCTTTTGAGGCCTAGAAACGGGGACTTTATAATAGAATAACGTGCACACTGAGAAACGTGGCAACGTAGCTTTACATAGGCCTGATATTCGTAGTATTCACGAGGACTGGAAACTGGCATACTAGAGGTGGACACAACTGTAATTGCGTCATTAATCGAACATGGGGAATGCATATGCATATTTAATCATGCACACATAACATATGATGGATGACACGTAGGGACACAGAACATGGCAAAATTTACTTTTCCACATTCCCTCCTTGTCACTACGTTTCCATCAGGAAACATCAATTTTCATGATACCGTCTATTATTTCATACAGTATCATTTGCTCGTCTCGAATTATCCTGGAACGGGATTTAGAACGGGGCTTGGGACTAGGAATACAAGAGGTAGCACAAATGCCGCAAATCGCAGGGCCACATTGTATACAGAGGCAGCAGCTGAATATGATCGCTACTGCAATACCTAGAAAGGACAATATTTTCCATCCCCATGCGGAGATTATATTCCAGAACCAACCGGACCATGTCCAGGTGCCTGGGTCTTGGTGTATCAGATGGGAAATTTTATGGAGTCTGGTTATAGCTGAATAAACAGACGGCGCGTTATTTGGAATGAAAATGCAGCAACTAGATCCGATGACTCTACAGGCCCCGCCCCTATCGGCCAGTATGACGTCAAGGACGAGACGATTCTGTAAAACGACAAATCTCATAGCAGATTGCTCTTCGGTTAAGTTACCTAGAGCAGAGGCAGTCTCATTTACTACAGCTTCAAGGGTTCTGGTTAACCTACGGATTAGCTTACTGTTCTGGATAGGTCCTATAAAGAAAAAGAAACCTCTGTTGAAATCTGTATACTGTTCTAGAGCAGTTTCAGTATAATCGACAATTGGGGACTCCCTTCTATGTCTAATGTGTACTAGATGTGTATTTCTAGGATAATCAGGTGGGGCTAGGAAAACTGGTGGCAGTAGGAAGGCAATGTAACAGGTTCCCTCCCAATCGAGGGGCAGACGAACATATGCGGTTTGACCACAAATAAAATAAGAATGACGTGAAGCTTTGAAAATAGATTTCCCACTGTCACTATACTTGACAATAGTAGTACAATCACTATGTCCTACGTGTATGGAACCCTTATTTCGGACACATAATTCGCCTTTGACTGGTAGTACTGAAATAGCAGGTAAGTCTGGAGTAGTATCAGACTGAACATTCAGGACCATGAAATTCGACGAATAATTACCTAAATTATACACTTCATTTTCTAGATCTAGACCTGTTCTGTGGGAGAGACCTTGCTTGTCTGGAAAACATGTACTGTTAAGAAAAGACATATCTGTTGAGGATGACGTTAACGTGGACCATGCTCCACACGAACCATTATGTGAAAATGGATAAGGAAAAAGTGGCAGAACTCCCTTCGGTGTCTGGAAAGGGGGGAGTCGACCACACACCCAACAATTAGTGGCATTGCTGGTCTGGTGTGAGTAATGTAACATACGGATAAATGAGTTATTTCGCATAGCGAGGCGGTAAGAGAGTTCATGAGGAGGCAGATCACTAAACGTGTGCTCTACTGTAGCATTAGCAGACTTATTTACATGAAGAACTGGGAAATACAAGAAAAATGCATAACTGGTGCAGGAAATCATAAGGCTGAGAAATAATATGAAACATAGAAAAACGATACATTGGATTGAGTTTTGACTAACTCTCTCACTATGGGGGTCTATTTTATACATGTCAGAAACAGTCTAACCGTTTCACCTAGGGGAGGACTTAGACAATCAAACTGACTGACTTATTTTACTAGACCGGAGTTTTAGCTTATACTCCTGTTGTGGAGTTTTCTCTATCAGGGGAGGGGTTGTAGCAATGTCTTTTGCGGGACAGTCCTTGAGAACAATGCTTTGGCAATCCTTCAAATCCTGGGAAATGTTCTTTAAGACGGGTTTCAGTCCATTAAAAAATTTGACATGAGAAAGGTGTACCCAGCCTTGCGTCCTTCCAACTTCACGGCTGTACGGGTGG
The DNA here is from genome assembly GCF_964261635.1 of Lissotriton helveticus. Taxonomy (NCBI): domain Eukaryota; kingdom Metazoa; phylum Chordata; class Amphibia; order Caudata; family Salamandridae; genus Lissotriton; species Lissotriton helveticus. The sequence continues at coordinate 1,254,191,476 of NC_136059.1, read as the reverse complement.
TGAGGAGGACCTGTCGGGGCTCTTTCCAACGAGGCTCCAGCAGACTTGATCTGTCAAAGTTGCGGACCATCACCATGGATCCTGGAACGATTTCATGCGGTGCCACCTCGGTATTGTCTGGAAATGCGGCGGCAACCTGTGAACGACATGAGTTGAGGGCAGACATCAAGGAAGCTAGGTAATCTGTCAGCATATTACTTGAAACATCGGTAATACTTCGGGGTCTAGGAGTACCCCACATGTTAGGGGGGCGGCCGAAAACGACCTCATACGGGGACAGACCTGATCTGGAATGTGCGACCATGCGCATATAAAATAAAGCGACTGGCAGAGCTACTAGCCAGTCCACACCTTTTTCTTTACACACTTTTGCAATACGGATTTTCAGGGTCTGGTTATGTCTCTCTACGAGACCGGCTGCTTCAGGATGGCGTACACAATGAAACTTCCACTGGTACCCTAGCAAAAGGGAAACATGCTTCATGAGTTCAGATGAGAATGGCTGGCCGTTGTCAGAATATACGACTCTAGGGAGTCCATAACGAGGGAAGAACTCACGAACCAACTGCTTGGCAGTGGTCGCGGCTGTGTAATCTGGGACTGGATATGCTTCTGTCCACCTGGACAAAGCGCATACAACTACAAGGACATACTTGAAACCTCGACATCGCTCCATCTGAATATAATCCATCTGGAGGACTTCAAAAGGGTGGTCAGGGGGCTGGAATCCACCTTGTTCCACCGGGACACTTTTACCTGGATTAAACTGACAACATATCATACAGGTACGGACTTTCTGCTTGGCTGCAGCTCGTAAATGCTTGTTGAACCAAATGTTCTGGATACTGTCTAACATAGCTTTTTCTCCTAAATGTGCTGGACTATGTGCGGTATTAATAATGACTTGAACCATAGAGTCGGGGAGAAACCATGTGGCTCTACCCTTCGTTAACCATCCTTGATCTGTCTGGACCCCTCCTTGTTCGGACCATTTCTTGATTTCTTCGGGAGTAGCATGTAACTGGATATCTATGACATCTTGTGTAGGGTCCTTAACTGTCATACATGTAGTCGGATCTGGAGCATGTGTCTGTGTCGGATTAACTTGAATGTCTGGAGTCTGTGCTGTAAGCTTGGCTGTGCGATCTGCTAGATCATTACCTTGGGAAATAATGTCAGTAACTTTCGTATGTGCTTTGCACTTCATGATAGCAATAGATGTCGGCAAGTGTATGGCATCTAACAGAGCTTGAATAAGGAGACCATGCTGAATCTTGGTTCCATGAGAAGTCATGAAGCCTCTCTCCTGCCAGAGCACTCCGAAGTCGTGTACGACTCCAAATGCGTAACGTGAATCTGTGTAAACATTAACTTTCAAGTTCTTGGCGTGTATACAGGCTTGTGTCAGAGCAACTAGCTCTGCTGCTTGAGCGGACAGGGTATCAATACGGTGTGTTTCAATAACTTCGGTGTCAGTAGTCACTGCATACGCGGCGACTAGTTCTCCTGTACTAGTTCTCATACATGAACCATCCACATAAAGTGTCAGGTCGGGATCTGGTAACGGAATATCTGTCAGATCTTGTCTTGGCTTTGTCGTAATGTTAACTACTTCCACACAGTCATGTGTGGCAGAATTTGAATTAACTGATGGTAACAGTGTAGCAGGATTTAAAATGTTGCAGCGTCTGATTTCTATGTGTGGCTGGAACAGTGTCAATTCATAACCTGTTAAACGTGCAATTGTCAAGTGCTGAGTTTGTGTTCGGTTTAAAAGAACTTCCACAGAATGTGGAACTTGTACTGTCAAGGAGTGTCCTAAGACTATGGAATCACTTTGTCTGATAGCTAGGGCTGTGGCTGCAACTGACTTGAGGCACGCAGGCAGAGCCTGGGCTACAGGATCTAATGTGCTCGAAAAATAAGCACAGGGCTTGTGTTGTCCTGCTTGATCTTGTGTGAGAACAGATAATGCTGTACCTTCGCGTTCAGTGACGAAAAGTGTAAAAGGCTTACTGTAGTTCGGTGTCGCTAGAACTGGAGCTTGACATAGGGCTTTCTTTAACTCATTGAAACTAAGTGTATGTTCAGATGTCCAAGGGAGGACAGTCGATACGGCTGCCTCCTGTGTCGTTAACTGTATCAGTGGCTTGGCTAGAAATGCATACTGGGGAATCCATTGTCTACAGTAAGAAGTGAGGCCGATAAAAGCACGTACCTCCTTCTGGGTCTTGGGCTGAGGAAGACTCGCTATTAACTGGATACGGTCTGGTGTCAACTGCCTACCCCTCTTGGACAGTAAGTGTCCTAAGTAGACCACTTGCTGGACACAGAATTGAAGCTTAGAAGGGGACACCTTGTGCCCCATCTCGGCTAGGAAATACAAAACTGTAAGGGATGCTCGCTCGCAAGCACGTTCAGAACGGGCTGTGATCAGTAGATCATCGACATACTGGAGCAGGGCAGTGTCAGTTGGCATGTGAATGTTGTCTAGTTGTCTCTTGAGTGCTTGACTGTAAATACTAGGACTTTCTGTGAAACCTTGAGGAGCTCGTGTAAACATATAGCTCCTTCCATTTAAACAAAATCCGAAAAGGAACTGGCTGTCTGGATGAATAGGGACACTGAAAAATGCGTTCTTGAGGTCTATGACAGTTAAGAACGTGGCTTCGGAATCAATGGTCGTTAATAGGGAAGAGATGTCTGGGACAACTGGGTACTGTGGAATAATACATTTATTAAGCTCTCGTAGGTCAATCACTAATCGATATACTGGGGGTGCATTTGGATCAGTACGTTTCATGACTGGAATGATCGGAGAATTACATACATTGGAGTCAGTTTCTACAACCACTCCTTGAGCCATGAGCTCGTCAATAATTTTGGATAAGGCTGCTACAGCCTCAGGTGGCAATCTGTACTGTCTGATTCGTGGTAACACTACACCTGGCTTGAGAGTCACACGATAGGGTGTGATTTGCATGTAACCTACATCAGTTGGACCTTGCGCCCATAGATGCTGTGGAACATTAGACAGTCTTGAATCAAAATCTCGTAATACATAGTGACCCTTGAAGTCACGTAGGAACAATCGTATTCCCTCTGGGGAACAGCATATAACTGCACCCAACTCTTTCAGTGTCTTAATGCCTAATAGGTTTTCTGGACATGACTTAGTAAGTAACAGATCAGTAGTGCGGGACAATGGACCTACTTCTAGAGTAACTGGCTTTGAAATCTCATTTACGATAGGTTTTCCTGAAAATCCAAGGGAAACATTTCTTGAGCCTGAGAGCGGAGCCCCTGGAACTTCGGCGTGACTAATTGTGGTCCTACTTGCCCCTGTATCAATCAAAAACTTTCTGTCTTTCCCTAATACTTGACTGTGAACATAGGGACCTTCTTGATCTACAGGTATCTCGATGAGAGGCAAGCCTACCTCCCTCTCTAGGCTGTTTCATGAATACTGCTGGTACTCTGGATACTCAGACTGTGCATACTGGTACATCTGCGATGTAACGTGCTGTGTTGCAGCGATAGGCTGCGGTGCGGTAACTGTCTGTGGTGCATTCTGTGGCTGAGGAATCCGCGAAACTTGTTCTTGTCTAGGCGGACGTGGTCTTTCTTTAGTCTTACCAGTAGCTATGTTGTGTTTCAGAACTGCACACTCATTTATAAAATGACCTGGCTGTTTACAATAATTGCAGTTCCCTTTAACGGGAGCTGCAGGATGACTGGCCTGATTCGGACCCCTCTTCTGACTGTCTTGAGGAACAGATTGTGCAACTAGTACTTTCATTTTCGTGTCTTTCATACGTTTTCTTTCGTGTTCTTGCTCTTCCCTGATTCTGTTCTGGTGGTATTGAAGCATTTGCAACATCTGGGACGGGGTATTAGCTTGCCAGGTACTTTCGACTTTCAAAACTCGATTTTTAATTTGTAGACTTGAATTCTCGACTAATTTAGTAACAAAAAGGTGAGAGTATGACTCACTACTTGTCTTGAGGCCACTGTTGATACTAAAACACTTTTCAAATCTAGAATAAAAATCACTAATATCCTCGTCTTGCTTCTGTTTACAGGCTGAGATTGCATCCCAGTCTTCTTTTCTAGTTGTCAATAATCTGGGTAAAACTTGTATTAATAATTCTGGTAATTCTTTACATTTATCTCCAAGACCGGTACCTGGTACTCGTGCCTTGTCTTCAGCTTCTAGAACTGCCCAATCGATCTTTTTCTCTCCCACCTCCCATTCTTTTTCCTTGAGCTTTTCATACACCCCTGCGGGCAGCAGAACCTTTAACATTTTAATTATATCTGGGTACGTGTATTCTCCCATACGGAGCATGTCTTTTAATTCTCTATGGAACCCGGCTGGATCTTTGTCATGACAGGGAATTAATTTCTTCATCTCGAGGAGTTCCATCTTTGTAATCGGAGTGTATACAAACACTCGCTGCATTTCGCCATCCGTTCCTTTAACTGGGTGGACTTCTCGTAACGGATTCTGTCTTTCCATGTAAAATGGTTTACCTTCTGGAGGTGAGGCATGAACAAAATGCGGGTTCAGAAACGTTCTATATTTGTGACGCTGTTCTAGAATGACACTAATTAAATCGGTACCTAGACCTTTCCATCTATACTGGAGTAACTCGTTCAGGACATCATGTAACGGACCTGGATCAGAGTGTTGACCCTCATACAAAGTGATGAGGTGCTGGATCATATACATACCCATCAGTCGTTGCTCGGCTGGGGGCAGTTTCAGAAACATTTGTGCCACTATTTCGTCTGGAAAAGTGGTAGAATCAGTAATCCATCGGACTGCTGATCGGGCTAGTTCTTGTTCATGCATGGTACTTAACTCACTGTAACCGATTCGTGATTTCAGAATGTGATCGGTAGCTTGAAACACTTGTTCTAGTGAACCTTGTTCTGGTGCTGGAGAATGAAAAATAGACTTGTGTTCTAGGCGTAAATGGCGATCTGGAAATCTAGATTTTCCTACATACGCTATTCTGGCGGGATTCTCGTCCTCTACCTCTTCAGTAGCAGAGTTACTTTCTTTCTCGCTTACTTGTGCTGCTTTACGCTGTTCGTGTAATTTTATTATTTCTCTACGGATTTTCTTGTACATACTCTCCATAGCACCGACGGTCTTGTGCTTACCCTCGGCTATATTATCACTCCACCTTGTCAGGATTTTCATTTCGGCCGGATCTTTAGACGGGTAATCTTGTTCTCTTATTGGACAATTGATCAGAAACTTTAATATCATGAGCTGGATCTCGGCTTTCCTTTGAGACATGGCCTCGCTAATACTTTCTGGATCATCTCCTGTACGGATGAAACGATATATTCTGTCTAGATCTTCTTTCATATTCGGTAAGGTGACTAGATACTCGGCCACCTTTCTTACGCGGAATGAATATAAAACCATATTATCCTCGCCTGGGACTGGATCATAGCCGCATTCGGCAAGGGATTTTCTTATTTCTGCTACAGTCTGATGTCTGGGCGTACGCTGTGACGCTTGTGCATGTAATTCGGCTAACGTTAAACGCTTGTGTGGCGGCGGGGTTTGAGGAGTACCTCCCCCTGCGGCCCCTAAACTGGAGTCTAGGTCTACTGAGGCTCTTCGTCCTGGCAGAGTGGGAAATGGAAATGCAGGCTGGACTTGTATGACGGACTGGACCGGGGGTACCGTAACAGGTACTCCGGTGTCTGGAGGAGCGGGAAGTGCCTGATTTACAGGGACTGGTGGAGCGCGAACAGGATTTGCATATTCTGGGACTGTGTCGTCCAAATAGGCCGAAATAAAAATATCAGCTGCGGTCTGTTTGTGACGTAGCTTGGTCGGAACTAATGGTGGCGGGAAATTTCTGGATGCCTCTGGGGTCGCTTTTGGCAAGCCCTCGGCAAGGAGAGGATACATACCCCTAATAAGGGCATGCCTCTGTCTGTCTGACTGTTCAGCTTTGACTTGTTCACCTATCTCGATTAATTCTTTTTCTTGTGCTCGTTCTAAGGATTCTCTACTTAATTCTGACTTTCTGATTTCCTTTTCAGTTCTTTTATGAGCTTCTTTACGCCATAACTCGATGGCATCTTTCTGTGACTGTCTGGCTTTCTTTTTCCATAATGCCTCTTCTACTCGCATGATGCACTCGGCATCCCATGTACCCGATACGGGCCATCTATACTTTTCTTCTAACTGTTTGGTATACTCTACCCATAAATCTAGATACAATATGGCGCTTATGCCATGCTTCTGATACATAAAGTGACCTGGACTGTCCCTCGGCGGAACAGGAACTGCTTCTTCTAACAAACCCTTTCTAGTTTTTAACTGACGTAATCTCGAAAAGAGAGACATTGTAAACTTGAATCGGAACACAATACAATACACGAGAAACAATAACAACTTGGAAAACAATTCAGGCATACCACGACATTGGAAATACATTGAACAACATCATAACATAACAGTTCGGACAGAATATTACCTGGAATACTGAGAACAGAAACACAAGAATTTCTCGAGAACGGAACAGACTAGAGTTACTGGATGCACTGCTGAAACAGTACGGAACATACCGGTCCCATAAAGGGACGCATCAAGACCCGTATCCACCTAGGTGAACACTTCGTTTGTGAGTCTGTGTACCACCAACCCACGGACCAGAGTCAATTTAGATTGACCCTGTCTAGATACTACCCCAGTAATGGTACTCACCGGGCAGCAAGAACGGAAAACCTCGGACTGGACTGGACTGCTACGACGACGGACGACGAACTTCGGACTTCAGTTACGGGTGGGCCTCCGGATACCTCGGACCTTGGACTCTTGGCTTGGGCTCTGGTCGGGACTCGCCGCGTTCCTCCACCGTCTCGTTTGGATGCTGGACCGCCTCCTCCGTCTCCTCCGTGGGCCTGAGGGATACTTGAAGCAGAAATATCTGCCGGTGCGCAGAAGAGTTCCGTCACGACTGCAGAGGGTCAGGGGGTCGGCGTGGCTTCACCGACGCGTGGGGAAAGGGCAAGTCCCTGTTCGGGCGCCATTATGTGGTAATACCTCTCTTTTTGACTAGACATATATCATAACAGATAGCTCAATAAATAAGAGTCAAGATTCGAGGTAGTAGGAGTTTTGCAGGTTTAATACAGCATAAGGACAGGAACAGGACAACCTGCATAGGAATAGGATGACAGGGCCCAGCAGCTGCTGGGGCTGGGTCTGGGATGAGCGCGCTGACTTTTAATAACAATACATGAGTGTATATACATAACGCAAACACATAGCATTACATTGCAGTAGGCGGAGCAGTGGGTGGAGCAGAAGGCGTGACGCGTAGCAGTCGCGAAAGATAAGGGGGAAAAGAGGTGTAACAGGGCGTATACATAGACATGTGATGCAAACGTAACAGAATATGTCATGAATGGGGCGGAAACCATGGAGGGGGCTACCTAAGGAGCCGGGACCTCTAACCTGATGGTGCGCGCAAACTAGCAATGACGTATCACTAGGAGAAGCTGGGGGCTATGAACTCTGTGCTAGGAGCAGAGACTGAAGTCTGGAGAGTCAGGGCGACATGTACCTAAACAGTATCTAGTATCTGATGTTTAGAGAACATGTTGATATAAACTAGAAGTTAGGAGGGGAAAGGCTAACTTGATTCTAAGACTGGACCATGCATTATTCTACATGTAGTGCGTGATGAAGAATATTAAATGACCATTAAATGCAGTATTTCTCTAACGTGGAGACGTGAAGGCTAGACAATGACGGAAACTATTGATGCAGTTCAGTAGCTTAGGAATGCAGAGAAGGAGGACTGAACTGATAACTGGAATCATAACATACTTTTGGCAGACTCAGAGACTGAGCCAGGCTGGGCCGGGCACTGCGAGGCAGGAAGTAAGTGAAGGGTCGAGGATACAGGTGGGGGCTGTATCGCTCCTCAGCGAGGTTTCTGGAGACAGGAGCTGAATCTGGTGTCCAGGCCCTTTTGAGGCCTAGAAACGGGGACTTTATAATAGAATAACGTGCACACTGAGAAACGTGGCAACGTAGCTTTACATAGGCCTGATATTCGTAGTATTCACGAGGACTGGAAACTGGCATACTAGAGGTGGACACAACTGTAATTGCGTCATTAATCGAACATGGGGAATGCATATGCATATTTAATCATGCACACATAACATATGATGGATGACACGTAGGGACACAGAACATGGCAAAATTTACTTTTCCACAACCAGCAATTAATGATGTGCCTTGCATGGAGGCACAGGCACATTATTTTATTATTAGTATGATATTTAGATCCCCCCCAAAAAATAGATGCTTGGATAAAACAATATTTAGCCAGTGTAGCACTCAGGAATAAAAAAAAGAGATTACACCTGCAAACCTCTAGTTATAAAAGGTTCACCTCTTTCATTCCTCACTTTCCAGATATGTTTTTAAACCTGTTTGCTGGACTTTAGTGTCTGGTTAACTTGCTGAACCCATGGTATAAATGCACGAGCCCTGCATGTCAAAGCTGTGCACCGCATACATTGGAAGTGCTTTAAGATTTGAGAGAGTGGCCTTAAGAAAGCAATGCAAATTGTTTGTGGCTCTTCCAATTTCCCTCTTGAAATAACTTCTGCTTCAAGAACATTGCGATGGAATCATAAATTAGTATCAATAGCAAAACCAAACACATGCTCTGCAGGCACAAATGTTCCAGCAGAGAGATAAGCTGACACAGGGCTTTCCTTTCATACAGCATGAAATACAGCCCAGCAATAGATCAAAGCGATTCAGGATGATCTGTTTGCACTGGTACAAGCCCCCGTGATATGCTTTGAGTATTTTAGGGTTATTTTGTATACCTTTGCTTGGCTCCCACTGATGATGCTTCATTTTGGGAGCTAACGAGGGTGATGTGATCCGACTTAATCCAGCTCAAAGATGTTCATTAGCTAAATTTATATTTCAAGTGCCTGTAAACACTGCTCTATAAACAACGTCTGGCTAACCTTGTAACAGAAATGCTAATGTATTTGCCTATAAAATTAATAAAATACTTTGAAATAAAAAAAAATAAAAAATTGGGATGTATTCAAAAGAGTCAGAATATATAACAATATCCGGCCGAGTGAGAAGGCACTGGAACCAAAGAGCACACCCAGGGCAAGATATCGGGATTGCGTCACAAAAGTAATGCAAACCTGCGCAAATTGTTTTTTTGTTGGATTTACTTTCCGGTGCAAAACGTATTTTGCCTGAAAGTAACACAAAGCTTTGTTTTGTGTTACTCTGCATCAAGGGGGCGTTCTATAGGTGGTACATGGGCATTCCCATGCAACTATCCATGGTGTTTGGTGCAAAGCCCTATTTGCGAGCAATAGTAGATAGGGATTTGCACAACAAATTAACACCACTTTAAAGCAGTTGTTAAATAGGAGAAATGAATGGGTGCTGCACTGCCCAGCAAACATTTGAAGTGGGAAAAGATTTAAAGTTATTATAAGCATAGTATTTTGTACTGGAAGGGGTCCCTTCCAGTACAAAACATGTGCTAGACTCACGTAGACGCCATTGCACTATGGTGTAAAAGTGTGTGCGTCTCGCCACCTGATTGTGCACTAGCACAAGAGAGAGAGCAGGATTGAGGCATATGTCTGTAGATATGGTGCTTTCCTGCTCTCTCACTGTCACTCACTGCGGCGTAGCAGCCCATGTTGCTCTGCTGCGTTGTGTGACAGTTTGGTAAAACTGGGCCCCAGTGAGCTCTACCAACAGCAGTATGAAAGTTTTATATTGACCCTTAGGATTTTCAGTGGTATATGAAAACCTTTAATGAAGAATAGGCTAAAGCAAAATGTATCAAACACGAACAATCTAAGGCTCCTGCCCGACCAGTCAAACGTGTTCTTTGAGTCTATGACAGATCAGAAAATCAGATTCCAGTTTTTTAGGTTACTTCTTTTGCATCAATTACTTTTCCTGTGTTCTCAAATGCTCACTTATTTTTATGGAAACTTGCCTGTTCAATGGATACGAGGAAGAGAAGAAGAATGATCTTTAGAATATGTTTTCATATCGATGTTTAAGCCTACATGAATTGAACCATGAGGATTTAGTGTAGGATTACAAAGTCAAGGTGAGAGTTGGTTTTGCCATTGTTTGGGTAGCCATACTTGAGTCAAAGATTGACATCATCCAAGGTACAGACAATAATTTCAGGAAGGTCAAGTAGAAGGCAACCTGAAACTCTTTGGATCAGGGACTTTATTCCTTTTGAGAGACTACATTTGTAGCTAGACTACATTGATTTTGAGGGATGCCCAATTCAGTCCAAAGAGTCTCAAAGACTGCCGTAAAAGTTAAGTTAGTAAGGTCTGACGTCTATTGTGCCTCTTCAGGTTATTCAGTTGTAAATAGTTTAGAGTTTAAGTCGGTGATCAGTTTCAACTTTTTTCTCGTTAGAGTGTAATTGGATGTGGTAACTCTAATACTAGTGATGTGGTGTCTATTTGTGCCAATGCATAGTTTTGAAAGGTATTTGGCAATTTACTTTGCTACCTTTACTGTAGAACACCTGTGTGTGGCTGTGTTTCCTGATTGCCAGTGAACTGAATGGTTGGAAAATTAATAAAATTGATAAAGAGAAAAATGACAGAGAAAAGAAAAATGAAGAAAACAATTCAGATGAGGAGGATAATTTCTTAGCTGATTTACTAGACAACAGACCTTCTTGTGTGATTTGCAAACACCCAGACCACCTCAAGATATGGGAGTGGGAGAGCCAATCATTGGTACATTTCCCTTGCCAACTGCTCCATCTGCAAATGTAGCCAGTCCTTGTAGAGTTCTTTCCACTTCTACTGTTTGTAGGATTGCTTCTCATGTAATTACTACTGTGACTGTAATTCAACCAGTCAAACCAGGAAGGAGAGACATTGAGGTCCTCAAACTGAAAATCAAATTTGGAGACATTTTTCAGGGTACAATTAGTACAGAAAAATTGATGTCTTATGATATAGATGAGTTGAGATTCCTGAGTTATGAAGCAGCTAGATGCGATTGTGGTGGATATCCGAGAATTGAGTAATTGGCAGGAGAGTATGATGCCAATCTATACAATAGAAAAAAATGGCACCAAAACTTTTGGATGATGATGGTGTGAATGAAATGGGTCTGATTGCACAAATTAAAGAATTAATAAATATTATTAAACTTGAACAGTTTTGAAAAGCTTCAGAGAAAAATTTAGAAAGGAAGTTTTAGAGCTAAAAAGAAAAAAGATGGACACCAATATAATCAAAAGCGTCTATGAGTGTTCCTGACATGGGATTAGTGGGGACTGGATATCTGTTGCGAGAGATACATGAAGGTGGTTATGTGCTTATTCTTGAAGGAGATCTGATGTCCTAGCATCGTGACTTTCCAATGCTTAGAGAGAAACCAGAGAAACTGTATATAGAAGTTGATAGATTAGTGACAATCTCAAAAGTGCTTTGGGTTGAGTTGAATCCATTATTGAAATTATGATTATAAATGATTTGTGGGCAGAATGTAAAGCAGCTGTAGATTGGCCAACAGAGGAATATCCAAGGGTGCTTTATCATAATATGTCTGCTGCTTTTGCTATGGATAATTGCAAACAAGTGATTGCGTACTTAAAACACAAGTTTCCAGAGACAGAAGTGAACTGGTCAAATATCATGAAAGCTACTCATCATCATCAAAATCTTTATTCGACTATTAAAAAAACAGCCATAAAAGCACACACGATATAATACAATAAAAAGCATATTGAAAGGTACAGACTTTGATGTCATTCATTACTAGTTTATAACACAATACTTTCCCTTACAACAATCAATTTTAAAATGAACAGGGCAGCGTTATAACATGTCAAAGGATCCTCCAAGCTTACAAGGAATGTTATTGCAGTTTTATGGGACCTGATTGCATGGTTAAGAAACTAGGGCTTCAAATAAAAGTATCTGAAATTACAATAAAATTTACAAAATACCAAAAATTGCAACATGCTTTGTTTACTCTTATTGTCGCACAGGCAGGATACCCTATCTAGAGGGCGTGTCTTCAATTTTTGGAAAAGCGACACAGTAATGTACAATACCACATCTCAGCGTCAGTAAGACAAATCGATGCTGTGCATGAGTCACATGTGACAAATAACCATTAACTCCCTCTTCTAACATGTATGATTCGTATAAGGCCACAGTCGGTTTACTCAATTCCGATTTTACTCTAAGATTCTGCCTAAATGACAGAAAAGAGGCCTTGATCTCCTTCTTTGTTAAGGTTAGTGTTTTTTCAGGTTCCGACCACACAGATATATTAAACAGGTTCCCCATTGTGGTGTTAATGTAGTACAACCAGGAGATTTTCGGAGCATCATCCAGATTTAAACAATCTAATATAATAGACCTGGTAAAAGGAGTTTCGTCATTTAGTGTAGGATTACAAAGTCAAGGTGAGAGTTGGTTTTGCCATTGTTTGGGTCCATAATAGTAAAGGCCCTACCATCAGGATGTCCTCCAAAAATTGCAACCCCACCTCGTGATGTGCGATGGTATTTGAAACAGAAAATGGTAAAAACAGCAAGAGCTTTAAAAAACAGTTTTCTTAAGTTTGCAGTGCAACACTGTTTGTGTAGCCCCAACGACCAGCCCCATATATAACAGTACTTACTGCTTTAGCTTTGTAAATGGTTACCATCTCCATGATCGGTCGGATGCCCAATTTGGCTGCAAATTTAAAGATCCCTTCGTTGGCCCTACTCATTTTAGCTCTTGTATTTACAATATGTTGGGACCATGTACCATTATCTGAAAATAGTATACCAAGGTAAGAAAAGGAGTTTACTGTACAGATTGGGGTACCATCTATAAAAAAGGTTTTACTGGGTTTCTTTTTGGGCCCACATAGCATAGTAAATGTTTTCGATTTATTAATTATCATCCTCCGTTGTTTCATAAAACATGAGCAACCATCCATCAGTCTTTGGAGGCCTACTGATGTTCATGCCAATAGTACTGCATCTTCAGCATATAATAATACAGGTATCAGACGACCAGCCCACCCGGGTGCATCAGCTTCTATTTTTCGTAAATAGATATCAACCTCATTAATGAAAAGGGAGAATTAAATTGGAGCTAACATGCATCCTTGTCGTATATCCCGTCCCACTTTGAATTTAGATGTACATTCGGCCCGAGGGCCAAAGCGGACCTTACTGGTTATTTTTCATATAGACGGGAAAGAAAACTGATAATTGCCCGGGGGCACCCAGGTCATTTAAGGTTTGCCATAGTAACTTATAGGCAACTAAATCAAAAGCACTACTCAAATCGGCAAAGAGTAAATAAAGGGAGCCCGACTTTGGCTTAGTGTATTTTGCGATGAGTAGCTCCAAATTAAGGCATTGTTCAATTGTCCCCAAACATTTCCTAAACCCTTCCTGCACAGGCGTTAAAATATGATACTCCTCAGCCCATTCCTCCAGCCTTTTAAGTAGGACCCTACTCATGACTTTTAAAGAAGTATCCAGGAGGGAAATCGGGAGGTAGTTTTTTGGGTCGGTTTTGTCCCCATTTTTGTATATCGGGATAATAGACTTGCCCCATGTTTGTGGTATTTCTTCCAATGCTGCTAAATTGAAAACTCTAGTTAAAATAGGTCTCCATAGTTCTGGTTCAGATTTATAGACATCACTGGGACTCCATCAGGACCTGGTGCCCGTCTCCCAGCACTCTCCTGAATTGCCTAGAGAACCTCTGCACATGTGATGTCTAGGATGCACAGCCTCTCTACGTGGGGTTCTTGATCTAGCCCCCCTACTGTCTCCTCATTGTTAAAAATTCCAGAGAAATGTGCCATCCAATTTTTTGCCGGGATAAATTAATCAAACTCTGGTATATTTTCAATTTTTAGAAAAGGGGCATTTACTGTGTCCCAGAAGAGTTTATTGTTCCTTGTTACTGTGGAGGTAATCAAGTTTTCCCACGCTTCATTTTGTAGTACCTTTTTTCAGGCTACTAGAGCTATTTTATAGTCTTGTTTTAGAGATTTAATCACCAGTGCGTCTCGCGGTGTTTTGGACACTGCATATTTAAGCACCTGAAGTGCCTTAGTGCAGGTATTGTTGAACCATCCCTTTTTTGTGGATATTTTACTGGTCTGCCTAGTTAAAAGTGTTTTAATATACATGGTAATACAGTTAACATTTCTAATTAGTATGCTTAGGGAGATCTCCTCTTGTAGGCAGTAGGCTATTTCGCACTGATTGTGTGTTAATATTTGCTTTAGTGTCCTACTTGGATCAACACTTTATTCTAGTTTAGTTTTTCCTAATTGGGTGATATTGTCAACTAGAGTAAAAACTTCACTCTTAGAGCCCCAATAAAACATAGGTAGGGCCAATAAATTATGGTCACTCAAAATGGAGGGAACAACAGTGGGGTTGCCACACCTTTATATATCCGACGTAGACACTAGTATGTGGTCAATAACTGTGTACTTATTTCTCCCTGTAAAGGTTGGAAATACAACCCCGTTTTGGCCATGGTAAGAGGAGATCATATTTGGATATCATCTGGTTTAAGGTTTCCCCATACTCATTATGGCAGAAGTGGTCAATTTCGTCCCCATCACCGCGAATGGGGAAGCAAGCCTGGAGGTTGGAGATGTTGCATGCCTGTATATTGAAATCTCCTACCCACAGTAAAAAAATAGTCTGTACAAATTATTTTTTTACTTATTTTTATTAAATACTGTGTTCAAGTACATCAAGTATAAGTACTCACAAGTACATTTACAACAGGTATGGTCAGAATATCCCTGATACTATTAAGAACACATCCAGTGAGCATACACAGGCTCATTACTCATAAGAACGAGTTGCTCGTACATTTATCAGCTGTACAATAATATCTATGGAATCGACAATTAAATCAACATCCTAATTAACGATAATAAAAGATATCACAACCAAGAATTGGGGGGGTCTTATCTCTCTGGTGAGATTGATATTGTTGTAAAGGGTGTACCATTTGTGCTTGCGACTCAGTTTGGGCAGTGGGTGGCAAACAACTCGGAATGAGGTGTCTATTTATATTCCCCTCCTTTGTGTTGAGAAGCTCGGACCCTCCCTCTCCCCTCTGGGTAGGTTGGTTCCCCTGTTTAGTACCATTACATAAAAGTGTCGGAGGTCCAGTATGTTGGTGGGTAGGCCAAGTGGGGGAGGGGGGGGGGGGGGTGACAAAATGATGTGACCAAACCCTCCATATTCAACATTCGCTCATCAATCCTATTCAGTTGTGTTTGCAGCGGGTTTAACAATACAGTGATCATTGTCTCCAGCCTCTTCCACATATCATCACCCTCTGTTAATGGCAGGGAAACTCAGTCCTTGTTTATCACAGGAGGCAGAGTGGGATTGGGTCCAGGGTCAGTTCTTTTAGTTCCTTCCTTCCCTTTGAATATTTTGTGCTGAGATTTCTGCTTCACCGTTTGCTTTACCAGTACGCCACCCCTTCTGCGCTTCACTGTGGTCTCATTGCTTTTATCAGACCCCACTTGAGGCCCCTGGCTTACTCTTAGTAACTTTGGACTGATAGTAAGCTCATCGAGTGGGTGAGTGCCCACTGGTGCAACAGCTTGTACGGGAGACACCAGTGGTATTGATGAAATAAAAGGTGAGGCCAAAAACGGTGGTAGTGGGGTATATACCAAGTGAGGAGCGCTTCTGCACAGTCAAAGAATCCAGGGACAGGCGTCTCTCAGTTAGTGCAATTTCCTGTGTCAGTACCGATTCCGCCCTTATTAGGAAAGCATCTAATGTTCCTGCCACACTCCCTACTGTCTGATCAGCACGAGTCTTCCTTTTTGCCATTAGTTCTTTCTTTTGGGTAAATATACGGTATATAGAAAAGAAAACACACAATTTGAATTGGCTACAGTTGACTGGAAAACTCGTGACAGTACCTTGTTTGATGCAATGACTTAAATGGTCCCGGATCACAGGCATCAGAGGGTAGGCCCAGTCCAGTCTCCTCTGGGCTCCGACGGGCGTGGATGGGCGTGACTTTACCCGGGCATGGCTTCGCCCGGGCGCTCCCGTGCTGCAGATGTCTTTAGCCGGTTTTAAACGCCTCCTGGCACAGAAACATTGCGTAGGCACCTCCAGGCGTGAGGAAAGCTGGGTAGTGTAGTCCCCCTTGGGCTGCGGCCTGAAGGCAGCAGCAAGAAAAATGAACGGGCTCCCATGCTGTGGGAGCCCTCAGCCGGTTTTAAGTGCCTCCTGGCGCAGAAGGATTGCCTAGGCACCTCCAGGTGTGAGGAATGCTGGGTGGGGTAGTCCCCCCTGGGCTGTGGTGCAGAAGTGAATGGGCTCCTCAAGAGCTAAAAGAGTCAGTGCATGCATATGTTGAGAGGCTTATGCAGATCCTTAGAAAGTATTGTGGAGTCGAAGATCCCACAGAAGAAAGTAGCGGTTTTGTGTCAGCTGTTGTCTTGGGCTTGCGTCCAGAGCTTAGTTCTCATCTTCAGCAGAGTGTAATATGTTGGCAGCCTAAGAGTATCAATGACATCCTCAGGTACTCAAAGTACTGCAGTGACTCTTTCGATGCGAAACAGCGGAGGCTGAAAGAAAAATGTATGGTGCACAAACAAACTATTTCCGAAAAGATGGCAAAATTCAGATTGTAAATTTGGCTTCTGAATCTGGCTTTGTTGATTAAATTTTGGTGCCAGTTTTGGTACACAAGGAGTTGATGTGTAAGGAAGTAATCTGTTTTTGGGACAGATTGGAAATGTGGTTCAAAGGACAAAGGTAGAGCACTTGTGAATAATTTAGATGGAATGAATGTGGACATTAACATGCTCACAAAGAGGCCTGCTTGTCATTTCTGCTGGAAAATTAGGCACTGGGAAACATGAGTGCAAATCAAATCCAGATCTAGTCCAAAATTATTTTGTTCCCCAGATGCAGCAGAATGCAAATCACATGGAACAGTCAAATAACCCAACCTAACAGACTGATGAATAATGTGGTAAAACCAAGGGCAGTTCTATACAAATGTGCATTTAGCTCTAGTGACGCAGTGAAACATGAGAATTAAATTGATATGACTTACTTTCAGCAGAGCTCGGGTTTTCAGCAAAAGCCTCTGATCATCAATAGTGAATTACCACAGTTTAACCAAATGTGATTAATTCCTAGTGACAGTGCAGGAAATAAGATTGCATGTTTAGTGCAGTCCTAAAGGAAGACCAGAGTGGCCTATGTGTAGATGGTGAGGTGAATAGCCACCCAGTATCATTCTTGATTAATACAGGTGCTACCCGCTCCATGGTACATTCAATAAGGTCCCAAACCTACCCCTCTCAGGAAGGGAAGTCCAAGTCATAGGGATCTCCGATAAGCTGATAACTAAACAGGTTATAGCAAATGTTCCTATAAAATTGTCTCAATAGAGAATGATCACCAATTTATATTGTGTGATTCAAGTTCTTTGCTAGGTAAGGACTTGCTTTGCAAGGTGAATTGCATGATTTATTGTACACCGGCTGATGTTGCAAAACAAACTCAAGATGAAGATTTAGAATTCAAAATAAAATCACAAGAGTCAAAGGTCCAGTTATTCCCGGTTCTTACAAAAGAAGACCTGCCTCTTGATTTAAGACACACAGGGAAAGCAGAGTTATGAGATTTCACAGGTAAAGAAAGTTGGCTAATTAAAAGTGCAGAGCCTGAGAAGATTACAGTAAAACCAGATGCAACCTTCTGTGGAACTCCTCAATACAAGCTTACACTGGAAGTAGAAGAGGGTATGAACCCAGAAAAAGATCTAAGAGTAGGACATTAGGTAAGAAGTACTAGGTAGCTCATGCAACTCGCCTGTAATGTGCATAAAGTAGCCGAGTGACTAATGGAGGGTGATCCAAGACCTAAGAAAGATTAATATTATTGCAGTTCCATGTTATCCAGTCGTAGCAAATTCTGCTGTGATTTTATTTCAAATTTCTGTGGATGCAGAATCGAACACAGTCATCGACTGTGTAAATGCCTAACATTCTTCTTCATTCCTCTTCATGAGGATTGTCAGTATCTCTTTGCATTCACATCTCTCAATAAAGTCTTTGTTTTGTGTCGAATTCCACAAGGGTATAGATAAAGCCCTTCAACTTTTGTTCAGCTCCAAAAGAAAGATTTGGAAAATGTACAGTTGCTCTGTTACTCAGTGCTGGCAAAGTATATCAATGACCTCTTAGTTCATATGGTGTCACCCACAAAAACGCAATACTGTATACGAGAAGTGATTTATTTGGGACACTATATCAACAAAGAAGCAAGGTAGGGTGTAGTAAAGTGGCTTGCCACTTACTTCTTTGCTATAGTATATCCAGTAGCTGCAGCTTTTAATGGTTGTTTGAAGTCTGAAGCAGCTGTTTGCCTTGCAATTGAACAGAGTGTGGTGGATTATGATGGGCACTACACTTATTGTGTTAGTTCCTCCTTCAGTTGAGATTCTGATGACTCGTACACATACTCAGCTAATTACAAACAGCTGTTGGACAAAATATGATCAAATGATATTGGTAGCTGACAACAATCTGATGGTACAATATTGAATACTGCAGCGTTGCTGTTGATTCCAAACAAAGATGAAGGTGATGAGGATTGAGACAATGACTACCCATATGACTGAATTATATACTAAACCAAAGCCAGACATAAAAGATTCTCCACTTGAAGTGGCTGATCTAATACTGTGTGGATAGTTCTTTTCTGAGAGACCATTGTGGATTATTGAGAGTGGCATATGCAGCCTGTTCCATTTCAGAAATTGTTAAAGCATCTTACTTAAGTAACATAACCTCAGCCCAAGTAGCAGAATTCACTGTCCTTACAAGAGCATGCTGTCTGAATTGAATATGACAATTTACACTGATAGCCAGTATGGTTTTGTTATGGTGCATGATTTTGGGTAGCTGTAGTCACAAAGGGGTGATATGACATCTTCTGGTACCCCCATAGGAAATCAAACATACACTTCAGACTTACTAGAAGCTTTGCAGCAACCTAAAGAAATATCTGTTGAAAAGTATATTGCTAATGAGAGGGGTGATGGCATGGTCAACTTGGCCAATCACTGTGCAAATGAGGTTTCAAGGTAATGTGTTCTTGAAACTGTAACAATACATTCACTCAATCAATCAAATATATAAGCTTTATTTGGTTTTGAGAATAAAAACCATAACAGCAATATAAACATCACGTAGCACTTCCAATAAAATTCAACCTAAAACATACATATAAAAGCCACAGTTTTTAAAAACGACTCAATGCAAAAAGATTCAATTACAGCTTTTCCTCAACCTTATGGTGACTTAAAAAAACTAAGTACATTAAATATAATATCTTCTGTAAGCATCTGCAAATAAATAAGGGCGGGTTGCACCTGGATTAAAATCACCTTCTTCAAAACAGGAAGAAGATATAATTACCTGGGAGCAGCATAAAAACTACAACACTTTGTAAAGTGTTTTCAGAAAAAGAGAACATATAGTAATTAAATGAACACATTATGATCAAAACATAACAATTAATATAAACAGAAAATATGAGTAAGCAGTTAGTAGAGGAAAAGATAAATAATGAGTAAATAATTTAATAGATGAAAAGATAAAAAGATAAAAAGAGGTGAAAAGAAAAAAAAAGAAAAAAGGAGAAAAGAGGAGGAAAGAAAGAGATATAGAGGAGAAGAAGAAAAGAAAGGAGAAAAGAGTTAGACATTAGGAGAAAGTAAGAAATTAAGATGCAGGTGCATGTGAAGAAAGATAAGAGGTAAAAGGTAGCCAAAGTAGGTCAGATTTAATTTTCTGGGAAGAAGAGGGAGAAGAAACAGTAGAAATTCTGTGTTCATCACAAATAAAGTTCCATCAAGTTAATAACGATAATTTAGAGTTATCTTTCCAACAGGACAAAATCACTTTAAATGCTATAGCAATAAATAAATTGAACAACAAAGTATATATGATTAAGAACATCAAAATCAGGTGAGTAGGAACCTAAAAAACATTTTGTATCGTTAATGGAATATTACATTGAAATATTATCATAGATTTAGACCAAATAGATTGCCAAAACTTTAATACATTTGAACATTCATAAAGTTGATGAACTAAAGTCCCAGTAGATTTAGAACAAGACCAACATAGGGATGAGGAAGTAGGGGAAAACTTGGAGTATAAACAGTGGTAATAAGAGCTCTACTATAAATAAAGTAAAGGGATTGAGTAATATGTGCATCAATAGGAGTTTTAAATAACTTGAGCCATATTTTATCCCAAGCAGAAAAAGCGAGTGATAAAGATAAATCTGCTTCCCAGAGTAATTGGACATGGGATTTAGGATGTTCAGGAACAGGGGATAACAAGATCTTATAAATAAAGGCAGCCTTAGGCCTATGCTCCTGGGAAACATTATATAAAGGTGAGGGTGAGGTGAGTAAGGAAGCAGTTAAAGGGAAATTATTGGAAGGTAAATAAGATTGCAAAGCTGTTGATATTAAAAGATACTCATTAAAGAATGAGTCAGGTAAACTATATTGTGATTGTAACTCATGGAAGGGAATAACAGAATTATGTTGGATTAGTTGATGAATAAAAATAATTCCCTTCTCCTTCCAATGTTTGTAATAAAATGATTTACGTTTATATTTGATAAATTTGTTATACCAAATAGTGGAAGACAAAAAACATTGATACGAATCTAGACCGTCGGAAAAAATATTATATAATAATTGTCGGGAATGTTTTAAAATAGGATTATCTGATATGAAGGTGCAGTTAGACATATAAATTATCTTTTAATAGGGAGCGCTCAAAAACAACCCAACAAGGGATAGGGCTATCAGCAAAATCAAAAGTCAAAGCAAAACATTTACGAATTAAAAACACAGAGTGATAAGATTCAAAATCAGGAAAATGTACACCTCCTTCTGTTTTGGGACGCTTAAGTTTCATAAGAGCAAATCGGATGTGTTTGTGATTCAATAAAAACTTTGTGCAAATAGAATTAATCTGTGAAAAATATGAAGCAGGAATCCGGAAAGTTAACATGAATAATGTATATCCAAAATTCTTGTATCTTGGGGCAGGAAACAAATACGTGGACATCATCTGCATTCTGAGGGCCGCATCTGTTACAGCTGGCTTCTCCGCCACCCTTTATCTTGGATAACTTGAGGGGAGACCAATAGATTCTATGGAGTGTAAAAAAGTGTTTTTTACGAGTGCAGCAGATTTAATCAAGGGGTAAAGAGTATCTAGAGATACTTGCCATAAGGTTTCCAGCACCTCGCTTGGCAAGTAGTTCTCCCAGATTCTGTATGGTTGATCCATCTTGCTGTCCGTAGCTGCCAAGAGATGGTTATACCATTGTGCCACTTCTTTTCTCCTAGGAGCTAGATCCTGTAGTTCGCTTTCCATACTGCTATCGTCTGTGATTGGCCAGCATTGACTTTTACACCAGGAAGAGAGCTGATAGAAATGGAACCTGGACAGAGTGCAGTTGGTAATATGGTTCCAATATTCCCAAGAATGGAATTCATCACCCAGTACAAGGTCTCTCCAATATACAATCCCTGACTCTTTTCAGTGGGTGAGCAAGGGAGTTCAAAAGACAGTCAGGTGTACCGGGAGAATCCCAAACTGGCGCCCACTTGCTATAATTGGATAGTCCTAAATAATTTCGGCAGTCAGACCACAACCTGGCCGCCGAACGCAGAGTCTTCAAGCGGATTTTCTTGAAATATTTAGGCGAGCCAAACTTGTACATGAAACCTAACTCCTCTTCCCCTACTAACATGGCTTTAAACATGCAGCCTATCAATGAATTATCCGGGGAGAGCAATAACATTCTACAATTCTTTAGTTGGTAAGCCCAACAGTACAGCTGGAAGTCTGGTAGGGCCACCCCCCCTCGCTGAAGTTTACGCCTACGTTTTTTCCAGGATATCCGGATTGCTTTACTTGCCCAGATATAGGAAGATATCTTGCCCTGGATTTTAAGAATATCAGGTTTTCCGAATTCTAAAGGGATGTTGTTGAAAAGGTAGGTGTATTTTGGGAGGACACACATCTTGATCAAATTAACTCGC
Organism: Lissotriton helveticus; assembly: GCF_964261635.1. Taxonomy (NCBI): domain Eukaryota; kingdom Metazoa; phylum Chordata; class Amphibia; order Caudata; family Salamandridae; genus Lissotriton; species Lissotriton helveticus. Next base: position 1,254,169,282 of record NC_136059.1, on the reverse strand, counting down.
CCATACAATGACAATGGGATACTCTGCCATCTTGTTAGCAAAACATCAACCTCCTTTGAGACTCTATCTACATTGATCTTAGGGATTTTGGCGGGGTCTTGAGTAATTATAACTCCTAAGTATCTAAGTACTTTGGCAAAATTCCCCTCCTTATCAGTTATATTCCAGGCCATAACCTCAGTTTTCTCATTGTTTATCTCTGACAGGCTTCCAAAGGTTTGGGCTTCAACTTCAAGCTCTTAAAGTGAAGTACTGACATTGGATGATAAAAGTATCAAGTCGTCAGCATACAATGCTAATTTTCGTTCAAACCCATTTATTTCCAAAAGAACAATCTTCTGGTTTAACCTTATACTCTGAGATAACGGCTCTATATATAAATCAAATAAAATGGGGGAAATGGGGCAGCCCTGCCTTGTTCCACGCCCTATCTTGACTACTGGGGAGAGATTGCCATTAACCAGGATCTGGGCCCGTGGAGATTTATATATTTCTTTCAACACTTCCCTAAACCTATCGGCAAAACCAAAGACCTTCAGAACCCTATCTAAAAAGTGCCAGTTCACCCGGTCAAAGGCCTTTGCTGCATCAACAGTGATGATTGAGAGAGGAAGACCCTGCGTCAAAGCCAAGTCGATCGACCCAATTAAAGTATGTATTAAATCTGACATCTGTCGGCCTGGCAAAAAGCCCTTTTGGTCCGTATGGATTATTGGCCCAACAACTTTACTAAGCCGACCATTCAGGATTCCAGCAAAGTCTTTATAGTCAACATTTAGCAAAGAAATTGGTCGGTATGACTGACACTGAGTTGGGTTCTTCCCTTTGGATAAATGTGGGTAAGACTATCTCTATAGCCCTGGGTCGCACTGTGGAGGTAAGCCCATCTCTTATATTATTTGGTTGTACTCCAGCATTGGGGGGGAGTTTCAGATCCGATAGGGCCACAACAAAGACTGATCTTTTACCTGATTTTGCTGGCTAGCAGGGAGATTTGTAAATTGTGGCGTCAGATGACATCTCCCACTTGGAATGCTTGGTGGAGTTCTGTTAGATATTTCAGAGCGCTGGATCAAAAAGTAAATGTTTATAGGGAAAGCTCAGATAAGGGGCAGTTTTGGGATCTTTTGGCTCTTCTGGATGATGCAGCATCTGGTTGAATGTAGGGACAGGACAATGACCCAAGGATTAAAACCTCTGGTCAGCATAGGTTGTATGTTATGGTTATCCCCCGTAAAGAACATCAGTTGAGAATGGAATCACCAAGCTAACACGCATCAGAGGTGGTACAGATCATATGAGATGAGTAAAAAAAAAATGGATAATGTATAGACAACATGGGGTACAATCATCATTTTAAAAGTATCTAGTCTACCCCACCATGATAAATGAAGGGGAGACCAAGAAAGAAGTTGTGATTGTATTTTGGAAATTAGGACATTCAACGTATAACTAATGGTAGTAGATAAGGTAGAGGAAAACCAAATACCAAGATATTTATTTTTTGTGGGACATCAGGTAAAACTAGTATTATTAAACATACATTGATAACAAAGAGAATTCAAGGGTAGGACCGCAGTCTTAGAAAGTTCAACTTATATCCAGAGATACTAGAATATAACCGAACTTCATCCAAAAAGGGAGGTGGGGAGGTATTAGGATCAGACATATATACCAGGATATCATCAGCATATGCTGACAATTTGGTTTCTATAGAATGATGTGAGAAGCCAGCGATACATAAATTGATTTGAATACATTCAAAGAAAGGTTCAAGACATAAAACAAATAACAAAGGTGAAAGGGGACAGCCTTGGCGTGTGCCTCTATGTAACGGAAAAGATTTAGAAAAATGGTTATTAACAAAAATACTGGCACCAGGAAAAGAATATAACAATATAAAATAAGAAATACAATTTGGACCAAAACCAAACCATTTGAGTGTAGTGAACATGAATTGCCAGTTTATGCGATCAAAAGCCTTTTTGGCATCTAATGACAAAGCTGCAAGTGGGGATTTAGAGATAACATTAGCAAATATGCGAGCATTGCCTGAAGCCAATCTGCCATTAACAAAACCAGTTTGATCTGTCTTAACCATTAGTGGAATAATACTCTCAAGGCGAGTGGCCAGGATTTTAGCAAATATCTTACAGTCATAATTGATTGATTAATGAAATAGGGCAATCATTTTTACAAAGGGAATAATCCTTATCGGGTTTGGGAATAAGGACAATAAAGCTTCCATAAAAGAGCCAGAGGCTTTGGAGTCTCTAATGAATGAGTTAAAAAGGGCCAGAAGTTTGGGAGCAAATATAGAGGAAAAAGTGGAAACGAATTCAACAGAAAGACATTTGGTACCAGGTGCTTTCGATTTTTTAAGGATTTAATGGCTTCCATTATCTCCTTAAGAGTAACCTCTGATTCTAGTAATACAAATTTATCAGGAGGCAAAGGTTATGTTATGTTATGTTATGTTAAAATGGGACTTTTATAGCGCAACGGCTACTCCAAAGGAGTGTCCCGGCGCTTTGAGCTCCAGACCAAAGAAAAGAGCTGAAAAACATAACACTAAAAGAGCAAGGGCCTATAAGAGGGGACAGATTATCCAGCGAACAGCCAGGTTTTTAAGTCTTTCCTGAAGGCAAGCAGGTTTGCGGTGTTTCGCAAGGACACCGGTAAAGAATTCCATAGCTGAGGAGCAAGGAATCTGAAGGACCGGCCGCCTAGCCGGGCCCTTTTGACGCGTGGCACCCGAGCTAGAGCCAAAGCTTCTGACCTGAGGGATCGGACAGGTCGATAGAAATCCAGCCTCCTCTGAAGATATTTGGCACCATTGCCGTGCAAGGCCTTATGAGCGAGAGTCATGGCCTTGAACAGTATCCTCTTCCGCACCGGAAGCCAGTGAAGGGATACAAGGAGATTGGAGGCACTGGTGCGGCGGTGAAGGCCGAAAATTGCACGCGCAGCAGCGTTCTGGGTGACCTGCAAGCGCTGGAGGAGGTATTCAGGCAGGCCCAGATAAAGGACATTTGCATAGTGCAAAGGTGGATTAGGCAGGCCCGAAAAAAAGGAGTGGAAATTTTAAGCAGAGGGATTTGTATCATCATAATATAATGATTGATAATAATCATGAAATGCAGTTGCAACATCATCATCAGAGGCCACCAAATTATTAGTAGACTCGTTTAAAATAGGACCTATATTTTTACGTACAGATTTCATTTTTAAATAATTGGCCAACATTTTGCCAGCTTTATTTTGGCCCCGTGATATTGAGACTTAATTTTAAGAACAACATTTCATGCATCAATTGTGGCAACCTTGTTAAGAGCAGATTTTGCTTTAATCAATTCATAATGAACAGAGGAGGATTTAGAAGTAAAATAGTTATGTTCCAATAGTTTCAGTTGTTGTAATGAAGTTGCATACTTGGCTTTAGCTGTTTTCTTCTTTTTTGCTGAGTATGTAATAGCAAAAGCACGGAAAGAAGCCTTGAAGGCATCCCAATTGTTAGAAATGGTGGTGTGTAAAGGGTTGTTAATAGTAAAAAACTTGTTAATAAAGGTAGTAGCTTCAGTTACAAAAGCAGTGTCTGACAATAAAAAAATTTTACGTTTCCAATGACCAAATTTTGGAGAACTCAGGGAACTATCAATAGTAGAAGTAACGGTGGCATGATCAGAAATTAAAATAGATCCAATCTCGGAAGATTGAGTAGGTAGATTACTAACCAAAATATAATCAATTCTAGAGCAAGTATGGTGAACATTAGAAAAAAAAGTAAACTCAAGTGTATCAGGGTTACAGGTCTTCCAAACATCATATAATGAACGAGAGGCAAATGATTTATGAGTTTTGTCAGGATTAAATTTACATTTAGATTGCCTGTCCGAAAATAGGTCTAACCATTGATTAAAGTCTCCAGCAACAATAATATTTGGGCCATCAATAGAGGATAGTAAGATCTTAATACTGTTCCAAAAGTCCGGGTCTGGTTTAACAGGGTCGTACATATTCAATAAAACAAGTTCTTTGTCCCATTGTCTTTTCAATTTAAGTGATTCTACATCATTACAATTTGTTTCTTGAAGAAATGAAACATGAGAATTTAATTTAGAGAAATGAGAGAGTACCTTTTGTCTTTTGACGGGGTTTCCAAGACCACGAACATTCCACATGACAACAATACACGTAATGTAGGGAAGGGAGGGAACAACATGAATAGAGATGATACACTTCAGGAGCATAACGGGGAGCAAAAAAACACCACTTATTAGACAAATACAAAAAACAAAATGCACAACAGCAAGTAACACTAATAGATACAAGCATCAAAAAACATATTAAAGAAAAATAAGCACTTGAAAAAATAAAAGACATTTATACAAATAAAAAATTGATAATGAAAATGCACCGTGGAAAAAAAGTAGAAAGACAATAGGATGAAAGGAGAAGATAGAAAGAGATAAAAGAGAGAAAAACATAAAAATAAGGAAAGTAAGCAGATTAAGGAAAAGAATCCAGATCTGAAGATAAACAAGCAACAAGATGTAGGGGGCAAGGTGACGACACAGGCGAGGACAGCGGTACGAATAAATACATAGTTTAAAGCCTTAGAAATAAGAGAATGAGCAACAATAATAGTACATAAAGAGTGAAGAAAAAAGATTTGAGGAAATAAAAAAATAGTATAAAGGAAGAAAAAGTAAGAGAAAGAGGAGAAAGGTATATTTATAGGAATGACAACAACCAATTAACTAGTTAAACTAAGAAAAAGTTAAAACACTAGTTTTCCATATTACGAAGAGATATTATTGAGAAAGAGTTTTAGTTTAGTGGGAACATCAAAAGAACGTGACCTTCCTTCATGAGTGATTTTGCAGAGACATGGTTGGAGAATCCCATATTGTATGTTCAAGAGTCTCATCTGGGGACAGAGAGCCAAAGATTCCTTGCTTCGTGCGTTCGTTGCATATGAAACATCTTGTGAGATAAAAATATTATGACCTGACCATACGAGGCATCGTTTGGATTTAACTGCTTTCAAGACATGCATAAATTCAGTAAATTCTAAGAAAAGCATGATGATTCCACGTGGCTTGTTAGAGTTAGGTTGAAAATGACCCAAACAATGCACCCGTTGTATGTTAAGAGGTGATGAAAATTGAAGATCTAAGAGATCCGGCAGAAACTTCTTCAGAAAGGATAGCATCTCTGGACCCTCAATATTTTCTGGCAGGCCATAAAGGCGAAGATTGTTCCTTCGATTGCGATACTCCAAGTCTTCGGTATGAAGTTTACGTTTATGAATTTCTTGCTTTAACAAAGGAATTTTAGTAGAGACATCTTGGAGGTCCTCAACACGTTGTTGAAGCTCCATGACCTTGCCCTCCATGATTATCCATCGGCCTTCAATTTGTTTCGATTTACCGTTAGTAGTAACTATAATGGGCTGAAGACCACGTACCACCTCAAAAATAGAGTCCAGAACAGGATTTTATGAGGTATGAATGGGGAGGGTGGGTCATTCTTACGTCTCTTAGGTTTAGCGCCTGAGGAGGAAGATCGAGATGATGTGTCAAGGTCATTCGCCATCTTGAGTTGTTGAAGAGATCGATGAGTAGTAATTAATAGCTGATGAATACGACCCATACACCACAGGAGAAGAAGGTAAAAATAGTGACCATCCAAAGACTAGTAAAAGTGTTGGATTAAATAGAGGCACAATAGTATATTACTATAGTCAATGAAGAAAAAAGGAGTAATATCCAATATTACCTCAGTACGAAGAGATGCCGTCCCCATGAAAAATACGATAAGTACTATGTAAAAACATGAAGGGTGTAAGTTTTAGAATTCAAAAAATGAAAGATACGCATTCAGTGCAAAATAGTAACAGCAAAGAGTTCCTCCTCAAGCATGATCCGCAAAACTGCTGCAAATTGGCAAAAGTAAGCTCCTATTCAAGGCTGCCTCCATAGCATGCAGGTACATGAAGAATTCATAATAACTGGATAAAACTGTCTCTATTTTCCTTTTTCCCTCTTCATGCCATCCATAGTAAGAAAAAAGAGCAGAAAAAGGAGCAGCATTAATTGTGAAGTCATTTGAGACTATTGCAATGAAAGCAACATACTGGCAGCATGATAGTGAAGGCCATTATATGAAGGCAGCATTCGTTGCCTGAGGAAAACGGAACGCAAGCGCCGCGTCTTAAAAAGGCGGACACCCGCGCTTCCTTGAGGGAGAATTCACTGCCACAGCTTTCAGGCTTCGCGCTACATCTGCCGGTAAATGAAAGCGGCCTCTACACGCACCTGAGTTTAAGGAGTATGGGGCTACCATCCATGCCCGTAAACTCTGTATTATTGCGGCAATAAAGATCAAAGAGGCTCCGTGTCCTAGTGGAGCTCACACGATGTCCGCCATCATGCTATGGCGTCCAAGCCACGCCCCCAAACTTTGTAAAGTGTAACGTGTTCTGCGGAGACCTATTGTCGCAATTCAAAAGAGAAAGGACAATGTGAAACTGAAACTGAGAGTGATGAATCTAATAATGTAATTTGTTTTTTGCTGAATTGTGCACAGACAACATTGAGTGAGCATAAAAAGCTTTCAGAGAAGGTTCTAGAAGTTGAAAAGAAAAAATGGGAAACAGCTGATTGAAAAATACATCTTAATGATGTTTGTATATCAGTAAACAATAAATATGTTCTCCCAAACTCACTGTTTCCAGCAATGGCTAGTTTGATCCATGGTCAGGTACATGAGTCAAGATATAATGATGATTAAAAAAATATATATTGGTACTATCCTCACTTTAGGTCCATAGCAGAAGATTTATGTCAGAGAATACATTCAGCGAAACAAACTATGCTGACTATGAAGGATCACTGACATAATATTGATCTCAACAATTTAGTGCTACAGAAATATCGTGTCAAAAATGCCATTTAACTATACTTATAAAGGTAAGTACAAAAATCTAGAAAAAATATCATTTCACACTAATATTGTTAAAACACGTAATACATCAAACAAAATACCAAATCCCATGCAAAATATTAAATAAATTACCAAATTGAATATTTATATACCATTTTTTTAGTAAAAATATTTGTAAAAATATATACAAAAATATATACATATATATATAGACAAATATTATAAAATCAAACAAATAATAATATGACATATATTTAAACAATATTAGAAAAATTATTAAAGTCTGTGAATAAGAGATACACTATTTCCACTCCAGTGTATGCAACAGTAGGGAAAGCGTTGGACTTCAGAGGGAATACATTTACTATTGCCACTTCAGTCTGTGTTTCAGTAATGAAAGTGTTGGAGTTCGGAGGGGTTAAATTTGCTCTTCCTACTCCTGTCTGTACATCAGTAGGGGAAGCGTTGAACTCTGGAGGGGTAACATTTACTCTTAGCACTCCAGTCTAAGAAACAGCAGGGAAAGTGCTGGACTTTGGTGGGATTACATTTACTATTCCCACTCGAGTCTGTGCAACATTAAGGAAAGGTTTGGACTTAGGAGGAGTTAAATTTAATATTCCCACTCCAGTCTGTACAGCAGTGGGAAAAGTGTTGGACTCCAGTGGGGGTAAAATGTACCATTCCCACTCCAGTTTGTGCAACAGCAGGGAAAGCATTGGACTCCAGAGTAAGCATGGGCGTAAAATTCATTCCGCTCGCGGATTTTCCGCAATTTCACGATCCGTGAATCGCGAGAAATCGCAGCAAAATCCGCGAATCCGCGAGCGGGACAAATTTTGCTCAGGAAGCACTTACAGGGTTAAAGCAGGTGCCCAAGTTGAAGCTAATTTCTTTGTAACCATTTACAAAATGGTTACAAAGAAATTAACTTCAACTTGGGCACCTGCTGTAACCCTGTAAGTGCTTCCTGAGCGGCGCCTCGTTGCCTACTTGCAGCTATTCTCTGACCCTGCTCTGACCCTCGAAGCAGGGTCATAGAATAGTTAGAATTAGGCAATGAGGCTCCTGTCACTAAAATTAAACCTCAGCAGGAAGCACTTACAGATAACAGGTGCCCGAGTTGAAGCTCAAATTCAGTAACGCATTATATCAGCCCAAGAATCTAGTGAGCACGGTCGATGCTAGGCAGGTGTGCTTCCTCCCCAGATCTACCGTCTACAATTAGCTTTAATCCGTGATGGGGGTCTATGCATCCACGAGTTTCTCGAGCGCAATCCCCCTGTACTTCCAGTGACCAGGCGGTTGCTTTCTCCTCATCTGCTGCGCTGATCGGCCTCTGACCTTTATAAACAAGAGGCATGTGAACTCGCACAGAAGCCCGGCCCCACACACACTAGGCTATGCAACCTCTTCCCGCCCTTTCCCCCACTGTGATGGACAGCCCACTCGAGGGACCTCGGCGCCTATGGGCGCGGTGGCAAAGTTACAGACACACGGGGTCACTGGAGACAACTCTTCTGGGCCTTTACACAGCTGTAGTGCAGGAAAAGCACGATACATTTACCCAACGAGGTAGCACTTACTGCTTTCTCCTCATTTGCTGCTCTGATCGGTCTCTGACCCTTTATAAACGAGAGGCATGTGAACTCGCACAGAAGCCCAGCCCCACACACACTATGCTATGCCACCTCTTCCCGCCCTTTCCCCCACTGTGATGGACAGTTCACTCGAGGGACCTCGGCGCCTATGGGGGTGGTGGCAAAGTTACAGACACACGGGGTCACTGGAGACAACTCTTCTGGGCCTTTACGCAGCTGTAGTGTAGGAAAAGCAAGATAGATTTACCCAACGAGGTAGCGCTTACTGATTAGCCAGTAGAAAGTACTCCAGTTAAGTATGGTGCAAATCGTAAAAATATCCGCGATTTCGCTGGAAAATCCGCGAATTCGCAGATTTGTTTGCGATTTCGAGCAAATTCGCAGACCGCTGATTCGCAAAATTCGCCCATACTTACAGAGGGGTAATATTTCCTATTCCCACTCCAGTTTGTGCAACAGTAAGGAAAGCATTGGATTTCTGAGGGATAAAGTGCATTTACTATTCTGACTCCATTCTGTGCAACAGTAGGGAATGCTTTGGACTTCGGAGTGGTAACATTTACTATTACCACTCCAGTCTGTGCAACAGTAGGGAAAGCGGACTTCGGGGAGGAGAAATTTACTATTCCCACTCCAATTTGTGCAACAGTATGGAAAGCATTGGACTCTGGAAAAGTAAGATTTACTACTCTTAGTAGGGAAAGCATTGGACTTCGTAGAGGTAAAATGTTAACTTTATTAATTGACCAAAAATATATATATATGTATATATTTGGAAGGGCTATCCCTTTCAAATACCAAATCGGAATGGTATGTGTTAATGTTTGTGACCAAATTTCAGTCACAAAACATTAATCTTTTACTAACTAATAACTTGTGATGGTAACCAATTCACAAATGGTGATGGGGTCCTCTCGGGACTCCCTCCACTTTGAAAATGTTCCACTAAATATTTTTTAGGAGCAGTCAGTGGTCCCACGAACCACTACAATCATTTGAATTGAATTACAACTAATTTGTAAAGTGCAAACAAATGCCTGAAGGGTCAAGGAGCAGATAGCGGTTAGTCTTAGGAATGAGAAGGAAGAAGAATTACACAAACTCCAGCCCTGGGAATCCATTAGAGAGTAAAAAGCCAGGTGTTTAAGGCCTTACGAAAAGTTTGCAAACTGGTGATGGAATGAGGAAGAGAATTTCAAAGCTTAGATGCGGCCACTGAAAAGGTTCTTCTTTCCCATCTAGTTTTTCAGTACTTAGGAATAATCGAGAGATTTCTCTCTGCATATTGCAGCAGTCTGGAAGGAAATTACTGTTGGAAGAAATTTTTAATGGCATCAGGTTCATTTTATGAAGTGCCTTGTGGACAATGCATAGAGCCTTAAAGATGATTTGTTTATTTACCATCAACCAATGCAGTTTCCGAATCCCTGCAGATGCTGATTGAAATTTGGGAACATCGACAATCAATCTTGCTGCCCCATTGTGGGCAAGCTGCAGTTTGGATATGACAGTCTTATTAATACGAAGGTATAGCGCATTACAGTAATCCAACCTGGTGGTAATCAATGCTAAGGTCACTTACTTACGTGCCGGGAAGTAAATGAATGGAAACACTTTCCTAAGAGTCTTGATTACCTGAAAAACAGGTTGAAACCGACCGGGTAACCTGAGATCAAAGAATAGATTGTTGTCAACCAGAACTCCAAGGTTCTTTGCAGAGTATTTTACCCACCCTATCTGGCCACCACATATAGTTCCATATGGACAGTTGCCTACCAAAGATTAAGACCTCAGTCTTGTCTCCATTAAGCTTAAGGTTGTTTTTTCCCATCCATATGGCCAGTGCCTGCCTACAATTTGTGAAATTGGTAGCTATTGCCTTTGTGTTCTTAGTGATAAATACAATTATTTATTTGTCGCCAGCATAGGACAAGGCCTGAAGCCCAAAAGACCTTTCAAGTTTCACCAGCAGGGAGACATACAAGTTAAACAAAGTAGGGCTCAAGGAGGAGCCCTAGGGATCCACACATGGGATTGCTGTAGACTCTGACCCAAACTGATCCACAATAACTGTCTGAGACAGACCTATCATTTAGAAAGGATGCTAATTGCTTCTGTGCTATATCTGAGACCCCCGTATACTGCAGCCAAGCAACAAGAAGGATAGGAAAGATGGTATTAAAGACTGAGAATAGTTCCAGAAGGATCAGAGCCGCAGTCAGCCCTTCATCCACCAAAGGAACGGATATTATTGAGCGCTGATACCAATGCAGTCTCATGGTTAGTCCTAAATCCGAACTGAGAGACATCGAGCAATTGATGTTTTTGCAGATGAGACATCAGCTGGACATTCAGGTGTTTCTCCAAAGTTTTGGTGGGTACAGACGGCAAGGAATTCAGCGATAGTTTTTTAGATTGTAAGGGTTCAGACTGGGCTTTTTGAGAAGAGGTTTAACAACAGTTTTTTCTAGATTTGGGGGAGAATCTAGAAATAATAACCTTGTTCAAAATTGCTGTAAAATGGGGAACAATATAATTAGCCCCTAGCTGCATAACTTTGGGCAAGCAGGGTTCAAGTGGGGAAATGATTTCATGCTGAGTTGATACGACTCTGTCAGTTCGTAAGTAAGAGGAGTAAAACTGGACAGGGAAGCAACAGGGTCTCTCTGGTAATCATAGTCTCTGATGGAACTGACTCAGCATAAGTACCAGCTGGAAGAGAGTGCATGTCTCTGAATCCAGAACGTCATGGTCTTTATAAATCTCAAGAAGTTTGGTGTGAAAAAAGTTTGGCATGCAATTGCAAAAGGCTTGGGAACCCTCTATACTGGAGGAAGCTGAGGGTGCAGCTAAAAGATTAATTAACGTAAAGAGATCTCTTGATGATTTAGCTCAAGCAAGCTTGCTGCTACAATAGAGAGATTTCTCTTGCTTAACGGCTATATTATATTTTGCCAACATGGCCTTATAGCTGTCCCTTTCATGAGAGTTGTAGCACTTCCACCAACCTCGTTACTGGCGACGACAGGGCTGCCTAAGCAATATAAGTCTCTCTGAAAACCACGGAGAAGTAGGTGTCTTCCTCCGCATATCGGTTTCCTTCAATGGGGTCACAGAATTAATGGCTGAAGTAAGCCAAGAGGAATATTCTATGGCTGCCAATTATGTGTCATGGGTCTGTCCACTTACAGTTGTTCAAGGCCTGGGATAAAGATTCTTCATTTAGCCCTTTGCAATTTATTTTAAGGATTCTATTACTTCCAGGCAAGAGAAAAGGGAACATCATAATGATCAGACCAGGTGAGGGGAAGAGGCTAAGACGAAGATCATTGGAGAAGATACCATTCATAATATGGACTGCTTCATGAATAGATGCCCTTACTAATTGCAAAAAAACACAGCATGTCATCATGTCTTTGAGGGCCCAAGAGTCCATGCATATCTAATTTTCCAAATGGAAATTGAAGTCTCCCGGAAGAGTAATGTAGTGTTTGCCTAAGTAGTGTTTAAGTAGGTGAGCAAACTCAGACATGAAAACGGACCTAGAACTAGGAGGTCTGTAAACTAGGATCCCTGTAAACAAGTTGGTAGACCGCAGTTTTAAAAAAAAGTATAATGCTTCACAGTGGGCTGAGTTGTGGAAAGATTCCAGAAAGCATGTACATTTTATTTTGTGTATAACTGCTAGCCCCCACTCTCTGCCAGTTCTGTCAAGTCGAGTAATATGTACCCTGGAGAGGGATGGCATCTACCAAGTCAGGATCAGATGACTCCTTTGCTTAGGTCTCTGTCTCAAAGACCCACTCCGGCCCATGAGAAATAATAAACTCTACAACCTCTACTTTATTTTTGACCAGAGATCTGGCATTGATAAGGAATCCCAGATGATTGGTGGTTTTAAGAGCAATCAGTTCTTTGGGAAGAGGGATCATGAGAGATTTGTGGGCTATACTAGTAGTCGGTGCCTAAGAGGTAACCTTAAAATTACACAAAGTGCAATTGCTGATATCATTGTAGTAATTCAAATTAAAATCAATGGGGGAGTGGTAAGTGAAAGAGTGCCATGATTTTGCACACTTAAGAGCAGGCTCTCTGGAGTAAGTGAGTTTGGAAGCCTTTTCTCCAGTAAAAATGGCAGGGGTTCTGGCGCATGGCGCAGTCCAGGCCGGGACGGGTGAAGATGGGCTTGCCTTTGGTGTGTTGGCTGCGCACGTTCACTGCCCATCCGTTCAGCCATCTGAGATGTATGTCCATTCCCCCTGCAGTACTAGCCTGCTAATCGACAGGCAGTCGGTCAGCAAGAGAAGGTGAACTTCCCCCAGCTCAATGGGCTAAAGGCTCCGCAACACTCTGCGACACTCTACTCCCTCCATGACACTCCACAACACTATGCGACTCCCCTCTACGTCAAGAGTAAGTTACAATGCTACACAATTTTTTGTATATTCTTATTGACAATGATAACAATTTTAGTTGGCCTGTTGCTGTGCTTGATTTCTCCACTTGGATATACTTCACCATAACAATTTGAATTATCTACAGCACACAATGCTTTAGTAAATGGGAATTTAACACATAGAGAGAGGTCTGAAGGCAATTTTAACAAGAACATCTATTCAAATTTCTTGGCTGATATCTTACATGTAAAGAATTCTTATGTTTGTACTTATTTTCCTACGTCAGTGTCTGAGGGATCCACATATTTACAATTACCTCTCAGCTACTAACTTTCAAGCAATGTTTTTTTTAAATATTTCAATGGAGAGAGTTCTTAGGTAAATTTCTTTCAGACTTCAATGCCTCTTTGGAATACCATTCTGCAACTGGGGATCCTACGAATTATGAGATTTTTGCTAACAATATAAATCCCATCACACAACACAACTCAAATTCTAACAAAACTAAAAATGAGTATGTGTGTAGTTTCAGTGAAGAAAATTGGGAGTTTACTAAGGAATATAATGAAAGAAGGGTGAAAGTTATGAAAAATAGGCATATTGGAGCAATATTAAGATGTAAAAATAAGCTGAATAGAAATTCGAAAGCGCATCCTAGGTTCAGAATAGAGCAATTGAGAAAAGATGGGTATATAATATGAAAGAGATCGCTATCTCTTTCTTTGTCTCAAAGTAGTAGTCTAATAGAACTAGTTGGAGAAAGGGAGTGTGACAGAAGCTAAATGGTTGAGGTTAAGTATTTGATTGCTGAACAACCTATACTGAGAGGAGTTTTGTTATGTCTGGGGTGAGACTGCCTATTTTAGCCTACCTTGTAATTGGGTGGGACGCTGCTATCTTACGTTGGCATTCTCTTGGGTTTCCGTGTAATTTTAAAGAGTGATACTGTTGGTTTGAGAAGGGAGAACCACGGTTTTTGACAATTTGTGTTAAATGTGCTTGGTGCTATGATTCCATCTGTTGGTGTGGCTTTGAATAATGTGAAAATTAAGACGTTTAGAGATTGCCTTGCTTCTAGCACTGCCGGGACATTCACTCACATTAATGAAGAATGAATGGCTTTACACGCTATGATTATGCAAAATCGTTTAGATTTCAACATTTTGCTTGGGAAAGAGGGCAGAGTCTGCAACAATGTTGCACCTTTATCCCCTACAATAGTTACAACAGTAAGTGTATTAATGAATAGGTAGGTTATGTTTCACATGATTTAAAGGCTCTTGAAGAGTATGGTTTGTTTTTGGCTTAGTGAGAATGGAAAGAGATCTGCAAAAGTAGGTGAGTGGTTTGACAATGTAGTTGGGAGTATGTTTCACACTAAAATATTGTGTTAATTTGAGTAATTGGTCTTATTCTTTTGCTTAAAATTTCTGAAGCAATATGGTTCAAATAGAAACTAAATTATGGGTGTAAAAATAAGGTGTCTGCGGGTTTCTAGAGGACCCAGCGGCGGTTTTCTGGCGGTCGGACCACCAAACTTGTAATCAGGCCTTCAGGCTTCACTCGAGGAACATGTGGTAAGCATTTCACATTAGCAACATGGGCGATAAGTAATTGATACGAGTCGGGAGAAATTGGACATCAGTTTCTAAAATAGAGTGTATTTTCATCTTTATTTAGACACAAAAATGAACAGAATAGCACACATATAACCGGAGTTAGAGATTTTTGATGCAATATAAAATCAGTGCAAAATAATACAGAGAAAATGTATCATTGCAGTCAATGAGAAAAACCATTAGTGACAATTGGTCATTTGCAGGTCCAGTTGCTTGGTACCTTGTAGGGTAAAGGTGAACCAGGTCTCAGGACCAAGCCTTGAGAATCAGTTAAATTCTACCTAGCCTGTGAAGCCCAGGTTCAAAGTTGTCCGGGCTGTTCCTAGTGCTCAACTGGAGCTGTGGTAGAGCAGCTTTTACCAATGAAACTGCTGTGGGGGAAAAATATGCAAAAAAACAACAATGGGGTAGTTTCTCACATTGGTTGAAGGTCAGATAGAGTCCCCTTTAGGTGCAGTGTCAGTGGAGAGGTCAGTTGCCGGACTGGCAACCAACAAGCCTTGGCAGCGGTAAGTAGAGCAGAAAGCTACTTTGAAGTCTGGTGGTACCCGGCAGTACAGTAGCTGCCAGTAACTTCGTGGAAGGCAGGACCTCAGCTCCCACAGTGCACTAGACCATCTGGATTTGGGCAATCCCTCGGAGGGCCAGAGGGCCAGTGATTCTTTGGATCTAAAGCATTGCTTTACCAGTAGTTTGCAGGGGACTAGTGCCACTAGTTCAGGGGAGTCTGAGGATGCTTCAGGCTTCCACAGGGGTCCCCTTGTCTGGGGGAACTGAAAGATAGCCTAGGATGAGTCTCAATCAGCCAGTTCCAGGAGCATTGCCACAGGTGCAGGGTATCCCTCTTTTGCCTTGTGCAAGTCCTGTTGTCACAGTAACGGCTCTCTTCTTCTGTCCTCTTTGATGCAGAACTGAGGTTCTTGTGTCAAGGGTGTCCCTTAAATTCTAGATTTTGGAGAGTTAGGGGTGTGGGAGCAAGTAGCCAATGGTCTGCTAGTCCCTACAGCTAGTACCCCTCTGAGATTACCACATCCAGGGGTGTGGTAAGGGGGTTGAGGGAAGGGGATAATTAGGGCAATAATTGGAGATTTGAGCAATATTTATAGAGAAACAGATGTAAGCAATTCACTTTCACTTATGTACAAAAGTCCTTGCAGAGTTATTGGATGGATCACTCAGAAACTGTACAATATTTTCTCTCTTTTCCATCTCCCCTCTTCATTTGTGGTGCAATTCCTTGCATGTTCAGGGCCATTAGGTGGCAAGGTCACAAACCCACAGCTGATTAAGGAAACAAGCACAAACATACAAACTGTTCCTCAGTTCCATTATGCTACTGAGAAACACATCAAGATCATTTTGACTTTACATCTGAACTGCAAATGGTGTCCATAATCCACAAGCATTGGCAAAGTCAATAAGTCTCGCCTACGCAAGAGCAATTGGCTTTGCCAATATGTTTTAGTCATGTTCTACAACTGCTTGGCAGCTGTTCAGCATGGCTAAAAGTTAGTGGCGTTAAGGCGAGTGGTGTGGAGTGTCATTGAGTAGAGTGGGGTGTTATGGAGTGGCATAGAGAGTCCTGGAGTGGTATAGAGTAGAGCTGTGTGGAGTGAAGTGCAGTGTCCTGGAGTGGCATAGAGTGGAGTGGCATAGTGTTGTTGAGTGTTGTGGAGGGAGTAGAGTGTCACAGAGTGTTAGGGTGTAGAGTGGAGTAGAGGGTCAGAGTGGAGTAGAGTATCATAGAGTGAGATGGCATAGAGTGTTTATGGAGTGGCATAGAGAGTGTTGCATAGAGTAGAGCAGAGTCTTGTAGAGTAGAGTGTTGTAGAGTGGAGTAGATTGTCATAGAGTGGAGTGGCATAGAGTGGAGTAGTGTAGCAGAGTGCCATGGCATAGAGTGGTGTAGACTGTCATAGAGTTGAGTGGCATAGAGTGTCAGAGATGAGAGGCATACAGTGGTGTGGAGTGGACTGGCATAGAGTGGATTACTAGAGTGGCATAAAGTGGAATAGTGTTGCAGAGTGGCATAGAGGGGGATAGAGTGTTGTAGAGTGGCGTGGCATAGAGTGGAGTAGAGTGGCATAGAGTGGAATAGAGTTTAATGGAGTAGAGCATCATAGAGTGGAGTGTTGTAGAGTGGAGTAGAGTGGCCTAGAGTGAAGTGGCATAACTTACAGTAGATTGACAGAGTGCAGTGGCTGAGAGTGCATTGGTTTTGAGTAAAGTGGTGTAGAGTGCATTGGCATAGACTGCAGTGACATAGATTGCAGTGGCGTAGAGTGCAAAGGCACAGAGTGGAGTGGCGCAGGGTGGAGTAGAATGACACAGAGTGCAATGGCATAGAGTGCAGTGGCATAGAGTAGACTCTTTCAGAGTAGAGTGAAGTGGTGCAGGGTAAAGTGGAGCAGTGCAGGATAGAGTGCAGAGCTGTCGAATAGAGTGGAATGGCGTAGAGTGCATTGGTGTAGAGAAGAGTGGTGCAGAGTGGCGTGGCATAGAGTGGAGTAGAGTGGCATAGAGTGGAATAGAGTTTAATGGAGTAGAGCATCATAGAGTGTAGTGTGGTAGAGTGGGGTAGAGTGGCCTAGAGTGAAGTGGCATAAAGTACAGTAGACTGACAGAGTGCAGTGGCTGAGAGTGCATTGGTTTTGAGTAAAGTGCTGTAGAGTGCATTGGCATAGACTGCAGTGACATAGATTGCAGTGGCTATCACCTAGATTCATCAAAGTCCCGTTTTGCGAGTCTGTAATAGCGATTCTTAAGGAATCGCTATTACAGACTCGCAAAACGGGAATCATGTACAATCGCAATTTTTTCTGCGAATCCTACAGCATCCTTATTTGCGATTAGCAATTTGCTAATCGCAAATAAGGATGCGATTTCAAGGGTGCCAGGGGCGTCCAAAGGACACCCTGTAGCACCCCTGAAATCTAAATTTAGCCTGATGTCGCGCACACACATGTCCAAAGGACATGTGTGTGTGCAACATACCACTTAGAAAAATGCACTAAAGTGCATTTTTCTAAGTTTTCGCTATTTACCACGAAGTCAGACTTCGCGGTAAATAGCAGCCAGAAATAGCGAATTCGCAATTTAAAAATGGTTAATGAATTGCATTTAAGGAATCTCAAATAGAGATTCCTTAAATGCAATTCCTCGCAATTATGCAATTACGCAATTAGCGATTTTTGCATTTGGGATGATGAATCCCAAATGCAAAAATTGCGCTCGTAAAGGGCCAGATTCTCAGAATCTGGCCCTTTGCAAGCCCATTTTTCGATGATGAATCAAGCTGATAGAGTGCAAAGGCACAGAGTGGAGTGGCGCAGGGTGGAGTAGAATGACACAGAGTGCAATGGCATAGAGTGCAGTGACACAGAGTAGACTCTTTCAGAGTAGAGGGAAGTGGTGCAGAGCTGTCGAGTAAAGTGGAATGGCGTAGAGTGCATTGGTGTAGAGAAGAGTGGTGCAGAGTAGAGTGCAGTGGCATAGAGTTCAGGGGTGCAGAGTAGCATAGAGTTCAGTGGTGGAGAGTGCAGTCTTGCAGAGTAGAGTGTCTTAAATTGCAGTGCTGTAGAGTGCATTGACATAGATGTGCAGTGGCGTAGAGTGCAGTCATGTAGAGTACAGTGTTGCAAAGTAGAGTGCTGTAGAGAGCAGTGGCGTACAGTACAGTGATGCAGAGTAGAATAAAGTGGTGGAGCATTCAGTGTCTTAGAATGCAGTGGCTTAGAGTATATTGCTGCAGTGTGCAATGGCATAGAGTGCAATGGCATAGAGTGCAATGGCATAGAGTAGAATGTTGCAGAGAGGTGTATAGTGGCATACAGTGCAGTGGCATTTCTTGTATTGATTTTGGGTAGAGTAGTGAGGAGCTCATTGGCATAGAGTGCAGTAGTCTAGAGTGCAGTGGCATAGAGAGGAGTGGCATATAGTGGAATAGTGCAGCCTGGAATACAGTGGCATAGAGCACAGTGCCATAGAGTAGACTGTTTCAGAGTAGAGTGAAGCGGCATAGAGTGCAGTGGCAAAGAGCAGAGTGCTGTAGAGTACTTTACCGTAGAGTGCAGTGGTGCAGAGTATATTAGAGTGACTTAGAGGGGATTGGCGTAGAGTGCAGTGGCATAGAGTGTAGTGGTGCAGAGTGGAGTGGAGTGGTGTAGTGTAGAGTGTAGTGATGTAAAGTGGAGTGATTCAGAGTAGAGGGGTGCAGAGTGTAGTGGCATTGAGCGTATTGGCATAGAGTGGCATAAAGAAGAGTAGTACACAGTAGACTGCAGTGGCATAGAGTGGAGTGGCATAGAACAGTGTGGCGTAGAGTTCAGTGCCAGAGAGTGCAGTGTTACTGAGTAGACTTTCGTAAAGTGCAGTGTATAGTAAAGTGGCGTAGTGCATTGGCGTAGAGTGCAGTGGAGGAAAGTTGTACAGAAGAGAGTGGTGTAGAAAGAAGTGGGATAGAGTACAGTGGTGCAGAGTAGAACAGAGTGACATAGAGTGCCGAGGCGTATAGTACAATGATGCAGAGTGCAGTGGAGTGGAGAGTTTCAGAGCAGAGTATAGTTGTATAGAGTGCAGTGATACAGAGTAGATTCATTGAGGTCAGTGGGGTAGAGTTTATTTTTTCTGAGTAAAGCAGCCACGGCCCGTGCAAGTAAGAGCGGTGGGGCCAGGTGGGTGGATTTTGATGGACGATGACGAGGGAAAATTAATTATTTATTTAATTTTCCATTGTCATTGTCTGATGTAATCCCCCCCCCCCCCCGGCCCTACTGCCCCCCCGCTCTTACCTAGACGGCCATGGCTGGAGTAAAGTGCATTGCCACAGAGTAGAGTGGTTAGAGTAGAGTACAGTGGTGTACAGTGGTACAGGGTAGAGTGTAGTGGCGTAGAGTTGGAGAGGTGCAGAGTAGATTGATTACGAGTAGAGTGAAGTGGTATAAATTGAAATGGTGCACAGTAGAATGGAGTGGTGCAGGGTAGAATTCAGCCGCATATTGTGCAGTGGTGCAGAGTAGATTAGAGTGGCATAGGGTGGATGGCTTAGAGTGCACTGGCATAGGGTGTAGTGGTACAGAGTAGAGTACCTTGGCGTAGAGTGCCTTGGGTTGTAGAGTAGAGTGGTATAAAGTGGAGTGGCATAAAGTGGAGTGATCTAGAGTGCAGTGACGAGGAGTGCACTGGTACATAGTAGAGTAAAGTGGGATAGAGAGCATTGGTGTAGAGTGATGCAGAATAGAGAGGTGTAAAATGTAGTTGTGTAAAGTGGAATGGTGCAGAGTATAGTGCAGTGATGCAGTGTGTAGTGGTGTAGAGTGGAGTGGAGTGGCGTAGTGTGAGTGGTGCAGAGTGGAGGGCAGTGGCATGGAGTGGAGCAGATTGGAGTAGAGTGGAGTGAGTATGGTGTGGTAGGACACTGCCATTACAGACAACACATTTTCAATTGAATTGACCATCGCATTTGCACAGAAATACAGTTTTACTGATAAAAGTATACAGCGCACAAACTACTTGTGGAAATGTCATCACATAGTGTATTGATTTGTTTTGATGGTATTAAAATATTTGTTTCCACCACACTTCAAAATAACCCCCAGCAGCCAGCATGATTGCCACATAAATCCTCTCACTTTGAAGTCAGAGAAAGAAAAGGAAATAGAGCCTGACATTTGACCTTTGTCTTTGAATGCACATCATATGTGACAAGATAAGAGCAAGATTTAAAGACCTGATTACAGAAAGGGAGCTCTTGGAAGGATACTGTAAATAAGGTTTGGGCAAGGGAAGGGACGAACTAAAGCTGGTCAGCCTAAAACAAATAAAGCCAGCAAATAGAAAGCAAGAAAATATGAGTTACAAACCAAAAAGTCAGTGGTAAGCAACGTGTTGAATGCATTCCCAGGGAAGCTTTCCGAATGTCCCAACATGTCGTTAGTAAATCACACTGTTCTGTCTGGTAGGCTTTGACCTAAATAGCAATAACAATAACAAGTATAACAATACTAATGGTAGAAAGCACTAAGCAAATGCACAGAACAGAATGGAAAACACTACTTGTAAAGTCAAATTGTTACAGGTAGTGTAACCATTCTTCCACCCACGTCAAAGGTCCATATTATAAAGAGCCATGTAGGGACTCTTCCAAGTAAAAGGTTATGCAATCAAGTGGGCACCCAAGTCTCTGCACCATGTGGTTTACATTTGCGGTTTTTGAAATTCCAGCCCAGTGGATCGGTAAGGGGAGGCCCTCGGGTGGTTTGTCGGTTTGGGGAGCTAGTCACATTGGATGTAACGCGGATAACGTCCCTACGTTCTCGCCCGACATCCAGTGTGTACTACTCAAATGGCCTGGTTCTCTAAATTTGGCAATTATTAATGTATATTCTCGTCCAGTCAGTGTGGCCATGGAATCATCTACCCTTGAAGACTTATCGTCTTTTTTGGGCCAATTGCCTAGTGACTATAAGATAGTGATGGGCGGAGACTTTAATTGCCACTTCAAACCCCTAGAAGGCTTAAAAGAGGGTGCCCTTACTGCGGAGGATGATTTCTGGGGTGTTCCACCATGCTTATCTCCCCACCCTAAATCGTGGTCCCCACTCGCATTGCAAATTATGTCACTCACCCTAAACTTTTCGATAAGGGCTTGCAATGGTCGTACACCGTCCGATAGCCCCTCATTGTGTACCTTCAATTGGAAGGACCATGAGTCGAGGCTGGACTATATTTTTATAAACATTAGTTTGTGGTCTAAGGTCCAGGATTTTAGGGTGGTAACTAGAACAGATAGCGACCACAACGCGCTTCTACTGGAGTTGCAACATCCTGCACCGGCTGGTGGGTCACTATCCTTTAAATCGAGTGATGACCCAGGGAATCTGGTCCTCACCTCCAATAGACGAAGAGTAAAATGGGGGAAACTGATAAATGCAAAGGGGAGCATAACCAGAATCTATGAAATAGTACTCCCCAAATTCGAAGAATTGGATGTACTGATTGAACAACCTAGACCCCTAGATTACAATGAGAAACGAGGTCAAATCCATGCGGACCTAGTGGGAGGTCTCGGCGAGGTTTTTTACCCAGTTGTAGCACCACGCAACGAAAAGACCCGAAATCCAACTTGGTACAACTCTACTTGCAAGAGGATTAAGTCAGAGCTAATTGCCACAATCAAAGCAGGTTCAAATAGGGTTAAGGTCGCTGAACTTAGGCGGGACTATAAGGCGGCCATGTCATTGGCCAAGTCCGAGTGGGACTGGAATCGATGGCACAACCTTTCCTCAGCATTAGAAGCCAAGGACTCTAGAAAATTTTGGTCCCTGGTGAATACTCGTACAGGAGAACCCAAAGTGGCAGTGGAGCCCAACATTGCTTCATCTGTTTGGGAGGTCCACTTTGGCAAACTGTATCAAGATACTATTCCATCTGCCACTGCTGTGGCCCCGGAGGCCATATCTATTCCTTCAGTTGGCTTGGAATTCACCCTTGGTGAGGTGGTCAGTGCAATAGAGAGATTGGCAGTGGGGAAGGCCCCTGGTCTTGATAGACTACCTGGTGATCTTTTCAGACACCTACCGGAGATTTGGGGCCTGTACCTCCTTATTCTTTTTAATGCCATCTTAGGAGGCATGGAGATCCCCTGAACTTGGCTGGGGGCGGAGATAGTGCCTATTTTTAAGAAGGGTTCTCCTCTTCTCCCAGCCAACTACAGGCCGATCAGCCTTATAGATGTTCCCCAAAAACTATTCTCTCGCCTTCTCCTGGACCACCTTTCAGATGGGATGGAGGCCAATGAAATTCTGAGTCCCCTTCAGGCTGGCTTCAGGAAAAACACGTCCACCATGGACCAGATTTTCCGCCTCGTCCTGCAGTATTGGAAAACGGTGAGGATTGAGGGGGGGAGGCTGTACATGGTGTTCGTGGACCTGAGGTCAGCCTTTGACTTGGTCCCACGCAAGAAATTGTGGGAGGTCCTGAAGAGGTTGGGGGTACCTGCCCAACTACTGCAAGCTATAATTAGGCTGCATGAGAGCAATTATGCACGGGTTAGGTGTGGGAGGGATGGTGTGTTGTCATCAAGGTTCCCCGTTCTCAGAGGGGTGAGGCAGGGTTTTGTCCTGGCGCCAACCCTGTTCTGCCTCTTTGTTAACAGCGTCATATTCCATCTAGACAATGTTAGGGACAATGACGCCCCATGTTTGGCGGGCAGGAGGGTGCCGGCAATTATGTTTGCTGACAACACCCTCCTGCTTTCCAAATCCCCGATGGGGATCCAACGAATTTTGGATGGTTTTGGCCTTTTCTGTAGAGAACATGGTCTAGATATCAATACAGGGAAGACCAAATTCATGATATTCAATCCTTCATCCAAAACCAGACCTAACCCCACACTGGATTCTGTCAGCTTGGAAAGGGTAACAACTTTTCAGTATCTGGGGGTAACACTACATGAAAATGTATCCTGGGACCCCCAGATAGCAATATCCCGGTTAAAGTTGTCCCAACTGTCGGGCGCAATCTTGAAGGTTGTAAATACTTCAACCTTTAAACCTATTAGCCCGGCGGTAGAAATCTACAAAACTCAAGCAAAGGCAGCTGCAACCTACGGTAGCGAATTATGGGGGTATAAAGCAGGGCAAGAACTTGCCAGAGTGGAAAATAATTTTCTAAGACGCCTTTTGGCTCTCCCTCGAGGTACGCCACTGCTCCCCCTAAGATTAGATATGGGTCTCCCCTCTATTGCCGAGGAGCTTGAGTTAAAGCCATTGAGGTTCTGGCATAGGCTCTGGTCTACCAGTGAGCTCGTGCACTATAGGCAAGACCTTGTTCATGTTATGAACCTGAACCAACGTGATAGAATCCCTTGGCTGGCTTTTGTAAAAAAAGAATTGTACTGCATGAAATTGTCTGAGTTGTGGGAGGATCCCGAACAAGGCTGCAAGAGGCTTCCCCGTAAAAGACTGGTACAGATCCATAAGGAGAAAAGACTAGCCCTTTTGGTGTCAGCACGGGGCAATGGCACTCTTACTGAACGTTTTCTGGAATCCAAAAACTCTTATTTATTCGAAGATTTATGGATATTATTTTTCCCATTCTAGCAAGAAAATTGTTTATGCAATGGAGGTGGGGCACTTTGCCCATTAAAAGCTTTACCTGTAAATGGCTAAAGGGGGATGATAAAACTTGTCCATGCTGTAGAATTCAAGATAAAGATGAAATTCACCTCCTGTTTTACTGCCCAGCCTATAATAGACCTAGGAAATATTGGCTGGTGCCGCTATGCAGGAATTTGAGTTTCAGGAGTCATCTGAATGCCTACAGAATACGGAAAACCAGTACCCTGCCTCAAATAGTTTTTGCGGTTGCTAAAGTTTTTTATGGCAATGTGGCAGATAAGAAAAAAATCACTGAACGTATGGTCAATGTCATGAACTGTTCCAACCCCCCTCTATGCCTGTACTATTATGGGAAGTAATTGTTGTATTGTGTTTTTTCAAGAGCCAAGTTTTAACTGTGATTTATATTGTATCTTTTATGGTCTAAACGACCGAAATAAAGATTTTTTGGATTGGATTGGTTTACATTTGTGAAATACCAAGCTATATTTACACATCTGTTTCTTTGGATGGGACAGGGTGCAATAATTCAGTAACGTGGATCAGTTACAATTTGGGCAAAGTAGGCATCAATCTTCAAACAGATTGGATAGTTCCCTGTATCATTCAGCATTGTGTGGTGGCTTAACAGTATTCAACAGTGAAAACTACAATGACAAGCATTGGTAAAGCAGACAGGTCTTGCCGTTGGGATCTATTGGCTCGTCCAATAGTTTTTAGCCATGCTGCATAACATCTATGATCGTGTGCAGCATGGCTAAAGTATTTTTTTTTAAATGCCTTTGACATGACCGGCCATGTCATTTTGTAGTCGCGCACACTACACAATGAAGCAGATGCTTTTTATTTCTAGCCACTGATATGAATTGGATCGGTAACTAAAAAGAAAAAAATGGTGACATTGTTTTTTTTTTATGTGGGTGAGGGATGAAAGCAACACAGAGGCAGAGGGGGAGTACGCAATACAGTGGGCGGAAGGAACACGGGGAGAAGGTGGGGGTGTGAGTAACCCTGGAGCACCAGTGTTGTGGGTGGAAGCAACATGGGTCACAGGTGGATGAAGAAGCAACATGGAGGGATCAGGTGGGGGATTCAAGCTACACAAAGAGACAGCAAAGTGAGAAGGCAACTGGGTGGATGAAGTGAAGGAGGGCAAGAGCAAGATGGAGGGGATGGGGAAAAGCACACAAGTGACAGAGAACACCACAAAGTACATGGGGCGAGAGGTACATGGGAGAGACAGCTGAAAACACATGTACTCCCATAGAATGTTTACCCTGAGAGAAAATGTTGTGCTTGAAAAACAAGCAGTAGAAGCACAGAAGCCAGCCATTCAAGATGGCAAAGAGGCTGTGTTAGGGAGAAATCCAAGATTGATAAGCTGAGACACAAATAAGAAAGAATCAAGTGAGTGACAGGAAAGCCACCTAATGGCAAGCAGGAATGGACTCCAAACACCTGTATGTTTTGTTAAGTCCACGACATGCCTTGCAACAGACAGTGCATCTGCTGTCTAGTAGGTGAGACCTAAAAATGTATGTCGGGTTCCATTCATCATCTTAAAGTTGTCAGCATAAAATAGGGTGCATGTCAGAATCTGCTTTAGCAAGCAATCTGAGCTTCATCAATTCTTTCTCAAATGGACTTGTCACTTTAGGCAACATCTCTTTCTGAGCCGTAAACAATTTTTTTACTCCGAGTTGCAATCCACTTTTGGGTTCAATGCTAATCATTTGTGTGTGTCATTTTAAATAGTGTGTCAATCAATCAATCAATATAAACTTTATTCGGTTTTTGAAGTATAAAACCATAAAAGCTGACAAAACATAAAAATAATTAAATGTTCAGAATAGCAGCACAATTTATCATCAGTGGTCCCATGGTCGCCTGTAACATAATAACCATAAAACAGAGTGACACGACCATTAAGTATTATAAAATTGTAAAAAGTCAGCACCATTAAACATTATAAAATGACGGTATACCATAAATCCGATTGTTTGGTAACATCAATTTACAATTCATAAATCAGCATTTTCTTCTTTAAATTAATTCCCTCAATAGAAGAGTCCTGTTTTATAAGAATAAATACAATTTTGGAAAGGTAACCATAAGCCCAGAACCCTCAACACTTTTTCATCAAGACAAGCCCTGGACTTCACTACAGATTTCAGATAACCAACAAAGATGAAAATACAATCATCCTTAACCCCTTCGCTGCGGGGGTTATTTTCCTGCTGTGCTTGCGGGGAGGGGGGCGCGCACGGCGCCCGCATGCTCATGACGAGCTGAGCTCGTCATGAGGCACGGCGCTCCTATGCTCATGACAAGCTCAGCTCGTCACAGGTGCATTACCTGCCGTGGAACGCTCAGCACAGCAGTGGAATTATCCCCGCATGCGAGCGTTCCATGGCTCATGACGAGCTGAGCTCGTCATGAGCACCGGAGCGCCTTGGCTCATGATGAGCTCAGCTCGTCATGAGCATGGAAGAGGTTAAGCAGTTGTTGATACAGGAGAGCTGGGTGCACTTGAGCAAAATTCAGCTTCTTTAAAATAGGGACTTATAAAGACTCCTCGGAACCTCATAAAATTTACAGAAGAACATAAAGTGTAGCAGATCCTGTGGAGACTCACTGTCACAGCCACAGGATGCAAGTTGCTGGCCTCTACTGCACCCCCTGGGGAAGGCATGCAGGAGGTGAAAGAGGTCCAAGCGAAACCTTGTCAATAAAAATAATTCATAAACAGACAAAAGCCCCAGGAGATACGGCTCAGCTAATGAGGTTGTCTTAAGCATTACAAATTTAAGAATGCTTGGTTTCTGCAGCTCCCGCTCTTCCCTTTCCAATTTTCTTAAACTGATAAAGGACTCCCTTGCTATCCTCACATCCTTATTGGTTATTAAATCAGGATTAGTCAAAAGTTCAGTTTGTTCCAGTTTTTCAAAGCTACTCTTAATGTGTCTAAACCAAGGTATAATAATCGCATGGTCCAGGGACATACAATCCTTTAAAATCAAATGACAAAGTGTTAGGCCCTTTAACCAGGTTTTTATCCCAAAAATCAGGGGTCTTTATGCCAAAGTGTCGCTTAGATAAGGTACCTCCAATTCCTTGTGTACCACCAGATTGGGCGTGCCCTGGGGTACACCTAACATGCGCTTCAGAAAGGAATTCTGGGCTACCTGAAAAACATCTGTAGCAATATACCCCCACAGTTCACTCCCATAGGCGGCTGTGGCTACACTTCTTGCCGGGTAGATCTTCAGCAGGGCAGATATAGGTATATTGCCCAGTTTATAGGCAAAGTTAAAAATAGCTGTGTTCACATTCGCCAGGTCCCCCTTCTTCCTTTGTTTAAGTGGACCCCATTTAAGCTGGTCTTCCAGGATAACCCCGAGAAAAGAAAAAGCATCGGCTCAGGGTACCTTAACTGTACCTACCCAGACTTGAAAACTCTTTTTCGGGCATATCCCTACTTCCACAACAAAAGATTTTGAGTTATTAATAGTTAGATTGCGTTCTGACATGAAATCTGAAAAAGCGACGAGCAGAGATTGAAGCCCCCTAGCGGTCCTGGAAATAGGGACCGCGTCATCCGCATAAAGTAAAACAGGGAGGCCTCGACGGCCTGCGCAGGATAATCTACCCCAGTTGATAAAAGAGCTTTATCTAGATTATTAATGTAAAGATTAAACAAAAAAGGCACCAAAATACACCCCTGGCGTACACCTCTTTTAATGTCAAAGTTCCGGGTCACCCGGAGCCCATTTGAAAATCTAAAGTTAGCCTTAGTAGCCCGGTGAAGGTCAGCCCAAAAATTGACGACAGAAGTATCAAACCAATGTCCTTCATGGACTGCCACAGTTTTGTCCTATTCACACGATGAAATGCGGAGGACAAGTCCATGAAGGCTAGATAAATAGTGCCAGATCGTGCCACCGTGTACTTATTAAATATTAAATTGGGCGATGGTTGACCGGCCTGAGCGGAACCCATATTGAACCACTGAGAGTATATATATATATAGTTAATATATCAAGTAGCACATGAGCCAGTACCTTGACTACTGAGTCCAGCAGCGAAATGGGCCAGTAACAATGTGTACTACCTCGGTTACCCTTTTAAAAAACTGCCACAATTGTAGAAATGGCCCAGGACTCCGGCCATCGCTTCTTAGCAGCTGCAATAATAACTACTGTAAGCACAGGAGTCCAGAAGGGTACGTTAGATTCAAAAAGGTCCAGGGGCATACCATCAGGCCCGGTGCATTGTTACGTATCAAGCCAATTATGCCCTCCAGGACCTCCCCCAGTTCGAAGGTTAACACAGGTGCAGCTGCCCCTTGACTATGCTGACATGGTTGCTCTAACAAACTTTCAAACATAGGGGCCTATTACGATGGCAGATTTCCCGCATCCACCGGGCCGGCGGAAGCCACCGCCGGCCCGGAGGATGCGGGAAATCCGCCGCGGAGCCTTGAAAGACCCACCGCCATATTAGGATGGCTGGTGGGTCTTACAATCTGTCCTCCGCTTTTCCGCCGCGGGTGGATTCCGCCCGCGGCGGAAAAGCATTAACATGGCTGGCGGTGTCTATCAGACACCGCCATCCATATTATGATGGAGTACAAAGTATGCTTTTCCGTTGCGGGCCCCCTGGGTGAAGGGGGGTGGGGGGATGCACATGGGGGGTACCTATGGTACCCCCCTGCATTTGCGAGGACAAAACGGCAGGCACCGCGCGGTGCCTGCTGCTTTGTGCACGCAAATGCTGTGCATGCACTTTTAACATTGCGGCGGGTGCAGCTTGAAGCTGCACCCACCGCAATGTTAAAGATTGAGGATGTGACCGCCAGGGTGGCGGTCACATCCTAATTGCACAGGAGGGAACTCCGCAGGCAATGCGGAAGTTCCCTCCTACGCTATGGTGGCGGACGGACTCAGGTCCGTCCGCCATCATAATCGGCCCCATAGTTTGGAAGTGGAGCACCCATTCGTCCTCGGTAATATGTGCACCCAAGTCCCCACCTTCAGCATGGGCTTGGAAGGGTCTATTAATAATGCTCCAGAACCTGGAGCCATTGTTCAGGGTACTAGCTTCTAACAACGCCCTCCGTGCTTCATCCTTCAGGATAGATTTACGTTTAGCTAACTTCAGTTTATAATCTTTGGTGCATGCTCTAACCAAAACCTGGTTCCTAGGAATCTCATCAAGGGCCGCCCACAATTTTCTTGAAGTCAGCGAACAGGATGAATCAAACCATTTTGGAGTTGTGAAAACTGTGCTGCATACCGTAGCACTAAATTCTCCTACTTTAAGGTAGATAGTGTTAAAAGCA
Source organism: Lissotriton helveticus (assembly GCF_964261635.1). Classification (NCBI taxonomy): domain Eukaryota; kingdom Metazoa; phylum Chordata; class Amphibia; order Caudata; family Salamandridae; genus Lissotriton; species Lissotriton helveticus. The sequence goes on along the minus strand of NC_136059.1, from coordinate 1,254,140,257 downwards.
CTTATTACCTCTTCTGGGGAAGTACCCAATGAGGTACATAGTGCAAATTCACTGGAACGCGATTCTTTCACCGAATTATAAAGACTCTCAGGAGAGATCTGTGTCCAACGTGACGGTCTTTTCCCGTTGGTCGGTATTATCACCCCCATTGGTTCAACTCTTAGTTGGGTGGTCAATAAAGGGCTTCCTAGTTTAACACAGAGGGGGCTATGGTCACTGAAAGAGCTATCCTCAATTATGAAACCTTGAAATAAAAATTGTAAGAGGGAAGAAACTAGAATAAAATCAATAAATGTGCCACTACATCTCCCTTTAAAAGAGGGGACAAAGGCCATGCTCAACGGATCACCCAAAGACATGAGAGATATCAGGTTAAATTTGTGTAGGAGGCAGTTCAGAACATCCCCCTGAACAGAATGTCCACAGTGAATCCCCTCTGCCCTTGGAAATCCAAAGTCGGGTAAATGTGTAATCCCAGGCTCCTGACAAGGGTACATATTAAAGTCCCCCATAACCATAAGGTTGTGCAGCTCTGCTATGATGTGTCATCTTATAAAAGTTCCTAACAATGTAATAGTACACCCATCGCTAGAGCATGATTACCCATTATAAAAGTTTATAAAAACCATTCTGTGTGTCCCTCTACTTAGGACCAGGGACTGTAAACATGAGCTAGTTGAGGGCAAAATTTGAATCTGGCATTTCAGTGCCATTGAGATATTTATTACAAGACCACCCTTTGGTCTCCCAGCCAAAGAGGGTAAAGCAGGGACGAAAAAGGCCTTGTAGCCCTCAAAATGTAAGCTGCGGTCCAGTAACTATGTTTCTTGGAAACATATAACACTAAACTGTTTCACATAGGCCACCCACATAGGATGAGAAAACTTGTTCGCCAAACCGGCAACATTCCAGGATATTACATTACTAGCAGACCCCCCTACGTCCCCCTTAACAACACTACAGAGCCCTGCCAGGGATGCAGCCTACCAGAGACCGTGGGCGCAGGACGAATATGTCAATCACATGCCTCCAGCGTAGCCAATGGGGTAAACCTATTAGACAGCTCCACAGGTGGGGGACCAATATTCTGCCACAGTGAAGGCATCTGCCTTGGAAAATCTAGCCACGGAGGCGGGTGCTGGTAGCCAAGCTGGCAGGTGGGATTTGTAGTAACAGACTATCAGGTGGAGCTACATCATTAGTAGATATGTTACTGCACCCCGGTGGGACGGATGTATGACATTACAACGCATGCTTTTACATCGCATGCCTTTACAACGCGGTTTTTACAACGCCTGCCTTTACAACGCATAGTGCTTTGGGGCGCTGGATAGTGAATTGTTTAATTTACTATTCCAACTCCAGTCCCCATGGATAGTAGGGAAGGTGTTGGATAGTACATTAAACCTATTCCCTATCCTAGAGCGCCTCCAGCGCAATGCGTTGTAATGGTTTGCATTGTAAAAGTTGCGTCGTAAAGGCACTGCGTGGTAAAAGTTGCGTTGTAAAGGTTGTTCACCCGGTGGGACAGGTTTATAAAAGTAACCAAGTGGTAAGGCCACAATGGTCGACTTTGATCCTCAATTAACAGGGTATCACCCTGTATACAGTATCCTTTCTGCTATATGCTGTTTGTTAAAATGAACAATGACACAATCCACCGGGCCTGTTTTGCATGAGCTACCTACCCAACTTACTCTACGTACCATGTTGATTTTTCTCCAACCTAGTTCCCAGTGAGGTATTAAGCAAAAACCAGTGTAAAACCTTGTTTTTTAACTGGCAAAAATTCTCCCTGGAACCATGAGGGAGAGTTGGCACATTCCCCAATACCACTACATAAGGAGTGGATGCTGGTGGCAAGTGAATGGTCAGTAACTGCTGAAGAAGGAGATCCCAATCCCCCTGGGACTGGCTACCTAACGTCCTTCTAGTTAGTTCTCTTCGGGGAACTGGATCTGACTGGAACTGATTTGGCAAGATGTCCCTGTTGTGGTTTCCCCCTAAAGTTGCTACTGCCCTAATAGAGCGTAGACTGCCCCCTTGCATGTCTGTTACGTGGCTTGCAGATACTTGCCCCCGGTAGTTGTGACTGTAAGTGAAACTGTCTGTAACTGGCCCCTAATAGCTTTAGGCGGACTAATCATAATGGGTGGCTGCGCACTGCATTGGCCTTGTTGATCCCCGGTCCCTCCCAAAGATGAAGATGAGTGACCACATTTTGGAGCTTCTAAACACTTTTCAATAGCAGTTAAGTGACTGATTATCTGGCCCAGCTTTGAGTCCAACAAGTTCTTCATCAATACATGGAAGGAGTCCAGTGTGCCGGCTATGTCAGCAATGGGCATTAAATGAGAGGGTACTGGGTTTTTGGGCAGCACGTTGGGTCTAGATCTTTTAACTTTACCCCCCATCACTTGAGATTTCCTTTTAGTACCCCCTCCCGCTCTTGATGCTCACGGTCAAAGATGGACTTCCTGTCCCGATTGTTGATAGGGACTCCAGATGCTTATTGTGGGCAGGTAATGTACATACTCTATTCACCTGGTTTAATGATGCTTCGGTACCCGACTTATTGCTTATAATAACCACTGAGGAGAAGGGCAGAAGCAAGGAGGGAACAGTTAAATGGCTGGGGGACCTAAGACTGTCCTTATCTACCAACATGGGCCCATTAATGTTACACTGGTTCAGGTGGTCATCTTTAACGTTGATCAAGGGCACAAGTGTATCAGAATGCAAAGGATGTAAGATGGCAGCGGTTGACCTAGAGAGACGTCTGTTAACAAGTTTAATTTCTTTATCGATCACAGCTGCCGCCCGCTGCAAAAAAGAGTCCATAGTGGTCACAGCAGAGATACCTGTCGCAGGCTTTCCAGCTACTGCTGCTAGTGCTGTTTTGCGCCTAACCATTCTCGTAGGCAGACAGTGAGGAGTGCTCAAATAAAAGTTCAATTTTTTTTTAAATGTTCACATGGTCACCCACAATAACGTTGTACTAAAGTGCAACTCCACTAATCTACAGGAGCTCCGCAAGTAGTGCTGATACAGAGGGCTGATACAGAGGGCCTTCTCACACATAAACACTTTACAGGCCAACCCCTACACAATCAATGGACCACAGTAATAGTACCAGTACAGAGTACAAAAGATGACCATGAACAGCTAGACTCTGCCCCACCTCAACAATCATTCAGCCACTATTACTGCTAGAACAGGCAAGAACAGGATCACACCGGTAAGAGTTCCGGAACATAGTCTCCGTTAGGGGGACCAAGAGAGATGGCCCAGCCTGGCCTCCTTCAGTCGCAGACGGGCCCGCCCTTGGCCCAGACTTCACCTGGTCACACCCGCACGAGTCCCGCGCTGCGGGAGCCCTGGCCACTATTTGAACGCCTCCTGGCGCTCGCAGGGGCTGTAGGGAAATGTAGTTCTTACTCCCCTGTCTTTCCTCGCTGGCCTGAGAACCGGGGATATGACCGGCAAAACGATGTAGAACGGACTGCTGTGGCACAAACAAAGGAGGTAAATGTTCAAAGGCTCCTGGCCACTATTTGGACGCCTCCTGGCGCTCTCGTCGTCGTAGGCAGCGTGCGCGCCGCAGGGGCTGTAGGGAAGTGTAGTTCTTACTCCCCTGTCTTCCCTCACTGGCCTGAGAACTGGGTATATGACCCGCAATCCTCTGTAGAATGGACCGCTTTATTTTTTGTTTGTTTTGCCTATAACAAGTCTACTTAAGACACCAGTGGTACTATGATCAACCCTCAGAGACAAGTGAAGACACTTCCTCCCCCTTATCACTGGAGCTGATAGTGTGTCAGTTGCTGTCATTCATCACTGCTCTTGTTTTAGGAATACCATGCATGGTTTGTTTCTGGTCACCCTGGGTGTCCTGAAATCTTAAAGGACTGGTGCTCAACCTGCCACGCAGTCTCAGGATCTCGTTGTCTTGCACAGGTTTCACAGAAATTCTCTGTAACGTACAGAATCTGAGATGACTACTCCATTTGTCACTCAAGTGAGCCCCTCTTGGTTGCTGCAATCCTTGTTTGAAGAACCACAATCCATTCTTAGCTGCCATATTTTTTTAATCAGCATGGAGATATGCTCCAGGAAAAGGGGCTCGCTCCCCAGAACCTGAACAGCACTGTAATCCACCAGAAGTAGGATAGTAAATTAACACAATTCTTTTTCTGTGCACATTTTGAAGGTTGTACTAGGGCCCATTTCCCAGTTTCCCGTACCTACTTACATCGGCGCTGGGTGTCCCTTCCACTACCACAGGGCTGGAAGGCTGATACCTCTGTGTGAGTACTATTGGAGCACCACATGAGTGGCTGCCAGGCTAGCTACCAAATAGGATACCTAGAGCCGTATTACACATATGGCGCATTTTCCATCATTCTGCTGAACACACCTTTGAAAAAGTGCGCCCAGAGCAAACCAGGAAAATGTGCCGCATTATAGTGAATGCGCTGCCCCCAAGGCAGCTGCTCTGGGGTCAGCTCATTCAGGTAAAAAATGGAGCGGCTGCTTTGAAGCCGCTCTGTGTTTTCACTGTGCAGGTGGCAACCCCCCTGCAATTTGAATGGGGATTAGGGATCCCCTTGTAGGCAGGTACAGTCAGTGACTGCACCCGCCTGCAAAGGGATGTTTTGGGGGTCCATGGGACCCCCTTCACCCCCTCCAGGGGCCTGTCATCAGGGGGCACAATGACAGTGTGCCACCATTTAGGTGGAGCTCTGTCAGTGCACCTTCTGAGAGCTTCTTTGCCTCTGTGCCAACGTCGGTAATACAGTGCGGACGGAGAGGCAAAGGGATTCCCTAATTTGCAGGGGACACACCCCCATGTAAATGAGGGAATGCCCCATGAAGATGCATTTGCGGTCCCTTCTGTAATACTCAAGTGCCCTAGGGCGCTTTCATAATACGGCCCCAGGTGGTATGTCAGAGTATGTATAGAGAATTTTGCATGTCATATATATCAGGTCCCAAATATGGTTTACAAGAACATAGCCAGATTGGGTGTAGATTTTCGATTATGACCTCGACCAGGCAATACTTTTGTAGGTGTTATTTAGGATACTTTATTTATGTTAAACAATTTTTTCTCCACAATATTTTGGTAAAACACCTTTTACCACCTACTAAGCTGGACAGGAAAACATTAGGTAATTCCTCTCCCCCAAAGTGGTAGATCACTCTGCCCAAGTTGTGTAAAATTGTGCGTATTGGTCCCAGAAATGTAAGAGCGAGTCTTATCGGATTAAATTTATTTGATTTATATTATTGAGTGGAATGAAGCATGTGCCAGTCTGTATCTGACTTTGTCTAGATAATAGAGTGCCTACGTTGAGAATGGTGGTACCACCCGTGCAATGAAAAATGTGTTGAGAATTATGCATTTCTACTACTAGTGAAGGAGCTGGATGGACATGTTCTAAAACCTCAAGTCGATGGAACTTTTTCTCAGCACGAAAGCGTAGGATGGAGAGAAATCGTCAGTAATGTCAATCAATCCAATTGCAGTTCTCTAGGGCCATTAAGAAACACAGACTACCGAATAAAGTTAGTTAATTTATGACAAAGCCAAAAACAACTGGATATATAAGCATCTCAAGACGAGTGTATAGAAATACATTGGGACTGGTACAAAGCCAAATTTACGAATAAAGTAAAGGAGGTGCAGCATACACAAGACGAATAATTCAAGATTCAGGATACAAAATATCATGGAACAAGAGTCCAAATTCCCCTGCATCAATGGTTCATGGGAATAAAACATAAAACTATCCCTATACTAGCACTGACGTGGCATACCTAATTAGCATTTTATGGGCAGGATCAGCTAAGGTGTCAGCGTGTGGAGTCTTCCTTAGAAGGTTCTCCATTTCTATTGGGTCAAATAGCATGAAGCTACAGAGACAGAGCTCATTCTAAGATGCTTTCTCTCCAAAGGCAGAAAAGAGGTGGGCTCTCTCCCTCCTTACAATATTTCCATTATCTCAGGTATCTTCCCTAGATGCATTTTGGGTCACACCATATTCTCGTAGGTATTTTTCCATGGGACAACAATTTAGCTTGAAGACCTTGATACCCAGACCTTCTTCCGTGAGAAAGTACTACAGTTCTCCTTAGCGGTGTTATCTCCCAATTGTATCATCTTCTTTCCTTGCATAACCTCTAAAACAAATACATTATTCTAGCTAACAAGGGTGCTTCTTGCACCTGCAACATAAACATGATAAAGAAAAGAATCTAACATGCACGCAGAATTCAACCATTATTTTCTAGTGCTAGAGCTTCCAGGGAAAATGTATTCCAGGCCTACATTATTCAGCTAACATAAGAGAAATGAGCATGAGCTTTACGAAGTTACATAGAAATTGAGACATATATGGTTAATAATTTCATCTACGTATAAAATGACCCGATTAATAAACACATTCAGTATTAAAAAATGATTGTAAGTTGCACAACACGTGTGCTTTCTGTTAGTGTTCTCTGGGTTTTACATTTGATTTTCTACCTGAATCTTCATGTATTCTACATTTTAGCCTACACATGTCACATTCATGTTATTACATTACAGGATCTTCTAACACTCAGGTTAACACAACAAAAGATTACATGTGGATGCAGTCTACACATGTGATTATTATAATGTACCCCTACAATGAAAATTGGATTTTGTGCTACATCACCAGCAACAATGCCACTAGTGCTTAGAGATGGACAGTTTCCTCAGACGCCTCTTCCCTACTTTCTAGGTCCTTTTTCCTTATCTTCCCTCCCTCTTCTTCCAGCCTATGTCTCTTTTACATAAGCTCGTTCTTTTTCTGTTCTGCATGTGACAGAATCCCTCTTCATGGATGGAATGTTTTTCTCAGTTTTCCAGAGGGATTCAGAGTTTTCCTGGAGCTCTTGTTATCAAGTGTGTACTTTCTTTCAGTTATAACTTGCTGGTCGTTGTAACCCTAAGGGCGTCCGCGAGCCACCGCCAACGCTATTACTGTACTATGTATGTATAAAAAAACTTGCTAATAAAGCACGTTGAAAAAAAAAAAAAAAAAACCTGCTGGTCAGGCTTTTTTCACTAAGCTGATTAGTTCGATGTTTTCTGACATGATTGCATCAACAAAGATACACATCCATAGTTTTATAAACTGAACTATAATTCACAAAAAGATACTTTCGCAAATGTATCGTCCTGGAACTGAAAAGGTAAAATGCCTTTTATCCCGCTGCAGAATTGATTGATTCTCGCACTCACGATTACCGATGTAAAATGCTTGACAACAATAAAAATGTAAGCAGTGTGTTCTCTGATAACCATGTACAGTGCGTTGCTATTTACCCCACTTGATCCTCGTGTGAGATAATAAAATATTTCTGTAGCTTGTTCCGTGTAGTAGCATCCACATATGAAACCGCTCGCGTTAGCAGCATATCTTGAGCGAGTTGTAAATTAACTGCTGAGGCAAAGTCGGGGACACGCAATGTTTCCATTGCTCCATTCCTAAAAGAGGTAAACTTTTTTTTTTTTTTAGCAGAGCCTTGATTTATATTTGTATCTGTTTCACGATGCCTGCTGTATTCTCTTGAGAATGCCTTGTTTTATTGTACTGATTATGCTTTAGTGATTTACATCAGACCTGCAATGTGCTTTCAAGACAAATTGTAGCTGGCGCATAACACAGGCCCCTGATGTGCATTGGTGGGGGAGAGAGGGGGGTGATGAGGGGGTAGGCAATCGTCCAGGGGGCCCCCAACCGTTCAAGGGTGCCCCATTCAGCTCAAGGTCAATGAATATCTGTGAGATATGGGAGGTACAGAGGCTACTCATCACATACTGCAGGGGTGCCGCAATCATCATTTAGGGCCAGATGTAGGTAATTCTATTTTACCGACTCATAAATACCGAATTCTACCGATTCGGTATTTATGAATCGGAAAAATAGAAGGAGGGAGATTTAGGTAAATTCGGTAATTGAAGAGGTGTGGCGCCGCGGCCAGGGCGACTGACGCTGGAATCTGGGGATCAGGGTTCGATCCCCGGCTCCGGCGGCAGGTTAGCCCAGCACCATGTGACTCTGGGCAATAGCTCGCTTAATCTTCCCGACGGCCCCCAACGCCTAGAGACCCTTACGAGTGATTGTGCGCTTTACAAATGTGGATTATTATTATTATTATAATTACCGAATCTGTAAAAATCAGTATTTACCGAATCTGTAAAAATCGGTATTTACCGAATCGGTAAATACCGATTCGGTAATGCCCATTGATTCCTATGGGCATTGAAGTCCATAGGAATCAATGGGCATTACCGAATCGGTATTTACCGATTCGGTAAATACCGATTCAAGCAAGGGTGCAGGGGGTGTCACTTTGACACCCTCTAGCACCCCAAATACAGGCATGTGTGCCATGTGGCACACAGACATGCCCTAAGGGCATGTCTGTCTGTCACATGGCATAGGTGTGCATGCACACATGTGCATTCACACCTGGATTCAGTATTTTACCACCCAATTGGATTGGGTGGGAAAATACCGAATCTGAAAGGCCTTTGGGACTCAGAAGAGTCCCACCTACATCTAGAAGTTACCGAATCTGTAAAAATACCGATTCTGTATTTTACCGATTCGGTAAATTTACCGAATCTGTAAAATTGGCCCCCTACATCCCAAATACCCTTTTACCGGTCGGTAACGGCCGAAATCGGCCGTTACCGGTCGGTAAATGGCCACCTACATCTGGCCCTTTGTGTTATGCAACTGAAAATAGCATTTGGTACTTGGGTAAATTTCGCTCTGAAGCCTATGTTTTAGGTCTGGGTGAAGATGCATGTATTCATCCACCATTGCCCTATCATTGGTTCTTCTGGATCCTTCTCATCATTAAAGAGGGGCTGGGAATGGCAGGGAGGTGTAGGACAGCAGCACTGCCCTAGTTTCACCACCATGTTGGTTGGCACTGGTTTGGCAGGTGTGAATGCATGTACTAGGTAATGGCATCCCACCATCCCACCACAAATACTGGCACTTTCATGATGACCAAAATAATCGTTTGAATCATAGAGAGTGCCGATAATTATGTCAGGTCTGTTCACTGAGACATCATAAAAGGATATGCCTCCACGGGTGCTCTGTGTTGTTCGTTCCCGCCACCGTTCTTGCTAATGGTCAGGGAGACATCTCAGTTGTCCACACCGAGGGTTTACTGCTGCTCTCTTATTTGGATTGGGCTCTGTGCTCAAAATGACAGCTACCCTCGCTTCAGGCACTCCACTGCAGAAAGTCTGGTAAATCAGCTGAATGTGGACCAGGGTTGGGTTTCTGAGGTCAGTGCCGTTCATCAGCAGCACTCCTCGTGGGTGGACGGGGGGTGCTGATACACTCTGATATTAACCAGGGAAGGAGCGATCACTCACCATCAGATCCTCTCCATTTCTCTACTGGCCACGCTCCCATACCTCACTTTTTAACCATGTAGAATGGGGCATCAATATTTCTGTTTTGCCCACAATAAACATTTTTAGTTCCACATAAGTAGACCAGTGGATACACTTCATAAAGTCAGGCAATCATGCAGTTAATGTAATAAGGATGGGGACACAGCATAGTAGATGGGCTTCCTTCTCCTTCCGCTGTTTGACATGAGTGACATTATCAATATGAGAAGTTTCCCCAATGCTAGATGGAGAGCTCTGCCATGCTATGTGGGTGATAGCGTTAACCACCTATTGTATGGTGTCACATTGATAGTATTGCAACCACCTATGACTTATTCCATTAACATAATCTATAAAACATTTAGTGAGAGATCTGTATTTAGTTTGTATGTATATATATGAGGTTTGGAGGGTGAGGGACAGTCCTAGATAGCATAAATATCTTGTCATACCTCTCGTTATGTGCAAACCTAGATGTTACCTATGTCATCTACAGCTTTCGGCTGAGCAAGCTTAAGATTTCTGTCCTCCGGAATAGTTTATAATCCCAAAAGAAAAGTGTTTTTATGGTATCAACCAACACCTTGAATACAACAGTGTTTATTTGTAGTTCACCCTTTAAGGGTGCCAAGGTCCTGCATGGTGAATGCTTTATTGTTCTTTAAATTGTTTTGTGTTGTACCTTGCCCTTTTTGCAGGGTTATCCCCAACCTTTTGCCTTCCTCCTGTATTTTTTGCTGGTTTCCGGACTCTGGGCAGTTTTTGGTTATCCATGAGGGCATATTTGATTTACTAATACATCCCAGGTAAAGTGCACCCGGTGTGCCCAGGGTCTGTAAATCAAGTGCTACTGGTGGGCCTGCAGCACTGATTGTACCACCCCTATAAGTAGCCCTGAAAACATGTCTCAGACCTGCCACTGTGAGTGCAGTTTTAAACTGCCATTTTGACCTGGCAAGTGCACCCATTTGCCATGTCCAAACCTTTGCTTTTGCTACATGTACTTTACGCCTAAGGTAGGCCCAAGGTTGCCCCTTGGGCAGGGTCCAGTGTATTTAAAAGATAGGACATGTACTGTTGTGTTATGCATGTCCTAACTGTAAAAACTGCTCATTTGTTTTTCACTGTTGCAAAGACTATCTCGCTTAGGGAAACATGAGAATTGCCTTGAAATACCTTTTAATTGTAATTTCCCATTAAGAGCCCATAGAGATTTGAAGTTTGGGGCCTCTGAATGCACAATTTAAGAATACATCTCCTAGTGATTTTTTTTATTGCATGTTTGAAATGTCACTTTTAGAAAGTGAGGATTTACAAGAGGGCGACAATGGGTGCCCCCAACTGCTGCACTGCTCAAATGAGGAAGCTGTCCTCGTAAAGTGAACTAAATTTTTCATTATTTAACAAGAAAGTGGGCATTTTCTTGCTTAGCCATTCTGTGCCTCTGCCTGTGTGGAGAAGACACAGCTGAGTTGGCTGACAGTTGGGCTCTTGTGCATTCACTCTAGGCAGTCACACATAGGTAGCTGAGGTGTTCCTAGCATATCTTGATGGGCCTTCACCAGGCTGATGGGCCTTCCTGAGCTAGAGTGGTGGGAGGAGTTGTCACTGACACCTGAATAGGGCTGTGCCTGTCCTCATACAAAGCTGTCTTCATACCCCTGTAGTGAGTCTGGATCCAGGAGAGGGGACGGGACGGGAACATGTTCTAAATAATACATTTTTAAAACATACTGGATGCCGCCAGCCACCTCGCACATCGCGTCACTCCTGCTGGCCTCTTCCTGGACCCAACAGCCCCTGGAACATACACCCATCCAATCCCCGTGCTGCATAGCTGGGGTTTCTTCAGTCCAGCTGCTAAATGCAGCCGTGCTGGAGAAACCTAAGTGCGCGTGTGTGTTTTGGTCGGCCTGAGCCGGCCTGCTAAACACATATGCTTACTCAGGGAGTGCACAAGCACTCCTCCTCCCACCTCCCATGCCCCGCCCCTCCATGCACAAACTGGCAGAGCCAGCAAACGGAAAATAAAACGATGCCGTAGCATTGTTTTATTTTTCGTTTGCCGGCTCTGTGCCAGGCAGTGGGGCATCACTCCTCCGCCATTGTGGAGGAGCTGCACCAGGCTATTCTGCCTTTCTGGCCTTTCCACACTGAGCTACAGGCAATGGGCTGATGTCAGAGCTGGATGGAGCATAGCTGTGGCCTAACCATATAATCTAATGTGGGCCAAGTTTAGTTGCAGCCCATGTGTGGGTCTGTCGTCAACATTTTGCCAGCTTGTGTTTTTAGTCGCCCCCAACCCCCGCATGGTAGCGGAGTGCGTTTTTTCTGGGCTGAATACCGTTTATATCTCTTTGTTTCTATCTTTGCCACATTTGCAAAAGGAGGCCTGAACTGGCACCTGCCTGGATATAGTTGATTTGTTTGCACTTGTTCTTGTTTGTAGTTGGTGCTAGGAGGCCTATGTTAGTTGCTATGGAATTTATATTGACTGTGCCATAACCTGCAATAAATGGAGACAGAAATAAAAATGCTTTTTGCGCGTAGCTTCTATTTTATAGAAATCCATTATCCTTCATATACGTTTAATGCTCTGTGTGTCAAAGACGACAGTGTGAAAGAAGAAACATGAAGGCCATGGTTGTATTTGAACCTATTTATGACCTTAAAGTGCCACAGTGCCTTTATTAATGGACTGGAATATTTAACCATGAAAAAGCCGTGGTCGTCATTTGGGGGTCAAAAAGAACAAGAAAACATTCCCACTCGACCTGTATTTCTTCTACAAGAAATACGGTCGAGTGGGAATGTTTTCTTGTTCTTGTTGGTTTTTCTCCCCCTGTCCCAGGCCTTATATAACTCGAGAGGGGGTAACGGACCGGTTTCGGTGACGTCATTTGGGGGTCGCCAGTGATATCAGTTTCTATGCATACATTGGCCTATGCTGCCCTATCCTACTGCTCTTACTACCCCAGGCACAGAGGTCACAGACGCGCCTCCAGGGGGCAGGCAGAAAACATGGCTGCCGGAGGCCTGTGTTTACATTCTGCCTTTGCTAATGTGGGTCAGCTGCGCACCGCGGCGAATGGCTAGGAGAACCATCATCATGCTTGACAAACTACCTGAAGTGTCACCTATAGGTCTGGGTGCTACTCCAACAGCCCCCTTGTCTTCTACAGAGCTAGCTCAGCCAGGTAACTATAGTAGCATTGAGAGTGATATCTAATCAAAATTCATTCTTCAAATTCGCAAAGCAGGAAATAAAACAAATCTCAATGGGTAGGTCACGTGTTGAAGACGGGGTACATAACTTGATGGCTACAGATTTAAATATGCCCATGGCCTCCTTAGCTGACTCTCTTATGTTTCTGGAATCCATAATGTAAGCACCTTTGGCTTTAATAGTAGACAGCGCAAGAAAGAATTTAGGTTCATGTATACACTGTAAAATTATTCATTACTATGACAGCATTAGTCTGAACATTGGTTCCATTGATAGTGTTTGTTTTGAAATGTGGTTTTTCCAAGCGTTGATGATGGAAATACCTAATGAAGACGCAGAGGCGAGTATTAGGCATAAAAAAACAAAATAGGTTCAAAGTTAGGAGGCTTGGCAGCATCAGAATCTGGTCCATTATTTATTTTATTTTTTTGCAAATTACGAGGACTTTGAACTTGAAATGAAATTAAATCAACTTAATCAACAGAGAAACTAGACCAATTCTATTTTAGGAGAAACAAAATCCCCATGAAATAAGATTTACTGGTGATTATTATCAATTTACATTTTTTACCAGACTTAGTTTCTTGAGTACTGTGAAAGTACTCTGGCCGAGGGGTATGTTGTAGCCTTTATCAGATAATGCTATAAAAGTCAGTCAATGGCACCACATCATAGCAAGAGTCTTGGCTGGGTGCACCATGTAAAACGAAGGACATTTACGTTTTTGTAAAACTTCGAATTAAAAAATAAAAGCTGTAAACGTGGCAAAACATTCTGAGAGTCAACTTGCCATGACTGATCAAGCCACAAACATAGAAAGCATCTTTGAATAATTGAATATATAAGAGCGCATTCCTAGGCTGATTGTTATTAACAATTTTTATTTTTAATGTAACAATTTTCGTTGTAATTTTAAAAAGTAATTTTATCAATCTTACTGTAAAATTGTGATGAATTAGAATACTCAATTATACTGGTGCTCAAATTGACTGTTTTTATGTTAATCGAATCCTTTTGATGAGTTTTTAAAAGACTGTGCTTTTATGGTATTAAATGAATCAAGTGAAAACCGAATAAAGCTGATTTTGATTTGATTTGATCAAGCCACAGTGGCCCGCGGGCATCACATGTCTTCTGTGCCTTGTGAGGCTGGAGTCACACATGGTGGTTTACAGGCAGGATGGATCAGTGATGTTGGCAGGATAATGCTGTGTCCTCAGGTGGACTAACGTATAGGGTCATAGAAACACATATTTATGGGACACATGAAGTCTTTCCTTTCCATAAGATTTGGCAGTGTTATAAGTGCAAAATTACTTGACTTTTTTTCAGTAACTGACTTTGAAGCACTTGGTGCAGTTCACTGATATTGCTTCTCTCCCTAAGGACTGTAAACTGGAGTTTACAATATTGACTATTCTCCCATCACCTTTTGTATGATTGATATTATACCGTAAGTGGCCAAGGATTTGTCCAGACGTGGGTCCCTTGCTCACTGTACCACTGGAACAAGTTACACCTAACTGAAGAGCCCCAAACAGGGTTATACATGTATTCGGTGGCTTGTGTTACAGTTCAAAGAGGACCTGGCCTGGCTGGGTATTATCTGAGGTGGCATGGTGGGCAACAGAATGATAGGTTGAGGTGCTACCCCGAGCAATTGCCAGTGGTTAGACTTATTGCAAGCTTCCTTCCCTCACCTTTTGTGTGTTTAATGTAATGGTCAGTTCAATGTACATAAAAAAAACATTCTTACGACAATTATTGCATTTCCAAAATTTTGCTGAGCAAAACCAATATTACCACCAACTAAAGGAAACTAAATTTGTAGCTTGTGCTGCCCTGGGCTATGGTAACACCTCCATAATTAAATAAAGAACTCACCCTTTTCGTACTGTGGAAGGGTACAGACAATGAATTGCCGATAAACGTTCAAGAAATAGACAAGACACAGGAGAGGTTACAATTCATACATGCAGTACATCTCAGTAGACTTCCAGGTTAGTTTCCCAGAGCTCTTCTCTCTTATGTTCTAAAATATCTGCCATCTAGGGGTGGGCGGAATTTTTAATTCTGCCGGCAGAATAGGAGGAATTAAGTAATTCCTCGTTACTCATGTGATGTGGAATTTTCTAATAAATTCCACTGCTCCACCGGCGGAACTATTCAGCATTGTAATTGTTTTTTTAACAGAGCTGGAAGCGGTAGCCGTCCCACTGTACCTAAAAAACACTGCATATTAAACTTTAATCTGGAGTGATATAAACATAGAGGGGCTGCTGCCTCTTCAGCCCTGTTTAACCTCCTCCAGTACAGTTCATACTCCTCCGTGGTCTTACATAAATATATAAGGGCACTGAGTGTTATGCATTGGACTGGATACCCCTTGGTGCCCTTACATTTGCATACAAGGGCACCTAGAGGTTTGCACTGCACTGCAGTGCAGCCCATACGCTTGTTTGCCCTTACATAAATATGTAAGGGCATTGAGGGTTATGCACTGCACTGGAGTGGATACTTCTCGATGCCCTTATATGCTTATGTAAGGGCACCAAAGCAGATGCACTGCACATTTCGATGCTCACTCTGCCCCTTCGTGGAATTCCGTGGAATCTCGTGGAATTTTAATGTAATTCTGCAGAATTCCATGGAATGAAACCTCGCCAATTCCATCCACCCTGAATCTTAAGTTCATCAATGCACTGGTTTCCCTTGCACTAACTGCCTTACCTCTTCTTAAACAAGTATGTATAGTGGCTGTTTGACAGTTCAAAATGGCGTCATGCTTTGTCATAGACAATCAGATTAATTTAGTCTGTTACATTCCTGAACTGTGCACATTCCCTATCGTTTAAGGATGGCAGAGTTACCTTTATCCTGTTCTTTGGGCTCATGTAAGAGATGGCGGAATAGTTGTGGGAATGGTGCATCTGCCCAAAAATGCTATATGCAGATTTCTTTCTGTCAAATTTGCCATTCTCACACCCCATTTAGTGGTGGGCCTCACCTGGCTCTGCGGATGGACTCCCTTGACCTGGTGCTCCATCTGGCATTCAATCACCAGATCACAGCGGTGGTCACCCCACCCTAACTTGGCAGGGAAACGTGTAAATTGCCTCTATGCTGTGGAAGAAGGAAGCTCCCTGTGTGGCAGGGCTTATGATTAAATGCAGAGTAGGGCCAAGAGAACATGCGCCTTCTTGGCATTCCACTGAGACACAGCGGCACCTCTGCATCGGCGACTCTACTGTAGGCTAAGAGGTCCCTGCCAGGAAGGCGGCGATCTCTTGATCAAATGGGTGATGCTCTGCCAGGAGAGCAGAGAACATATCCTCAGCTGACATGGCAGGCCGCCTCGGCTGACCGCCTGTCTTTAAATGACCACCTTTGTCTTTTTTTTTAAGTGGCGCTTTGCATGCCTAGTTTTGTAGACTTACGCTTATAAACAACATTTTAAAATGGCAAAAGTTGGATAAAGGTTCTCCTGATGAAACTAGCCCAGCCATCCAATCTGTTAATGCTAAATCAATACTGCTCTCAGCCAGCTCTGAAAGAATTTGCCAGACCTGATGTACAAAGATCTGTTGGAATGTGTAGGCATGTATTTTTGTGTGCGCTTTATACTTATGTAGTTGTATTGATATGTACAGTGGTGTGGCTACTTTGTATTTTCCTATTTACTTTTGAATGCATTATTGTGTGTAAACGTAAGAAAGTATTTTCAATATATAAATAGGTGGAAACAACAAACTGAATGGTTTCAATTGGTTTGGTTAGTAGGTGTTTTAATTATCTAACACAATTTACTCTCAGGTGATAAAGGGGCTCAGCTGAATCTAATGGATTTATGCTTCTGACCAGAAGGTCTATGATTGGTGCTTAATCCACTGAGCTATCATTTTTATTGTAAGGTATATCAGGTGTGTCTGACAGGACTGTGCATAGAAGGTAAAGAAGTTAAGGTCGACGTATTTAATATAATTTTTATTGGTATTTTCACAATACAGGATAGGACATACATGACATATAACAAATCACAGTGCTGCGCGGATGTTCTCGCCTGGGCTCACGTCCTTGACTCTGGCTGTAGATTGTTGTTAGGTTTAGGTTTGTAGCGTATCTGTCATTGTTTCTATGCCCCTCTGACTTGCCAGACATTTAACATAAAACATGTAGATATTCGTGGTTGTTCTGTGGTTGTTCTAGGCTATATATATAGGTTCCAACAAATAACATAAAACATAAAACGTAGAAGTGATGGCGCTTGTTTTATGGTTGACCGTCAATCTGGAGGGTAAGTTTGAGTCTACTGCCACTCCAGTCACCCTCCTCTCCAGTCAGTCTAGTCCCCCTAACCCTTCACTATACCGTTCTGCACCAGCTGGCTTTTTCGTGGTCTCCTGCTAGAGGACTCTGATCTCGTTGTTCATGGGGGATCGTATGGGCCTAGGAACTTGTCTAGGGTTGTCCACAACCATCTGTTGGGGTTCTTCCATGGGGCATTTCTTAATGCTGTGTTGTCGGCTCCTCTAAGGAATGTCACCCAGTTCAGCCACCCCTTGAACGTGGCTTTGGCCGTGTCCTTCCATTTGGCAAGCACCGTTTTGGCTGCCGTCGTTAAGAGGAAGTCTAGGAGGTTTCTGTCTTGTTGTGTGGCTATGTCCGCTGTTAGGAACGCCGTGGTGATTGTGGCAAATTCTTCTTTTAGAGTACAGTCTAGGGCCTTATTTATGAATGCGAAGACTTTTTTCCAGAACTTACTAACCTAAGCACAGTGGTATATAAGGTGCGCAAGGTCACCCTTTTCTGAGTCACAGTTCCAGCAGCTGTCGTTTTCTCTAAGTCCTATCGATGCTAGGCGCGCTGGGGTCCAGTATGTTTGGTGCAATAACCAGAATTTTGTCTGTGCTAGCACTGGGGAGATCATGTTTTTCGCTGGGGACGCCCACAGGTTGTATACCTCTTGTTCGGTGAGTGTGGTGTCTAGTTGGGATTCCCAGTAACTGGTGTTCTTGTTGTTAAGCTTTGAGGAGCCGGGACGGAGGAGTTTGTATAAGTGGGACACCTGGTGGCCCACTTTGTTTAGTTTCTACATATACTGGATGATCGAGGGTTTGTGCTTCGTTATTTTTGACTTTGCTATGGCTGTTTTGATTGTGAGGAAGTTGTAGAGTTCTATGTCAGGTAGGTTATGACGTGTTTTAAGGTTGTTGAATGTGCACGGCTCCCCCTCGTCTTCCAAATGAGCAGGAATTGAGATCTCTAGCTTTTTCCATGATTCTATGTCCAGTGGTTTTCCTCTGTATTTAATCTTGGGGTTCGACCATAGGGATTCTCAATTCGAGTATTTGATGCTATGTTCAAGTTTCTGATCTACTTTAAGAAGTGCGTGTCTTGTGTTTTTAAGTATTGTGTTATTCTTTTGTGCCTGCTTGTTAGTGGCGAGGAGAGTCATGGGGTCAGTATTGTTTAGAATGGCCCTCTCAATGGAGAGCCAGGTTGGTGTGTATTTTTGGTTTGGCAATACCCAGTACATACCCTGACTAGCTATGAAGGCGTTTGGAATGTCCTGACGTCCGCCATGTTTAGTCCTCCCAGTCGCTTCTCTAGCTTTAGTTTTGGAAGGCTTATTCTTGTTTTTTTGTCTCGCCATTTTAATTTGTTAATCATTTGGTCTACCTTGCGGTGGAATTCGTCTGAGCGTGAGGGGGAGCATTCCTGCCAGGTAGTTTACCACCGGTGTGATCATCACCTTTATGGTGTCTATTCTCCCCCACCACGTGATAAATTTGGGCGACCAGCCTTCCAAGAGCCCTTTAATCTTTCCTAAGGTTAGTTTCTCGTTATGTTCGAGAGTAATCCTCAGGTCATTTCCAAATTGGATCCCAAGATATTTCACAAACCCGGGTTGCCAGGCTAGCCCTGAGATGCCTATTACCTCTCTGGTTGTGTGTATGTTGAGAGGCATACACTCCGATTTGTCCCTGTTTAGTTTGTACCCGAAGTGGGTAGAGTACACTCCTATGGTGTCCATCAGTGCTATGATGGACGTTTCCGGTTCCTCTGTCATTATGAGTATGTCGTTCGCGTATGCTGCGATTTTAGTTGTGGTGTTGTTGATGGTTACTCCCTTCATACTTCTATTGGCCAAGATGTCTCTAATCAGGGGCTCGAGTGCTAGCAGGAACAGCGCTGGTGATAAGGGGCAACCTTGTCTCGTTCCCTGGTGAAGATTGAATTGGTGTGATATTGACCCATGTATGGATATCTGTGCCTTGGGGGTTTTATAAAGTGCCATTACCTTCCTTATGTAGTTTTCTCCTAGGTTGTATGCTCACACACTCTGTTCTAGGAAATGCCAGGACACTCTGTCAAAGGCTTTCTCAGCGTCTAGTGTGATTGCTACTACCGGGTTGTCAGATTTGGAGGAGTGTTCGATTACAAAGTAAAGAAGTCTTGTGTTATCGTGGGACATGCGTGTTTTCAGGAAGCCTACTTGTGTGTTCTTAATCAGCTGTGGGAGCAGTTTATTTAGCCTAGTGGCTAGGATCTTGGCGTATATCTTGCAAGGGCGACGTATTTAATTGCTCTAAAAAATTTAAAGTTGTAATGAGTTGGCCCAAACAGTGAAATAATTGAATATTTCACGAGCAACAATGTTGGACCGATAGTTCAAAGCAGTCCAGGAAAATGTTTTAATGCCAGACCCAAATTGCACCCAGTGGACAAATGCCGCGAGCAATCCTTGTCCTCTCAAAGGGGGGTTGAAAGCAGGCCCACCAAGGAATATTTATTAAAATATGGGGACAAAAATAATTTTCTGCAAATTTCACTAATTAGATTGACTAACAAACTACATATTTTACATGCATTTCTGAAAGATAGCACGTGAAATATTCCAGTTCCTCACAGTCTTGTATAATAGTTAGCTACATTGTTTCTCTTCAGCAGCATATCCTACTTATGCATTGTTGGATCTGGCACTCTCTGCCGGGCCACCCCAAACTTTTTTCCTTTTCCCTCCATTTTATTTTTACTAAATTCGTTTTTAGGGCTCGCAAGCGAAAAGCCCTTTTGTAGGGGTTTAAAAAATGGACCTGGAAATTCCACACAGCGGTATACAACGGTTACCACGCATTTTTTACAACGCGGTACCGTTACCACGCTACTTTTACCACGCAAGTCGTTACCACGACTTGCGCTGGGGGGCGCTCCAGGATAGTAAATTGTTTAATTTACTATCCAACTCCTTCCCTAGAGTCCACGGGGACTGGAGTTGGAATAGTAAATTAAAAAATTTACTATCCAGCGCCCCTCCACGCAAGTCGTGGTAACGACTTGCGTGGTAAATGTAGCGTGGTAACGGTACGCGTTGTAAAAGTACGCGTGGTACCGTCATACATCCGCAATAGGCCATATGCAGTCACGTAGCTCCGCCTATGGCCTATTGGTGTCTGTTACGCGCACCAAAGCCCATATGTCTTCAATTATCGCGGCCAGACACGGCCGCAATAATTGAAGACAAATGCTCGCAGTGGCGCGCGCACCACTCACAAGCTTCTTTTTTTTTGGGTCCATTTCACGGCAAAGAAACTAAAGAAACAAACGATGACGTCTTTTACATGGTGTGCGCTGAGCCGCGATCTCATAACCCAAGCTCTGCTTGTTTTATAATGTTGCAAACTTTTCAACGTTTGTGAAGCGTGGAGGTTTGTGAAAATCTTTTGGAAAGTTCACAGGTAAGGTACCGTGCGCCTCGCGCCCACCTGCGCCAACACTGTGTGCCAGCTGCGGGCACTGCCCTGTCTCTCCTCCTTAGCTTAAAGTTCTGTGTCTTGCAGACTGCTTGTGGAAAGGGGCCGGGCGCTGCCAGTTACAGTAGTTGCCAGGTCTCGGAGCTCTCTTTGGTGCAGTGAGTTACAGTTAGATTAAACTATTGAGAGGCGCAAAGTTTGTCCGAATATCTGCTGGGACTGACTCGGGCTGGGCTGCCCCACGCCCCTGCGGACCTGCCCTCTCCAGCCCGTTGGACCCCGCAGGAGCCCTGGAGCTGCACACCGCCCTCTACTCGCACCTTGTCAGCATGAAGTCTATGGAGGGAGGTACCATGCGCCTCTCGCTCACAACGTGTGTCAGCTGTGGACACTGCCTTGTCCCTCCTCCTTAGCTTAAAGCTCCGTGTCTTGGCATGCCCCTCGCTCCTCCCTCACGGGTTTCCTTCTGCTCCCTGCCTCTGTCTTGAACTTCACCAACATGTGTCTCCTCTCACTGCGAGAGGTGATCACACGAGGAGCGCTGCTGCCTGTGACTGTGTGCATGAGTGCCTGCACTTGTATTCTAGTGTATATGTGTAGGTGCTTGCATGCATGTGTAAGCATATTTGTGAGCCTCCTGAGTTGATTTGTGTTGTGTTTGTGCCTCTTTTTGCGCACCACCTGTTTTGATAGTTCTGTTTTATGCCTCTGTGTCTGCACATTTTTATGCTGCATTGTATGTTTATGTGCTTTTGTGTATATTTCTGCATTTTTGGATACTTGCATAAGTAGGTACATATTTCTGTGTGGTTGTTTGTATTTGTGCCTCTGTGCTTGCGTACTAAGTGTAATGCTAGTTTATATGTAAGTGCACATGTGTAGTTTTGTGCTCATTTCTCTGCAGGCATGGGTGCCCATTGTGGTGCCTGCTTTGTTTACATATGGCTGTTTGTGTTTGTTTGCGCATTGTTATGCTAGTTTGTGTGTTTATGAGCATGTGTGTGCTTGCATGGATTTTTATGTGTGTGTATTTGCGTGCGTGCTCATGCGTTTATTTGAATGCCTGTTGTGATTGTATGCCGTAGTATGTGTTTGTGCATCGTATTTACGAGTCAAGTGTTTGTGCGGTGTGTTTTGTATGGTATACAACGGTTACCACGCATTTTTTACAACGCGGTACCGTTACCACGCTACTTTTACCACGCAAGTCGTTACCACGACTTGCGCTGGGGGGCGCTCCAGGATAGTAAATTGTTTAATTTACTATCCAACTCCTTCCCTAGAGTCCACGGGGACTGGAGTTGGAATAGTAAATTAAAAAATTTACTATCCAGCGCCCCTCCACGCAAGTCGTGGTAACGACTTGCGTGGTAAAAGTAGCGTGGTAACGGTACGCGTTGTAAAAGTACGCGTGGTACCGTCATACATCCCTTTTTTAGTGCTCGAAAAGATGAGACCCGGAGTCTGTCCTAGGTTTTGATCTTGTGACCTTCTGATCTCATGTTTGTCAGTGGTGAGTGCTCACTGAAAGATGTACTTTCACGTCCTGAATTTATTGTCATTGTGGTTAAGGTGTGAGGTACAGAAGTTTGGAAGACGGCTTTATCTACGTCAGCCATTGTGCGGCCAGTGAGGATGTCACATTAGGAGGCTCGCTCGCTGCTGTAACATGCAGTGATCTGCTCGTCGGAAGGGTGAATCCTGCCAAGGCCGCCACAGCCTTCAATTCTTCTGGGGTCGGTAAATTGTTACCTGCAGCGCCTAGAATTTGCAGAAGTGCGGTATGAATGACTATATTAAAATAAGTGGTTATTATCAATATGTTTCCAGGTCAGCACTCCCTTTCATGAATAATCCTTTTGAGGTAAACAAAGGAAAACTACAACCCCCGAAATTATCTTTTTTATTAAAAGAAGCCCAGGACTAATGATATGGTGCTAAGCATGAATGATGCGGGTTAGCAAAAAGATGTACTTATAGGATGTGTGTTTCGGCTTTACCTACGGTGTGAAACGGGAGATGCATTCGTCTCTTTTCTTTACTGTTTCTAGTGTACTTTTAGTGTCTCGTGTCTTTTGTTCCTGCTCTCGCAGGAGTAAAACGTTTCCACTCACAACTGCTTTAATGGGCTGTTTCGAACTGTTTTACAGCGCCTAGGTACGGGGAGCTATTTATGTAGCGTGGTGGCCGCTGCTGCCCATCTGGGCACCTCTCTTAACCCCTGTTGACCCCAGGGGGTCTCTGCCTTAAACCCCGAGGCCTGGTGCGATCTGCTGGACTCACAACCCCGAGGCCTGGTGCCATGAGACAGCTGTGCTCTGGTTATAACTTTAGCTCCACACTACTCTACAGAAAGAAGCTGGAAGAGTCATGGCATAGTTTGCATTCCTTACGGGCCACGTGACACCCTGTTGCTTCACTCCCCTCTGCCCGCAAGCCAGATCTCCCTGGACGTTCCAGCTGCAGGGGAGGGGGCTCTCTGCCCCTGCAGGCTTCTGCTGTCTCCTGGTCCCTTTCTCCAGTGCTTTCAAGGGAGAATTTACAGTGTATGTACCTGCTGTGAGCTCAACCGCTGGCATTGCTTGCCTTATCAATAATATTGCTGTGCTCCTTAGAAATGCCAGCCCCCTTACCCTGTACTGAAGTCGGGTAGGTGCTCCGCAACTCCCGATACTTACTCCCCAGAATATATGGCACTATCTGTCCCATTGAAGCTATAAAAGCGGCGGTGGCTTTAAAGCATCAGTACTTGTTTCATCTGGAGTATCGCTGATACTGCCCAAGTGAAAGACACCTTTTGAAGCACTTCGCAAAATGTGCATTTACATTAAAACACATCGCCCAAACATAAACACCACAGCAATTAACTATATTTTATTGCCTTGTACTGTATTTAAACACAGAGGGGCAACATATCAGTACCTGTGGGAGCAAGGTCAGTAAGAGGAGGGGATACAGTTAAAAACAACTGTAAACGTAAGGTTAAGCACAAGCCCCTGTAGCGGATGCCTTAGCCCATTTAGTTACCAAACTATCTGTCTGTGTGTCTGTATCTGTGTGTCTGTGTATCTCTGTGTGTCTCAGTCTGTGTGTGCGTGTCTGTCTCTGTGTGTGCGTCTCTCTTTAGGTATACGCCTCTGTCTCTGTGCGTGCGTTTCTGTGTCTGTGTGCATGTCTCTGTCTTGTGTGCTTATCTCTGTCTACGTGTGTTTTTTGCTGTGTGCACGTTTCTGTATCTGTGTCTGTGTGTGCATCTCTATGTGCGTGTTTCTGACTCTCGGTGCACATCTCTGTTTCGGTGTGTGCCTGTCTCTATATGCGTGTATTTCTCTGTGTGTGCGTCTCTATCTCTGTGTGTACGTCTCGATATGTGTATTTGTCTCTGTAAGTACGTCTCTTCTCTGTGTGTGCATCTTTGTTTCTATGCCTGTCTCTGTGTGTGCGTCTCTATGCATGTGTCAGCCTCTATGTGTGCGTGACTGTCTGTGCGTCTCTGTGTGTATGTTTCTATGTGCGTGTCTGTCTCTCTGTGTGCGTTTGTGTGTGTTTGTCTCTATGTGTGTATCGGTGCATGTGTCTCTCTGTATGTTTGTCTCTGTGTATATGTCTACTGTTAGCCTCACTGGCAATGTAAACATGGCATGGGAACGATATAATACACATACTTACTCCACAAATACATACAAACCTGCCATTCCCTGACACACACAGTACACAAACCAGCAAACATATCCTGCTAAATATAAACAATGCCAAATTCTCTAACTCTAACTAATGCGAGACCTGTTGCATTGCAAATGCTTGTTATTGTTCTTAGGACTCTGTGCGTTTACCACTGCTAACCAGTGGTAAAGTGATTGTACTCTCTCTCTTAAACATGGTAAAATTGATTTAAACCTTATTGGCATACACCTGGCTTGTTACGTTTCCATTGTAAATTTCCATATCAGTTCCCTTTCTTCCTGGAATGCAGCACCAAGATACCCTAGGACAGATGCCATGCTTCTACAAAACTCAAATCAAATCAAATTTCAATGTATTATATGTTCCTTGTAGAGTGGTGTATTATATACCCAGACCCTGTAAATTAAATGGCTCTAGT
This sequence comes from Lissotriton helveticus, assembly GCF_964261635.1. Taxonomy (NCBI): domain Eukaryota; kingdom Metazoa; phylum Chordata; class Amphibia; order Caudata; family Salamandridae; genus Lissotriton; species Lissotriton helveticus. The sequence continues at coordinate 1,254,115,721 of NC_136059.1, read as the reverse complement.
AGGCCTCTGTGCTACGCAAACAAATGATGGACGGAATGTTGAATAAATCATACATTCACGCCCAGTTAAGAGATCTGGGTTAAATCCATCGTTCTTTTGCTCACCATGCCACCCCAGTTTAGACCCAGCCATATGCAAATCAATCTTGACCCTGTTCCTTATGGGACCAGTACAGCACGAATTGCCAAGCCAGGTTGTCCCTGAACCGGAAACAAGCATCCTGGGACCGGTTTCGGGGTATTACCCCCTCATAAGCCAGGTGTAACCCATTTGCCAAGCCTTAAACTCCCCTTTTATTGCAGATAAGCCATGTCACCTCTAAGGGTAAGCACTAGGTAGTCCACAGGTCAAGGTACATTGTAGTTAAAAAGGTGGACATGTACTTTTAAGTTTTATATGTCCTTGTAGTAAAAACTCCTAAATGTGTTTTACACTACTGTGAGGCCTATCCATCTAATAGGACAATATTGGTTTGCCCTATTACATTTAACAAGTGCTAACGTTTGATTGGGGACAGATAAGCATTTCATGTTTGGTATCGATGAAATTGTTATTTTAAATCCTCTTTAATGATAAAGCCAGATATGAAATAACATTTGTGCAACTGAATAGGTTGTGCTCTGCCTACACACAAAAGGCTTGTCACCAATGTATTTTCTCTGCAGCCAGCTTGGAGCCAGGGCAAGGGATTCAGGAAATTCCAAGCACTTCAAAGGGAAACCTCTAGAAACTGCTACCACATCAAAGGCGACACCAGGTATAAACATAGGGTCCACAGACCCACTCTTCAGTTCACTTTCTGGATCTGTGGAAGAACTCTCAGAGGACTTCCTGATGCTGTGGCCTGCTGTGCATTCCCCCCAGCCTGAGCGAGTCCTGAACCCCCCAGTGGTGTCCCACCACTCCTGGACCCTTGGTTGTGGTGCTAAAGGCGCTCAGATAGCCAAAATACCAAACTTGGGATGTAGAACATTTTTGGCTTAATACTGCTCAAAGAACTGAGGGAAGACTGGGACCAACCTGCTCGTTGATCAGCCAACGTGCATCACTGGTCAGCCTAACATTGCAGCTACTTCTACTACATTCTTGTCCACAGCAGCAAATCTCGTTCAGCGGTCCTTCACCAAATAGGTATCTGACCTCCTTTAATAATGGTGTACTCCTGTGCACATAGTGCAGCAAGAGGAAGGCTGTGATAGGCATTCTGTTCTGAAGAAATCAGTATAAAAAACACTGGGGCCCAGATTTATTACGGCATTGCATCGCCCTTGTGCCACTAGGTATGCAGACAAAATATCGATATTTAAATATCGATATACAATTATATCGAAGTTTAAATATCGATGGGACAAAATATAGAAGGTGAGTAATATCAATAAATTAAATATCGATATTACTAATATCGAAGTTTTAAATATCGATGTCAGTAATATCGATGTCAGTAATATCGATGTTACTAATATCGATTTTTAAATTATTTTTGTGTATATTATTATGTATTTATTATGTATTTAATGTATTTTTATGTAATGTAATTACATTTTGTATTTTAGTACTGTAGCGTGTTGTGGGTTTATAGGGGAATAGGGTGGGAACTAATTTAATTATGTTAAATTAATTATTAATTAGTAGGAATTATAAATTAATATTTATTAATTGGTAAATATTTTTTATTAATTGGTAATTATTTTTAATTAATTGATTAATTGATAAATATGTTCTGTAGCGGGTTGTGGGTTTATAGGGGAATAGGGTGGGAAGTAATTTAATTATGTTACATTAATTATTAATTAGTAGGAATTATAAATTAATATTTATTAATTGGTAATTATTTTTAATTAATTGGTAATTAATTTTAATTAATTGATTAACTGATAGATATGTTCTGTAGTGGGTTGTGGATTTATAGGGGAATAGGGTGGGAAGTATTTTAATTATGTTGCATTAATTATTAATTATTAGGAATTATAAATTAATATTTATTAATTGCTAAATATTTTTAATTAATTGCTAAATATTTTTAATTAATTGATTAATTGATAATTATGTTTTGTAGTGGGTTGTGGGTTTATAGGGGAATAGGGTGGGAAGTAATTTAAATGTAATTAAGTAATAATGTTCTTTAATTAATTGTTTGGTTAATTATCTAATTGTTAATTAATTATTAATTGTTAATTAAATATTATGAAATGGTATTTTTAATAATTTTTTTAATTACTTATATTATGTTCACATGTTTTTAATAATTATGTATTGGTATTTGTAAATGGTTTATATTTATTTAATAGTTAATATTTTTATTATTTAAAATAAAACATTTATTTATAAGTATGTTATTTTTACCCCTACGCTATCCAACATCTACCCTAATGTTGCACTCTCAGGAGTGGGAATAGTAGTTTTTACCCCTACGCTATCCAACACTTTCCCTACTGTTGCACTCTCTGGAGTGGGAATAGTAATTTTTACCTCTACGCTATCCAACACTTTCACTACTATTGCGCTCTCTGGAGTTGGAATAGTAATTGTTACCCCTGCGCTATCCGACTCTTTCCCTACTGTTGCACTCTCTGGAGTGGGAATAGTAATTGTTACCCCTACGCTATCCAACTCTTTCCCTACTGTTGCACTCTCTGGAGTGGGAATAGTAATTTTTACCCCTACGCTATCCAACTTTTTCCCTACTGTTGCACTCTCTGGAGTGGGAATAGTAATTTTACAACTACGCTATCCAACACTTTCCCTACTGTTGCACTCTCTGGAGTGGGAATAGTAATTTTTACCTCTACGCTATCCAACACTTTCCCTACTGTTGCGTTCTCTGGAGTTGGAATAGTAATTGTTACCCCTACGCTATCCAACACTTTCCCTACTGTTGCACTATCTGGAGTGGGAATAGTAATTTTTACCCCTACTCTATCCAACACTTTCCCTACTGTTGCGCTCTCTGGAGTGGGAATAGTAATTTTTACAACTACGCTATCCAACACTTTCCCTACTGTTGCACTCTCTGGAGTGGGAATAGTAATTTTTACCTCTAAGCTATCCAACACTTTCCCTACTGTTGCATTCTCTGGAGTTGGAATAGTAATTTTTACCCCTACGCTATCCAACACTTTCCCTACTGTTGCACTCTCTGGAGTGGAAATAGTAATTTTAACCCTCCCACTATCCAACACTTTCCCTACTGTTGCGCTCTCTGGAGTGGGAATAGTAATTTTTACCTCTACGCTATCCAACACTTTCCCTACTGTTGCACTCTCTGGAGTGGGAATAGTGAATTTTACCCCTACGCTATCCAACGTTTTCCCTACTGTTGCACCCACTGGAGTGGGAATAGTAATTTTTACCCCTACGCTATCCAACGCTTTCCCTACTGTTGCACTCACTGGAGTGGGAATAGTAATTTTTACCCCTACGCTATCCAACACTTTCCCTACTGTTGCACTCACTGGAGTGGGAATAGTAATTTTAACCCCTACGCTATCCAACGCTTTCCCTACTTTTGCAGTGTCTGGAGTGGGAATAGTAATTTTTACCCCTACGCTATCCAACTTTTTCCCTACTGTTGCACTCTCTGGAGTGGGAATAGTAATTTTTACAACTACGCTATCCAACACTTTCCCTACTGTTGCACTCTCTGGAGTGGGAATAGTAATTTTTACCTCTACGCTATCCAACACTTTCCCTACTGTTGCGTTCTCTGGAGTTGGAATAGTAATTTTTACCCCTACGCTATCCAACACTTTCCCTACTGTTGCACTATCTGGAGTGGGAATAGTAATTTTTACCCCTACTCTATCCAACACTTTCCCTACTGTTGCGCTCTCTGGAGTGGGAATAGTAATTTTTACAACTACGCTATCCAACACTTTCCCTACTGTTGCACTCTCTGGAGTGGGAATAGTAATTTTTACCTCTAAGCTATTCAACACTTTCCCTACTGTTGCGTTGTCTGGAGTTGGAATAGTAATTTTTACCCCTACGCTATCCAACACTTTCCCTACTGTTGCACTCTCTGGAGTGGGAATAGTAATTTTTACAACTACGCTATCCAACACTTTCCCTACTGTTGCACTCTCTGGAGTGGGAATAGTAATTTTTACCTCTACGCTATCCAACACTTTCCCTACTGTTGCGTTCTCTGGAGTTGGAATAGTAATTTTTACCCCTACGCTATCCAACACTTTCCCTACTGTTGCACTCTCTGGAGTGGAAATAGTAATTTTAACCCTCCCACTATCCAACACTTTCCCTACTGTTGCGCTCTCTGGAGTGGGAATAGTAATTTTTACCTCTACGCTATCCAACACTTTCCCTACTGTTGCACTCTCTGGAGTGGGAATAGTAAATTTTACCCCTACGCTATCCAACGTTTTCCCTACTGCTGCACCCACTGGAGTGGGAATAGTAATTTTTACCCCTACGCTATCCAACGCTTTCCCTACTGTTGCACTCACTGGAGTGGGAATAGTAATTTTTACCCCTACGCTATCCAACACTTTCCCTACTGTTGCACTCACTGGAGTGGGAATAGTAATTTTAACCCCTACGCTATCCAACGCTTTCCCTACTTTTGCAGTGTCTGGAGTGGGAATAGTAATTTTTACCCCTACGCTATCCAACACTTTCCCTACTGTTGCGCTCTTTGGAGTTGGAATAGTAATTTTTACCCCTACGCTATCCAACACTTTCCCTACTGTTGCACTCTTTGGAGTGGGAATAGTAATTTTTACCCCTACGCTATCCAAAATGTACTTAATTTTTTTAATTAGTTTTACATTATTTATAATTGTTATTTATATTATTAATTTATGTATATAAATGTATTTGTAATTTATTATATTTTAATTTATTTATAAGTTATTAAAATAAATATTTTAGAGTTAAAATTAATTAAGTATATACTATGTATTATATTTGAATTATTATTAGTTTTTATTACATCATTTATTAATTTAAAATATTATAATATATTTTTAACTATGTTTATTATATTTATAAGTATTATTTTGATAATATTACATTTTATTTACATTTTAAAAAAACCGATATTTTCTAAAAAACGATATTTTTGACATCGATATATTTTTCGATATTTTTGTACTTACCTTTTTAGAGATAGGATCCCGATATTATTGTCCTCGATATTTTTGTTGCGATATTTTTGTACCTCGATATTTTTGTGGTCGATATTATGTCATACAATCGTGCCACGAATGGGAACACAGAGCAATGAAAAACCTAGCATGAGATTTACCAAGCCACACAAGGCCACCTTCTGTGGCCCTTTGTGGCATGATAAATCTGGAGTAATGCAAGGCAGCACAAGTGGATGCAAACCATTATATGAGTGGTGGGTGCATTACATGGGTGGAGCGTGGTTGTCTCCATGCATCCACCAATGTATTCTGAAACATTCCCAGATTTACCAACACTTGTAGACCTTGGTATGCATCAGAGTTGAATACCTCCAACCAGAGGCACAATGACGAGAAATAAATATGTTTCGCCTTGTTGTTTCCTCTTTCTAAGTGTACTGCATTCTTAGAAAGAATCTGCAGTTTTTATTATATTCTATGAGAATATTTCCTATATGACCTCTCAAATTTGGGTATGAGTCAAAACTCTGAGATCACTTTCCAAGTCTACTAGGGATGTTGTCAGATTTGTTTCTGATTTTGCTACTTATTTGGGATTTTAAATATGATTGATTTTAGCTAATTTTCGGTATTACTCTATTGCTAAGAGGCTTCAAGACTGATTTTCATATATCTGTGTCTGAACAGGGGTGGCGAAGTGAGCTAAAGAATGATGATGGATTCAACCCAGATCTATGACTGGGGGTGAGTGGAAAGTTTCAGTGCTCTCTTTGTGTTTGCTTTGTTTGCCCTAAGTTGCCAAGGTATACCCAGAAGTGGGTCCCTAGCTCACTTTGCCACTGGATTCAAGCTAGCCTGGCTGATGAGGAGTGTTGCCCCTAAACCTGTCCCAGGATGCTTGTTTCCGGTCCAGGGAAGACCTGGCTTGGTAGTTCGGTCTGGACTGTTCCCATGAGGCACAGGGTCAAGACTGGCTTTCATATAGCTGGGTCTGAACTGGCGTTGCAAAGTGAGCTAAAGAATGATGATGGATTCAAACCCAGATCCATGACTTGGGGTTAGTGTCGGAAAAGTTTTAGGGCTCCGTCCATCTCCTTGTGTTTGCAAAGATTTATGTATCTGCACTTTACGATTTCTATATTGTACCCCTATGAATTTCATAATATATCATTCTAAATTTCTAATTCCATGTTAGAACTCACTATATGAGCCTGTTCTTACTTAATTGATTGTATTTTTTGTTATGCTGTTTTGCACCTTATCATGGGACACATTGACTTGTGAAATTGAGGGTTATCACTGTGTCTTTTTCTACCCACCTGTGCGCGTGTTGTTGAGATGTCTTTTTGGGGTGTAAGATTTTAGGTGTCCCTCGTGCCAACAAAGCATTGTAATTTATCAATGAGCAGTAAATCTTAGACTAAAACTAAAGCACTGGAAATTAAGCAGGGCATTAATCTGAAGAGCCAAGAGCAATCTAAAGATCTAAGGTGTACCGGCTATGCAGGTGTACTGGCTATGCTTTTAAAAAATAGAGATAAAACAGATACAAAGTTCACAGATGAAATGTCAACTCACAAAATGCTTCCAATTAAAATTAAAATAAAAAATTAAGTCAGATGAGAAGCCCTAATCAGACAGAGTTAGATCTTGTGTATTCCATCAAGAATCTGTTTATAGAAGACCACACTGCTACTATGGAGCCTCTAGATGTTGCACGGGCTATTTGTACATACACTGACAAACACAAATATCCATGCTTATATACTTTTTTATTTACAGAGCCCAGCAACTGGCAGAAATTACATGCAAACAGTGCAGATGAGTAGTATAGCTATAAAAGAGTAAACAATAAAAAAGAGAAAACTGATTGTCTTTATCTAAAAGAAGAGCTTTCCATTCATCCAAAGTCTCCTCACAAGCTGCCCAAAAGGAAAACATTTTTTCAACACAGTTTGTGTTACTAGCGCAGTGGTTGCAAGCAAACATGTCCAGCTTTTTTCTAGCCTCGTATTACCAGCAGCTCTGCCACTTGACCCTCTGGTAATCTCCTTTGCAGAAGAAATGTTCAAGACATCCGCAGATGTGGCCTTTAAACCCACATTAACCCTGCCACGTTATGAAAAAATACCAGCCAGCCTTTGCCTCAAATGTATTGACCTGTTTTCAGATGTGCAATACTGTAAACCTCTGAACAAAATGCAATTGCTAAGCTTCCATACCATCTCTAAGGTCCACAGCTACATATGTATGATAGGAAAGGATCAAACCAAATTGACTAAGTGTATATAGGAGGAAATTACAGCAGAGATCCCAAAGTCAAATTTTATCCGCATAAAAGTTGCTAACTCATTTTTAATAATATAGATCACTTTCAAATTATGGTAGTAGATGTGATCCCTCAAGCAACCATAACTACTAACTAAAAACCCAGGATGATAAACAAGACTTATTCGGGAAACTTTACATCTATAGCACAGCATTCAGAGTCTGTCAATTATGACGTAATCCATGGGAATTAATTTTAAAGCTAGCTGATTATCACCAAGAAGGAAGATATCAGATGGGCATAATTGGGACAAACAATTATTCTTGATTCTGCTGAAAATACTGCTGTAGAAAATTGGTCGACGCTACCACGTCTCCTGGACAGCACTAAATGCAAGAAAAATCCATCATGGCCAATGAGGGCCATTGATTTTTTTTAAAACACTCCCTATGTCTCCTAAGTTGCCAGAAAATGAGGGAATGAGCTGTGGTACCAATCTGAAGGGCCTATGCATCTTTTCATGGAATATCAAAGGCATATGTGTAAAAACGAACAATCTCGATTGGTTAACATTTGTAAAGGAGGAAGATATACTATGCTTCAAAGAGATGTGGGATTTAACAGAGATAACGTTAGACGAGTTCGCAAAGTTCCATAAGCTGGTATAAAAGGGAGCCAGAGGAAGACCATTGGCAGGGCTCTGTGTTTTAGTTTCAACCAGTTTCCTGTCCATACAATCTTTTCAAATGTCTTGCAAGTGAGATTGACTTAATGCACCCCAACATTGGAGTTTAGGGATATCATTAATGTTTACATTCCACCAGGGTACCAGCTTAAGGACAACTGTTTGGTGGCATTTAATAATGTTGCATGATCAATTCATCTCCTTACTACTTACAACCATCATGCAATTTTAAACAGTGGTACTACCTCTGATTGCCTGGCAAATGTGTATGTAAGTTGGGAAGCAATCAGCCTGATTCATGAAAAACGGGATTTGCGAGTCTCAAATAGCGATAAAATGCGACCCGCTATTGAGAACTCGCAAATCTGAATTCATGAAGATTACCGGAAAAAAAATGCGACTCGCACGCGGGCGCAAAATCAGTTAGCGACTAACGATAATCGCAGAATAATCGCTATTTCCGGCTACCTGCGTCGGGAATGCGAATCGCAATCTCGCCCGATCGGGAATGCGACTCGCTATCACGCGCGATCGGGAATGCGAATCGCAATCTCGCGCGATCGGGAAAACGGGAAGTCGCTTTACGAGCACAGTGATGACATCACAACCAGGAAGCAGGCAGTTCCCACCCCCATTCACCACAGTGAGGCAGACCTCGAGGGAGCAAGTTGGAAACCAGCAGCTATTCTGGTGATTGCGAATTTGCTACTACTCTGCTGCCATGTCCGAGGAACCTGTTCCTGGCCCCAGCAACAGCACAGGGCGGAAGAGGAAGCTAAAGTTTTCAGAGCAGGAGCTCGAAAATTTGATAGAAGGGGTGGTGGCCAACCATGACAGACTCTTTGGGATAAACTCCAGGAAGGTCCCGGAGCAAGACAAAAGGAGGATCTGGCTGGGAATAGCCTCCAGTGTGAACTCCGTGGGTGTGGCCGATAGGTCACTGGAGGAGCTCAAGATGCGATGGTATGACCTCCGAGGTCGTGCCAAGGAGAGGGTGGCGGAGCGCCTTGGAGAGGCATCGGGCACTGGAGGTGGCGGACCTACAGTCCCTCCCAACACACCCTTGGAGGACCAGATGGAGAACACCCTTGAGAGGGAGGCGTGCGTTGGCGTCACACTTCTGGACTCCTCCCGCCCCACCCAAGACACCCAAGGTAAGTGGCATGCGACCCTGTCCCCTATGACCGTCCCTGACCAAATAGGCTCACATAATGTCCCTTAGTCATGCCTTTTTTGCGCATCGGGAAATGCCCTGAAGCATTGTGGGAGATGTAGTATGTCCACAATGTAGTAGTACCACAATGCAGCCAGACAGGTTCCAAAGTACGCAAATCCACAGCCATCCAGGGAATGTCACCCAGTATGCATGTAACATCAGCACGTCTGACAGTCACATGCAACTAATGAGTATCCACTTACCCTCACAGGTGGCGCAGAAAGCAGCGACAGTGAAAGGCTGCAAATAGATGAGGAGGCCCAGGAGGAGGATTTTCCACCGCAAACCCAGGCACCAGCCCCTGCCGCTGCAACAACACCAGCAGCCAGGCCCCCCACCGTTGTGGCCCCTGCATCTGCCGTTCCACCCATAGCCAAAGCCAGGCCCCCCACCGTTGTGGCCCCTGCATCTACCGTTCCACCCACAGCCAAAGCCAGGCACCCCACTGTTGTGGCCCCTGCATCTGCCGTTCCACCCACAGCCAAAGCCAGGCACCCCACTAATGTGCCTCCAGTCCCTGCCGCACCAGCAACGCCTGCTGTGACACCACCTGCAGCTGGTGCTACGACATCTGGGCCTGCGACAGCGCCAACACAGCGGCCAGCCACAGTGACAGGCCAGCAGAGCAGGCGTGGGAGTTCTCGCCATCACACCACTGCTGCAATCAGCAGGAGGGGCAATGGACAGAGACATGCCTGTTTGAGCGTAGAAAGACGCATGTTGAGGATCCATCAGCGCCAGTCACAGCAGCAAGGTGCCATTCAGCTCCAGCTACACAAGATTGGGCGCAATGTGGCCGGAGTGGGAGACCGCATGGACCGCATGACGGCGGCCATGGGCCGCATGACTGCAGCCATGGAGGCAAACACTGCTGCGATGATTAAGCAGCGCAGTGCAGCAAGCCGGCGCCACCACCAGCTCATGAGCCGGCTGGCCTCCTACAGCAGGTCTAATTATGTGGCTGCAAATGCCACCTCACAGTTGTCGCGGCGGTCACTCACACAGCAGCACCAACTTGTACAGTGCTGTGAGGACATCACCAGGGTCCTGGAGCACCTCACCACGGCGGTAACGGCACTACACCCTCCTGCTCTACCTGCCACTGTAGGGGGTGACGATGGCAGTGAGGGGGCTTCCAGCGTCAGCAGCCAATCTGCCACACTAGTCCCGCCACTTAGGCGCAGCACCAGGGCAACGCCAGGTACAGGTGCCCCGGAAGAGGAAGAGCCTCAGAGGCGCTTGGGCATAACGCGCAGGAGGCGCAATTGACTCTTTCAGACAATCACTGGCACAGGCTGACTATAAGCCTGCCCTGTCCTTTCACACTGCAGTATGAAGGAATACTGTTAGTAGTAAATAGTTGTACTGATTACCTTTTTTTTGTGAATGAAACAAATATATTTATTTTGCAGCACACATTAGCGTTGTGTAATCATTACATTTTGCATGCAATTGTGATTTGTGGGGTGAGGGAAGAGGGTGGGCTAGAAATTGTTCTCTGTGATGTGGTTGCGACGTCTGTGGCCTTCAGCTGGGTTCTCCCCGCGTGCATGGTGCGCATGTGCTGGTGGCCGGTCGTCCCCTTCTGATTCACTGCCTGAGATGTCAACAGGTATCCGGCGCTTGGTTGCAATGTTATGAAGCATTGCACAGACAGCCACAATGCGGCAGCACACAGCAGGACTGTAATACATGGCCCCACCTGTCTTGTGCAGTATACGGAACCTGCTCTTGAGCAGCCCAAATGTCCTTTCTATACAGTTCCTTGTCCGGATGTGCGCAACATTGTAGCGCCGTGGCTGAGGTGTGGCAGGGTTGAGGTAAGGGGTCAGGAGGTATTCCCGTAGGGCGTAGCCACTGTCACCTGAATGAGAGGAGCAGATGTTGATTGCCTGTGCAGCGCAGTTACTTCATAGCAATGTGACATTGTCGACAAAGTGTACTTACCAAGTAGGTGTCCTTCCCCAAACTCTCCCCTGAGCAGTCGTGTGTGGAGTCCGCTGTGCCTGAAGATAAAGGAGTCATGGGTACTCCCTGGGTACTGGGCGACAATGTCAGTGATGATGGTCTTGGCATTGCAGACCATCTGTATGTTGAGGGAGTGGTAGGACTTTCTGTTGCGGAACATATACTCCGTGGCAGCTGGTGGGCAGATGGCGACGTGGGTACAGTCTATGCAGCCGAGGACATGGGGAAAATGGGCTACATTGTAAAATTGTAGTTTTGTCAGGTCCAATTCCTGTTGGCTCGTGGGAAATGTGATGTGACGGTGGAGCTGGGTGAGCATGGCGTCAACGAAAGTGTGGAGGCAGCGTGACATGGTGGGCTGGGATATCCCCCCCAGCAGCCGCTACTATGCCCTGGAAACTCCCGGAGGCCAGGAGGTGCAGGCTACACAATACCTGCACATGTGTAGGCACCGAATTGTTTCGCCTTGTTGGGTGCTGCATGAGGGGGTCAAGTTCATGTATCAGCCAGATGATCATTTCCCCATTCAGCCTGTATTTAGCATATATCTGTTCTCTGGTTTGGCCCAGCAAGGTGACCCGCTGCCGGTAAATCCTTTCCTGCCTCATGCGTCTCCTCCGTGCTGCTCGCTGTAGCCTTCGCCGCCTCACCACCATGTACATTCCTGGCATTGTGGAACGCCTAATGCTGCTGCTGAATGTCCTTATGTGTGATTGGTCAGGCCTGAACCTGTTGGAGATTGGCCAACGGTTTTTCAAATTTTACTTAATCATGGCTTTTATGGTTACCACCTGCTTTGAGTTGTCCTTAATTTGCGCCGCGCAAACTGCGATTTTGGGGTTTTTCGCAATTGTATATTTTTCATGAATGCCGATTGAGAATATATTGCGTTTCGCTATTTATTTCGCAGATTCTGTGGTTGGTCGCTATTTCCGTATCGCTAATGCTCGACTACCGGGAATCTGCGACTATTATAGCGTAATCGCTATTATGTGTTAGCGTATTCGCTATTATGTGTTAGCGAAATCGCTATTTTGTTCTTGAATGCCAATTCCGTAAATTGCACCCGCAATTGCATTTTCGCTGCGATTGCGGGCGCTATTTCGCTTCATGAATCAGGCTGTATGTCTTAATTAATGTAGAGGCATGTAGTAGAGTGATTGAGCTGGAGATAAAGAATAGGCCAGAGAGATGATTATAATCCTTTATTATTAAGCTTTGTATTTGACTGTTTCATGGTCAATTTGTCGTATAATCATATACTGAATTACCCATTGGATCTATTATTGAGATCAAATAGAAGGTCTATACCGAGGAATCAGGAAACGTATAATAATTACTTCCTGACAATAATGGCAACATTAGCTGTCAGTATAGAAACAATCTTAGTAGCCAAACTGGATGAGGAAATGGAAATTCTTGACTCCTTTCAAACAATGATAGGGAAGATTACACCTGTCTAGTAAGAAAATAAACTATTGAGAGGCAATAACAGAAAGGTAAACAACATTATTGAACAGTTCAATGCAGAATGCTGGGTAAAAAGCCTCTGTTCTGCACTGGTCAATCAATGGTGTTTGGGCAGGGCCGAAGGTCACTTTTTGCACTTGAGCAGAAGCTTCAAGAATTAATAATAAAGAAAAAGAGAGCAGTTCAAACTAGATTTTGGACGTAACTTCTTGACGCTGCAAAATCAAACAATGCCAGATGTGTGTGTGACAGAATGTGCAAAATCACAAAAATAGAGCATTACAGCATATGTACAACCAAGATCTTGATACAGGCCTGGACACACGTCAAAGATTATAAACTCAGACAATATGGAAAGTGCATCTAATAAAGTGTTACGCCCTTCCTGACCAAGTAAAAGCAATAAGAGAAAACAAGCCCAACAAAGATTCCTGCCCAAATTTGGTCTCTGTGGAATTCTTCTTAGTAGACTCAGAATTGTGGGCAGATACTCTTACCAAAATCTAGAATGCAGCATTTATGTGAAATTGTATTCCAATTTCCTGGTGCTCTGCCATTATAGTTGCACTGCATAAAAACAGGAAGCCACATGAACCCGTCTCATTGCAGATCCATTTCCTATTTGGAGGGGTTGGAAAATCTGATGTTGAGGCCCCTAAACCATTTACAATGTACAGTAGATGCAAACTGCATCTTAACTAATGCCCAAGAAGGATTTGGAAAGGAATTTGAAACCATTGAGTGGGCATGTAGCCTTCACCTAATATTTATTAAATAAGCTAATAACAAGTAAAGCCACTATACCTTACTTTCATTTATTCAAAGTATGCTTATGACTTGGTGTGTAGAATCAGGTTTTGAAATACTCTTTTTCACCTGGGAATTGACCCAACCCTATTAAGAGCAATAGGAGGTCTCCATAATACAAACACTGCTCAGGTCTATTTTAGGCCTAATCGATAATGTAGTGCCTCTTTCTCAGTTCCATCTGGAGTACGCCAAGGCCATGTATTAGCCCCCTTTTATTTAGCCTAATTATAAACTTTAAAATTCAGTTATCATGTCCCTAAGCTGCTTGGTATCGAAGTGCCAAGTTTGCTATATTCAGATGATGTAGTTTTACTATCCCTGACAGAACACTCATGATATGATAGAGAAATTCTATATTTATTGCAGGAAGAAGGATGTGTCCATTCATGTGCATAAAACCAAGATCATGCTGAAAAAAACTGTCCTACCTCTAAAAAGATCAGTTGAAATAAACCGTGTGCCACTTGAAAGGGTAGATCACTTTGACCATGTAGGCATGCATTTTCACTGTATTCTCAATTGGCGCATGCATGGGAGAGTAAGAAGAACTTTATTGTTCAATTAATTTAAATCTTTACAATAAGAAAACACTCTGATAATAAAAAGAGATTTGGTAATACAAAAGTTAAAATGTTTGACGGAGCATAATTACATAGAGCCAAGGTGATACCGGATCTAATTTTTCTTAATTTTCTTGACAGCATGTGGTTTCTGTAAAAGAAAATGTGCCATGAAGGCCAGAGTAACTTTGTTGCTAAAAAGAAGCCATACCGTTAAAATACAGAAAAAGAAACGGACAAGGCACAAGACCAGAAAAGTCTAACTGGCCGATCCACTAACTTAAGGGCTCAACCTAAAAGGAGGATGGGCCCTACATGGAGAGGGGAGGACACTGTGGTAACTCGGCTAAATATTCGGGGCCATGAAGTGAAGTGGGTAGCCAGTAAACCACACAGGGCCGCTAACATGTTGGTCCAGAGAAAAAAAGGTGGCGTCTGACTGCATTTATGAGTAGGCAGAGACGCAGTGCAATAAGATGGAGATTTGGTTACTGGCTCTCCCACTGTGTTAACCTTTTTGCCGCTCTTTTGAGGAACTTGGTGAATTGGATATTGAGCATCTGGTTCTCTGGGTTCATGGCTGCTAAGACGGCTTAGCGGCAGGAGCAAACACCAAGTTTATTCAATTTGCCCCGTAGTAGCAACGTTCCGTCGTCGAGTATGGCAGGGCAAACGCACACAACATGCTCATTCGACTCTGTAGTACACCCACACCCCCTGCACATTGTATTATCATTTGAGCGGCACCAATCTGGTAGCTGGTGCAAGAAAGGCCCTTCACCTATCCTGAGGGCTAGAAATCTTTTTTCCATGCTACTCCATAGGTGCACAATCGACATGGCGATGCGGTCCCTGGCTTTAACCCTGTTAAAACCATCCAGGCATGTTTGTGTTTTGTCAGTTGTGCCCTGTCAGAGTGAAAGGACCAGAGCCAGACTCTTTTATAAATGTACGTTTTAAGGGCCTGCTAGGATAGGTTAATTCCCTACATTTCTAGTCACGACCAGCATTTGCAGTGAGTGTTCTAAATAGCAGCGGTGTTTTCAACTCACTTGGCTGGTTGATATTTCTTGCAACAGTATAACCTTCAGGCTTCCTTCACTTGAAGTGCGCAGTTTGTTGCACAGCTTGATAAAAGCGCTGGCCCCAACCCCTTGATGGTCTAGGAGGCCGAACTCGAGTCTTATTTTTATCTTGTTCACCAGACAGTAGTCTTTCCCCAGCTTAATCTCCTGGCCATAAGATAAGTAGTTGAAGGGTTTTGGCCTTCATGACAGTTAAAAGAGGGGACACACTTGGGCCGGATAACTGCCTCCCAAGTTTTGTAAGTGCTACCTTGATTTACAGAGCCTTTGCCCTGACCACTTCCCTCTGTTTGGAGAAAGTGCCCCTTGAGTTCACATATATCCCCAGATATTTTTAAGAGGCGGTACTTTCGATGCTTGTGCCATTGAAACGCTACCATCCACTAAGCAGCTTCCTTTTCCTAAAGGTTATTGTTTTTGTCTTTGATAGATTTAATTCCAGCTCGTTGCAGATTGTGTAGGAGAGCAGCTGGTCGAGAAGCCTCTGCAAGTCAACCCTTGTGTGGCTGAGCAAGACGAGATCATCTGCATATAGCAGGTTGCTTACGTGGGTACCACCAAGTTTTCGAAGATGGGAATTAACTCCATCTAGTAGCTATGTTAAATCTGGGATGAAGAGGTTAAAAAGAAGGGTGCCAACACGCACCCTTGTTTTACCCCACAGGATGTTTGTACTTTCCTTGGGATGTGGGATCCGACTCCCAATTTTAGACGGATCCAGGTGTTAGAGTGAAGCTGGATTATGGCCTTTAGGAGCGTGGTGGGGATCCCCTATTTTTGCCATAGAAGACCCCTGGGCACATGGTCAAAGGCTGCCTTGAAGTCGACAAAGCAACAATGGAGTGGCATTCTTGAGGTCGATGCTTTCTCTGTTAGTACTGATAGAGCGAGCAGGTTTGTTGTGATTCCTGGTTTTGCCACGAAGTTAGTCTGGTTAAAGAGTAAGGGGTGATTGTCGGTGGCCCAGGACGACAGCTCTTCAAGCAAAAGACTAGCGTAGTATTTGGATTCAACGTCCAAAAGGGCTATCATCCAGTAATGTTAGGGTCAGCTCTCCTTTAAAGGTTGGATGGATTGTGGCTCCATGCCAGGACTCTGGAAATTGCTGGCTGGACCAACAATAGGTTAATAGGGGTGCCAGATGTTTAGCCTACAAGTCGATGTCCACCTTGTACCAAACCTGAGGTAAGCCATTTGGCCCGGAGGCCCCATCTGACTGGCTGTTGCTTTTAATTCATGCCATTCGGGTTATCAGTGCTGCGGGTCTCATTAATCCTGATAATACCAAGCCAATTCTTATACTGGGAAGGAAACAAGCTATGTGTGGGAGGGTATGCTCAGACGTGAGTCCCTTGCTCATTGCACCATCAGGATTCAAGCAAGCCGGGCCGAAGAAGGCTGTGATGCCAGAAACCGGTCCCCGGAAGCTTGTTTCCTTCCCAGTATAAGAATTGGCTTGGTAGTTTGGTTTGCCCTGTTCCCAGCATGCACTGGGACAGGAACAGACTAATTTGCATATAGCCAAGTTCTGAGCTGGGATGGTGCATTGAGCTAAAAAACGGTGATGGATTAAAACCACGATCTCTTGACTTGGTAAGAGTATTCTGCATCATTCAGAAACTCTGTCCATCACCACCCCCTTTTCCAAAATCGGTTTTATCCACACTATGTGTGGGAGGGTATGCTCAGACGTGAGTCCCTTGCTCATTGCACCATCAGGATTCAAGCAAGCCGGGCCGAAGAAGGCTGTGATGCCAGAAACCGGTCCCCGGAAGCTTGTTTCCTTCCCAGTATAAGAATTGGCTTGGTAGTTTGGTTTGCCCTGTTCCCAGCATGCACTGGGACAGGAACAGACTAATTTGTATATAGCCAAGTTCTGAGCTGGGATGGTGCATTGAGCTAAAAAACGGTGATGGATTAAAACCACGATCTCGTGACTTGGTAAGAGTATTCTGCATCATTCAGAAACTCTGTCCATCACCACCCCCCTTTTCCAAAATCGGTTTTATCCACACTATGTGTGGGAGGGTATGCTCAGACGTGAGTCCCTTGCTCATTGCACCATCAGGATTCAAGCAAGCCGGGCCGAAGAAGGCTGTGATGCCAGAAACCGGTCCCCGGAAGCTTGTTTCCTTCCCAGTATAAGAATTGGCTTGGTAGTTTGGTTTGCCCTGTTCCTAGCATGCACTGGGACAGGAACAGACTAATTTGCATATAGCCAAGTTCTGAGCTGGGATGGTGCATTGAGCTAAAAAACGGTGATGGATTAAAACCACGATCTCTTGACTTGGTAAGAGTATTCTGCATCATTCAGAAACTCTGTCCATCACCACCCCCCTTTTCCAAAATCGGTTTTATCCACACTATGTGTGGGAGGGTATGCTCAGACGTGAGTCCCTTGCTCATTGCACCATCAGGATTCAAGCAAGCCGGGCCGAAGAAGGCTGTGATGCCAGACACCGGTCCCGGAAGCTTGTTTCCTTCCCAGGATAAGAATTGGCTTGGTAGTTTGGTTTGCCCTGTTCCCAGCATGCACTGGGACAGGAACAGACTCATTTGCATATAGACAAGTTCTGAGCTGGGATGGTGCATTGAGCTAAAAAACGGTGATGGATTAAAACCACGATCTCTTGACTTGGTAAGAGTATTCTGCATCATTCAGAAACTCTGTCCATCACCACCCCCCTTTTCCAAAATCGGTTTTATCCACACTATGTGTGGGAGGGTATGCTCAGACGTGAGTCCCTTGCTCATTGCACCATCAGGATTCAAGCAAGCCGGGCCGAAGAAGGCTGTGATGCCAGAAACCGGTCCCCGGAAGCTTGTTTCCTTCCCAGGATAAGAATTGGCTTGGTAGTTTGGTTTGCCCTGTTCCCAGCATGCACTGGGACAGGAACAGACTAATTTGCATATAGCCAAGTTCTGAGCTGGGATGGTGCATTGAGCTAAAAAACGGTGATGGATTAAAACCACGATCTCTTGACTTGGTAAGAGTATTCTGCATCATTCAGAAACTCTGTCCATCACCACCCCCCTTTTCCAAAATCGGTTTTATCCACACTATGTGTGGGAGGGTATGCTCAGACGTGAGTCCCTTGCTCATTGCACCATCAGGATTCAAGCAAGCCGGGCCGAAGAAGGCTGTGATGCCAGAAACCGGTCCCCGGAAGCTTGTTTCCTTCCCAGTATAAGAATTGGCTTGGTAGTTTGGTTTGCCCTGTTCCCAGCATGCACTGGGACAGGAACAGACTAATTTGCATATAGCCAAGTTCTGAGCTGGGATGGTGCATTGAGCTAAAAAACGGTGATGGATTAAAACCACGATCTCTTGACTTGGTAAGAGTATTCTGCATCATTCAGAAACTCTGTCCATCACCACCCCCCTTTTCCAAAATCGGTTTTATCCACACTATGTGTGGGAGGGTATGCTCAGACGTGAGTCCCTTGCTCATTGCACCATCAGGATTCAAGCAAGCCGGGCCGAAGAAGGCTGTGATGACAGAAACCGGTCCCCGGAAGCTTGTTTCCTTCCCAGGATAAGAATTGGCTTGGTAGTTTGGTTTGCCCTGTTCCCAGCATGCACTGGGACAGGAACAGACTAATTTGCATATAGCCAAGTTCTGAGCTGGGATGGTGCATTGAGCTAAAAACGGTGATGGATTAAAACCACGATCTCTTGACTTGGTAAGAGTATTCTGCATCATTCAGAAACTCTGTCCATCACCACCCCCCTTTTCCAAAATCGGTTTTATCCACACTATGTGTGGGAGGGTATGCTCAGACGTGAGTCCCTTGCTCATTGCACCATCAGGATTCAAGCAAGCCGGGCCGAAGAAGGCTGTGATGCCAGAAACCGGTCCCCGGAAGCTTGTTTCCTTCCCAGTATAAGAATTGGCTTGGTAGTTTGGTTTGCCCTGTTCCCAGCATGCACTGGGACAGGAACAGACTAATTTGCATATAGCCAAGTTCTGAGCTGGGATGGTGCATTGAGCTAAAAAACGGTGATGGATTGAAACCACGATCTCTTGACTTGGTAAGAGTATTCTGCATCATTCAGAAACTCTGTCCATCACCACCCCCCTTTTCCAAAATCGGTTTTATCCACACTATGTGTGGGAGGGTATGCTCAGACGTGAGTCCCTTGCTCTTTGCACCATCAGGATTCAAGCAAGCCGGGCCGAAGAAGGCTGTGATGCCAGAAACCGGTCCCCGGAAGCTTGTTTCCTTCCCAGTATAAGAATTGGCTTGGTAGTTTGGTTTGCCCTGTTCCCAGCATGCACTGGGACAGGAACAGACTAATTTGCATATAGCCAAGTTCTGAGCTGGGATGGTGCATTGAGCTAAAAAACAGTGATGGATTAAATTCACGATCTCTTGACTTGGTAAGAGTATTCTGCATCATTCAGAAACTCTGTCCATCACCACCCCCCTTTTCCAAAATCGGAACTAAGACTGACGCAGGATTTTCTTGCATTCAGGAAATTACTGAAAACTTGATTATTCCAGCTATAATACTCAACCTGGTGGTCATAGCGCACAGTTAATGTAGTCATCACGCCTCAGCGTCGGGACACTCAAATGAGTGGCTGCGCGCTTTACAAATATCCATTTAACATAACATAATATAACTTGTTAGGGTGTCTGTTTCCACGACTGTTGTACAACCAAGAGTATGAGGGGTCCAGTTATGGACAGGGATCTGGGGTATGGATGCTGAATGCCCGGGAGGCAAGGTGCGTTACACTGACGTAGAGGGCATTAAAATCCCCTCCGGATTCGGGGAGTCTATGGTGGGTTCTGTACTGGGTTTCTTACGGTGTTTTGCTGATTCTTTCCGTACTCTTCTTGACTTCATCATGCAGTGGTTGTAGCTATAACTGAGGCTGGTTGCGCCTACTTCTCCCACTTGCTATGTACAAACCTGGGCGCCCTTGATGCTGTCCTTAGTGGTGCCCTTGATACAGCCTTTGCCTTCGCTTCCTCGTACGGTAGCTCTTGATGAAAAGGATAAGTCTTCTACTCAGTAGGCTATGGGAGCTATGGCGGTGACTGTCTGGTGAATGATTAGCGCTGGAGTGAATCTCAGGTGGTTAAGTGTTGAGTTAGTGTGGTTGTGCTCTGAAACGGAACATTGGTGTAAGTTGTGTCCCGGGGCCTGTCACTCTCTTAACTATGGAGGACCCAACTGAAGATGGAGCTTGCCTGCTGCTACTGTCTTCTGGCCCTCCGGTGCACCACCAATGGTCCTCAATGATTCCCAGGCGGTTTAAGGGAGGTCGGTCTAGATTGTAGAGGAGTAGGCACCCCCTTTAACTCCTTGGCTCCTTAACTATTTGGCCTCGCTTTGGTCCAACTGGCCCCTCCGTGCAGCGGGAAGGGGGTGGGGGTTTGGCTGGGCTGACCGCAGGGTTCTGCAGGGGCTGGATTGGCTGCAAAAACCAGTCCCTCCAACTGCCACATGGAGCAAGCTTAAAAGGAGTGATGCCCCTCTCCTCCGATGGCTGGCCTCCGTTTAAGAAGCCAACCAATGGAGAAGCCCCCTCTAAGAATCATAAAATCTTCGGCTCCGCCCACTGCTATCGACCTAAAAAACTTATAAGATAATGATTTCCCTAATGTGAACTGCATACCATACCAATGAGGCAATACTGAAACATAACAATTGATAGGAGTACAAGTTTTAGGGCAGTCTTATAATTCCTGAAATATTTTGCGACAGCAAATGTTTTCAGATAATATCTCTGCAGTCCGCAATAGAACCTGCAGAAAAGGATAAAGTGCATAGTCATCTGTTTTGAGATGCCGTTGCATGGGCACTGGATCCTATCGCTGGGTCGCTCTTTCACGACCAGAAAGGATACTAAAAAGTTTAATATATCTATACACTACCTGGTCAAAACAAATCGGTGCTGGTGTGTGAAGCCATGATCAGATATTATTGAAAGCCTTCCTCAGAGGGATTTGACATATACAGTACAACCATAGGTTTTATGCCCTCACTCATCGTCCTATTCTCTGACAGTTTGCCTAAATATAGGGCTTTAATTTCTTTCTTATGCAAGGCCAACACACTATGGGAGATGTAATCATAGTTGGGCAATGCAACTCACTAAGGGTAACATTAATGTGGGTACCTAGGGAATGTTAAAGGCATGATCAAGGGCTAAGCAATCCATGATGATATATCATGTATAGGACGTTTAGGGTTTGGCCCAAATTGACCACCAAAGCAAAATAGGCTTAAGTGTAGGTAAATCTTCAAGATAGGTTAGCCTGACTTCTTTAAGGGTGATATATGTCAGAGTAGTGGAAGGGATACTTAACAAACGTTTGTTGAAGGCATTCTCTTCAGCCTGTGAAGGGCACACGGTGCATGGCCGCAGATGCCTCCTCCATACATAGCAACTGATAATGCTTTGTCTTTAAATATGTTAATCATTTATCTGATAGGGTGACTACCATGCATACTAGATAATCTAAATACGGCCTTGGAAGTCTTGCTTATTTTTTATCTAAGGTTTGCTACATGATTTTCCCATGAACCATTGCTAGCACATAATATGATCAGATAATTAAACATGTTAACCCTCACCATAGGGAAGCCTTTTATGAAATGGACTCTACATTTCAGGGCGTTTTCCCATTGATCACCATGAATGTCTTAGTGCTATTAATCTTCAGTTTCTTCCCATCCATAAAATTAACTAACGTGTCCATCAGCCTCTGCAGGCCGATGGTAGTTCTTGACATCAGTACAGCATCGTCTGCATAAAGTAGCACAGGAACCGAAAGACCGGCAACTATGGGTGCATCTTCAGAGATTACCATTCAATTTGGGATGCACAAATTGTCACAGCTCTGTAATTGTACGCAAGGGGGTAGAGAAACAATATTCCTTTTTATGCTCTTATGTTCTTAAACTGATGGCCTAAGAGGGAAGTGGCTTTTCTCTTTAGTTCAGAACAATGGGGTAGGCAGTATCCTGGCGCTGTACCATTATGTCACAGGACTGTCGACGTCTCACTTGTTTTCGCAAGTCGCTTCTTTTTTATGGTCTGCACGGTTCATGCCAAGGAAAGAATAGTAATGGGTATTCCTTTTTAAGTATGGATGCCACATCCATGCAATCATTTTATTATGTTTCTTTTTAATTGAGTGTCATAGAGTTGGTTGGAACTGTATATCTTTACTTGTACATATTATGTAGCTGTTGTAAACTGGTATTTATTTATGGTATGGCTAAAGCTGAAAACATTACATTTTTACTACAGTGTAAAGCAATAGTAATCTGCCAGTTTAGAAGCAAACCCATAGACTACAATGTCCATAGTGCATATAGGACACATGTTAATATTATATTGCTCACCTTAATCAAACATGTAGAGAAAGGGAGCTTCCTCATTTGAATACAATCTACACATCCCTAACTAATCCAGGTTGCAGAGATTATTGGTGGTGAGCCAAAGGCTGGTATCTTCAGGATCTTCGAGGCAAGTTATGGGATGATTTGGTCTAAATGAAGTGGCCACCGAGCAGCTGCTGGATTTTAGGTATAGACTTATCAACTGTGGTCCTGAAATGCGGGGAGGGAGGTAGGTACAAATTAATGATGATAGTCAAAAAGCCATGAGAGGCTGTGGGATAAGAAGGAGAGAAATTAGTTCAGCTACTAAGAGTGTATAGAGAGTGAATGTGGAGGGAATAACAGGAGAATCAGATAGAAGATGGTGATTTTGGAATATTTAGGAGAAAAAGGTTGCAAGGCCATTGGCTATGAGTGTTGACTGCATAATAGATGGATTTCATAGTCATGGGGCGATTAAAGTGTTGTTTTTAAACACAGGCAATTTCCTAAAACACAAATTGTGGGCTATAATCCAAGGTTGAACATGAGGAGTGGAGGCTACTGGGGTGTAAAAAGTGTATGACGCTTTCAAAGCAGAATGGGGAACAAAGTTGGATTAGTCAATTGAGTCTAGGAGCGGTATAATTTCCTCAACATTAATGTCTATGGTAATATTCAGTGGAATTTGAGAACTCTTGGACTATAAAGGAATGCAAGTTTCAGATGGGGGTATTTATATAGTAGTAGGTATCCCTTTTTAATATTTGTCTCTAGTTCCAGCCAAAGGTGTCTTATGAGTTCTCTAGTTTTCAAGCAAGTTAGAATATTTCAGCAAATTCCTCTCCACTTCAAAATATATTTAATTCATCTAAAACATATTCCAGTTTTGTCGAAGAATATTAGGATGCCCCAGTACAGCAATTATTTTTAATAGGTGCCAGGGGTTGCAAATGTTCTCCCAGCCACTTGCTAGCCACTAAATGACTGGCATCTCATTTATAGGCTGGCAGAAGACAGTGCATTATCCCTCTGGTTTGGTAGAGGCCCTTGTCTCCAACCACTCCCCATCACAGAGGGCTGAATCCTCCATATGGAAATTTCCACTGGATTGATAAGAACCTCTTTTCCAAAAGTGCATTTGCCATTTTGTTGGATTGGATTTGAAGGATCAGCTGATGGTACGTGGAGTAGAGAGCACGCCCATTCTGGCATGCTAAACTGCTTTTCAAAGATCCTATCAATTGAGTTAGGACCCTTGATAATATGTTCTATGAAATTACTAGATTTACTTGTCAATTCATACCCCAGTGAACTTTTTCCAACATTGCACTTGCATCACTGAAATGCTGCTAGTCTTGTTGATGACCCTCTAGTGATAAAAGATTGAAACACGATTGACAACCATAATAATGTGAACATAAGACTTGATGGACTGTTTGCCCCTCAGGACCAGAGAAATGCTCTGAATGCTATTGCTTTATATTAATTCATTGTCATATGCTTTGTACATACTGGTCCAAGCTAATTTGGTACTCTTCAGTGTGTGATCACCTGAGCACAGAACAATCTTGTCCCAAGTTGTTACCAATAAACGTTATACTATAAATTGAATGATTGTGTCCAACCTTTTCTTTTTCTGTATCTTTCCGGAATAGAGGGCACTGCTCTCGACTGGAGCACAGCTAACCTTCAAAACAGAACAAATGTCATCCATATCTCGCCTTTCTCATCCAACCCATACTTCATAAAAGCAGGGGTCTCTCAAGGATCTAGCATCTCAACCATGCTTTTCAACATCTACATTAAATCATTACTGGCACTGTCCAATTAATTTCATCTCACATACTATAACAATGCTGATGACAAACAAATACTCCTTAAACATGGAAAGCCACAAAGACATTGGATACTCACACATTTTCAGTTGCCTTAGATCCGTTGATAACTGGATGACATGGAGCCATCTCAAATTGAATGCTTCCAAAACGGAAACACTCATATGTGACAATTGGAAAAATGATGACCCACTTGCCGCCTGGCCTGATCTGGGAACACTCCCTACAGTATCTAAGGAAGGAAGAAACCTTGGAATTACCATGGACTCGAAGCTATCAATGAATTCCCAAATGGACAAATTAGCAAGATCAAGCTTCATTACTATAAAACTCTGTGACTCATCTTCCTCCACCTGGTATTTCCACACAGGGTCCAGGCTACTAACTCTCTTGTACTGTCTAAACTCAAATATGCAAATGGCCTCCACCACGGATCATTTTTATCAACTATGAAAAGACTACAACGGATTCAGAACTCTGCTGCCAGACTACTCCTACATGTAAAGCCACATGCCCACATCTCCCCTACCTTGAGGGCCCTATAATGGTTACTGGTTGCCAGAAGATCCACATTAAAGCTGCTTTGTATCACCCAGGACACAATACATGGAACAGGGTCACTCTTCATCAGGAACATCCATTCTAGTCTCAAAATCCCACATACATGAAAAAACCATAGGTGGCACATCCTTCTCTGTTCAAGCTGGCAAACCATGGAACTCTTTACCCCGAACATAAGATCTACAGATAACTACCTCATCTTCAAAAGACTACTCAAGAGTTGGCTCTTCCCTATATAACCACCATACTCAAACATAAATATGCAGCATATCCCTGCATATGTAAGCCTTTATTTGGATTATATATCTGTACTTAGATATGAGTATTCCTGTGTATAAAAGTGTATAATAATTATGTTTATAAATATATAGATATTAATTAGGTCTGCTTAACAAATGTACATATTACTTATGGTTATATTATTCTATGCTTAACATGTATCTAGTTCACTGCATAGTTTACATGTAAATTATTTGATTAGATGCTTATGGTTACCCATTTATTTATCTATCACAATATGTAAATTGTATCCTAACTATTTATCTACAATTACTTCACTATCGATTTATTAACAGAAAACAAGAAAAGAATTACACAATTAAACACAAATACATTACCTCAAAGTACAGCAACACTTGAAAGTCAGAGTTTATTAAATATAACTTAAATATTGATATTTTACCTTCTGTATACATATATACCTTCCACGTACTTATGTATTTCAATATTTATTACTTTACTCCTACTGTTAAAAAATCTAATTCAGCCTCTCCAATGCACTACTCTATTTCTCACCCTATACCTCTCTCAATATATCCTCTACCTCCGCTCTCAGACTCATCCCAAACCTCATTCTACTACTAGGAACCCCAAAATAACCCTTTCTCGACTCTTCCCTCCTCTACCCCTCCTTGCATCATCTCAAATCTCTTTTACTATTGAGAGCTCCCAAACAAGCCTTTCTAAACCCTTCTCTCATGTATCCCTCCTAGACTCCTGCGAAACATGATCTCTCTCCCTAATCCACTTCTCGATACTCTTCCCCCACCATCTCTGCTTTACCCCTCCCAAACCTCTTCCTACTTCTATGATCTCTAAAGAAACACTTTCTAGGCCCATCTCTCTTCTACCCTTCCATTATCCTTTTCAATCCAACTAACTGACTCATATGTCCACCACTCAAAATAATTCATATTTCCCTATACTAATTCACCACTAATCCTTTTTTGGGGTTCTGGAGTAGCGTGCTGCTCGCCGAAAAGAGCTTTGATGCCTTGACAGGGCTAGGAAGCGCTAAACAAATGCAATTACAATTGCAATTATTAATACATATGATAAACTTTATTATCTGTTTGATTGTTTAACCTAAATATATCTCATTATTCCACTTGGAACCTTTGTTGCGGATGTGTTTGTATGCCTCTGGTTGCAGATTATGTTTGGGCTGCCCCTGTTCCTTATACCTTTTGCACTTAGGGGCATCTCAGTAAGAAAAAGGACCAACTGAAGTAGGAAAATGTTTTCAGCCACTGTGATTTTCTCAGGGAGGATGACCTCTTTTCTGTTATGCTCTTTTTTAATCATGTGATATTGCTTTTGAGAAATATTTCAAACCATCACGCAAGAATATTACAAGTGAGTGATTATTCTAAAAATCATTCACTTGAAATGTACCGCTTAGGCCACAAAAACACAGCTCAGTTTAGGTCTGAACAGTAAATTACTGTCTTGCTGTCTTTGAACTACTGTGTACTGCAGATCACTGCCAAGTATAACAAACGCACTTGCACAATACATCCCTTTCATTTTGTGGATATCAGTATTGCATTTTGAATCCAGACATACAATTTTGAAGGCCTTGAGGTCACTAACCATGGGACAAGCATCTGATCACCAGAAGAGGGGGTCAAATGGGATAGCATCCAAAATGAGATTGCAACACTCAAGGCAATTTTTACACTCTAGAAAAGTGTCCGGCTGATGTGTTGCTAGTTGAGCAGACGGTAGGCCATTCTCAAGTTTGCACGTATTACAGACCTCTCCCTAAGTATACCTCCCAACATTTAGAGTAACCATAGAAGAATATTGCTCCCTCAACACAGACCCTTTCGAGCGAATTTTTAATGATGCTGCATAGTTTGTTACATTTTCGAATCCAGTGTTACGTGCAGTTCAAACACTTTCTTGAAATTTTGTGTTCAGCAATTCTGCTAAAGTTTCTCGTGCAGTAGATCAGTTTTTGTATAAAGTGTCTCACTGAGAGACATTTTTGGCGTAAACCACTCTCCTGGCAGTATCTCATATGACTTGTTATGTTAGGTAAGCCTTGAGTAAAACGAGTAACATGAGTGTGAGAGCATGACTCTTTTTGCATGGTCAACCCAATGTTTTTAACTGATGCTGTTGGTTTTTGGACCCTGTACGCTGGGACCCTGCTAACCAGGCCCCAGTGCATGTGCTGTGACCCATAAGAACTTGTTGAGTTGGTTAGAATCCTGTTTGGCAGATATAACCTACCTAGTATATGATACCCAGTGTACCCAGGGCCTATAAGTTAAATATCACCTATTGTGCCACCACTAAAGTGACAATGCAAAGCAGGTCTTCGTGCCTCCCTCTGTAGCCTGACTGTGCAGGTTTTAAAATTGCAGATTGACCTAGTAAAGTAAACCTGTTGCTAGGCCTAAACCTTCTTTTTTAATGCTTACAACTCATCTCTAAGGTAGTTCCTAAATGCCCAGTGGGCAGGCTGCATGGTATTGGAAAAGTGAGACAGGTGCTCTTAAGCTCAGATCTAAATTATCGAGACCTAACTGGGCCTACTAAGGTACAGTGCCATTACTAATTCACGAGGACTACCATTAATTTAAACTAATACGCCACTTTGTCACACAGGGGTGTATCTTTAGGGGGGTATGGTGTGGAACAACCCCCACCACCCCCCCCCCCAAAAAAAATGCTTGTAGTCAGGTAAAATGTCTGGTGTGCTGTGCTAGTAGGGTTGATCCTAGTGTCAAGTTATAGAGTGTGCTGCTGCAGGGTGAGCGTTTGCCCTGTCAGTGTGTGACGGTGGTCCAATTTAGAAACGTTTTTTTCAGTCAGCCCTTGGACATTCACACCGCCCCCTCTCTGACCCCAGTGTTTTAACTAAAATGCAGCTGCTGGAGTTGGAAGGCGTTATGATGCCCCCTCTCTGTGGTCTGCATGTCAGTTATCCAATCTGTATTATCCCTGTGCACTCGTTTTGTATTACACTTTAATAACATTTTCAAACGTTCTGGTTGGCGCTACGTCTGTTGCACGTCGTCAATCCGTGCCTTAGAACAACAGTAACATAGAGTGAGAAGAAGCTCCCCTCACAAAGCAGAGAAACGGAGCAGCAGTGTACGAGTCTAAAGACCCCTGAGGAAGGGTCCTTTTGGTTTGACCCGAAATGCATAGGGTTTTTGGAAGATTGGGAAAATGAAGAAAATGATGAAAATATCATAAGATGACCATTATGAATGTTGGAACATGAAAATAAACGTTTAAATCATCAAAAAGAGGATTATTGTTTGGATCATAATCAGTTTTGAAACTCGAAGGAACGATAGGTTCCACACGTCACTGAGCGCACATCTTTGTGAGGGGAGCTTCTTCTCACTCTATGTTACTGCATGTCAGTTAGACACAGTCTAAGCAGTCGGATAAGAGAGTGCCCACAGCACTGTCCCCTACTGCTTCTAGTGGGCACCACAATTGTGGTGCAGCCTTCCCTCCCTGCACTTGATATTCAGGCAGTGGGCCTCGGATGCTAAGGATGTCGCCATGTCTAAACATTTAAGCACACCAGTCATTTCGTTCTTGGAGATAGGCACTAGTATAACCAGGAAGTTGTAGCAGATAGTAATTGTTTATCAGGGCTCCCATTTTGATGCTAAAGAGTGGTAAATAATGAATGTTTGCCAGTGGTACTCAGTAACTCAAGTGGTTAATGCACATGCTGGGGAGCTATGTGTTTAATCTCCTGTCACTGGTTTAAATCCATCTTAAATAGTATTCCTGGTTATGTGCCTGTTTGTATTTATAACAGTGCGTGTGTCTTCATTCATTGGTCTCAACTTGCATGCCTGACTGTTAGCTCAGAATGGCAAGACTTAGCAGTCGTCTTAAGTGTCATGGCAAAGCTAATCATTTGTCATTGAGGAATAGATACCAATGACTTATCCAGGCTGGGAGGTAGATGCTTTTTGTGGTCCAGGAGAGACTTTTGGCACAACTCTTCTTGCATGACTAAAGAGAGAGAGGGAGGAGAGTGGATGAGAGGTAGAGGGTGAGAGAGACAGACAGACAGAGATCTGGACCGGTTTCATTATCAAAACTCAAGAATTGAAAGGTTTCCAAGGTCTACGTATGACTGGCTAGTGCAATTGTCCAAATTTATGTGGCATTCTGGGACAAGTAGTCCTGGTTTTATAGTGGGATAAACAAGACTACAAGTCCTAGAATGTAAAGAAAAATCCTAGACTAGAGCAGCTAGTCACCTACACCTGGCAGAAATTCATGGTTCCGCACAAACAGAAACATGTCAGAGGGAAGGTGACCATGGACGGGGTCCAATTAGAACAGACTCAAGTTTTTAATTATTTGGGCATTACCCAGTCATACAAGCTAGATTGGTCACAGCACACTAACCAGCAGGTTACGAGGCATGCACAATTGACAGGAGCACTCACCAAGGGATTTTATTCCTCACGCACTAGACCTATTACTCCGGTCTTGAAGATCTACAATGCAAAGTTTGGTGCAGCAGTCCTCTATGGGGCTGAACTCTGGGGGCCCAGTAACCTTACAAAGTTGACGGTTGCCCCAAAAAAAAAATTACGTAACATTACTGGTTTACCAATATCCACTCCTTTGATACCTCTCCACTATGACCTGGGAACTCATAGTTTTGAGGATATGGCCAAATACAGGTTGGTTGCCTACTGGAGGAGATTGTGGGTAACTCCGGAACTCTCCCAGTATGCCCAAGGCTTCCTTGAGGTTAGAGCCTCAGATAAAGCTCATAAAATTTTATGGATTTGAGAGGTTAAGACAATCTATATGGCTATGGGTCTATCTTCATTATGGGATGACCCTGTGAGGAATGTCTTTCCACCTAAGAAAATACTTCGTGATTTGTACTGGAGCATGGTTGTGGCTAAGAGATTTGGAGGTCGTATCGAACCGTCCTTTACTACTGATTTCTTAGAACTCAAGCATGCACCGGCCCTAGAACCTTATTGGGATTGGATTACCAGCCCAGGGGATCGCAAGAAGTATCATCAATTGAGGGTGGGGACATTACCACTAAATGCCTTAACTGTAAAATGGCATGGGAACCAAATCTCGGGGTGCTCTTTTTGTCCTGATCAAAAGGAAAATATTGGGCATGTGTTGTTTGCATGTCCAGAATATAACGCACCCAGACGATCTTGGCAAAAACCGATTTGTGTCCAGTTAGGATTTAAAACGGCTAGTGAGGCCATCAGGATTTTAAGAACTGATACCTCTCAGCCAGTTGTTATAGCCATGTCGAAATTTCTTCATTGGATGTGGATAATTCGGGCCCGTAAAATAAGCTTGGAATAATGCTAGGCCCAGTTGTTATATGCTGCTATGCGACTTTGGACATTGTATAAAGCAACTGAAACATTTAGCATGAATGAATTTTGCTTTTAATATCTGTTTTACTCATTTTAATATAATATATTTTAATTTTGTAAATATGGATGAGCTATTTTGCTATTTTTTAAGATATAACTGAAATGGATTATTGTGGATCTTGCATTTTGCTGGGTGTGGGGGGGTTAATTTGTAAAAATGTCTTTTTATGATTGAAAAATATCGATTAAAGACTTTTTGAATTTGAATTTGCATAACAAAGGTGGCAAGGCCTTTGAAGCCTCCCTCCCAAGCACTGTGCCTTCCTGGGTGAGAAGATGTGACTTCTGCGCCCAGGATGGGCATGGTTTCTGGCCTCAGAGAGCAAGGCCTCTCACCCCAGGAGCCTAGAAACCTGTCTGGTGGTGGCAAGCTGCCTAAAGCCAGTCAGAAAACCCTGGTACCTAAGGCATTGGGGCTGAAGAGTGACCCCCTAGGGATCCCTCACCAAGGCCATGAAAACTGCCACTGCTGCCTGCATGCCTTGGTGCAGAGAAAAATGACAAAGTTGTCATGGCAGTGTCAAGCAGCACTGCCTAAGGTATAGGTAAGTCACCCTTCTTGCAGGGCTTACAAGCCCTAAGGCAGGGAGCACTATATCTCCGGGTGGGCATATCTGAATGAACAGTTATGCCCCTGCAATATTTAAGTCTGTTCTTAAATACTGTAAGTGCCAGGGAAGTTGTGGAGAGTACATGGGCTGGAAACTCGACAACTCGAATTCTCAAGACTAGTTAGCCTTGGTGATAAGCAACCCCAGCATCTCTTGATGGCTTCACTGAACCCATGTTGGTTTGGTACCAAACAACTCCTCTTAATAAACCCACACTGATGACAGTTTGGGATTTATTCAAACATGTACTCAGAAGGCACCTCAGCAGTGCCCACTGAAAACCCAACAACCGAGGTGTGGTCGCAGACTGACTTTAGGCAGCCTGCCACCACCATACATGTTTTCCGGACCCCTGGGTCGAGAGCTGCGCTCTCTGGGACCAAAAACAAAGCACATCCTGGGCGGAGGTGTCACACCTACTCCCCCAGGATTGGCACAGCGCTCGAGAGGAAAGCTTCAATGGCCTGCTGCCTTTGCAATGCGATCCCCCAGCCTCTGCTGCTAGCAGCAGATGGCAGCCCCAGTTTAGACCCCCTACTTTGTGCAAATTCTACCAAGGAAAAAGTCCACACCAGCCTACTTGACAAACACATTCATAGCCAACATTTGCAAGGCTACCTCATTCTCAATGGCCCATTCTTTTTCTACAAATGCTACTGTGTGGATATCCACACTAAGAAGAAGCTTAGGTAAGGTAGAAGGTACTGAAATGCCTGTTTACAACCACATATTAGGACTTCAACCCAACCTTGTAAACCCAGCAAATCCCAGTATGTTATATGCACAGCATGTGAATTCAGAAAAGATTCTTGTTGCAAAAGGAAAGGGTTACTTACCTGTAACTACAGCTTTGCAGCATGCATGCTTTTCTGGATTCCTGTGAGCGACCCTCTCACCTCCCCAATAAAGAAGAGGAAGAGGAGTTGGCCTAACGGCTAGGGCGCTCGACCTCGGACCTGGGGATCTGGGTTCGAGTCTCGGTAACGACGCCAAAAACCTCCTGTGATTCTGGGCAAATCACTTAATCTCCCCGTGCCTAAAATGAAAGTAACTGGAAACGTAAAATGTAACGTAACTGGAAAAAATGTAAAGCGCTCTGATACCTGATTCGGTTCGGGTCTAGTTCGCGCTATATAAAACTCTGCAAAAAAAAAAAAACTGACAGGGCTAAGCTCTGTTTGGCACTCACAACTTCAGGAGTCAGTGCGCTTAACAGGTTGTGACTATAGAGCTGTACTGGACACATCTTTCCATCAGGTGTAGAACGGCATGTAAAGCTAGTGGCAGGCATGAGTGTACAAGTGGAGCTTTGTGTTTCTGTGTGTCAGGAGTGAGTGAGAGAAAGGGAGAAAGATCAGAAGGGTTTGTGCTGCACCTATCAAATTAGCAGCCTGTCTTACACACAGGACTGGAGTTAAGTGGAGTGCTGTAGGTCTGCAAATGGTTCACTTGCAGAACTGTGTGGCTTTTCATTGAGTAGCAGGGCATGCTAAATGTTGGAAAGTGCATGACAGAACTGTGTGTGTCAACCGGGAAAGAGTGTGTGAAAGAGAGAACATGTGTGTGAGTGTGTGGGAGAGAAAGAGCTGTGACCTGCAAGTCAGTACTGAGGGGATTGACACAATCGTGTGTGACTCAAAAAGATACCAAAGGGTGCTGCAAGTAAGGTGCGTTGGTAGACCCCTTTGTTTATGACTTGGGATTGGAATAACATGACGCACTGGGGGTCAGGACTGGAGGGAATCTGCAGAGCTGTGTGTGACCCGATTGGATTGCAGACGTTCTGAAAGTCAGGAGTGAAATTTATAAAACTAACTGTCACTGTGTAGATAGCAGCCGCGGTCCGAGCAGGTAACAGCGGTGGGGCCGTGTAAGGGGGATTTCGAGAGACGATGCAGAGGGAAAATTCAATAATAATCAATTTTCCCTCTGCATCGTCCCTCGAAATCCCCCCTTACACGGCCCCACCACCGCTGTTACCTGCACAGACCGCAGCTGGTAGAGAGGGCACTGTGATTTGAGGTGTGAGGGGTACATCATTTTTTTGTATTCCTGGGACTATCTGTGTAAAGTCCACTGTTGCCACCACCAATCAGAGAGAGATAGAGTGAAAAGAGAAAAGGGAGGGAGACTATATGTATTGCTGTGCATGTTAATGCGTGCATGCGTTTTAAACTAGGTTCACGTCTGAGATCTCTTCCTCACTGCAATGAGTATTGTTACCCCACTATAATCGCACCTTCCCCTTCAAAGGTGTCCATGTATTATGGCTAGGTTGGCACGGTCACTCTCAAGAGGAGGATCAGTATTGTATATGACCATCCTAACATCATCAGGAGGGGTTCTTATGAAATCCTGTCCTTTTGCCCGTACCACAAATCCCTCCAACAGTAGAATTTATAGTTTATTTTGTATGTGTCTAGCTGTAAAATGGGCACCAACACCCATTTCCAGTTGACATTGGTTTTCAATTCCAACTAAAGAACATAATAGTGACATTGACTTTCTGGTCCATAGAGTAGTTTTCGAATGAAGCTCATCATCTAATTGGAGCTCTATTTGACCTTGAAGTTCACCTGCAGGACTTGCCCTGCCCTCAACACGTGAAAGTCTTTGTGGCCCACCTCCCTTCATCTGGAATATTGCTCATGATGGCAAGAAAAGATTAAAAGAGCTCCTTCTCTGCAGTCACAGACACTGCCTGAATAAATTAAATAATGATAGCAGTGGAGTGGATCCAGAGGTCTATGGTGAATGATAAGAAAAATATACAAGAGTGCAAGCGATCATCTTTGGATTAGTGACTGTCTGGCAAGCTGGTGCCCCTGAACTATCCAATCCTCCCAAGTAGACGCCTGTTGGAAATGGTCCTCATTGCAGGGTTATTCCCAAACATTTTGCTTCTTCCTCCTATTTTTCTGACTTGTGTTTGTTGTCTGTAGGACTCTAGGCACGTTACCACTGCTGATCAGTGCTAAAGGGCATATGCTCTCTGTGTACATTGTTATTCTGATTGGTTATTCATTATTGGCATATTTGATTTAACAGTAGGTCACTAGTAAAGTGCAATCAGTGTGCCAGGGCTGGTAAATCAAATGCTACTAGGGTGCCTGCAGCACTGATTAAGCCACCCACATGGGTAGCCCTGAAAAGACGTGTCAGGTCTGCCACCGCGGTGCCTGTGCGCAATTTGTTAACTGCCATGTCGACTTGGCAAGTGCACCCACTTGCCAGGCCCTACCCTTACCTAATCTTACACATAGGACAACCCTGTGGTAGGCCCAAGGTACCCCCCTGGGCAGGGTGCAGTGTATGTGAAAGGTAGGACATGTACTGGTGTATGTAACATGTCCTGATAGTGAAATATTGCCAATTTCGTTTTTCACTATTGAAAGGCTATCTTGCTCCATAGGACAGAATGGGGGATGCTTTGTAACATTTTACAAGCATATCTTCCCACAAGGATAGATGGAAAAATGGAGTTTGGTATCCCTTAACTCAGGATTTGGTTGATTTATTGTTAACCGTTCGATTATTTAAAATCATTACAGTAAGAATGCTGAAATTGAAACCCAACCCTCCTTGCCCGTCCACCCCTGCCGCCCCCACTCCCCAGACCTCCTATTAACTTTAAAAACCCTGATTCTGATAGTCAATCTTGTATTGCTAGATCCCTTTTTCCTTCATACCGGGAGCTTAATTAAGTTGCGTTGGTGGGTTTTTATTTCTGAGAGCACCAATCTGATGCCTCCTTGCATGTTCTGATGCAAAGGTCTCTAAAAATTGGACGGAGCAGCCTTTGTCATTCACTGGTCGATTTGGGGCAGCAACATAATAAATGGGGCCAGGATTCCCTTTGGTAGTTACATAGGCGGCAGAAAATGGCTCCATCTGCTCGCGCCCATGCTGGGTTAAATTCCACAGTTCTAAGGGCCATTAGCCTCATAAAAAGGATTTTCTTGCAGGCCTGGGCCCCTAGTGCTTCCCTTAGGTATGGTTGAGCTTTCCCCATGGTGTAAGATATGTCCAAAGCCTTCATAAAGGTGTTATGTTTAAGTCGCAGTGTAGTTAAATCCTTTTCATACGAAATGTAGCGGAACTGCTGTCTCACGATGTTTGACCAGGCCTTATGCAGGATGTCTGTTAGGGACAAACTATTAGGTTCGATGTTTAGGTTCTCTGCTGCTTTTCCCAACTTGGTGTGCCAGGGAGAGTCCTCTTCTCTGAAGATTGTTACCTGGTGGTGTTTGAGAGAGTTATACGGTGCTATAAGGACCCTAATATAATACTTTAGATCCCCTTGGAGGGCCAGTTCAGGTCTGCTGAGCCCTAGTTTCAGTCGTAACCTGGTGTTCCTTTTGTACCTGGGTACTTGCAGCACGATCCAGTGGGCTTTGACGTGCGCGGCTGCTATGAGTTTGTCTAAGGCTCCTGGAAATGCCAAATGACCGTAGTTAATTTCCGGGATTAGTTTTGCCCTGAGGACCTTCAGCATGGGGTCTGCTGTAGGGCTGGTCAAGCGTTGACTTAGGCGTCTCATTGATAGAATAACACTGTTGATTTTGGCAGTTAAGTGTTTTATATGGGCTGCTGGTGTTGCCCTCTCGTGTAGCCAAACCCCGAGATAAATATAGGCTGTGGTGGTCCGAATTTAGCAATCTCCCAAATTCCAGACTGCTTGTTTTTTGTGGGGGTATCTGCCGAATATCATTATCTTTGTTTTACCTTGGTTAACTGTCAAATGATTTTCCTTGTTGTACTTCCCCAGCTCTTTTAATGCTCTTTGAAGGCCCACCCTTGTGTTATCCATCACTATGGTGTCATCTGCGTACTGAAGAATTGCCAGTCTCGCCGTGCCTAGTCTCGTTGGAACTAGACTTGCCTTTTTCAGAGCTCCCCCATGTCTTCTGTATAAAGGTTAAATAATAGGGGGGCCAGGACGAAGCCCTGCTTCAGTCCGTTGTTGGTTTTGACTGTTGCTGATAGAGCTGTGGGGCTTATCTTAACTTGTACCCAGGTCCCCTCATGAAGGGATATGATGGCTTTCAATAGCTTAGATGGACCCCCCCAGGCTGACAGTTTTCCCCAAAGTTTGCCCCTGTCAACTCTATCAAAAGCGGCACTGTAGTCAATAAAACAGCAAAACAACAGCATTTGCCTGTCTTTCACAGCACGTTTTGAAAGGTGAGCCAGGGCCATGATGTTGTCCGTTGATGCGCTGTTTGTCCTGAAGCCGGTCTAGTAGTAAGGTAGTATTTCGTTGTTATTAGCCCAGTCCTCTAGATCTCTCAATAGTAATTTGGCAAAGGCTTTGGCTTCTACATCCAGCAGGGCCACTAGCCTATAGTTGGCGGGTTTAGAGTGGTCGCCTTTTCTAATGAATAGGAAAGAGGATTGATCCTTTCTATGATTGTGGAATTATTGCCATTGAGTAAGCAAAGTTATATAAAGGGGTAAGGGCTGTGGCAAAGAATGATTGGACTAATTTAAATGCCAGGGCTGGAATACCATTAGGGCTTGGCACCCCATCGTTCCTCATTTTTCTGATCTCCCTCGTTATTTCTGCTTCTGTGAAGCCATTGGCCTCAAACGTCGTTTGTCAAACTTCATCTGTGTACTTGTGGAGAGTGTCTGTGTGAGTGCCTGTTTCCCAGATGTTCTTAGCAGGAGCGTACTCAGTAGCTGCTGTACCTCTAGTGTATAATCCCCTTACATACACTTCCCATTCGTTGCTCGCAATGTTGTTCTCCTTGCTCCTAGGCTGAGTGCTCAGGCGATTCAATACCTCCATAATTTGGCATTGTTCTTTTACTTTAACAGGGCAAATACTGTGAGCCATTTTGCTTCCATTTTTTTCCTCTTCTGCTCGCCTACTTTCCTCCTGTAGGTGGCTCTCAGTGCAACTATGGAGGCCCCCTCTGCCGATGTTCCTCTTTTCTTCCTTCTTCTGAGTGTCTTCATAAGAACACCTTTACATTGGCTCAAGCTCTTCGGTATCTGTGGGTTCTTTGAAGAAGGGGCCTTGTGGTAAAGAGTTGTTTTACAGTGTTTTTTACCCAGCTTCCACCACAGGTCTTCTGTCAGTGCTTCCCAGAGACCAATCACCTCTTAATGGGTCTCCCACAATCCTTGAGCTTGCCACGTTAGTGCCCACTC
The DNA here is from genome assembly GCF_964261635.1 of Lissotriton helveticus. Classification (NCBI taxonomy): domain Eukaryota; kingdom Metazoa; phylum Chordata; class Amphibia; order Caudata; family Salamandridae; genus Lissotriton; species Lissotriton helveticus. The sequence continues at coordinate 1,254,078,361 of NC_136059.1, read as the reverse complement.
TTGCATTTTACCTTCAAGATTGGTTGTTCATTTTATTCTTTTAATGGCTCTGAAGCGTTCATCCCCTGTGGCTTCTCCCATCATTTTCTGGGGGTCTGCTGATTCCATTCCTAAGTAGAATGTTGCACATAGAGACCTATGGTCACTTTCCCCTCTATCATCAACCTGAAATTCTTTCATCATATCGGCCGTTTTCTCGTTGATTAAAATGTAGTCAATAGTGGATATGTTCCGAAATGATGGTTTGAGGCAACACCAGGGTGATCGTAGTTTCATCAGGAAGTGAGTTGAGTAGAGTTTAACGTTTTTGAGAAGACATAGCAATGGGCCTGCCTTGTGCCCTTTGTTTTGTTTGCCCGGGGCACTTTCCAAACCTCTCAAATTAAAATTTCCTGCAATTATTACATTGTAGTGCTTATATTTAAGTAATATATCTTCCAGCGTGTTGGTAAATGATTTCATACTGGCGTTGGTCAGTGCCAGGTTGATGTAGCAGTTTATGAGCAGCAGATTATACGGCAGGTGACCCTCCCTTGACCCAACGATTATCATTGCTTGCAGGTCTGGGGAGTACACTCTTATTTCTGTAGATTTTAGTTTACGCACATGGCTTATGAAGATTGAAAGGCACCCAGACGGACATCCGAAGATGTTTTTCTTTGTTGCATTTATCTGATGTTCATGGAAGCCCACTATGGTTGTTGAAGTCATTGACCAAGTTTCTTGACAACAAACGATGTCCCCTTTTGCGAGGTAGTCCTGTACTTCCTTCGTCCCAGCTTTTTTATTTAATCCTGCGATGTTCCATGATATAAGAATTAGTTCTTGGGGGAGTTATGGCCTTGGTGTTGATCTTCCCGCACCGACATTACCCTTCCTTCTCTGACGAGGACTTGATTTTGGCTAGGGGTGCTGTTGCCAGCTCTCGCCTCTTGTAGCCTTAGTTTGACCGATTAGCACTCTTTGCAGGTTATCTCTTTGAAAGATAGAAATATTTATTGGTGTTTTATGGCGTTTGTTGATATGTTCTCCTCGTTTACTGTTGTAGGTGGTACCTTTCAAGATTGATGTGGCCCCCGGCCCCTCTTTTTGAGGTATGAGGACAAAGGGATAATTAGGCTGATTGTGTTCTGTTACTTCTATGGTCCAGCTTGTGAGCTGTTGGGCTTCACCGAGGACTGCCAGTTGTAGAGAGTGTTCACTAGAGCCCAGAAGGGTTGAATCGACATAGCTATCTCCTTGTGACCTTTTGAACTTTACCCACTCTATATTTTCCGGAGTGATCTGAGACAGGGATTTGACACGGCCAAAAAGTCAGAGGATGTTAGTTCTGTTTAAGATGTCGTGAGGACCTTCCATGTGGTACCTGGGGGTGAGCGCCACCTCTTATATTGTGGGTGTTTCACCAAGGTTTTTGTTTGTGTGCCCCCCCATTGCACTTGCTGTGTGATCTCAAACTATGGGGGGGGGGGTTGATCAAGGTTCGCCAGTGTTGTTCCCCCTCCGCCCTGTTGTTGTTTCCCAGCGGGCTAGCTTTTTGCTTTTGCTCCATCAGTGGAGATATAGTGTGCACCATAAGGCCTTTGTGACCCTCCAGTTCCAGTAGATCACAGAGCCTTATTTGTGTGGCGGCATCCTCCTTTCCCATGCTGACCCTGTTTGTTGTCACCTGGGTAGCCCAAGGTGTTAACCCTGCTGGGTGTGGTGGGTCGACCTGGTCCGCCTGGTCCTCATGAACCCTGCCTTGTTGTGTCACACCATCTCTTTCTCTTTCTTCTGCCTTTTCTTTGTCTGCCGGTATGTGTTGGCTCTTAATCTTCTGTTTGAGAATAAAAATAGGATAGGGTGGCAGTGAGTTGCTTTTCTCCTCGGGTCTTTGTCTGTTCAGCATTGCCCGCAGGATAGATCTTCTTTTCATTTTTGATATCTTCAGCTGTTTCTTCAGATTTTTCTGCGCTCTCCTTGTTAGGGGTGCTTCTGATCTAGCTCCAGTTTCCCCCTCCAAGGTCACTTTCTGCTCTTCGACTTCCTTTGTGACTGATCTTGCCAGGGTTTCCTCAGTATCACTCTTTGTCAGGGTGCCAGAGTCTCCTGGCTGTTGTGCTCATTTTCTTCTGGCTTTTGTTTCCATATCCCTTGCTTGGCTGTATTCTCCATTGGTGACCACTTTGTGATTGCCTTTAGCCAGCGATTCAATTGTTTCTGGTGTCTTTGATGATTCACCTTTGCTCTTGATTAATGCCACTATATCCTCCAATATTTCCGGCAACTCAGCCCACTTTTCTATTATATCGGCACATGAACTTGTCCGAGCTATCATTGCCTGGTTGTGATTGATTATTGCCTTCAATTCTTCCAATTTGCTACGTCCCCTCTCCCGATGAGGTGGGGGATAAGGTCCAAAGTCATTTCAGTTGTTTGCTCTAATTTTTGTAAAACGGAATTGGTGAGTTCTCCTGTCTCTGGCGAATCAATTTGTCGGTGTCCAATAGATGAGGCTGTTATGCTCGATGGTGAGGTATCTCGCGGGCTGATGCACGCTGGGTCTTTGCCCTTGATAACTTCCTGCATGACCTCCTCCTGAGGCCAATGGGTCAGGGCTTTGATCGAAACAAGACTATGTGGCGTGTCAGTGGGCTTCCTTACGATCCCTTCAACTGTTGTGAAGCATCCGGGGTCAGTGTTGCCAATACTTTCTTTGTATATTATACTGTTTTCCTCTGCCTCTTGCATTTTGTGCCCTCTCGAAGGGGGGAATATGGGCCTCCCTGTACTCCTGTTTCCTGCGCCCAGTCCTGGTCCCCTTCATCGGGCAGCCGGAGGCATCCTCCCCCAGATAGTTTTTTTTGCTGTTGAGTTGCTTGATAAGTGCCTGGCCGGGCCGCAAAGCTTGGGGGTTACTCGCAGTGGTCTCTTCCGGCTCTTCAACCCCCCCAGCAGGCATACCCAGGTGTGGCGAGCTGCCCGGCGTCTGAAAGTAATGGGTGATGAGCCCTTGTTGGGGGAGGTTGTAGAAGAGGGCTCGCTTTGTGCGACTCTTGTCTAAAGTTCCGAGCCGCACTTCTTGTCACCCTTATTGTTTGACACTTGTGGGCATCTTCGTCGGAGTCCAACCTCTTTGATTTGATCGGGTTTCCATTAAGCATTTTCCCTCTGCACCAGGAGAGGGTGTTTGGGGATTTGAAGAAAAGGATTTGGCAAAACGACTCCCTTAGCTTTTTAGGGTGCTCCTGATCACACTCTTCTATGTGCGCTGCTTAGGCCGAGCTCCTTGCCCCACAGTTTATGTAAGCCTAAATTCAGAGTGCCTTAACTCCTGCCTTAACTCCTGCAGCCTTCTCCGTTGTCACACTACTTATGTGCTTTTATCCCTTTGTACTTTTGCGTGCACTCCCGTTTGCCACACTGCTTACTCCAGGAACCCCCACTGGTAGCCGCGAGCCAGATGTCCTGTGCTTCTCCGGCCCTCCTGGTGAGAGTCTTCCCTCTTTCCACTGCAGGATTTTGGCGTGGTTAGTGGACCATGATGGAGCAGAGCCGGGTCCGGGCTATGTGGGGAAGGTGAGGGGGGAGGGGCAGCGTTCGTTCAGGCTTTTTCTGCTCTCTCTCACCCAGGTGCTTTGTGCTGCGGCCCCCTCACCTCTGGCTGATCCCTCACTGTGCCGGTCGCTATTCCGGCTGTTCTCGGCCATTGACCAAACCACCTCCGTGGATCCTTGAGGCTCGCTCTCTGCAGCAGTTGGAGGTAACTGGCTGGCTGGCTGTAAATCTAAGCTCACTCGGGACTTGAGCTCTGGGACAAGAGTGGCGTGGTGTTGCTGATTCCAGGCAGCTGGCTCCAGGCACTGAGCCCCGCCTCACTGAGCCCAGCTTCGCCTCCCTACCAGCCACTATCAGCTGCTTGGCGTGGTCCCGACTCCACCAGTCGGTCTCAGAGACCCACTCAGGCAATGCCTTCGGCTTCCCAGAAGAACGCTTCGCTGGCTCACTGGTGTCCCGCCAAAGCCAAATCCATGTTCCCCCCCCTCAATCTGTGCCCGACTGGGCGGAGGAACCAGAACAGAAGAAGACCGAACAACTGACACGGCGAGGGCCGGGAGCTGGGAATCGGGATTCATTCAGCCCTCCCGCTTGCTCGCTCACTACTGCTGCTGCCGCTGATCGCTGCTGCTGGTCAGAACGAAAACACGAATCAGGGAAAACTGCAGTGTTCCAGGATTTAATAACACACCTTTTTAGTAAAGATGGTTTTAAATTGTGTGCTTGAAAATATCACTTTTAGAAAGTTGCTATTTTCTTGTTCAACCATCCTGTGTGCCTCTGCCTGTTTGTGGATTGCCAGTCTGGCTTTGGAGTGGCAGAGGCTGGGGAGGTGCAGTGGCTCCATGAGTCTGGATGGGTCAGCACTAGGCTGAATAGGCCTGATTTGCATTTGGAGTGGTGGGAGGAATAGCACCCGTACTTGAATAGGGCTGTGCCTGCCTTCCACAATGCTGGCTCTGCCACCTGTGGTCTGTCTGGAGTCAAGGCTCACAGTGACAATGGATGTTGTTGTGCACTTGCAGAGTGTTCCCCAGAACTGGTTTGAACTGAGCTCAGAGTCCCTTGCACCAAGAGAACAAAGACATTTTGGGGTATAAGTATCAGACCCAAAACTCCAGACTTTAGATCCTTCCTGGAAATCAAGAGGAACCATTGCCAAGGAGAAGAACTGGAGAGACTGAGGAGAAGTACTGCCCTTGCTGTGTGTCTAGGGTTGGCCTGCAGTTGCTGTTTCTGCCAAGGAAAGGAGAAGGACATTGTTGTGTCCTGTGTTCCCTGCTTGAAGGAGATCTCCAAGGGCCTGAAGTGAGCTGGCCTCCTGTTCAGAAGTCTCAGGGAAACAATGACTTCACCCCCAGCTCCCCTGAACACTGCTGTTGTGAGTTCTGACCTGCCTAGAATTGCCTGTGCCAGTTTTGGGCCTCTGTAGGTTGTTGCTGCTGTTTGGGAGCTGGAAGAAAGAAGAAACGTGAAGAACTGCTAAAGCTGACACATTGCTGTTCTTGCGGCTGTTTTCTCAACGCATCTCCACGGCACGAGAAGAACTTCCAAGCATTGCTGTGCTGCTGTGAATACTGTTGCAGCACCAGTCGTGGCTGCAAGAATCAACGCATCGAGGGATCGCGGCTGAAGAGGACCGATGCAGAGCTGCTCTACGCCGCCCCATCGATTGCCGACACATCCCAGATTTCCACACATCGTACCTATGCAGCACATTTCCCGATGCATCACCTGCGAACAGGAACCATCATGAAGAATCAACGCATCACTCCCTATACAGACCGGATTCGACGCAACTCGTCTTCTGCGTGTCGCAGAACTGTCGCATCGCCTCCCCAAGGTCTCAGGAGTGTCGCATCTCTTTGTTTTCCGACTCTGCGGCTTTTTGGCCTTGGAACTTTGACGTATCTACAGGTACTTTGGTGAAAAGTCACGCATCCAGAGTTTTCTGTGGTACAAGTTCTTGAAACCTTTTGAAAGTCATATTTTTAACTCTGTATGTTGGATTTTTTTGTCATTTTGGTCTGGTTTAGTTTAAATAAATATACTTTATTTTTCTAAACTGGTGTGGTTTCCTTTTGTGGTGTTTTCACTGTGTTACTGTGCGTGTTGGTACAAATACTTTACACATTGCCTTTGGGATAAGCCTGTCTGCTCGTGCCAAGCTACCGAGGGGGTGAGCAGGGGTTATCTAAAGTGTGTATCCCCCTTACCCTGACTAGACGCAAGGGTCACTATTTGGACAAAGGTACCTATCTCTGCCAACTAGAGACCCCTATTTCTAATAACTCCCATTCAGGGCATGTATATCTTGCACCACAGCCTCCCAACCTGCCTCCATCCTGCAGGGTCAAGAACTTACCTATGTTAAGCTTTGAGAGTGTCCAGAAATATCGGGAATTTTGGACAGTCTTTCAAAGTTTACAATTGTGTACACTGGTGAAGCCCTGCATGCCTTGAGCAAGAGATGTCATATTCCTTTCTGGTGTTCCTGGGTACCCCAGTTTTGGGGGCCAATGACCCTACCTAAAAATGTTCTCTGAAACTCCTACAGATCTATTGGCTTAATAACTGTTGACGACTGAGGTCAAATGTAACTTGCCCACACAAAACACTACACTCCCAGATCACCCAAATATTTTGACCACTACCACCACATTCAAGATTCAAATTCTATGAATATCCAGTTGCTCCAGGGGCTGTTTAAAAACTAACCTGCTAAAGCTCAGTTTCAAGCTAATGACCCTAAAGTCCCTCAACTTGGTACAAAGTATCCTGCACTGGATATGAGCGTCACAATTTACTGCACCATTGGGTGTGAGTTTGTTACATTAGAGAAGAGTCGCTTCTTAAGGAAAAGCCTCACTAATGGCTTGCAACTTACACTTTTTTTAACATAACCTCACTTATTTGATGTAAGTCTCACAAATTAATGCACATTTGGTGGGAATACAACACCTTTAAGAACAAACTTACTCACTCATTTCAATATGGGGCTTAGTGACCCGCAGTCACTGCAAATGTATGAAAGCAATTTCTGCAGTCATTTATTAATGGTGCCTGCATCGACCTCACATTTTATTTGCATAAAGAGTTAGCATTAAATTATTTACATGCCCAAATACGTATTCGTTCTGTGTTGCTGTGGCTCTCAGTTTTGAGCAATGTGGAAGCCTCACTTACTAGAAAGATGCTTTTTGACTGCCTGGCCTGTGACTTAGGGTTTTCTATTCCCTGGCTGTCCTATTATATAAAGTCACTGGAAGGGGCTGCTGTAAGGTTTGCTGTTTGTGAGTCAGTTATAGGTGAGCTACCCAGCAGAAAGCGAGCACAAGCCTGTTGTTAGAAAAATTGCAAGGTATAAGCTTGCATGAGGAAGCACGGAAACCCAGTATTGGGGATAGCATTCTTGCTCAGTTTGGTGCTGTGCCAACTGATTACCTGATGAATACTAGTGGGAGTTTGGTGCGCTCGCTTTTATTTCGATTTAAAGCAGGGACCTTGACATACTCCCTTTACTTCCCGCGAGGTTTCCAGTACATCTTGTGCTCACAAGTTCACCCGAACAACAATGTATCTAAGCAAACCATGATTCGCTTTAATTTCTTCGGTGGATATTACCAATTATTCACAAGACTGTATTTAGCGCCTTTTGTAAGGCTCATAAATGATCGCAAATGCCAACAAACGTTTAGTTTTTTTCAAGAATTAACTGACATTAAAGCCTGTCATTGTGTAAGTTTGTTTCTCAAAGCATCCGAACACTGAAGAAGCACTATGCACTTTGACTAACCTCATGTACTTTTTTAGACTATTTATTATGTATGCCATGCTTTTACTTATGTTCTATATGATACATGCTGTTCGACGTTGATGTTGATATTTTTATCGTCTCTGTATGCATTTTAGACTGCTTTTATGGCGGGTGTTCCTGCCGAATAAAGATGCTTTTTATTTTTGATTTGACTTACTCATTTCATCTAAGTCTTGCATCTTGGTGAACTGTCTCACTACTGAGTGCAGGTTTCACATGGATGAACACATTCTCACTCAGTGGGTGTGATTACCTGAGATTGAAGGATTTGTTTATTTTGGTATTTTCTCCCCATCCCTTCCAAGGACATTCTTAGTCACAAAATGTGATAGAGAATCTATATGGAAGAAGCTGATTGGAAAAATGAAACAGAGTGAAATCTAGAAGTGTAACTAGATACCATGGTGAATAAGAGGCCATGTAACATTATATTTTATGTGCAGCTTCTGTCACATTTGGCTTTTTAGAAATTGCCCTAAAAACTGTAAAATTTGTATACTATATTTTCAAAGTCATCTTAGGGTGCAACAGTCCTGGACAGGGTCATGTTTGCTTGCCACACCATGAAAGTACTGGGAACAATCAGAATTGCTTTCCAAGAGCCTACAGCATTTTGGCAAAGTTATGCGAAATATGGACTTCACATGTAATATTTTATATTTTTATTCCTCGCTCCCAGCACCTGCCCAGTGACAAACGCGGCGAGCTAGGCTGCGGTAGCGTGCATACTCTGGATGCTGCTTGACGTTTAAACTGCTGATTTTAAAAGCACTTTTGACATGTTATTTTAAAAAAAAAATTATTTCTGCATTTATGGTGTGCATATTGGTGCGCTCTTACTTACCTGCATTTTGACTCGCTCGTGGCCCCGTTCCGCCTCGGCTTGTGCCGTTTGTGCGGAGGGTCAGCTAGAGGAGCGTCACTTCCTGCTCGTGACACTACTTCCGCCCTGCACCCACTCATCGCAGGTTAGCGGTCTAGTGTTCCCTCACCTCTTGTATAAAATGGCGGTATGGCGGAAGCGCAGCGGACGAGCGCAGCGGGAGCGCCGACTTCGCGCCGAAGTCGCGCATAAGTCAAGCCCGTCTGAGGCCGACCGGGCCCAGGGCTCATTCCTAATGCCCACGCTCACACTTATACCTCCATCGACCTCCACAGACTTAATTTCTCAGGGCCTATTTCTGTTAGTGCTGCCAGGGCAGCCCAGGCCAATGGTATCCTTGTCCCCTCTGATTTTCCTGCTCTGGAAACCCCTTCCCACCATGAACCCTCTCTATTTCTTCCCCCTTCCACGACCCTGAAACCTGTTCCTCTGATGGTGTCTTATCTTAATACCCGCTCCTTAGTGAGCCATCAGCTTGAAATATTTCAATTATTGCATGACAGTGCTATTGATATCCTCCTTCTTGCCGAAACATGGCTAACCGAGGATTCAGCTCCTGACATCCTCGCAGCAATCCCTGCTGGTTATTATATCATGCAAGCCAACCGACCTGCCGGGAAGATCGGTGGCGGGGTGGCGGCCATTATTCGCTCTGAACATAAATTCACAGAGTTGACTATGACTCGTATTCCCAAAATCGAGTCTCTCACTCTTAAATTCTCCTCACCTAAGTCCGCCTTTGTTTGTGTTCTGGTCTATAGGCCCCCTGACTACATGCCCCTCTTCCCTCAACTCTTCGGTGAATTTATTTCCCAACTCACGATTAATCATGCTAGTATCATGATCATTGGAGATTTTAATTACTGGCCATCCGACGCCCGCGAAAGCCATATCTCTGCGGAATTCACTGACTTGTTAGCAGGTATGAATTTTCACCAGCACATTAATACTCCTACTCATTGTAAAGGTCATATCCTAGACCAACTTTGGACGGCCAATCTGGACACCTCACTTCCCTCTGTACTTCCCTGTTCTTGGTCCGACCATTGCTTTATATCTTTCTCTCTTTATCTTTCTATATCCTGTCCCCCTCCTCCTATTAACAATCTTTCTGCTCGTAACTGGAAGAAAGTTAACATGACCGATTTCCATGCCTTACTGGCCTCCACCGTCCCTACACCTTCGATTTCGGTGGCTGACCAGGCTGTCCACCTTGAAGAATGGCTGTTATCTGCCTGCGACAAAGTTGCCCCTTATAAAACTATTAAAGCTAAACGTCCTCATGACGCTCAGCGGTGGTTTTCCGACCAGCTTAAGGTTGATAAACTTGCTCTTCGGCAGGCAGAGCGCCGTTGGAGGCGCAATTATGATCCCCAACTTAGACTTGTCTATGTTGAATCTTTGAACATCTACAAAAAAATCTATTTTATCAGCCAAAACTGCCTACTTCTCTCAAAAAATATTGGACTCTAACAATAAAGCAAAAGATATCTTCTCCATTGTTAACAAGCTCTCCTTGCCTGACAGGGTTACACCCCTACCCCAACCGACCCAAACCTTGTGTGACTCCCTTAATTCTTACTTTACCGACAAGATCGTTACTATTAAAAACAATATTCCTTCCCCTTCATCCCTTTCTCCTCCACCCCTTCCATCCATGAACCCTAGTCGATTGGTAGAGTTTCCGCCAATCTCTCCTGAAGAATTCTTTTCGCTACTTCAGAAAGTTAGATCAGGCTCCCCTAACGATTGCTGCCCCCCTCAGATTCTGAGGGAGGCCTTTTTGGCATGCCCTGGCCCCCCATTGGCCCTGCTTAATAACTCTTTAGCCACTGGGGAGGTCCTGTGCTCTTTCAAACAGGCAGCTGTCATACCTATTCTTAAAAAAACTAATGCTGATCCCACTACTTTAAGCAATTATCGACCCATCTCCCTTCTCCCCTATCTGGGAAAAGTTTTGGAGACATATGTCACCCGCTGACTGAGCACCTTTATTGAGGATTCCTCCTTCCTGGATGCCCAACAAGCAGGTTTCAGACCCCTCCATTCCACCGAGGCGGTCATAGTGGCCGTCATGGATGCCCTTAGGAAAGGAGCCGATAAAAACATCTCACAGGCCCTTGTCCTCTTGGATCTGTCAGCGGCTTTTGACACGGTCGATCATACTATATTGATCGACCGTGTCAACAATGCCGGCATCCAGGGGGTAGCCCTTGATTGGCTTAGATGCTTTCTGGACCACCGGACTCAGGCGGTGCACCTATCCACCTTCTCTGCACCCTACTCGTCCCTAACCTGCGGGGTCCCCCAGGGCTCTGCGCTTTCACTCTTATTGTTTAACTTGTATTTACAGCCCCTCTTAGCTTCCCTCCGTAGCACCCCGGTCACCATTTTCAATTATGCAGACGATCTCCAGTTAATTATCCCCATTGATTCCCTTCCTGCCTCCCGCTCTATTTTTCAGTCTACCATGCTTAACATTGCAGAGTGGATGTTTCATAGTCAATTGAAACTCAACCCCACTAAAACAGAGCTTGTACTAGTGGGAGGTCCCACTAATCCATGGAATTCCACCTTTTGGCCTTCTTCACTAGGGGTGTCACCCACTCCTGTTAGCACTGTGAAGAGTCTGGGGGTGGTCATCTCTGATGACCTCTCTATGAGGCCACAAATCAACGCAGTCACTTCATCCTGCTTTTTTTATTTAAGGAGGATCCGCAAAATTAGCAGGTTCCTCACCAGAGATGCCTTGATTCTAGTCATTCTAGCTCTCATTACCTCCAGACTCGACTATGCTAACACTCTATATGTCGGGATCCCAGCTTTCCACCTCCACAGGCTACAACTGGTACAGAACCAGGCAGCCCGCCTGATCTTCCACCAGCCGAAACATCAGCATGTTTCTGCATAGTCTCCATTGGCTCCCCGTTACCAAACGCTGCACTTTCAAGCTGGCTTGTACTATCTTTAAAGCCTTATCAGATCTAGCCCCTGCCTTTATCTCCTCTTGCTTGACCCGTTATGTTCCCCCCAGAGAGCTCCGTTCAGCATCTCTTAATTTACTTGTTGCTCCCAAAACTAGACGGAAAAAGCATGGAGGTCTGAGTTTCTCTGCCATGGCCCCTTCCATTTGGAACTCCCTCCCTCCAGCGCTTCGCCTCTGTCCTAGCTATGACTGCTTTCGCAGACTGCTAAAAACCCTTCTGTTTCATTCTGCTTTTGAGTAAACCTTCCGCCCAAGTTGCCGTTTTGTCAGGAGCGCCATGAAACCGCTTGGTGAACGTGCGCGGTAAAAATGCTTTTAACGTAACGTAACATTGCTTCCTGTTAAGGTAGAACCCTTCTTGAAAAAATCAGTCTTGGCCACTGCAAGTTAGAACAAATATTACAGCTCACCACTTTCAATGATCACCAGTAACCTCTCCGAGGACTGTGAAGCTTTCGTACATTTTCCCTGGAAATGTGGGTTCATTATGTAGTTGCATGCTGCTAGTTACACAACCGCTTTTACTGTTGCCCTACAAGTTTTACCAAGTAGCATTTGTAATGTTTGTTTTTCATTTAGTCTGTGAATGATCCCTCGGCTCCCCCCACCCCCAAGACTTGTTGCTACTGTTCCTGGACTTCAACTCCACCACAGTAGGCCTGGCCTGCCGAGGCTCCTACTATGCTTGTTCTAGCTGCCCTCTATCACTCTTGTCTACTGATGCTAGAATTAGGCTAGTGCCAGGCTTTCTCTCTGAAGCCTCCATGCCCTACAGTCCTTTGCTAAGGAAATGGGCTTGTGTGGACAAGGTCAGTCCAGCCTGGTGCTGTGCTGACTGGTTTACAATCAAACTGGACATTGTAGGTAGTTTCTCCAGAAATGACTTCATCCAGGCAAGAGACGAGCCCACTGTCCAGCCTGAAAACACTTCAATGTTAATATCAGGTAAGAATTAATTCCTACCTCAGTAGTTAGCTTTTGTACAGAGGGTGGCATGTTTGGCGCAGAACACATCTGGATCCCACAAATGCACTGTGGGATTGTTTGAGCTATGGCATCAGCACTTTTTAAAACTGGGACCTATTTTAAAGCACCCTTTATAATATAGCACAATTCAGTGAACCAAGCCAAGTGCACAACAGAGTGTCGAATTTGAATGCCTTTAGTGCATATGTTATAGTGCCTATCATGTGAATGTGGATATGGCATTGCATTATGGGAGTTTGTAAACATGACACTAGGAGGTGCAAGGTTATAGTGTTTCTAGCTGCAATTCCCCATATATTTGTATCGTAGGACGTACTTAGGTATGGTGTTCAGTTTTGTTCTCAGCGGCTGTAAAGGTGAATAGTTTTATTGCCATCAACGCATGACTTTATATGCATATATTAATACTACCAAGAATGCTCCCTACTTTTTTCAAATACCTCATGCCCTTTAACCCTATCCATCCCTACCCCCACCCATTACCCTTCCTACCAACTGTCCTTGTCCTTTGTAGTTGGGTAAACCCTGTTATTTGTTGGGAAACCCCAGGCTCACCCCCCCCCCCTCCCTAATAGTATTAACCAAGCCATGCCCCTGTTCTCACAATGAGTTGTCAGCAAACAGTGGGAACTGGGCTAAAAGCATAATGAAAAACTTTTCCCAGGCATAGATAAATAGGCATGTGCTATTTGCTAACCTCTTGTGCTTTTATGGTAACTGTAGGGTGTGGTTTGGGGGTGCAGAGCAGGAATATCGACGGAGAAATATCGTCTGACATAAATATCCCCGCAGAAATATCGAATTGAAGAAATATCGACAGCAAAAATATAGTTTGACCAGAATATCGACTGACAGGTAAGTAATATCGATAACAATAATATAGTTGTAATAAATATCGTTTACAAAAATATCGTTTACAAAAATATCGATTTTTTAATAAATTTATGTATTTTAGTGTTTTTAATGAGAATTGTTTGTCATTTTATTACGTGTAGAATTCTATTAGTTATTAATGTATATTATGTTGAATTTTGTGTTAATAGTTCCGTAGCGGGTTGTAGGTTTACAGGGGAGTAGGGTGGGAAGTAATTTAAATATATAAAATTAATTGATTAATTAATGTGTTAATTTATTAATAATTGTTTAATAATTATGTGTTAGTTAATTTCAATTAGTCAATTATTGATTAATTATGTTAATTAATTAATTATGTTCATTAATTATGTTAATTGTTTAATTAATTATTAATTATTTGTTAATTAATTTCAATTAGTCAATTATTAATTAATTGTGTTAATTAATTAATTATGTTAATTAATTATGTTAATTGTTTAATTAATTTTAGGTGTGTGTAGTGGAGTTTATATGTGTAAATGGTGTGAAGTAATTACATTGTTATAGATTAATTATTAAATAATTTATAAATTAATTACCATTAATCAATTAGTAATTATTAATTGTAAATGTATAATTATTTTAGGTTTGTGTTGTGGTGTTTATAAGTGTATTTGGTGTGAAAGTTGTCAATTAAATAATTAATTAATTATTTAAAAAAATACTTTAATTTTCATTAATTAATTAGTAAATATTAAATGTAAATGTGTAATTAATTTTAGGTGTGTGTGGTGGATATTATAGTGTTAATTAATGTGTAATTAAATATTCTGTTATTATCTTTGTTAATAATAATATATTTAAATGTATATATTAATTATGTTTATATTAGAAATTAAATTTAATAAAAAATGTGATAGTTTGTATTTTTATTGTTTTGGGTTCCAGCGCTTTCCCTACTGTTATACCCTGTGGAGTGGGAATAGTAATTATTACCCCTATGCTATCCAACGCTTTCCCTACTGTTGCCCTCACTGGAGTGGGAATAGTAATTTTTACCCCTACGCTATCCAACGCTTTCCCTACTTTTGCACCCTTTGGAGTGGGAATAGTAATTTTTACCCCTACGCTATCCAATGCTTACCCTACTGTTGCACCCTCTGGAGTGGGAATAGTAAGTTTTACTCCTACGCTATCCAATGCTTTCCCTACTGTTGCACACTCTGGAGTGGGAATAGTAGTTTTTACCCCTACACTATCCAACGCTTTCCCTACTGTTGCACTCACTGCAGTTGGAATAGTAATTTTTACCCCTACGCTATCCAACGCTTTCCCTACAGTTGCACACTCTGGAGTGGGAATAGTAATTTTTACTCCTACGCTATCCAACGCTCTCCCTACTGTTGCACCCTTTGGAGTGGGAATAGTAATTTTTCCCCCTACGCTATCCAATGCTTTCCCTACTGTTGCACCCTCTGGAGTGGGAATAGTAATTTTTACCCCTACGCTATCCAATGCTTTCCCTACTGTTGCACCCTCTGGAGTGGGAATAGTAATATTTACCCCTACGCTATCCAGCGCTTTCCCTACTGTTGCACCCTTTGGAGTGGGAATAGTAATTTTTACCCCTACGCTATCCAACGCTTTCCCTACTGTTGCACTCACTGGAGTTGGAATAGTAATTTTTACCCCAACGCTATCCAACGCTTTTCCTACTGTTGCACACTCTGGAGTGGGAATAGTCATTTTCACCCCTACGCTATCCAACGCTTTCCCTACTGTTGCACCCTCTGGTGTGGGAATAGTAATTTTTACCCTAACGCTATCCAGTGCTTTCCCTACTGTTGCACCCTTTGGAGTGGGAATAGTAATTTTTACCCCAACGCTATCCAACGCTTTCCCTACTGTTGCACCCTCTGGAGTGGGAATAGTAATTTTTACCCCTACGCTTTCCAGCGCTTTCCCTACTGTTGCACCCTTTGGAGTGGGAATAGTAATTTTTAACACTACGCTATCCAACGCTTTCCCTACTGTTGCACTCACTGGAGTTGGAATAGTAATTTTTACCCTTACGCTATCCAACGCTTTCCCTACTGTTGCACCCTCTGGAGTGGGAATAGTAATTTTTACCCCTACGCTATCCAACGCTTTCCCTACTGTTTCACCCTCTGGAGTGGGAATAGTAATTTTTACCCCTATGCTATCCAACGCTTTCCCTACTGTTGCACCCTCTGGAGTGGGAATAGTAATTTTTACCCCTTCGCTATCAAATGTTAACTACTAATGTTTTAATTTTGTTATTAAATGTATGTATTATTATTTTTTAAATACTTTTATGTGTTAATTAAATATAGAATATTTTATTTTATTCTAAATGTTTTATATATGTTTTTATTTTATTTTTATATAATTATTAAAGTTTATCAATTAAATAAAGATAATAATAAAATGTATTTAAGAAAATATATGTATATGTACACATTTATTAAGTTTATATTGATTAAATTAAATGTATTTGTTATAAATAGTTAAAATATAAATGTAATGTAATTTATTTTGTTAATAATATTAATATTATTTAATTTAAGTTATAATATTTTTTAAAGTCGATATTTTTTATATCTATATTTTTGAGTCGATATTATTGTACTTACCTGTTTAATTATAGGGAGTCGATATTTTTGTAATCGATATTTTTACATCTATATTTTTGTAAACTATATTTTTGTTATCGATATTTAAACATGGAACCGGTTTGGGGGGAAGTGGAAGGAGGTAGAGTTCTTCCCAGGTCAGGCCAAGGTAACTGAAAGTTTTATTTTTTATTTGTTAAATGTTTATTTTGATGTATTTTATGTACGTATTTTTTTTGTATAGCGGCCACCATTTTTGTAAGTCACCAACCGCCACTGAAGCCACATGTGGCATATCGTGTCAACTTCTCACACAATTAAGACAGGCGTGGAAAAAAGTGTAAGTGGGGTATTTGCAAGAAAGTAGAAGATCCACACACTGAACTCCAAAAGAATACATAAGCAAGGTTCAGGCGAGTCCTAGTTTTCCAAGAGTATAATATCACGAGTGAAAATAGCTATTGCAAATCACAATGAACTCTAACAGGGCATTTATGGACTGGCTATATGAATACCAGTAGCACTGCACATGTCGGTTCTAAAATGTTAAAGGTAACTTTGAAAATGTCTAAAACAAGATTTTGGGATGGCGAAAGGTCCTTTGCATGGTAGTAGAGAGTTTGCTCCACTGCCTTGAGTTAATCGCATCAAGCTTTAGATTTCTGACTCCCATGTCAGCATGTTCATGCAAGTGTGCTAACGGTATTGTTCGTCACATGCATTGAGGCTTGCACTGTGGTGAAGTGAAGGCCACGTGTGCTCTTCTTACTAAGCCTGATAACTTTCAGCTAGCTGGGCAGTAGAGGGCTGACAATAGGGACACCAATGAGATTATAATGGCAAGGGGCCCTTTTTGCCTGTCCATGACTGGGAGAGTCACCTACCAGCCTCTCTCACATTTCTACATTTGGTCTGCAGCTCGCCTGCATCCAGGTTCATGGATGTCACATAGGTGTATCACTGTGCTTAGAGGATATGTGGGGAGCGTGTGTGACACAAGCCCTAACCACACTGTAACCTATTTGATATTTTCTATATCCTACTGATACCTGAGGTAGAGGGTTGTAGTTATTAGTTTATGTTGTTTGTACTATTGACTTCCGAGTCTCTAACCCCACACCACTTCCAAAAGTAGGTTTTGGACGGCTCGACCATGAGGGTCAGGGGTTAAATTTGTGCACCTTGTGCTCAGTCTGGCGAAGAAAAGTAGCTTTTAGCTCCAGTAAACCAGTGGTAAGAGGTTCTATTTTGTCACAATCTGAGCCCGGCAACCTATGACTGCCCTGAATTCCGCAAAACATTTCCACACAGGTGTTGATGGCAACATCAATACATAATATTTCTGAGTTCCTCTGCACACAGATATAAATTAACTGAACAGAGATTTAGGGGCATATTTTTTATAGGGTTGCGTGATTTTTGTGTCACTCAGCAGGGTGCAAAAGCAATTACCACCTTTAAGTGCAATATTTCAAGCCATGCAAGGCCATCTTGTGTGGTCTTCAGTGGCTTGATAAAGTAACTCAACTCAGCGCAAATCGCTTTGTTGCATTATTCTGCACCAGGGAGGTGTTCCATGGGTGATACCGGGGTGTTCCCACGCAACATCCATGGATCTTGGTGCATTACCAAATTTACCATTACTGATAGACCTGAGAATGCGCCAAAATGCAACGCATCCCCAGGGGAGGCTTAATTAGGAGAAATATCTTTATTTCTCCGCCTATTAACTCTATGTGTTCTGCCTTCTGCAGCACACATAGAAAGTGGAAAATGCCTCAGGGGATTGTTTTTGTTCAGGAAGGTGTCCCTTCCTGCACAAAAACAATCTGGCTTACAACACAGGCACCCTTGCACCATGGTGCAAGAGTGTCTGCTTTGGTGCTAGGCAGCACATTGTGCGCCAGCGCTGGGAAAAGACAGGAAATGTTAAACATGGTGCATTCCAGCCCTTTCCAAGTCATACAGCGCAGCAAGGTGGCTTTCTGCACTACCCTGCACCGATTGACTTAATGATAAATATGCCCTTTAGTGTCCATGATTCACTTTGGGAACCTTTCATATATATATTTTTTTAACTTCTTTTTATTTATCCTTGAACAGAGCAATTCACAATCATCGTTTGCACATCGCCAAGTACATAGACGCCCATTGTCATTGAAAGGTATCCCGGTACAGCAACAAAATAATTTATGGCATCCAACCTTTATCAACTGTCCTCATTTTTTGAACACTGAGAATGTTTGGCCTTCACAGCCATTAGGAAAAATAGCACTTTGATTTGATATTCTACTGCTCTCTAGCGCGCCTCTTCATTTAAAACCCTCTTTTCATGGCACCTAAAGGCTTATTTACAAGCCCCTTTGTGTTGTTATTGCACCTGGTGCAAGAGCGACGCAAATTAAAAATGAGGTTTATGAAGCCACGCACATCCACCTTGCGTGGCCCTGAGCGGCTTCATCAATCTCGAGTAATGCAACACAGCACAAATAGCTGGGTTGCATTACTGTGTGCCAGAAAAGCATTTCCATGGCCATTGCGTGGGTGTTCACATGCACCATCCATAGATTTTGATGCATTCCCAGATTTACCAGAGGTGGTAGACCTAGGAATGAGCCAAAAACCTGCGCCTCCCCAGGTGAGGCGTAACCAGGAGAAATATATTAATTTCTCCTCGTTTTTTCCTCTTTCTATGTCTGTTGCATTCTGCAGCAGATATAGAAAGAGGGTAAAGCCTCAGGGGGTTACTTTTTTGCAGGATGATTCCCTTTTCCTGCACAAAAACAATCCACCTTGCAAAGCAGGCGTTGGTGCTAGACAGCCAAAAGGACACCAAAGCAGGGGAAAAGGCAGGAACGTGCTGGATTGACTCAAATATGGCACATTCATGCCCTTTCCCTGTCATGCAGTGCAGCGCAGAAAGGTGACATGCTGCATTGCATAAATTGGCCATAAACATGACCCATAGCACTGTGCACCTCTCTGTTAACTCAAGCTATAGGAATGGCCTACCACCAATTACTACAATGATTTTCAGATAAAAAATACCTGTAATTGTAATGATGATAGCACCCTGCAAACGGCACCAGCGCTCTGATCTTTTTCTTTGAAACATAAACAAATGGAAAAGTGATTGCTACTTTGACAATGATCAGCAAGTTAAAGGATACTCCCTGTCCTAGCTGTTGAGATGCCGGAGTGAATTTCCGCTCAGTACAACATCTACGTGCTCAATTATAACCAAACCACTAAAATAGGATACTCACTAAAACCTACAAATGCAAAGTTGCGTTTATCAATCAATCAATCAATCAGGATTTATAAAATGCGACTGTTAGAACCGGGAGTCTCTGGTTGGCAAAGGTAAGTACCTTGGCCCAAGTAGGGACCCCTAGCTCTGGTCAGGGCGACGGAATAACCCTCTGAGATAACCCCTGCTCACCCTCTAGGTAGCATGGCGCGAGCAGTCTAGGCTAAACTCGGAGGCAATGTGGATAACATTTGCACTTAACACAACAGTAATTCCCAATCCACCACAAACTGAGACCACACAGGTAAGTATATATAAAATATAACTTTATCTAGTTTCAGCATGTAAATGAAGCAGTTGCATGATAATCACTTCTTTAAAACACATCGCATTTCTAGCTTAAAGGTTGCACGTTAAACACTTCATTTAGAACAAGGTTGCACTTAATTCTTAGTAGGTCTTGTAAATAGGCCGTTCTCAGCATAAAAATAAAAAATAGTCTCTAGTCTCTCAAATCAGCACTTAAAAGAATATGGCCACTGATTTATACTGTGATGCTCCCAGCATGAGCAAAGAAAACAAGGCCCACGTGTACTTGTATCTGTGGCCTTCAGGCTGGATCACTGAAATATTATCGACGGACACATTATCGACTTACCAAAATATCGTTGACAAATTATCGACAACAAACATATCGACTTACTATACTTATTACACAAACTACAAAAATATCGAGTAAAAAATATCGAGTACTAACTATATCGAATACATAAATATCGCTTAAAAAAATATCGACTACAATTATATCGTTGGACATGAAATTAGCCCTAACACTACAAAAATATCGACTACAAAAATATAGACTACCACAATATCGTTAAAAAAATAATATCGAGTTCATGTTTGCACACTTTTCTTTCTAAAATACCATCTTTATCATCAATAAAAGTCATTTCTCAGTAAAAAAAACTTTTCACATATAATACCTGTTTCTTACATAAAATTACTATTAATCCACATTTACTATACATTCTATTACATGCATTTTATCATTTTCTATTATTCTTTGCATTTAAATAACATTTTCATTACTTATTTTCACATATAAATATATTTCATTTAAACACGAACCTGCTTTAATGCGGGAACAACCACATACCACCATTCTCACATCAACAAACACTCCAATTAACTTAAAAAAATTCAAACTAGCCTATACTATGCTTCCTTACATCCTACAACCAATCAAATCAAAGCACACATAACACATATACTATAAAAGGGCTACATGCATTCTACCATTTGTTGCTGCTACCTATCTGGAAAGTAGATGCCAACACTTTGAAGATTTTGTTGCAGAATAAACATCTTTAAAGATCCAGCTTACTAGCTAATTAATCAAGTAAGTAACACAGCATTTTAGTAGAAAACTACATTAGAAGTGCACTATTTTCCTTACATCTCCTAACTCTTAGACTTATTTTATTTTCATGTCTTCCTACTTTTCTGATAGAAACTACTCCAACACAATTCCTATTACATGGTCATATTTCTTCATGTGCAAAATCAGATAGTAAGTATATAATAATTATCTGTTACACACCAACTGCTTTGTTTAAAAACTAATTTACAAGAGTATTTATTTTTCATTGACATTATATTTACAGATATACAGAAATGGTGCTATTTCTACAGCAAAAACGATAAAACTAACCTAATTACACATGTAAGTATAGATGTGTTTGTTATAAAACGGCCAATTTCATTAATGCACATTTTTAAACAACATATCTTGCTTTTTACATCTTCCCTATAGATCATTTGAAAGATCCAAGATCAACTATAGCAAAACACAAAAATACCCTTCAGAAAAATGTAAGTATAATTGTTATTTGCTAAAATGTGGGCACAAAAAACGCTAACTATATTCTTAACACCATGTTATTTATTTTAAATTGCCTCTACAGATATTCAGAAAACATCATACATCTATTCTACATATCATATGAAAACATCCTACACAAAATATACCAATATAGAAGAATCGCCTTGTAAAAAATGTAAGTATATTTATCATTTCTGTAAAACTGCCGAAAATAACACAGTCTATGTTCTTAACAACATCTTATCTATTTTATATTTCCTCTACAGATATTCTGAATACATCATACAGCTATTCTACCTACAACAAAGAAAACGACATATTTAGAAGTTAGTATACGTTTAAATCTGTTACATTTCCAAACGGTTCAGTATTAAAATTATATTATTTTGCTTTTATTTCTTCTATCTACTCTACAGATCATACCTGTAGTAAATTGATGAACTCCAGCAATTACTACTATTCTACTATTTAAACAAGTAAGTATATGTAATGTTTACATCAAATGCACTAGTAGACAAAAATGACAACTGCTTTTGAGTAGGAAATACGTTTGTTATATATAAACATTAACGTTGTTTTTCTATATTTTCATACCAACAGCAAATAAAGACATACATACAAGAACATCATTCAAAAGACATTTCTGCTTCTGTGACTACTACTTTGATTAACTGTAAGTATAAATGCATCACTAATGATGTTAGCACCACATAAGTAAAAAAATGTGTACTGATTTTGTTTCTTTCTACTCTTTCCTAGAACAAGTAAATCAAAATGACTGAAGGTGCAGAATTTGTCATGTCTCAGAAAAATAAATTGCTATTATGCTACATGGGTTATGTGTATAATCAGGAGAGACAAAGTGGTAGAAAGGTTTTTTGGAAGTGTACACAATATTACTCCAACAAATGTTATGGGAGGGCCACTACCGAGGAAACTAATGTGCTATTTACTAGAGAACATAATCATCCCCCAAATGTCACCGAAATTGAAATTAGAGATGCCTTAGAAAGTATTAAAAGTGCTAGCACACAAAGTGACAAACCCACCACCCAAATACTTAAAGAAGAACTGGTAAAAATCCCTAACCATGCTTCAGGGCAACTACCCTCTATTGATTCCCTGAAACGCACAATTGCACGCACCAAACGACTCACTAGCACAACCCAACCCAACCCAACTTGTTTTGAAGAAATTATTATTTCACCCGAAATGGCCATCACACACAATAAAGATAAATTTATTCTTTTTGATAATGAAAGCAGTACAAACAGAATAATTATGTTTGCAACTGCAAGTAATTTACGAAAAATCCAACAGTGTCCCCAATGGATGATGGATGGAACATTTAAACCCTGCCCAAAACCTTTTTACCAACTGTATTCCATCCACGGTTTATACCATCATTCTAACATACCTTTCATTTACTGTTTGCTACCCAACAAACAGCAAACAACCTACACCGAAATTTTAAATGTTCTCAAAACGGAAATCAATAATTATTTTCCCGAAAAAATAATTATTGATTTCGAATTAGCTATGATAAATAGCATTTTGAGAACATTTCCCCACACAGCAATCCAGGGTTGCTATTATCATTTTAATCAGAGTATATGGAGGCATCTCCAAAAATCTACTTTAAGTGTACTATACTCTACAGATAGCACCTTTGCCTATCAAGTTAAAAAGTTAATAGCCCTGGCCTACGTCCCTGTTACAGATGTTGCTGAACATTACAATTTATTAATTGACAGCGCATATTATAAGAGGAATGAGGATAAGCTAACACCATTGCTAGACTATTTTGAAGACACTTGGGTGGGAAGATTGCACAGATCAGGACATCGACGCCAGCCCAAATTCCAAATCCCTTGGTGGAATGTCTATCTCAGTACTTTAAACCAAGAGGCGAAAACCAACAACAGTGTTGAAGGGTGGCATAATGCTTTCCAAGCAACTACAAACAGAGGCAAACCCACATTCCACAACCTTCTTGAAGCTTTGAAAAAAGAACAAAGCTATCAGGAACTAAGAATGGAACAATCAGTGTCACAA
The DNA here is from genome assembly GCF_964261635.1 of Lissotriton helveticus. Taxonomy (NCBI): domain Eukaryota; kingdom Metazoa; phylum Chordata; class Amphibia; order Caudata; family Salamandridae; genus Lissotriton; species Lissotriton helveticus. The sequence goes on along the minus strand of NC_136059.1, from coordinate 1,254,055,491 downwards.
ATAGGGCCCAAACTCACTAAACAAACCCAACAAATGTTCCAACTACTTCAAAGTCAAGTCACATTATACCCTACAACTAGAGGTTTAGAATACCTGGCAATAATAGCAAAAAGTCTTCTATAAAAATGTCAAGTAAAGATACGAATGTCTTCTTACAATACTAATAAAAATCACATGTCATAAACATATATAATGAATTATAAATAAAACATATTTGTTTGACAAACTTTTAAAAAATATGTAAAAAAATTCGTAACAAATATGCAATGTTTATAATTTTTTATAACATACACATAACATTAGAAATCGACATTTCCCACCCAATCAAAATTGTAAAATAAATACTTACAATTTTTGGAATTGAGAGACGCAATCAAGGAAAAATCAATCCATACAATCCAATCCAATATCTTACAATTCCAATATGGGAAACCCTCAAAAACCCGAAAATAAATTGTAAAACGTAAAAAAACGCTCCAGGAAATCCCGAAAACAGTAGTGTGTACACGTTAGGATTTAAAGTTATATACACACAATTTTAAAAAAACGGTCACGCATATCAAAGTATCAATCCGATTCGAAACCCTCCAAAAAACCCGAAAAAGGTTTAAAAAGTGAAAAAACCGCTCCAGGCAAACACGAAAAATAGGAGATAAAAGTCAAAATATAAGCATAATAACTTAAACATTTGTTTCTCCGTTAAAAAACACGCTTCCTTCCATGTAGTTTTCATGCGAGGAACCGAAACCTGTAAAATAACATACATAACGAAAGCCACCCACAAATACCCCCTTCACATTTGTAAATATACTAACAATTAACATTAACCATGTAAGAAGACATTTCCGAACACTTAAAATTAGACTTGAAGGAAAAAAAGCACGACACATCTATAACGCAGACTTTTCACCCAAACGCTACTTAAACTAATAATACATACACCAAAAAACACTACAGAGTTTGATTACACCCTCAAACATGACCACTTACTTATAATTTGTATTAAAAAATAACCTTACCTCTCTCCACGCGAAGCAACTCCCAACCGCGAGCTTCTCCAGTCCTGAATGGAGCGCAATAACCTTACGCGGTAAAAAAGTAGTCCCCTTAACCCATTTGTGTAAAAGGATAATAGAATAAACAATGTGAAATAAAAAATATATAATACATACACATGTATAATGTAACAAATTAATACACTATACTCATGACAATTTTCCTTTATTAACAAAAAATAATATATTTAATATAAATTAATATATAATATGTATTATATATTAATAATATAAAATAATTATGTAAAACTTTGAATAAAAGATGTAAATATTTAGTTATTCTGTATATTTATATGAATAATTTTGTGTATAATTTGTATAAAACATTATAAATGTTTATGGGAATAATTAATAATGATAAATAATATAACTTATTTATTGTTATTAATATAACAAGTAGAACCATTTAGTATATAAAGAATGGCCTGAAAAAAGTCTCTATTTTATCTGTGAATATATATATTTTTGTTAATAATCAATGAATGTTTATGTTTATTAATTAATAATAATAATAATTATTAAAATAATTATTATTTTTATTAATTAGTAAAAAAAGATTATATAATTATTTCTAATTATAACAAAATTATATAATTGCTTTACTAATATTTGATAAATACCAGATATTATAATTAAACATATTGTTTCCCTATACAATTATAAACTTTACAACCAAAGCGATTTATATGTTTTATGTAAAAACAACATTGTGTGAAATATACACCAAGAAAATTTATTTTGGTATTTCAATTTATCCTAAGAAATGTAATAATAGTCATGTTACTTGTTAAAAAGAAATATGTATTATATATTTTATTATATTAATATTTAATATTAACATTATTAAATATTAATGTAAGAAATATATAACAAATCATTGTTTAATGTATTTCTATATAAATACTTTAAATTGTAAATGACTGATGGGAATATGTAAAATTTACTGAAAGAATCTAGTAATCCAAATTATTGTTTACATTGACCACATGTATATAAATGTAAAGATGTTATTGTGTGAATAATAAAAGTAAAAAAAAATGTGATGTTATATTTGTTTTTGATTTTATTGTAGTACACAATAAAAAAATTAAAAATTGTTTAATAAACTAATTTGAAAACATCTATGTTGCATAATTTTTTATTATTAAAACACAGTAATGAACAAATGTATACAAATGTGCTGCACACTGACCAATTTTATATGTATTGTTACTACTCCAGTCAATCTAAAATCATAGAAGCTGCAGGACACTAGCAAAAATTATTTTACTATTCCTACTACACTCAAGGTAATACCATAAAATGTGGTGGAGACTAACCAATGTATTTTTATTAATCCAACTCCAGTGTTGGTAATATTACTGATGGTGCTGGACACCAACCAATTAATAATTAGAATTCCAACTCCACTCTAGCTACTGTCTGGAAACATGCTAATACATAAATTGTTTTTATCTAAATAAAGTGTACTAATGTAAAGTTATAATAATATCTATTTTCGTGTAATAAATTTAATGTATCACTGTTAAGTTAAACTATACATCAGCACTCTAAAATACCCAAAACTGTCCCAAAACACTAAAAAGACCCCTTGACCCTAAAGGCCAAAACTGACCCAGAACCCTACAAATACCCCTTTATCAACAAACTGAAAACTGACCCTGAACCCTACAAATACCCCTTTACCCACAAACTGAAAACTGACCCTGAACCCTACAAATACCCCTTTACCCACAAACTGAAAACTGACCCTGAACCCTACAAATACCCCTTTACCCACAAACTAAAAACTGACCCAGAACCCTACAAATACTCCTTTACCCACAAACTGAAAACTGACCCTGAACCCTACAAATACCCCTTTACCCACAAACTGAAAACTGACCCTGAACCCTACAAATACTCCTTTCCCAACAAACTGAAAACTGACCCTGAACCCTACAAATACTCCTTTCCCAACAAACTGAAAACTGACCCTGAACTCTACAAATACCCCTTTACCCACGAACTGAAAACTGACCCTGAACCCTACAAATACCCCTACAACCACAAACTGAAAACTGACCCTGAACCCTACAAATACTCCTTTCCCAACAAACTGAAAACTGACCCTGAACCCTACAAATACCCCTACACCCACAAACTGAAAACTGACCCTGAACCCTACAAATACTCCTTTCCCAACAAACTGAAAACTGACCCTGAACCCTACAAATACCCCTTTACCCACAAACTGAAAACTAACCCTGAACACTACAAATACCCCTTTACCCACAAACTGAAAACTGACCCTGAACCCTACAAATAGCCCTTCACCCACAAACTGAAAACTGACCCTGAACCCTACAAATACTCATTTTCCCACAAACTGAAAACTGACCCTGAACCCTACAAATACCCCTTTACCCACAAACTGAAAACTGACCCTGAACCCTACAAATACCCCTACACCCACAAACTGAAAACTTACCCTGAACCCTACAAATACTCCTTTCCCAACAAACTGAAAACTGACCCTGACCCCTACAAATACCCCTACACCCACAAACTGAAAACTGACCCTGAACCCTACAAATACTCCTTTCCCAACAAACAGAAAACTGACCCTGAACCCTACAAATACCCCTTTACCCACAAACTGAAAACTGACCCTGAACACTACAAATACCCCTTTACCCACAAACTGAAAACTGACCCTGAACCCTACAAATAGCCCTTCACCCACAAACTGAAAACTGACCCTGAACCCTACAAATACTCCTTTTCCCACAAACTGAAAACTGACCCTGAACCCTACAAATACCCCTTTACCCACAAACTGAAAACTGACCCTGAACCCTACAAATACCCCTACACCCACAAACTGAAAACTGACCCTGAACCCTACAAATACTCCTTTCCCAACAAACTGAAAACTGACCCTGACCCCTACAAATACCCCTACACCCACAAACTGAAAACTAACCCTGAACCTACAAATACTCCTTTCCCAACAAACTGAAAACTGACCCTGACCCCTACAAATACCCCTTTACCCACAAACTGAAAACTGACCCTGAACTCTACAAATAGCCCTTTACACAAGAACAGAAAACTGACCCTCAACCTCAAAAATACCCATTTACCCACAAACTTAAAAATTTCCCAAATCCCACTAAATACACCTTTACTCACGACTACCAAAATTACCCAGAACCCTAAACAATTAACCTATAACAAAAACTATGAAACTAAGCCAGAACAATATAAATAATAATGAACACAACATTAAACATAAATATATAAAAAAAAAAAAATAGTTTTCAAAAAACTAATATAAAATATATTATCACATTAGCTATAATAATAATTTAGATTAATTAATACTGTTTAATTCCAATTAATTAATTAACATCAACATTAATTAACACATTACATTTAAATGTATACAATTAATGTAATTAAGTCATTATTATAAATTAATTACCAATTAATTTATTTAAATGATATGCAATATATTAATTACATCATTAACTATTTATAATTATTGTGTTAGCAATTAATAAATGTAAATAATATACTAATTCTTAATACAATAAATCACTAATTATTAATAATTAATAACCAATGTATCAATGAAAATCATATACAATTTTTTTTAAAAAATATTAATTATTAATAATCAATTAATCAATTAATCAATTAAATTATATGCTAATTAATCAATTAAACAATTAACTAATTAATATTAATAAATTACCAATTAAAATCTAATTAAAACAATTACCACACATATATTAACTAATTAATTATTATTAAATTACTTCCCACCCTATTCCCCTATAAACCCACAACCCGCTCCTAAACATTTGGTACTATTTATTTATATATAATATATATATTATTTTATGAAATCAATATTTTCTAACATTTTCTCGATATTTTTTACTTTCACTATATTTCGATATTTTGTCTAGTCGATATTTTTAAGTCGATATTTTTGTATTCTATATTTTTGAGTCATTTTTGCAGTCGATATTTTTTTCAACGATATTCCTATAGTCGATATTTTGTTAATGTCGATATTTTTCCGTCGATATTTTGTACATTCGATATTATGTAGTCGATATTATGTCCAGTTACCCTTCAGGCTGTCTCAACTCCCTCGCGAGGCCCAGGGACTCTTTCTCGTCCCCAGGGCAGCCTCGCGTCTTCCTGGGACTCAAGCGCACCACTGCGCACCAGCCGTGCAGACTGCACGCGTCCCCGCCCCGGCCGGTCCCCTTTCCTCTCCCGCCCGCTCTCGACAATCCAACGAGCGGCGGGGGAGGCGGTGAAGCTCACCTGATGGAGGGACGGCGGGCCAGGGGTGCGGGACGCTTCCAGGTCCCTCGGCGGGGTCGGAGCTCTTCCCCGGTCCCGGCGGTGATTTTGGGCAATCCTTCGGCACCTCCTGCAGCTTCAGCGGAGGCAGCCAATCCGGTCGCGGCCCTCAGTCGAGCCCCTCTGAGCGCGAGGCCGCCAACCAATGGCAGCGCGGCCTTGCCGATGACGCTCCGCGGGTTCAGCCAATCACGGCACACCACAGCTGATGACGCTGCGCCGCGCGGGCCAATCCCGTCGCGGCGTTAGTGAGGGGGCTCGGCTCCCTCAGCCAATGGGGTCGCGGCGGCTTCGTTCTTCGCCGCGGCCGCTCCTGGTCACGAACAGCAACTTCCAGGGGTGATCCTGGCCCCGGGCTGCGACGGTGATTTGGCGGCAAAGGGTTTTAAAGGGCGCTGGTCAGAGCTAGACCCCCCTCTCGACCTTGCCACCACCTGGGAGCAGATTTCACGAGGGGAGGCTCCACAAGCCTCCAACCCTCACGATTAATGTGCCGATGAGCACACCGATCTCCTCCTCACGCTCCGCAGTCCAGCACCACGCGTCCTGGGTCCCAATAGCACGATTTTGCAGCTGTTTCCTGGGATAGCTTTAGGAACCTTTAGCCCTGGGTTCCAAGCAGGAAGCCAGCTCTTCTCAGGCCCTTGGAGATTCAGATGTAGACACAGCACACAGCAGAGTCTTGGCAGTTTCAAGTAGGCAGGGTCACAGCACACAGCAAAGTCCCTTTCTTCTCCTTAGCTTCCAGGTGGACAGCAGAACAAGTCAGCCCTTAGAGCACACAGCAAGGCAATCTTCCTTCAGTTCTCTAGCTGCCCTCCTTCCAGCGAGGGTTCCTTCTTGCTTGCAGAATTTCAGAATCTAATCCTCTGCAGACAGGGGTCCTTTCCTTATACCCCCCAATGTCTTTGAAGTTCTTTGTGCATGGAGGCCCTGGGTCCAGTCTAAACCAGTTCTGGGGGTTGCGGAGCACTGAGGTGTCTCTGGCTTTCTTCTTCCTGTCAGCTTCAGGGCCAGTGGGGTCAGTTGACCACCAGGAGAGAGCTAATGTGGGGGAGGTAGGCAGGCACAGCCCAGCACTTATCTGGCATTCCTTCCTCCCTCCTCCCAAGCAGGCAGATGTGCCCTTTCATCCCCGGGATGGCTCCGACCCTCTCCTCTGGGGCTCTGCAGCCCCTTCCTGTCACATCCAGACCAGGCAGACATTCCACAAACCCAGGCACACAGAAAGGTTTAGACAAGAGAACAGCCACTTTCTAAAAGGGCTATTCTCCAACACAGGATTTAAAAACACCCTTCACTAAAGGATGTGTCATTAAATTCTGAGTCCAGGGATATCTTTCACTTATGTCCCATCTTGTTCCTATGGGGAGATAGGCTGGTATCACATGGGCCCAGCCCCCCTCCATGTTACTCTATGGAGCAAGATAGCCTTACAGCAGTGAGCACACAAAATGGCTGTAGCCCACTACCAGAGCATAGTACCTGCACTAGCACATGCTCTACCTTATCCATACACTGCACCCTGCCCAGGGGGGTACCTTGAGCCTTCCATAGGGGTGACTGATGTGCACAGACAGGGAAGGATTAGGCCTAGCCAGTGGGGACACTGGCCAGGCTGACATGGCAGTCACTGACTGCACACAGGCCCTGCGCTGGCAGGCCTGAGTCACCTTTTAAAAGCTACTCATGTGGGTGGCGCAATCTGCGCTGCAGGCCCACTAGTAGCATTTGTCATCACCAGCCCTGGCACACACAGTGCCCTCTACTAGGGACTTCGTGGTGATACAAATATGCCAATTAGGTATACTCAATCAATATCACAATTTACAGAAGGAGCACTTACACTCTGACACTGATCAGCAGTGGCAGAGTGTCCAAAACATCTAAATCAGCAAAAACGAAATCCAGCACAGCATCAAAACACATGAGTCAGAGGCAAAAAGATGGGGGAAGAACCACGCCAAAAGGTGTCAGGTCTAACACGTGTCCCCTCCAGCTGAAAGTGGGGAGAACTACCCAACCTCTTGGGAGTCCTCATCACTAAGGCGGAAGAATCTGGACAGACCGTCAGCGTTGGCGTGTTCTGTTCCAGGGCGGTGCTCCACCGTAAAATCCATCCCCTGTAGGGAAATGGACCACCTCAACAATTTTGGATTCTCACCCCTCATCTGCATTAACCATCTGCGGGGCCTGTGGTCGGCCTGAACGCGGAAGTGAGTCCCAAACAGGTAGGGCCTCAACTTCTTCAGAGCCCAGACCACAGCGAAAGCTTCTCTCTCAATGGCACTCCATTTTTGTTCCCTGGGGATTAGCCTCCGGCTAATGAAAGCCACAGGTTGGTCTCCTCCCTCCTCATTGATCTGTGAGAGCACTGCTCCAACGCCTTGCTCTGAAGCGTCAGTTTGCACAATGAACTCACTGGAAAAGTCAGGTGCCTTAAGCACCGGTGCTGTGCACATGGCAGTTTTGAGGGTGTCAAAAGCAGTTTGACAGGCCTCAGTCCAATTCACTTTCCTGGGCTGATTCCTAGATGTCAGCTCTGTCAAAGGGGCCACAATGGTGCCATAGCCTTTGACAAACCGTCTGTAATACCCGGTGAGACCTAAAAAGGCTCTCACCTCAGTCTGGGTCTTGGGGGGTTTCCAAGCCAGAAGGGTATCAATCTTTGCCTGTAGGGGCGCCACCTGGCCACTCCCCACCTGGTGTCCCAAGTACACCACAGATCCCTGCCCTATCTGGCATTTACTGGCCTTGATAGTGAGGCCTGCCTTCTGCAGAGCCTTCAACACTTCAGTGAGGTGTTGCAGGTGTTCCTCCCAAGTGGAGCTGAACACCGCAATGTCATCCAGGTAGGCTGCGCTGAATTGCTCCAGCCCTGCCAGTACCTGGTTGACTAATCTCTGAAATGTGGCGGGAGCATTTTTCAACCCAAAGGGCATGACACGAAACTGGAAGTGTCCTTCTGGCGTTGAAAATGCTGACCTCTCCTTTGCCCCGTCAGTTAAGGCAATCTGCCAGTACCCTGAAGTCAAATCAAAAGTACTCAGGTACTGGGCAGCTCCCAACCGATCCACCAGCTCATCAGCTCTGGGGATGGGGTGCGCGTCAGTCTTCGTGACCGCATTGAGCCCACGGTAGTCCACGCAGAACCGAAGTTCTGGGGGGCCACCGGGGGTAGCAGCTTTCTTAGGCACTAAGACCACTGGGCTAGCCCAGGGGCTGCTGGAGGGCTCAATAACCCCAAGCGCCAACATCTTGGAAACTTCTTCCTTGATGCTAGCTCTGACCTTGTCAGCCACCCTGTAAAACTTCTGTTTCACAGGCATGCTGTCTCCAGTGTCCACGTCGTGGACGCACCATTTGGTGACACCTGGGGTCAGGGAGAACAGTGGGGCGAACTGACCCAAGACTTGGCGACAGTCCTCCTGCTGTTCTGGGGTCAGGGTGGGGGAGAGGACCACACCATCCACTGACCCATCTTGCTCCTTGACTGCCAGGAGGTCAGGGAGAGGATCACTATCCTCCTCCCCTCCAACATCTGTAGCCATGAGCATAGTCACTTCAGTTCTCTCAAAGTGGGGTTTGAGGCGGTTCACATGTAGCACTCTCAGGGGCTGCCTGGGAGTCTTCAGGTTAACCAAATAGGTAACCTCGCTCTTGCGCTCCACCACCTCATATGGGCCAGACCACTTGTCACGGAGCGCACAAGGCTCCACTGGCGCCATCACCCACACCTTCTGACCAGGTTGGAACTCAACCAGAGAAGTGTTCTGGTCATACCACCTCTTCATTTCCTCCTGGCTAGCCTCCAGGTTCTCTTGAGCGAGCTTCCTGAAGCGCTTGGTCTGGTTGCGGATGGCCAGCACATAGCTGAACACATCCTGAGGGGTTTTCCCACGGGATTTCTCCCACCCCTCCTTCACCAGAGCCAGAGGCCCTCTGACAGGGTGGCCATACAGCAACTCAAAGGGACTGAACCCTAAGGATTTCTGAGGCACCTCCCTGTAGGCAAACAACAGGCATGGCAACAAGACATCCCATTTCCGCCTCATGGGCTCCTCCAGGCCCATGATCATGCCCTTCAATGTGCGGTTGAATCTCTCAACCAAACCATTTCCTTGAGGGTGGTAAGGAGTGGTGAATTTGTATGTCACCCCACACTCACTCCACAGGGACTTCATATATTTAGAAATGAAGTTTGTCCCGCGGTCCGAAACGACCTCCTTCGGAAATCCCACCCGGGAAAAGATCCCCATCAGGGCACGGCCCACCACTGGGGCGGTGACTGTCCTGAGCGGAAGGGCTTCCGGGTACCGAGTGGCATGGTCCACCAAGACCAGGATAAACCTGTTGCCTAGGGCTGTCCTGGGATCCAGGGGCCCCACGATGTCAATGCCCACCCGCTCAAAAGGGGTGCTCACCACGGGAAAGGGTTGGAGGGGTGCCACGCGCTTCACTCCACTCTTGCCACTGGCCTGACAAGTCTGACAAGACTTACAAAAGGCAGAGACGTGCGTCTTCATCTGGGGCCAGTAGAAATGGGTGACAAGCCTGTGATAGGTCTTGTCTTGCCCCAGATGTCCTGCGAGAGGCACGTCATGAGCCAGACCCAGTAGGAAGTTCCTGAAGCGCTCCGGTACCACCAGCACACGGGCTGCGCCGGGCTCAGCGAACTTAGGCTCACTATAAAGTAAGTCATCCTCCCAATAGATCAAATGCTCCTTGGACCCCAGGCCTGCGGCCTGGTCGGCAGCCTGCTGCCGCACACCAATGAGAGAAGGGCACTCCTTCTGAGCCTGGCAGAATTCCTCCCTGGAGGGACCACCCTCTTGCTGCCACTGGGACAGCTCAGGCAATTCCCCTAGTTCGGCCACCTGCTCCCCTGTAGGTTCCAGGGCATCCCCTTCCGGGTCTGCCTCCTCCTGGACCGTGGGAACAGTGGGGGCTGGTTTCCCGCGCCCTCTACCCCTTCCTCTCTTGGCAGGTCCCTGGGCCATTGTTCCAGGCTCCAGCTCTGTTAGACCGCCCTCTCTTGCTGTCATTGCACGGGTGGACACACAGATCCACGCAGGCAAACCCAACATCTCCAAGTGAGTCCTGTGCTCCACCTCTTTCCAGGGGGAGCTCTCCAGGTCATTACCTAATAGACAATCTACAGGCAAGGCATCACTTACTACAATCTCCAAAATACCGGAGACTCCTCCCCATTCAAATGGAACTTTCGCCAGCCTGCAGTGGCGCACTGAACTGTCAGCTGCCACCACAGGCCGGAGTACCTGGGGAACAATTTGCTCTTCAGACACCCACTGACACCTAACAGATGTCACGCTGGCTCCTGTGTCTCTCAGAGCCTCCACCACCTGTCCATTGATGGTCACCTTCTGCCCGTACTTCTTAGTGTTTTGGGGCAGCAAGGTTTCCTGGCCATCTCCTGGTCTCCTATAGAGACAAGGGTCATCAATGCTAACCCCTTCTCCCCACTAGAAATCAAATCCCCTCCCAAAGCTACACTGGCTATCGCCGGAGCTGGAGCTGGAGCACCAGTGGGTGCAGATTTCTTCTTTGGACAGTTTGGAGCAATGTGCCCCACCTCCCTACATGCATAGCAAGTGAGGGTCTTCTTGTCCTGCGGGCCCTTATGGGGCCAGGACTTCTTAGACTTGGGGGGTTGAGACACCTTCTCTTGGGAACTACTTTGGGGCCCTTTAGAAGACTCCTTTTGATTACCCGTGTCCCCCCCACTCTTCTGCTGGGGACCCTGTCCACCTTTGGCGGGGGTACTTACCACCCCCTTGTGGACCCTGGTGCTAGTCCACCGGTCCGCCTCTTTAGCAAGCTCACTGGGATCAGTTAACTTACTATCCAAAAGATGCTGGCGCAGCTCTGGGACACACAAACTACTTAAGTGCTCCCTACTAATCAAGTGACACAACCCCACATAATCAGTAACTTTGCTGCCCTTCATCCAACCTTCCAGTGCACGCGTGTACATACTCACACACTCCACCCAAGTACTTGAATCAAGCTTCTTGAAGTTCCTAAACTTCTGGCGGTACTGTTCAGCAGTGAGCCCATACCTGAGGCACAAAGCCTCCTTCATGGCGGAGTAGGACAAAGCATCCTTTGCTTCTAAGGGTGCCAAAACATCCCTCCCAGAGGCCTCAAAATGCTTCCACAATCCTGCTCCCCAATTCTTCTCAGGCACCTCATTCATCTTTAAGGCAAGTTCATACGCTCTGAACCACGCATAAATATCCTCACCCCTCTGATAATTCTGTACCAGATCCTTTGGTATGTATACCTTACCCGCCTGTACTGGTTGTGCGCTGCCACCATTAGAACTGGACCCCCTCTCTTTATATTTGAAATCCAATTCCTTCATGCTCCTCTCATGAGCCAATTGGAGCTTCTTCTCCTCTAGAGCGAGCGCCTGCCTTCTCTCCTGCGCCGCTCTCTCCTGCGCCTCTTTCTCAACTTCCAGGCGCAGTCTCTTCTCATCGGCTTCCGCTCTGAGCTTCAAAAGCTCAATCTCATGGGCCCTAGCTCTCTGATTCTCCTCCAACTCCTCTGGAGAAATAATCCTACTGGAGTGGGTGCTGCCAGCCCTAGACGCTGGCTTCGCCACTGGCAATTCACTGGGCAAAAACCCACTCTCCTGTGCGCCACCCTCTTCAATAGTAGCTTCTGGGTCACCATGTTTGGCCTCCCACCAGGCCCTCAGAGCTGTCTGTAGCTCTTCCTTATTTGCGCCGCCCCTTACTGGGCATTCAAGCTGTCTGCAGAATTTTCTCAGTTGCTCCTTGTTATAGGTGAGCAACTCCTGGATTTCAAATTCCACTTCCCCTTCTGCATTCATGCTTTGCGCGTTCTGAGACATGGTACCTCCTACCCTTTTTCAACTAAAAAGGTTTTACCAAAAAGAAAAAATCCTGCGCAACCTGTTCCGCTAAACTAGACTAGTGATGTACAAGAAATCACTGCAGGTCAAGTGCAATCATTAGTTCAAAATCCCAACGCTGCCACCAATGTTAGAACCGGGAGTCTCTGGTTGGCAAAGGTAAGTACCTTGGCCCAAGTAGGGACCCCTAGCTCCGGTCAGGGCGACGGAATAACCCTCTGAGATAACCCCTGCTCACCCTCTAGGTAGCATGGCGCGAGCAGTCTAGGCTAAACTCGGAGGCAATGTGGATAACATTTGCACTTAACACAACAGTAATTCCCAATCCACCACAAACTGAGACCACACAGGTAAGTATATATAAAATATAACTTTATCTAGTTTCAGCATGTAAATGAAGCAGTTGCATGATAATCACTTCTTTAAAACACATCGCATTTCTAGCTTAAAGGTTGCACGTTAAACACTTCATTTAGAACAAGGTTGCACTTAATTCTTAGTAGGTCTTGTAAATAGGCCGTTCTCAGCATAAAAATAAGAAATAGTCTCTAGTCTCTCAAATCAGCACTTAAAAGAATATGGCCACTGATTTATACTGTGATGCTCCCAGCATGAGCAAAGAAAACAAGGCCCACGTGTACTTGTATCTGTGGCCTTCAGGCTGTCTCAACTCCCTCGCGAGGCCCAGGGACTCTTTCTCGTCCCCGGGGCAGCCTCGCGTCTTCCTGGAACTCAAGCGCACCACTGCGCACCAGCCGTGCAGACTGCACGCGTCCCCGCCCCGGCCGGTCCCCTTTCCTCTCCCGCCCGCTCTCGACAATCCAACGAGCGGCGGGGGAGGCGGTGAAGCTCACCTGATGGAGGGACGGCGGGCCAGGGGTGCGGGACGCTTCCAGGTCCCTCGGCGGGGTCGGAGCTCTTCCCCGGTCCCGGCGGTGATTTTGGGCAATCCTTCGGCACCTCCTGCAGCTTCAGCGGAGGCAGCCAATCCGGTCGCGGCCCTCAGTCGAGCCCCTCTGAGCGCGAGGCCGCCAACCAATGGCAGCGCGGCCTCGCCGATGACGCTCCGCGGGTTCAGCCAATCACGGCACACCACAGCTGATGACGCTGCGCCGCGCGGGCCAATCCCGTCGCGGCGTTAGTGAGGGGGCTCGGCTCCCTCAGCCAATGGGGTCGCGGCGGCTTCGTTCTTCGCCGCGGCCGCTCCTGGTCACGAACAGCAACTTCCAGGGGTGATCCTGGCCCCGGGCTGCGACGGTGATTTGGCGGCAAAGGGTTTTAAAGGGCGCTGGTCAGAGCTAGACCCCCCTCTCGACCTTGCCACCACCTGGGAGCAGATTTCACGAGGGGAGGCTCCACAAGCCTCCAACCCTCACGATTAATGTGCCGATGAGCACACCGATCTCCTCCTCACGCTCCGCAGTCCAGCACCACGCGTCCCGGGTCCCAACAGCACGATTTTGCAGCTGTTTCCTGGGATAGCTTTAGGAACCTTTAGCCCTGGGTTCCAAGCAGGAGGCCAGCTCTTCTCAGGCCCTTGGAGATTCAGATGTAGACACAGCACACAGCAGAGTCTTGGCAGTTTCAAGTAGGCAGGGTCACAGCACACAGCAAAGTCCCTTTCTTCTCCTTAGCTTCCAGGTGGACAGCAGAACAAGTCAGCCCTTAGAGCACACAGCAAGGCAATCTTCCTTCAGTTCTCTAGCTGCCCTCCTTCCAGCGAGGGTTCCTTCTTGCTTGCAGAATTTCAGAATCTAATCCTCTGCAGACAGGGGTCCTTTCCTTATACCCCCCAATGTCTTTGAAGTTCTTTGTGCATGGAGGCCCTGGGTCCAGTCTAAACCAGTTCTGGGGGTTGCGGAGCACTGAGGTGTCTCTGGCTTTCTTCTTCCTGTCAGCTTCAGGGCCAGTGGGGTCAGTTGACCACCAGGAGAGAGCTAATGTGGGGGAGGTAGGCAGGCACAGCCCAGCACTTATCTGGCATTCCTTCCTCCCTCCTCCCAAGCAGGCAGATGTGCCCTTTCATCCCCGGGATGGCTCCGACCCTCTCCTCTGGGGCTCTGCAGCCCCTTCCTGTCACATCCAGACCAGGCAGACATTCCACAAACCCAGGCACACAGAAAGGTTTAGACAAGAGAACAGCCACTTTCTAAAAGGGCTATTCTCCAACACAGGATTTAAAAACACCCTTCACTAAAGGATGTGTCATTAAATTCTGAGTCCAGGGATATCTTTCACTTATGTCCCATCTTGTTCCTATGGGGAGATAGGCTGGTATCACATGGGCCCAGCCCCCCTCCATGTTACTCTATGGAGCAAGATAGCCTTACAGCAGTGAGCACACAAAATGGCTGTAGCCCACTACCAGAGCATAGTACCTGCACTAGCACATGCTCTACCTTATCCATACACTGCACCCTGCCCAGGGGGGTACCTTGAGCCTTCCATAGGGGTGACTGATGTGCACAGACAGGGAAGGATTAGGCCTAGCCAGTGGGGACACTGGCCAGGCTGACATGGCAGTCACTGACTGCACACAGGCCCTGCGCTGGCAGGACTGAGTCACCTTTTAAAAGCTACTCATGTGGGTGGCGCAATCTGCGCTGCAGGCCCACTAGTAGCATTTGTCATCACCAGCCCTGGCACACACAGTGCCCTCTACTAGGGACTTTGTGGTGATACAAATATGCCAATTAGGTATACTCAATCAATATCACAATTTACAGAAGGAGCACTTACACTCTGACACTGATCAGCAGTGGCAGAGTGTCCAAAACATCTAAATCAGCAAAAACGAAATCCAGCACAGCATCAAAACACATGAGTCAGAGGCAAAAAGATGGGGGAAGAACCACGCCAAAAGGTGTCAGGTCTAACAGCGACTAATCACCCAATAGGGTATCCAGGCACTTGCAGGTCTAACAGACTTATTTGAACAGTCAGGTCTTGAGGGCCATTTGGAATTCCGGAAGTGAGGCGATGGTCTGGGGGTGCATGGGGAGGCTGTTCCAGGTCTTTGCTGCGATATGGGATAAGGAGGGTCCTCCACTTCTGCTTTGGTAGATGCGGGGAGAAGGGGCAAGTGAAAGGAGGCGGAGCGTAGTCTTCTTGATGGTTGGTAGAAGTTCAGGCAGTGGTTAATGTAGGCAGGTCCTTGGTTGTGTAGAGCCTTGTATGTGTGGGTCAGCAACTTGATTGGCATCTCTTCTGTTTAGGAAACTAATGGAGTTTCCTGAGGCGGGTTGTGATGTGGGTCCCTCGGGGAAGGCCTAGGATGAGTCTGGCTGCAGCATTCTGTATGCCTAAAGTCTCTGTAGGAAGTGTGCGGCGATTCCTACATAGAGGGCATTGCCTAAGTCCAGTCGGCTGGTGATGAGGGGTTGTGCCTGGAGCATCTAGTGTGAAGGGGTAGTCACTTGAAGATCTTACGTAGCATGCGCAGAGTGAGGGAGCAGGTGGCGGAGACAGCGTTCATCTGTGATTTAATGGTGAGCTTGCTGTTAATGATGATTCCAAGGTTTCTGGCGTGGTTGGAGGGAGTGGGTGCGGGTCCTAGATCTGATGTCCACCAGGACTCGTTCCACGTGTTGCTGCTATTGCCAAAGATCAGTACTTCTGTCTTATCTGTATTCAACTATAGGCATTTGTTCTTCATCCAGTCGACGATGTTTGTCACCCATCTGTGGAAGTTGGTTCTGGAGGTGGTGGGGTCATCGGTGAGTGAGAGGATGAGTTGGGTGCCGTCTGCATAGGAAATTATGTTGAGACCGTGGGATCTGATGATGTTCGCCAGTGTGGTCATATATGCGTTGAAGAGTGTGGGGCTGAGGGATAAGCCAAGGTGGATGTCAATGAGTGTTTGAATTCTATGTTTACAAATGAGGAACAACACCCACTCAGGAGCCCCCATGGACCTCTGCCCACCGCACATCTACCACAGGGCTGCTACCATTGCACCCGAACTTGGACGCACCATCAACGCCTCCTTCGAATCCGGCATCTTCCCCGAAGACTGGAAGCGGTCAGAGGTCAAACCTCTTCTCAAGAACCCACTGCTGACCCGACAGACCTGAAAAGCTACCGGCCCATCTCTCTCATCCGCTTTGCTGCCAAAGTCACTGAGAGGCACGTAAACACCCAGCTGACCACCTTTATTGAAGAAAACTCCATCCTAGACGCTCACCTAGTCCTGATTTCGCAGCAACCACAGCACTGAGACGGCCCTCCTTGCTGCCACCGACAACATCTGGATGCTCCTAGACCAGGGGCACACCGCAGCCCTTATCCTACTAGACCTCTCCGTAGCTTTTGATATCCTCTCTCATCGCACCCTCACAGCCAGACTCCACGACGCAGGGATACGAGGAATCGCCCTCTCCTGGATCCAATCCTTCATCTCCGGCAGAACCCAGAGGGTCAGGCAGGGGTGCGTACTTGCACCCACCCTTTTTATCCTTTTTATTAATGATGTCATATCTCATTTGGATAGGGGAGGGTGTGATGCCCCAAAAATTGGTAGTATGAGAATTCCTGCCCTACTCTTTGCTGATGATACGCTATTAATGGCAAAGACTCCACAAGGACTAGAGCAGATCCTAAAGGATTTTACTAAGTTCTGCAGTGACCGTGGTTTGGATCTGAATGAGAGTAAAAACAAATACATGATCTTTCAAAAGGGAAAGTCAAAATCATACTTAAGACAGGTGTATTTGGGGAATAGTAAGTTAGAAAGAGTTGAGGCTTTTGATTATTTGGGTATACACCTCTCATCTACCCTAAAATGGGAACCTCATATAGAAAAAGCTAAGATGCAGCTTATTCATCAAACTGCAAATCTGAGTAAGATACATAGTAAAACGGAGACCAGGCAGCTAGCACCCGCCCTTGAGATATATAATGCAAAAATCTTGGGGGGTGTTCTCTATGGGGCAGAATTGTGGGCTACTGGCTCAATTACCTCTCTATCCACAATAGAAAATCGTTTTATAAGGTCTTTGTTGGGTTTACCTGTAAATACTCCCTTAGTACCACTATACCTTGATCTAGCTCACAGACAGTTAGCATTTAAAATCAGCTACAAATTACTGATGTTTTGGTATAGATTGTGGACTGTGGAAGATCTATATTCTTATAGGGAGCTAATTCTAGATCTCTTAAAATTTCCAAAAACCACTTCTATACCCTGGTTCAAGTCCCTACGAACTATATTGGAAAGACTTGATTTGATGGGCTTTTGGACAGACCCTGGGAGCATGGCATCTATATCAAAGACCAGATTGAAAGCATTGTTCTGGGACAATATGGAGAAGCACTCGTACCAAACGAGAGAGAATAGCCTCACTGCTAATTTTTCATGTTTTAAAAATGCTCCTTGTTTTGAGGCTACTCTGGATGAGGTAACTCCCTCCCTGGCTCGGAAACTTCTTGTGCAATTTCGTTATAAAACGTTACCCATGTTACTTATGTCCTGACTGTAAATTAAATGCAGAAACAATTGTACACCTGTTGTTTTTTTGCCCAATCTACAAAGGCCTGAGGAGAAAATGGGTAATCCCTCTATGTATGGTTATTTGCCCTGCCCACTATTTAGAGGTCTTTAGAACCCTGAGTACTGACACCGGTAGGGTTGTGGTATTTGGTTTATCCAGATACTGGTTTTCTCTTTGGTTGATAAGAACCAAATTTTTATAATGCTCAAATTAGTGAGCATTTGCACAATTGTGTATTTTATTGACGATAGAGAAGGATCTTTTGAGCGAACATGCTCATGTCAAGTTTGTAATGTTTCTCCCATTGGCTCTTGTGGTATTTTTCTGGAATGAGGAACTACCCCTCTTGTTTTATCTACTATGTTTACTGTACTTTGTTTATTGTACTTTTATGATCTTACAATCGAAATAAAGTTTCAAGAGAGAGAGGAATCAGACTTCCTCCTTTCCTCTCCGAACCCACACAGATCAACTGCGGAGTTCCCCAAGGATCATCACTCAGCCCCACGCTCTTCAACATGCCCCACTCGCCGCCATTGTCAGACAACAGGGCTCAGCATAGTGTCTTATGCCGACGACACCCAGCTCATCCTCTCCCTCATGAAGAACCCCGAAGACATCAGACTCTGTTTCCAGGATGGAATGAGATACGTGGCAGCCTGGATGAAAAGCAGCTGCCTGAAGCTCAACTCGGAGAAGACTGAGGTCCTCATCTTCTGACCCTCCACCTCTACTTCTGCCTGGGACAACACCTGGTGGCCCTCCACCCTCAGGAGTCCACCCACCCCAACAGACCACGCACGGAACCTCAGCATCATCCTCGACTCCTCCCTCATTATGACCCGCCAGATCAACTCCATTGCCTCCACTAGCTTCAACTGCATTCGGATCCTCCGCAAGACCTTCAAATGGATACCGCCAGAATTCAGAAAAACCATCAACCACACACTCATTACCAGCAGATTGGTCTATGGCAACGCCCTCTACGCCAGAATCAACAGAAATCTCCTACACAGGCTACAGACCATCCAGAATGCCGCAGCCAGACTTGTCCTCGGAACCCCACAGCACGAACACATGACCCAACACCTGCGTACCCTTCACTGGCTCCCTGTCAAGAAGAGAGTCACCTTCAAACTACACACACACGCCTACAAATCCCTCCACAACATCAGACCCAAATACCTCAACGAGAGAGTCTCCTTCCACGTACCCAAGAAAAACCTACGCTCCGCAGACCTTGCCCTCGCAGAGATCCCCCGCATCCGCATCCGCAGAGCCAGAGTAGGAGGAAGAGCTTTCTCTTATGTCGCAGCCAAAGCATGGAACCAGTTCCCAGTGAACATCAGACGCTTCCCCACCCTCCACACCTTCAGGAAGAACCTCAAGACCCAGCTCTTCGACTGAACCGGAGCTGCACCCCCCGCGCCTTGAAACCCTCACGGGTGAGTAGCGTGCTTTATAAACCCCCTGATTGATTGATTGAGGAAGTGCGCAATTTGCGCCCTATTATATGGGAGTGGGGGAATAGCATGATAATAGTGCATGTTACTCCCCATTCCAGCTTATTCAAAGAGCCAATGTATGCTATTGGCTCTCACGATTTGCACCTGGGTTTGACTGTAGCAAATCACGGAAGTAAACACTGGCAATTTGTGCACTGAGCATTATCAAGGTTTGCACCGAAATATGAATGCATGGCACACTCTGACCTGCTTCCCCCAAACAGAGCCTGGCAAAGCATATGAAATGTAATGTAAATTGATACTTGTATAGCGCACTACTCACCCGCAAGGGTCTCAAGGCGCTTGTACGAATACCACTGTGGAACCCATCCCTGTGAGGTGTCCACTCCTG
The DNA here is from genome assembly GCF_964261635.1 of Lissotriton helveticus. NCBI lineage: Eukaryota > Metazoa > Chordata > Amphibia > Caudata > Salamandridae > Lissotriton > Lissotriton helveticus. The sequence continues at coordinate 1,254,035,827 of NC_136059.1, read as the reverse complement.
GGCACCCCCAAGGTGGAGGCCAGGCATCCTTAGCGTTGTGGGGGCCGTTGTGGAGATTAAGCAAGCTATTGCCCAGAGTTGCAGAGTGGGACTCCATGATTGGAATAGGCACCGAGGCGAGAATTATCAGGTCCGTGGAATTTTGAGCCCAAGACCCGCGGGAATTGAACCCTGGTCCCGGGCTAGACCTCTGCATCAGGGTCTGCCGCTCTAACCATTGAGCCACACTGTCTTGTGTGACTACAATTCTCACACACAGCAAGACATATTTTTTTATCGTAACGTAGCTGTAAAGGAGGACTTCTGCAAGGTTATGCAGCGAAACTGGATTTTATTCAATTAAATTACTCCATCCACCTTCATCACGTTTAACTGACTCACTTAAAATTCTACCCTTGGGATTCAGATGTGGAATCTTCACAGCCGATGATGCTATCAGCTGAGAAGCATGTCATACCACTCCCTTATAATAGTATTAATAATAATAATAATAATAATAATAATAATAGTAATGATAATTAAAATAATAATAAAGGAAAATCGAAAACAACGAATATGTTAATGCAAGTATCTATGCAAAACTAAATTAATAGATTAAAGCTCTGATTACGAATTGTGGGGCATATTACCAACGTTAAGCGATATTTATCGCTAACGATGCTTAGCAACAAATTTTTTAACGCTAAGCATCGTCAGAAATTATCGCAGATAAACCTTGCTATTATCAAGGTTTATCGCAAATGCGATAAAAAACGGCCGCAATGCATGAATATCGCTGAAAAGTCAGCGATATTCATGCATTACCGAGCTAATGCTCTTAGCCATGTTATCCACCTCCAATTGGATAACTGCTCAGGGCAGGTGTTAGTTTTTGGAGATATTCGCGCTTAGCGCGAATATCTCCAAAAGTTGGTAATAGGAGATAGCGATGTTAGCGACTGTTTCCAGTCGCTAACATCTTGGCACGCCCACTTTGCATGTCATTAGTGATAAATATCACTGACATGCAAAGTGGGGCCCAAGATGGTCGCTATCTCCTACTAGCTGTCGCTAACTGGTGTTAGCGACAGCTAGGTAATACGGAGATAATTTTATCTCCGCTTTCTTGGCTTTTAAAGCCAAAAAAGCGGAGATAAACCCCCTTGATAATATGCCCCTGTGTTACTTAACTCAAAAATTAACTCTGGGTAAATGAATGCACTTCTTAATTACGAGTGTTTTCGGACCCGGAATTAGCCGGTCTAAAATCTCCAGGGCTATAATTCCGGCCTACAGACTCAGGGCCGGACTGACCGTAGCAGCCACCTGGCGCTTCCCAGGCGGGCTGGAAAGGTGGTGGGTGGATTTGGACCGGTGGGGGGCGTTTTTGTTACTGGGGGCAGGTTTTGCAGCAGTGCTGTAAAATCAGCCCCTTGTAACAAAAGAGCAGCAGCAGTGTTCCTGCAGAGCACAGCCCCGTCTACTGCTTAGAGCAGTAGGAGGTGAAAAATAATGCAACCCCGGGCACGCCCTTTACCCCTCTCTCCCCTATTCAACCATTCCCGTACCCCACCAACATTCCCACTGACATTTTCCACCTGCTTGGAGAAGGCTGAATTTGTCAACATTTTTTTAGGATTGACATCTCTTTATTATTATTTTGATACCTTACATACATTACGAACCGCCTACATCCATAGGTCGGCCGCGATGGTTCTTACATCTTACAGTGAGTGTCTTTTAGGAACAATGAAAGAAACCAAAGAAGTGAAAGGTCAGGCCCAAGGCAGGAGATAAAAGGTGAGGGGAATGGGGGTAATCATGGGAGTGTAGTCTACTCTATGGCTTCCCATTGCCTCTGGTGGGTCTTGTATCCACCTCTGATGCATGCACCGTGGAGAGTAGAATTTCCAAATTTTGAGGGCAGGACAGTTCTTGAAATTCATCCGACAAGTATTGTGTGCAGGGGTGCCACATTTTATCAAAGTGAGGCAGTTGCTGCGTGGCTATAGTCATCAGCTTTTCCATGCCCAGTGTGTCCCAGACCTTGCATAGCCAATCCAGGTGTGTCAGCACCGTGTCTGTTCCCCACCTCGCATGCAAGAGTTGTTTTGCTGCACCCATCAGCAAGGTAATCGCTCTACCTCCATGCAAACGTAGTGGGTATGTAAGGGGATTGTGAAGGCCTAAGAGTATATAGCTTGGGAATTTGGGTATGTCAGTTTGGAATATAGTGTTGATTGATGCCAAATCTTAGGACCAGAAGGGTTCCAGCTTAGGAAAGTAATGGGCGATCTTGAGGAGCATCTCTTTGCTAGTGGGGATCAGTGCTGAGGAGCGTGCTCTGTGGAGTATGTCGTTCCATTCCTTATCTGTAAAAGTACGCTCGCATTCTCTCTCCCAGCAGGCGCGGGCCGGCGAGGTTAAGGGGCGGGTTGGTTTTACTAGGAAGGCGTAAATGTCTGAGAGTAGCTTGGCGTCCGAGGTTCTAGTGAGGATCCACTTCTCGAAGGCCGTCAGAGGCCTGCTAGCATGCGGGCGGACCCAAGGCTGAGAAACCCAACGCGCCACCATGAGATATTGCCACTCTATCGAGTGCGGTAGGCTGTGGTGGGAGTGCAAAGTGCGGAAATCAATAAGTCCATCAACGTCAAACATGTCGCCTATACGCTTACAGTTGGCTTCCTGCCAGGTCTTAAACGCTGCCCCAGTGAGTGCCGGTGGGAAATCTGGGTCACCAATTAAAGGGGTTTGTGGCGATATTGGAGTGGAAAGCCCGTGTTGTAGCTGTACCTTATCCCACACCCCCACTGTGGCCCGCGTGACCCGGGAGACATACGCACCCATGGGTCTATGTGCTTTCGGCATCCAGGGTATCTTCCAGATGTGAGTGGCTGCAATGCCTGGTCGAAGAAGCACCAATGCTTTACAGTGAGCTGGCGGGACCATTTCACCAGATAGCGGAGTTGTGCCCCCTGGTAATAACAGTGCAGTTTCGGATTGCCCAAGCCACCCGCAGTCAGAGGGATATAGGCCTGAGTTTTGGATATACGTGCTCGCTTACCTTCCCAAATGAAGGCTCACAGGAGGTATTGTATCCAACCCAAGACCCATGGAGGGGGCTGGAGGGGCAGTGTTTGCATGGTGTAAAGGTGCTTAGGCAAGAGTTTCATCTTGATTGCTGCAAGGCAGCCCAGCCATAAAAGCTTGTGTGCCTTCCATTTGGCGAGGTAATGTCTTGCAGTTGCTAGGAGGGCCCCATTGTTATAAGCAGCAGTAGCTGTAGTAGTGGAATGTACGTGTAGACCGAGGTACGGTATGCCATTGTCAGTCCAGTGGTATGAGTATTTGCCCTGCAGCCGAGAGCACTATATGTCTGGGATGGTTAGGCCTAGGAGCTGAGACTTCTGAGGGTTGATCTTAAAACTGGAGGCAGCTCAGAACTCATCCATTTCCATGGAAACCGCATCTAGCAAGGTATTGGGGCCCATGAGCATGAGGAGCACATCATCAGCATATAACATTATCCTATGCTCCCTGTCTCCCATTCCAACCACAGAGATGAGACTATTAAGCCGTATTCTCTTGGTGAATGGCTCTATGTAGAGCACAAAAAGTAGTGGTGACAGAGGGCAGCCCGGTCTAGTCCCTCTCCCGATGGGGAAAGCAGAGGATTTAATACCGTTGACTTGGACATTCGCTTGGGGGTAGAGTAGCAGGAGAGGATCCAACCCTGAAGCCTGGGCCCAAATCCATATCTCTCCAACACTCAGTGTAGGTAAGGGCAGTGCATGGGTTCGAATGCTTTCTCAGCATCTATGGTCAACACTAGGGCTGGGGCCTGCGTACATTGAAGTTTGTCCAGTAGATGGCATAATCTTTTGGTGTTGTTGCTATAACTTCTTTCCTGGACAAAGCCGACCTGGTCAGAATCAACCAATCCCCAAACATAGGGGGCCAACCTGTGCGCCAGGATACTGGTGATGACTTTGCATCCACGTTCATTAGGGAGATTGGGCGATGAGAAGGGCAGTCCCTAGGATCTTCTCCTGGTTTCAGGATCACTATGATAGTGGCTTGGAGCATCTACTCTGGCAGCGGCTCCCCCTCCTTCCATGTATTGTTCACCAGTGCCAAGATGGGGGCTATCTGTACCCCAATGAATTTATAGAACTCTGCCCTATCCCCATCAGGACCAGGGGCCTTGTTGGGTTTTAGTTTCTGAATTGCTAGGAGGACCTTCTGTGTGCTTATGTCCTTTTCCAGAACTTCAAAGGCGGACCCGGTTGCCACCAGTGGAGGTACCTGGGCCAGGTACGCTGCAATGTCTACATTGCAGAGCTGCTCTGCCTGATAAAAGTCTTGGAAGGCATTAGCCACCTCTACGTCCGAGGAACAATGGGAGCCTTCCATAGATCGCACCTCGGGTACCCGTCGATCCGATGCCTGTCCTCGAATGCGGTGGGCTAGCATGCGCCCAGCCTTATTCCCCCTTGCATATGTCTGACGTATTTTAAGAAGCGCGTACTCAGCTGATCCTATATCTAGCGCCCGCAGCTGCTTCCTTGTCGCTTTCAACTGGCGACAGGTTGCCACTGATCCTGACCTAACATGTGCCGGCTCCATATCCTTGATCTGCGCTTCCAGACTTTCTTTGTTCTCCCTACTTTCTCTATTAAAACCTGCCGAAATACCTAGAAAGTACCCTCACAATACCGCCTTCAGCATTTCCCAAAGGATATGTATGGGTGTCTCAGGGAGATCATTAGTTTCTAGGAAGGAGCAGAGTACCTTTTGTGTATCCGTTCTTATCTTGTCATAAGTCAAAGGTTTAGTGTTACATCGCCAACCGAGAGGGGGCGGCTGTCCCCTGCAGTTAAATTGCAACATTAAAGGAAAATGACCTGAAAGTTAGGCTGCCACAGTTTCGGCCGATAGTGTGTCTTGAGTGATCCTGGATGTAGTGAGAAAATAATCTATGCGTGCATATGTCTGATGTGATGCTGAAAATAGGGTATAATCTATTGCTCTGTGATGCATGTGTCTCCCGATATCTGTGAAGCCTGCCTCGCCCAGCCACTGTCAAGTACTCATTGTGAGTCCCCCGTCCTGACATGACCTGGGGGCAGATCTATCCAGTTTGGCGTCCATTACAATGCTGAAGTCCCCCCCCCCACAACTATTTACCCATCGAGGGAGGTAAGCAACAGGCCCAGTGTGTCCCTAAAAAAAACCTTACTGCCCCTTGTTGGGGGCATAAGTGGTAGCAACAGTGAACCTGGCCTCTTGAATAGTGATCTGCAAAGCCAATATCCTACCTGGGATCTCCACGAGCACCCGCTCCACCCTTCCAGCAAAGTGGGTCGCAAGCAAGCTAGCCACCCCCCTTCTTGGTGTACCCTGAGGAGAAGTATTGCCTGTCGAACCAGCGGAAACGCAGTCTCTGCCAGTCTTCCAGGAGGAGGTGGGTGTACTGCAATAGGCACATTTTACCTGCATTCTGTGGACCACCACCCCTCAACGGTCAAGACCAGGGAAACCCCCTCCCCCTGGGTTGGAGAAAAAGGGATAAAGAAAGTGAGAAATATAGAAGAAACAACAATATCAACACAATGAACTTCCCCCACCAGGGGGCACTTGAAGAGTCGTAATGAGGTGGGTCCATGTCACAGGCGAAAGCAGTCACCAACGGTTGTCCTGCAGGATGGAGCCCCACGGACACAACACTCCTTGCCTACATATCAGCCAGATATGAGCCTCTGCTGCTGAACCTGGAGAGAAGCACCTTAGCTTTCTTTCTGCTGGAGGTGCTGGAGTAACCTTGATTGCTCCTCTCTGCTATCTGCTTCCGTAGGTTTACCCACAATCTTCTTCCCGTGTCTAGTTGTACGACAGGAGCCCTGCTTTCCTTTCTCCAAACCATCCTGTGTCGTCCAGCTTCGGGATTTCCGGCAGGTTGCCAGCCTCATTCAGAGTACGGATCACTCGGACTTCATCTCGCCAGACGAATTGGAGGTGGAAGGGGTGACCCCATTTGTATCTGACCTTCTGAAGCTGCAGAAAGTCGGTGAGGGGTTTGAGTGATCTGCGTCTCTGGAGTGTTATTATGGAAAGATCCTGGTACAGCCAAATCTGGAGGCCCTCAAACTCAATATCTTTCAAGTCTTGTGAAGCCATCATTATGGTCTCCTTCTGTTGGCAATAGTGGAGGCAAGTGAGTATGCCTTGTGGCTGGCTGGATCACTGATAAAATATAGAATACGAAAAATATCGAAGTAAAAATATAGAAAGCAAAAATATCGAAGTCCTATCTACAAACAGGTAAGTACAAAAATATCGAATCAAAAATATCGAAAAAAAAGATATAGTTAGTCAAAATATCGATTTTTTTAAATGTCTTAAAAGTAATTTAAAATTAATGAAATAATAACTATAATTAACTAAAACATACTTAGAAATACTTAAATAACTTTAAAAGTATTAAATAATTTTTTTAGGTTAAAAAAATAAACATACAATTTAATTTTTTAACACATATATATATATATTAACATAATATTAATTAATAATATACAATATTTTTACTGTAGGATAGCGGGAGGGTAAAATTTACTATTACCACTCCAGCAACTGCAACAGTAGGGTAAACGTTGGATAGCGTAGGGGTAAAAATTACTATTCCGACTCCAGAGAGTGCAACAGTAGGGAAAGCGTTGGATAGCGCAAGGGTAAAAATTACTATTCCCACTCCAGAGAGTGCAACAGTAGGGAAAGCGTTGGATAACGGGAGGGTAAAAATTACTATTCCCACTCCAGAGAGTGCAACAGTAGGGAAAGCGTTGGATAGCGTAGGGGTAAAAATTACTATTCCCAATTCATAGAGTGCAACAGTAGGGAAAGCGTTGGATAGCGTAGGGGTAAAAATTACTATTCCCACTCCAGAGGGTGCAACAGTAGGGAAAGCGTTAGATAGCATAGGGGTAAAAATTACTATTCCCACTCCAGTGAGTGCAACAGTAGGGAAAGCGTTGGATAGCGTAGGGGTAAAAATTACTATTCCCACTCCAGAGAGTGCAACAGTAGGGAAAGCGTTGGATAGCGTAGGGGTACAAATTACTATTCCTACTCCAGAGAGTGCAACAGTAGGGAAAGCGTTGGATAGCATAGGGGTAAAAATTACTATTCCCACTCCAGTGAGTGCAACAGTAGCGAAAGTAAATACTTCATATATTAATAAAAATAAATTAAATATTAATAACAATAAAACATTAATTAAAAGTAATCACCAATTTAATATAATATGATATTTAATCAATTAAAAATACAAATACAAATTAATTATTAAAATGAATTACCTATTAATACAAATTAATTATCAATTAACAATTAATTAGCAATTAAAAAATAAATAACAATTAATTCAAACTAAATACCAATAAACAAATTAAAATATTTAATTAATTACAATTAAATTACTTCCCACCCTATTCCCCTATAAACCCACAACCCGCTACAGGAAATAAATGTATAACATTAACATAATTATCAATTATTCAATTAAAAAAAATTAATTACTAATTAAATGTAATTAATTACCAATTAAAAATTATTTAACAATGAATTCAAGATAAATACCAATAAATAAATTAAAATATTTAATTAATTATAATTAAATTACTTCCTACCCTAATCCCCTATAAACCCACAACCCGCTACCGAAAATAAATTAATAAAATTAACATAATTATCAATTAATCAATTAAGTAAAATTAATTGCCAACTACAATTCAATTAATTACCAATTAAAACTTAATTAACAATGAATTTAAAATAAATACTAATAAATAAATTTAAATATTTAATTAATTATAATTAAATGACTTCCCACCCTATTCCCCTATAAACCCACAACCCGCTACAGAATTAAATTACGCAAAAATTAAGTAACATAAAATTCATTACTTAAAATAAATTATAAAATAAATATACACTTTTCACACATATACTAACATACAAAACGCCTTAGAAAAGTCGATATTATAAAAAATTCAATATATTTAATACCTATATTATATACTCCGATATTTTGACTTCTATATTTATGAAAATCGATATTAAATTACTTACCTTAAATTCGATATTTTTGTTGACTATATTCTGTCCATTCGATATTTTGGCCATCCTATATTTTCACTTCGATATTAGTGCTATTCTATAATTTTGATTCAATATTTTGTCTGTATACTGGCTGGCCCTGTCCAGAAGACGGCCTCCCCGCACGAAGAGTAGGTCAAGGATGATATCCTGGTCTTGTAGCTATGGCTCGATGTGCTTGAAAAGGTGGACCACAAAGTCTTCTAAGTTGCCCGTGACCGCCTGTTGAGGAACTCTTCTAATGTGAATATTGGAGCGCCGAGATCTGTTCTCCAAATCCTCCAGGTGATATCGGAGCTCTGCATTCTGGTCGCGCAGTTTCAGGAGTCCCTGGGAGTGACTCTCCACCTCCTCCTCTCTGGCATCATGGTTCTGCTCCAGGAGGGTCACCCCTGGTCCAGCTCCTTGATGTCATGACGGATCCCTTTAATATCAGCCGCTATTTCCTCCTTAAGTTCAACAAAATCGCCGCAGAGGGACTCGAAGAGCTGCTCCAGGAATGATTTAGTAACAGGGGAGTCATCCCCCCGACACATCGCCTTTGGACAAATCTCCCACCTCTCCCCCGATCGTCCGCCTCCGGGGCCACCTCCGATCTTTATGTAGAGGTCTTGGTGAACATATCCTTCACCAACATGTCCTTCTTAGCAGCCCGGTGAGTCGACATGGCTGCTCACTGGTCAGAAGTAGCGCAGCTGTGAGTGGTGACTCTTCCATGAAAATCCCTCTCATGTCTCCTCTAGATCGGTGGGAAAACCCAAAGGCCACACCCAAAGCCGGGGACAGTGAACAAAACTCTCAGGGATGGGCTGGTCTCCTCTCCACAGACTGCAGAAGGCCGCTGACGCAGGTCCTCATCCCCTATGAGGTGCTCCTCCTGCGCAGCCACAGCCAGAAGTATAGATCCTCAGGGCCGTTGATCGCTACAGCACTGGGCCCTTCCTCTGCTGTCTTACAGTGCAGCTCCACACGGCACCACTTCTTTAGAAGTTGCGCTCACATCTCCACAGGGTTGATGGGAGTGCACTTGAGGCCGCGCCCAGAGCCAGGAATAGCAAACCAACAAGACTCTCGGGGGTGGGACAGTCCTCTTCTCCATGGACCACAGAAGGCTGCTGCCACAAGCCCTCGTCCCCTCTAAGGCGCTCTGCCTACCGCAGTCGCAGCCTAGCACCTCGGCAATCCCCTCCGTTGCCACCGCACCCCACGCAGGGGCAGCCCCCAGCCTCCTCTAGATCAACATCAGGGCCTGAGCACAGCAGAGCGGGGATCCAGGATTCAGCGATGAAGGAGGACGCCCCCCCCCCCAGTCCTCCAAAGGTAGATCCAGTGATCAATCGTGTTACCCCTAGCACCTGCAGGACAATCCAGTCAGTGGCATGACCTGTGCGCAGTTTCCTGAGGACATAAAGTTTTTATCCTGGGCCTCTTCAAATGACCATTTTGAAATCACCAACTTTGGATCATGTGCAATCCTTTTCTAGTGTTATGATTAAAAATGATTTGGCAAATATACAAGACCACCGTTTAGGACCTTGTAAGAGTTAATAGATTACATTGAACCAGTGCTCAACTTCTAAGTGTGGGGGTAAAAGGCGCATCACAGCTTATCAGTGGAATGTGCACAGAATGGGGGCCAAAGAGGGGCAAAACAATATTTTGTGTACCATTAGGAAGAGTGGAGACTATGGATTTTACTATATTGGAGGTATCTTACTGAAGCAAGGAGCGAACTCCATAAAAGGCTGCTTGAGGTTAGTTGCATACTTTCACTGTATCTTGATGACTTATTTAAACTAGTACATTACAGTAAACAGGACAGCCAATGCTAACCCAGTAAATTCTAGGTCCTATAATGTTTTGGAGACACCTTATGAGGAAGTACAAAAAGAGCTTCCGCTGCGTCAAGCCGCTTGGTCAAATAAGATTATTGGTCTGTTCTGCTGCATGTGTCATGGATCTCACCTACACACCAGACTACTACATGGTAATCACTGTGACTGACAGAAGGGACAGTGTTTGGTAGATCAACCTCAAAGCAGGTGTCTCCCAGACACCTCACCCTGGGGTGAAATGAGGTCCACAGGATCCTCTCTGTCCTCACTTACATAGGTCTCCTAAATATCTGAGGATGTAGTCCCCAGAAAACGCTTAATGTTAGAGCAGAAAAGGTGAACTTAATCCAGATATGAAGATTGCTCAGGGCTGTGAAGTCAGGGAACACATCTTTTTTAATATAGAAAATTCCTCTGCGCAGTTGAGTTCGAAAGGACGAGTTTGGACCTCAGCAGAAAGCTTCACAAGAAGGATTTCACGCTTGTGGGCAGGGTTGGAGTGGTCTACAGGAAATTCAGGCAGTGCCCGATGGGTTGGTGTAGTGTCCTGGCAATCACACAAGGACACAAGGCTTATTATTAACTCTGCTCTTTATTCTCTACGTCCTCTCCCCAACAGGTCCCTACTCTAACTGCCCCTTCCTGTCCTGTCCCCACCTCTTCCCCTCTGCCCACCTAGCTCCGCCCACCCCAGCTACTGGACTGCTAACTTCGTTACATCTCCCCCTTTCTTAATAAAGTAACAAATGAAATAGAGATTAGTCCATCTCTGCGATCAGTCTCTTGGGAGGCCGCACTTGACGGCGGGGTCTCGCTGGTGTGGACACAGCACCTTCAGTGGAGGGTTCCTTTACAGACGAGTGTCCGGTGTCGGGTGCGACAGATTCAGGGTTGTCCCGGCTTTCAGGTGTGGGGACTACCGGTGTGGGGACTACTGGTGTACCTTCATAGACTTCTGGAGAGCACTTCTTGAAATGAGAAGCGTTGCGGGTGACTCTCCGTGTTTCTGATTCCGCCGTCACCATGGTGCCCTTTTGTTGGGTGATTGTCAGAGGCTCATCCTTGAAACGACAATCAGTCTTTTGGCGTTGTTCCTGTCTGACAATGACTCTGTCGCCTTCCCTCATGGAGGGGGACCGTGCTCTTCGTCTGTGGTCTGCATACTCTTTCATTTTGTCTTTGCGGTGCCGATCTGTTATGGCCATTTCACTGTGTTGTTGATCCGACAGAGGCTTTCTCAGTGCTCCGTCCCATGTGGGGATCCGATTCCTCATTGTCCTCCCAAGCATGAGAGTCGCAGGGCATTGACCCGTTGTTGAGTGGGGAGTGGTTCTGTAAGCACTGAGGACCTCGTTCAGCGCTGACTGAAGATCTTTCCTCTCGGCCGTGGCTTGCTGGAATGTTCTCTTGATGGTGGACATGAATCTTTCCGCAGTGCCATTGGCCTGGGGCCAGAGTGGTGTGACCTTGCGATGTTGAAAGTCCATGTGTTTCGCGAAGTCGCTGAATTCATGGCTATTGAATGGGGGCCCATTGTCCGTCTTGATGACCCTGGGCACACCCCAAGTCGCGAACACTTCTTCAAGTACCTTGAGGGTGCAGGCGGCACTGGTGGATGATATGAACTGGGCCACTGGGAATCTGGAGTATTCATCCAGGATGACGACTACGTACTTCCCGGATTGCAGGGGGCCATAAAAGTCCATGGCAACTTCTTGCCATACCCCATCAGGCAATGGGGTCATCTGTAGAGGTGCAGGTGGATTACTTTGGCTGGTCAGTTGACATGGGTGGCAGTCTTTCAATGTATCTTCAACTAACTGGTCGAGGGCTGGGAACCAGACACGTTCTCTCAGTGCTCTTTTGGTGGAAACGACCCCTCGATGGCCTTCGTGGGCCAAGTCGATTACTCCTTGCCTCAGTGCCGCTGGTATAACTAGTCTGTGATCTCTGAGGAGGAGATCGTCACTGGTTACGGAGAGTTCGTCAGAGACGTGTCGGAAAGCTTGGAGTTCTTTCTTGACAGCAGGGTTTTCCTCTTCCTCCTGCGGATGGTATCTCCACCTATTGGTTCGTGTGCGCTTTATTACTGTTTGTAGGATGTTGTCTTGATTGGTCGCTTCCCGAATGGCATGCATGGGGATGGCTGGTGGACGAGCATGACTAGCCACAAAGTGAATGTATTCTTCTGCGATGGAGGGCGCAGTCTCTGAGGAGTCTCGGGGGTGGCGGGACATGTAGTCAGCTGGATTCTCATCCTTCCCCGGTTTGTGAATGATGGAGAACGTGTACTCTTGTAGCCGCAAGCCCCATCTTTCGATCCTGGGGGGCATCTTGCATTTGGGATTCCCATAGATCGTGACAAGTGCTTGATGATCGGTTATGAGTGTGAAGTGTTTCCCGTATATGAAGATGTGGAAGTGTTCGCACGCCCACACGACGGCCAGGCTCTCTTTCTCTGGTTGGGAGTATCGTTTCTCAGGGTCGGTTAGGCTCCGACTGGCATAGGCGATGATCCTCCTCTGATCCGACTCATGGTCGTACTGTGCCAGGATGGCCCCTAAGCCCACGGGGCTGGCGTCCACAGTGATCTCTGTTTTCCTCTTGGGATTGAAATAGGAGAGGCACTCAGCCGATTCCACAGCTCGTTTGATGTCCTTGAAGGCGCGCTCACACTCCGGGGTCCACACAAATTGCGCGCCAGCTTTCGTGAGGAGCCTCAGTGGATGACTTACAGTGGCGTAATCACGAATGTAGCGGGCGCAGTAGCTTGCCATTCCGAGAAAGGAACGCAGATCGTTGACGTCAGCCGGACTCTTGGTGTTGTTGAGCGTGGCAATTTTGTCTGGGTCCGGTTTCATGCCACTCGCTGAGAAGATGTGCCCGAAGAACTTCAGGGTCGACTGATGAAATTCACATTTCTCCTTGTTGAGGGTCAAACCCGCTTCCATCAGGGCAAGGCAGACACGATCAAGGGCGGTGTCATGCTCCTGCGTGTCCGAACCGTAGATCAAGATATCATCGCTGTAATTAAGGGCGTTAGGTATGTGGTGGATGACGAGACGTATGGCCTCCTGGAATATTTCGGCGGCAGATGAAACGCCAAAGCTGAGCCGTTTGTAACGAAATAGACCAAGATGGGTGGCAAACGTCGTGATGGAACGAGAGCTGTCGTCTAGTTCGAGCTGATGGTAGCCCTTGTTCAGGTCCAGTTTGGAGAACACGGTAGCCCCGTTGAGCGCAGTGATCATGTCGCTCAGGAGAGGGCCTGGGTGTCTCTCCCTCTCAATGGCCGTGTTCGGCAGGCGCATGTCCACACAGAGGCGGACTTTGTTGTGGGTTCCTTTCTTGGAGACGATAACCACCGGGGACACCCATGGAGTGGGGCCTGCAGTGCGCTCAATGATGTCGGCGTCCAAAAGTTCTTGCAGTTCACATTCAACCGCGGATTGCAGGTGAAATGGCACTCGTCGCGGGTGTTGAGCCACCGGTTTAATTAGCTCGTTGATATGCAGATGGATTTGACGGCCTTTCAGTTTTCCCAAACCTCGGAAGAGGGAAGGGAATTTTCCAACGCAGTCTGAACTGTCATGTACGTTGAAGAGGATGTGCACCAACCGAAGACGTTCAGCTGTGGGGAGACTCAGCAGACAGTCGGCCTCAGGTCCTTTAATGACGTGGATAACTGCCGGGATGGAGAGGTCGCCATGTGTGAGGGTGGTGTCAAACTTGCCCAAACATTGGAGAGGTTTCTTCGCCATCCAGGTGTAGACACGGACGGGCGCGAAATGCAACCGTGGTTTGGGGTCCATGCGGTCATGTTCGGTAACTGAGATGTAGTTGAGCGACGCTCCGCTGTCCATCATGAACTTGGCAGCGTGGTTGCCCACTTTGATGTTGAGGCGTGGATAGCGTTTGAACTGATCATGGTCAGCAAAGTTTACGTATTCAGTGGTGTATGACGACCGCCTGGATGAGGACGATCTTGATTCTCTTGACGGAGAACGACGGTCCCATCTGGAGCGTTGAGAGTCGTGGCTGGAGTGGGAGGACGTAGGAGATCTAGGAGGTTCTTCCTGAACCGCTCTGATGTGATGGCGCTTGGTCTCCGACCGCGAGGGCCGCTGCGACCCATCGTGTCTGTCACCATCATGGCGTTTTTCTTTGTGGTAGTCCCCACACATGGCCTCGAAGTGGTTGGATCGTCCACATTTTCTGCACCGTTGGCCCATGGCAGGGCAGGAGTCGATGTGAGGGTAGTCGTATCCACACCTGAAACATCGCCTCGTGCGTTCAGGTCGGCGATCCCTCCTTTCGGATACTTTCCTCCCATAGTCCGGGCGTCGCCTGGGCGAGAACTTGGAGCGCCCTGATCTGTCACGCGGGTGACGTCTTCCACTGTCGCGTCGATCCTGTCGCCCCTGTCGTCGTTCAGTGATGCGGTTGGCGTGTTCACGGCTGGTACTGGGTCCGGTTTCAATTTCCGCCGCGTTTTCTTCGGCTTGGTCGTAGAGCCGGGAGTTCTCTTCAATCTCTGCTAGTTCCTGTGGTTTTCTCAGGAGTCGCCGCCTCAGCGATTCCGAGTGACACCCAGTGATTATTTGAGATTTGATGGCTGCATCCGGCGAGAAGTTTGTAAAGTCACAGTGTTGGGACTGCCGTCGCAGTCGATGTATGAAGGAGCTCAGTGGTTCTTCCTTTCCCTGGCGCTGTTGGTGGAATTTGTGTCTCTCATAGTCAACATTTCTCTTATGCAAAAAACGGTTGTTTAGGACGGTTCTTTCTTTGTCATAGGTGTCACCATCTGTGGCTGGGATCTCACGTACAATCTTGCTTATCTCACGCCCCCCTAGATTGCGGAGGGCTATTATCTTGTCTTTGTCTGGTTCTATTTTGGACCCTTCAATGTAGTCCTCAAAGTCCTCTAGCCACTCTTGCCACTTTAGGCCCATGCTGCTTCCTGTTGTGACTGACAATGGCTCCGGGGCTCGCAGGTGGGTGCCTCCCTTGACGTCCTTCTGCGCGGGAGGGTTAGACATCTTGGCAATGGGTTTTGGTGCCCGCGTCCGCTTCTTGCGTCAGCGACTGGCGTGCGTTTCCAAGGTTTGTTCTCTTGTGGCTATCAATGCTTGTTTGTCTCTTGTGGCTATCAATGCTTGTTTGTTTTCCGATGCTTGTTCCAATGTCAGTGCTTGTTTTCTTTTTTTTTTTTTCTTCAATGGCCAATGCTTGTTTTCTTTTCTTGATGCCTGACTTCAAAATGGCCGCCTATATTTTGCCCAGGGAGGATGTCCCAGAAGTCGCCTGACTCAAAGATGGCCGCCCAACTCTCACGAGACTTGGCCACATGCAGCTCTTCTCACCATGCAAGCTTCACAGCACTTCACAGGGACTCACCCCGGTCTTCATTTCAGTCCCACGCCTTCTTTCTGGGTTTATTTCTTCACTACCACCAGGTAAGCTCACGGAATTCACTCCGACGCGATCGCCGGACACAGATGCGAATTCCCACGCATCGGGGGTGAGGTTTTCAACCACGCGGCACAGTCTTTCTTTCACGGGACGGCGCTTCTTCTCACAGCGCTCAGCCAGTCCCCAACGTTTATTTCAGCAGCGCAGCAGGGTCGGGGTGAGCTCTCGAGCCCTTGCTCAGCTTCCTTCAGCCTCGCTTCAGCCCGTACTCACGTGGGCACCTGCAGTCTTTCCTTGGCGCGAACAGCGCTCGATTACAAATTCCTCCCTGGTACTCGAGCAGCACTTCGTTCAGCTGCGCCAGGGGTTTTCATGAAATTCACTGATCGCGACGTGTAGACCTTCTTCTCTGGTCCTCGTGACGGCGATCTATGGCGGGCTCGCGTGTCACAACAGCAACTCGGTCAGCGCGACGCCCAGGGACCGGACACTGCTCAATTGGGGGTCTTGGGATGGCGGACTGCCATATCCCGCCCTCGTCGCCAGTTGTAGTGTCCTGGCAATCACACAAGGACACAAGGCTTATTATTAACTCTGCTCTTTATTCTCTACGTCCTCTCCCCAACAGGTCCCTACTCTAACTGCCCCTTCCTGTCCTGTCCCCACCTCTTCCCCTCTGCCCACCTAGCTCCGCCCACCCCAGCTACTGGACTGCTAACTTCGTTACAGTTGGTCTGACAGGTCAGTTTATGGGCTTTTTGTTTTGTTTGTGGGCCTGTGGTCTACTGGGCCGGTATATCACTGCAAATTTCCCAGATATCAAAACAAACATCGCCTGCGCCAAGCTCAAATCCATGCAGTCTCCCAATCCTTACAAAACACTTCCTTACCAACTAAAAACTGCCCAAATTCGAAAACATGCCCATTTTTTTAGGATTCTAATTCACAAATATCGAGCTACTTTTATTTTGGTTACTGGGCATATTTTCTGCTCCACTTCGACCCTGCTTGTGGAACATAGTGGGCATCATCACCGCCTGCGCACTGGGCTTGCTTATACCACCTGCTGTGGTGATATGTTATGATCAGTACAGTACTGCTCAATGTGTGCGATGGGCGGGACCCTTTCTCTTAGCTCCCACGCCCTCTCTACCACCCATTGCCTCTGTTCTCCCAGATAGCAACTAAAGAAAATCTCATTTTACTGATGTGGGCCATTGCAAGCTAGCTATAAGAGCAAATATACCGCAGTTTTGTAAAAGGAACAGCCAGTACCTTCGGAATTCACTTGGAAATATGAAGAATTCATATTTATTTGCAGCTTTATATAACGCGGACTTAAGCCCAGTTTGGCTTCACGATTCACAGGACAAGTTGCACCTTACATAAAAGCAGGACTCGTCACATTTTTATAAAATGGTTCACAGGATTATCAGTTTAATTCACGGTCTGCCCCACAGACGGACTACCCTGGCTGGGGTAAAATGGAGGAACCTTTGCACTCATATTGCTGCTGAATTCTATATTATATAAAATGACACAGGCGCGACGTCCGTTACGGACACTTTAAGAAGCTTTTGTAACAACGCCAAACCCTTTCCTTCCTGTTCGTGGCGTCGGGGACACATGCTCCTATCATTTAACGTCGGAGGACAACAAAATGCTGTCGTAGAACTAATACTCTATAGTGACGGTGTAGAAGCAACAAATAATCCAATGAAATTACAAATTGAAGATACTTTCCCCAAATGCTAGTGTGGCCTCTAGGACTGGGCAGACAATATTAACGTATTGCCTAGATACATACGTGGGTTGTATGAGAGGAACGCCTGCGCATGCGCGTTCTAATGCCTGAGGAGATAAACCCAACCGAGGTCCCTTTTCGAGTTCAGAGCCTCGGGCAGCTCTACTGCTCGTAACTCTTCAGGGGGATAAGACGCCCCTGGGCATGGCCGCAGCTTGAACTTGAGAGCGATGGATTGATGGGCTTGTGCGAGGCAGGGCCTAAATCAAGCTGATTTACGACTGGGAGCAAGAATTTCCAGCTGGCTCCAGCAGTGACTGTCTGCAGCATTGACTGGAGGGACTGAACGGGCTACGTGTGCGCCCCGCAGGAAAGAGTTGTTGCATGTTGTAGAAAGTACTTGGAAACAACTATCCTTTAGAATCAGAATCCGCCGAGCTGTGCCCTTCAGTCTTCCAGGCTGAGGGCAAGACCAAACCATCTCAGGAGTAGGGCAACTACATATGAGACAATGACTTTATTTATTTATTTATTTATTTATGCGTTTTTTATATAGCGCGGACTTTACCCGAAGGTGTCAGAGCGCTTCACAATAGGAACGTAAAGGATACATGAGGAGAAAATTACAAGTGAACAAATTACAAAAGCAAACGTTAAGTTGCATGAGGTAAAAGTGACAATTGTGAGCAAACAAAATACAAGAGGTAGCAAACGGTACATTCAGGCGCGGTTCGTCCATTGGGGCGTGGGGTGTAGCCCCCCCTGCCCGGCCCCCACGGCCGACGCCGCCCGCAGCTCCCTCATGACAATCATGTCAATGAATCCACATGACGTCAGACCGCCGGTCGGGCGTCATGTTGATTGATTGACATTGTACAGGCGGCAAAACAAGTACGCATGCGTGGGGACGGAGGGTGAATTTTTACCCGTGCCCACGCATGCGCACTTGTGTTTTTGCGGCGTTGCGCATGCCCATCAGGAGCCCTAATGGGCGTGCTGCGGGCGAGAAGGTACCTGTGCCCCTGGCGCCAGGATTGGCCAGGGGCGCTGTGAGCCTGTGACGTGTGGGGAGCAGAGCCCAGAGGTGGCGCGGACCGGACCGGCAGCAAGGTAAGAGTGTGTGTTTTTCTTTTATTTTAAAGTGTTTGGTGCGAGCGTGCGTGTATGCATGAATGTTTGGTGGAGAGGTTTGTGAATGGATGTGTTTGTGTGTATGCGTGTGTGAATACATTTCTTTGAGTGTTGTGTATGTGGGTGGGGGGGGTCGCCGCCGGCCTGAGTGGCCTGGGGCCCGCACTTGAAAATCAGTTTGCGCCTACCACTGTAAAATGTCACCAGCCGCCCCTGGGTACATTACAGGAGGAGAAAAAAGTGACATGTGTGCAAGTTACATAGGCGTACAAAGTATAAGTAGAGGTATAGTACTGCAATAAATGGCAGACACTCAAGCACAAGAACAAACGTTACGTAGGCAATGGTGGCACTTGTGCAAGTATCTAAAGCTAACAAAATGTAGGAATCTAAGTGCTGTGTGAGCCCTGTTGAGCTATAGAGGGTCGCGGGGCAAATATGCCGGTTCCTGCAAATTGTGGCTATGCTTACTGTGGGCTGGTAATGTATAGGTCGATGACTACTTCGTAAATAATGGAGCAACTGTGGACATCTAGGGGCAGATTTACAAGAACTGGCGCATCTCTGCCTATTAGCAGAGATGCGTCAGTGAATTTGCGTCATGTAAAATAAACCTTGCGCCATCATAGATGCGTCGCATTTACAATGCGGTACACCGTGGCGCAAGGATAGATGCTTAACGCATCTTTTTGCGTAAAGCCAGCGCATTGCTGGAGTCGTGCTGCAAGCATGACGCAACTCCAGCAATGGTCAGGAATGCCTATTCCTATCATGCTTCATAACTCAAGCAGGCGCATGGTTTTGACGCAGTGGCGTCATAGAAGTGACGTAGTAAAATCGGGTAGATTTCACTGCGTCACTTTTATGAGACTTTCTTACGTCAGAACGCCCACCCTGCATACATTCTACCTGACGCAGGTATAATGTAGTGCAGGACTTTACAATGTGACACATCTCCCTAGATGCGCCACGTTGTAAATATGTCACAAAATGGCGCATTGTTTACGATGCCGCTGCATCACAGAAGTGACGCAACGGCATCATAAAGTTATAGCAAGGGGCTTGTAAATTTGCCCCCTGGTCTATGTTGAATGCCCTTTGCCTAACCGTTTGTATGTCCTTCCACTGAATTCACTGAATAACGACTGTGACGGGAGCTGTGCACAGTGGCATGTGCCGATCCCGCTGCAGCTGTCAGTCAGCGACCATAACCACTGGCATTAAAGTGGGTTACCACGCGTTAGACAGCACCCATGTCATCACTGGAAAATCACAGACCAAATGCAAACTCACAAATGGGGCTTCTTTTCTGTAAGGGAAACTTTGGTCAGGGAGTATTCAGGGCAAGGTATTGAACTTGCCATTGCTATAGCCCAATGTAAAAAAATATAAGATGTAATCATATTAATAATAGGACAGTGATTATTCACGATATATAGAATTATAGATGGGTAACAGTGGATTACGGGAATATTTTTCACCAAGGGGTTCTGAGTGACATCAAATAGACAACAAGAGCGAAGCTCGAGTCGTCTATGATGTTACCTAGAACCCCGAGGTGAACAACATTCCCGTAATTCACTTTTAACCAATCTATAATTTTATGACATGTATGGGCCCCCAAAATCGTCTGTCCCTGCTTTGAACTGCTGCACATGGGCAGACAAGTAATGAGGGAGCCATACATGACATGGCCCCTCCTCTCTGACCATATTTGAAAAATAAATATCTGACTTACCATCCTTAACCAGCTCCCACCACCTTCCCCGCTTTCCTTTCCCCCTCCTGCTGCTGTGCTACCTGCGTTCAGGTAATTCGGACAAGCAGCGCTGCGCTGACAGGGTCTCAGAGAGTCTTACCAGCCTGTCTAGGAAGACATTTATAACATAGCAATAGTGGGTAAGGTAAAGAGTTTTATCAACTGTTGCTACCTCACACCAGATAGTTATGATCTTTAGATACCGAAATAAACGATAGAGGCTCTCTATGAATCAACGTATCAAACTCATATTTACTCAGTGAACTGAATCTGTCAACATATTTCCTGATGCTCTAACTTGCAGTTGTTAGGAATCAATCTATTATCACCACCATATTTTATCGCCCTCCCAGAGAAAATTCTTTATTTTACACAGAAATTTTCTGAATTTAGTATGGCCAGTCTGCGTTAAAAATGCACATATGGTTATTGTAGGAGATTTCAATTTCCTTGGAAATAAGTCTGCCAGCGTGGATAAAAAATATTGGTACCCGCTTGAAAAATATAAGTTTGCTAAAAAAAGAAGCCACTTCTGCCCTTCATTGTGCTGGCCATAGTTCAGACTTCATTTTTTCTATAGATGTATATATTGATAAACTAATCACTGAATCTAACAAATGGACGGATAATTGTCTTGCTGGCTTTCCCATTGCTGGAACCAAAACAAATTCACAGAAAATTGACAGACATTTTAATGAAAACACCCAAAACGTTATGGCACAATCTAAATTTAAAAGTGCTGTTTGTGATTTGAAAAGTTTACATCTTTTTTCTTTAGGTTCCAACCATCCAAATTTCCCCTTTCAATTCTTTACTAATAAACTCAAGAACCTACTTTCTACCCATAAATCTTCATCCAAGAAAATAGAAAGTGCTTCAACCAAGGTCATGGTGTCAGAATATCATCATAAGAATAAAAGCCGAAATAAATATTGGATCTCAAGTAATGTTTACCAAAATATTGCATCATTAGATTTAATCATAGATAATCAACACACCAAGAAATGATACGTTCGCAAACGATACTCAAGACACAATATTTATGACAGGTGATATTTCTACCAACCATGCTCTGCTATACAACCCCTAAATCCAATGTTTAGTTTAATCAGTATACTAGAAAGCAGAAACAAGTGGCCCACACATCATTCTCTTGACTGTTTAAACTTCCACCGAAATGGTATAAGGGAAGCTTGGGTGAAAGTAATTGGGTTTTCCTGAGGGCAACGGTTACCCAATCCTTTAGGTCAGTCTTGGATTTGTTTACAGTAGTGGGAGATTCCACTATTCCATCGAGGCTCAAATCTGAGGTTCATTCATCTCAAGAGCTGAACCACCCTTTCACGCTGAAAAAAATTGCTAAGTCTAAAATCCCTTTTTTGCACCATATTTCTGACATGGAAGTTAGCTGATACCAAGATTAGATTAAATCAAGATTGCCTGAAGCCATGCTGAAACAAAAAAAGACATATGAATTTCAAAGACGAAATACATTCAATGAAAAGACCATGAGGATGCTGAGGATCCATAAAAATTGAGCTTACCCTTAAATACAACAAGCATTGGCAAAACTAATCGGACTACGCTGGTTGTCAGCTGATTGGCTCTGTTACACTAAATATTAGCAACAGAGGGAAGAAAGGGAAAGGAGTGCCCTCCATTCAACTAAAATACAGGGAAAGAAGGTGCCCCCCCCCATTCAATTAAACATTCAATTAAACAAAACAACAACAAAACCCCACTTTTCTCTCACCTCACAAAAATCACCCATTTACGCTGGTCCCCATGTTTATTATTAGGACTAAGGGCCACACCACGCAACTTTGGAAATATTTGAAGAATGGGGTTCAAATATATTCAAAAAGTTTTTTTAGAAAACTCCAAAATGATGTGGCATTGAAGGGTAGCAGTCCAAATCAGGGGTTCTAGGTACAGATAATCGATCTGCCCTGTGAATATTTACTGAGTTTTATTTTGAACATACATCTATGGCCTCTCACAAGGAGTAGTTCTCGGAAGAATGCCCACTGTTTTCTCCTCCTGCATATTTGTATTCAGTTTTTTTACCTCTTTGCCACAGGGATTTGACTTCTATCATTCAATGCCACAACTTTGGTTTTTTTTCTAGAAAATGTTTTGAATTGAATTGCAGCTCATTGTTCAAATGTTTCTCCTGTCGTTGAGTTTAGGCCCTTAGTTTTAATAATAAACATGGAACCCAGTGTGCCTGGACCATTTTTGTTAGTTGCGAGGAAAATTAAAATGCTCAAACCAGCCTGCTCCTTGAGTGTCTTCTGCACTATCTCTTCTCACCCATCCATTCCCTCTTTGGTCTCTTCTCCCGCTCAGATCGCATTCTTTCGAGCATTTCCCTCTCCTTGGGGCCCATCGGGAGACGGGGAGGGGAAGAACCGACCGGACACAGGTATAAGGTGTGTTAAAGGCCGCTTTTATTGGAAACAGGTGCATCCTGAACATACCCCAACCTTGGCCTTTGCCGTACAAAACTAGGCCTAACTAAATATACACATACCTGCCAATCCCCCCACCCCCACCCCTAAACATTTCCCCGACAACATCATAAACCTCCTTATCATTTACCCAAACGCCTGGCTCAACTGTTTTAACCTCTGCCCTATGTACACTCCCTCCCTTTCAACCAGTAAAGCTCCTTCCTCCTATCCTACCCCCCCATTATAACTAGGGAAAAGCGCCAACCCACAAAACCACTCCAGCACCTGCTCCTAGCGACACACTTGTCAACCCTACCACAGAAAGCACCTGCGACCAACAAAAACCCTTGATCAGTCCCCCCAACCCTAGCTAGCAGAAAAAATAGGGAGGGCGGGTGGGACAAAAAAACCCTTAACCTCCCCGGCTGCTGGGTCACTGTCCCATAAAATGGTGCACAGTGACCCAAAATGGCCGTTTAAGTACCCTCCCAGCCCAAAAGGAGCCCAAAAACCGCCGCCCAGCCCAACCAGCCCAAAGTTCCTTCCTGTGTCCTCTTTATTTACTTCCCCTCCCCTTCCTCCCGGAGCCCCAAAATCCCCGGGGGGGCGAGCCTCCCTCCGGTCGGCCACCCCCGCAAAGCCCCATTGGGGCCCATCGGGAGACGGGGAGGGGAAGAACCGACCGGACACAGGTATAAGGTGTGTTAAAGGCCGCTTTTATTGGAAACAGGTGCATCCTGAACATACCCCAACCTTGGCCTTTGCCGTACAAAACTAGGCCTAACTAAATATACACATACCTGCCAATCCCCCCACCCCCACCCCTAAACATTTCCCCGACAACATCATAAACCTCCTTATCATTTACCCAAACGCCTGGCTCAACTGTTTTAACCTCTGCCCTATGTACACTCCCTCCCTTTCAACCAGTAAAGCTCCTTCCTCCTATCCTACCCCCCCCATTATAACTAGGGAAAAGCGCCACTCGAAAGCCTTTACCGCTTTCGACCCCCCCCCCAGGACCTCTGTACCTTCGGATACTGTTTTACCCCTATCGCCCTGTCCAACGCCTCCTTCAACTGTACAACATAAAGTTCCATCCCGTATCTGGACAAATGTACCCCATCCTCCAAGAAAAAATATACTGCTCCATACGTCAGTTCCGGGTGCTCCATTCTGCCCACCCCATCTTTATCACAAAAGGCCCTCATCTCCCTGTTGATCTTCCTCCTAGCTCTGTCAATCGCCCCTGGCCTCACTGCCCCCCTCCAGCATCTCCTCGGTATAAACTCCGACCAGATAATGTGACACCCTGCCCACTGCCTCTTGATCTCCAATAAATCTCTCCGCATTTGCTTCACTAGAGCCAATCCCTTACATTGCACCAGGTCGTTTTCCCCCAGATGAACCACCAAAACATCCGGGCACACCCCACCCCGTACAACGTTATTCAAAACCGGCACCAATTCGTGCCAACGCATACCCCCTTTGCCTCTCCAATGACACCGAAACAACTGTTCATCTAATTCCAGGTTAAGGTTCTTGTATTTTTCCCATTCGGCCTTTTCTGCTCTTTTTACAAAAGAATGTCCCACCACGTAAATGGACACCGCTGCCGCCGTAGGCCCCGCCACCGCACCTGTAAAGAGACACATGTAAGCAGCAAGTCCACACACCCACTCAGTCCACCACTACCCCTCGCAGCCGTACGTATGTCTTATAACAATCCGATTTCCAGCGCCCCAACCGTTTTATGTCCTCCTTCCCCCAACCCCGTCGCGCTGCCTCCGTCGCCGCTCCGATGCGGAATGAATGCGTCCCGAAGTCTTTAGGATCCTCACCCATAGACCGCAGGGCGTGCCGCAGGACCCATAACAACTGCGCGGCCGTCACACGTCCCGCCTCTCCCCTGTCAAAAACCTCCGCACCAACCTGCGCTCCTCCGGCCGCCAGCCGCCTCCCCCACTCCACCGGACACACCGCCTCCTTTCCCCCCGGACCCAGTAACACCCACGTGCCCTTCTCCCGCTGATCGGTCTTGGAACGTCGGAGCCGCACGGCGATCTCCCTTCCCCGAAACTCCACGTCCCCCCACGTCAACCCCGCCTGCCCCTTCAAACCCACCAGCTCCGACACCCGAAAGGCTCCGAAGTACATCCACGACATCAATGTGGAAAACCGCACAGACTCTTCCTGATCTCTACACACCACCGGCAACCGACTCAACAACCCCTCCAACATTGCCTCCGTAATGGGCCGTCTCTGTCGCACCCGGGCCCCCTTCTCTCTCTCCCAACCCTCCAGAAGACGCCCTCCCAATTCCCCCGCCGAGGGAGCATAGCCCCACCACAACTTGCCCATAAACGCCACACCCGCCAGTTTACCCGCAATGGTCACTCTCGCCAGACCTCTGTCCATTAACCCCAACATGAATTGCACCACCTGCTCCTCCCGACGCCACTTGTCCCGCTGCCTTACCGCTCCAAAACGCAGAAACTCCAGCCAGGCCTGTTCGTAACTCTTCCACGTGGACACTGCCATGGACGACCTCACCAATCGAACGACCCGCGCTCTCCCACCAACCACATCTCCTCCGGCACCTCCGTCTTGACCGCCGCCGCCTCCGTGGCTAGCCCATGGAGCCTCTGCCACTGTTGACCAGACAAAGCATCCGCAATGTCATTGTCCACTCCCGGCACATGCTGCGCCCGAAACAAGATATTGTTTTCCAGGCACCTCAACACGAACACGCGCATCAGCTTTAGCACCTGAGGCTCCCTCGCAGACTGCCGGTTCACCACCTGCACCACCGACATATTGTCCACCTTGAACAACACGCGCCTGTGCGCCAACTCACGCGCCCACACTGTCACAGCCACCACCAGCGGGAACAACTCCAAGAAAGCAAGGCTTCTCCCCCCCGCCTGCCACTGCTCCGGCCACTGCTCCGCGCACCACCGGCCCGCCCAGTAGAGTCCGAAACCGCCGACTCCCGCCGCATCCGATGACATCGTCACGTCCCACTCCCACTCCTCCGGTGGCGCCATGGGAACACCGTTGAATCGCTCCAAAAAGGCCAACCACATGCACAGATCTTCTCTCGCGCCCGCCGGTAGCCGTACGTGATGATGAGGCATCGACAACCCAGACAAAGCCATTCCCAACCGTCGACAAAAAGTCCGCCCCGCCCGCACCACGCGGCACGCGAAATTCAAGTGCCCCAGCAACACCTGTACCTCACGCACCAACACCTTCCGCTTGGCCAACATGTCCCTCACCAAACCCACCATCGCCGACCGCTTGTCTTCCGGCAGGCGTGCTTCCATGGCCGCTGAGTCGAGCTCTATCCCGAGGAACGACAGCACCGTGCTGGGCCCCTGTGTCTTCTCTGGCGCCAAAGGCACCCCCAGGTAATTCATCAGGTCCATAAAACTACTCAGCTGCTGCTGGCAGTCCGTTGAACCGGGCTGCCCACCAGGAAGAAGTCGTCCAGATAATGCGTAATCGCCTCAGAGCCTGTGCGCCAGGAAAAAGCCCACTGCAAGAAAGAACTGAATCGCTCGAACAAGGCACACGACACGGAGCACCCCATCGGAAGCGCTCTGTCAACAAAAATTAACCCGTATAGCTGTATCCCCAGCAACTGATGATCAGCCGGGTGAACCGGCAGCAACCTGAATGCTGATTTTACATCGCATTTTGCCATGAGCGCCCCCCGCCCCGCCGTCGTCACCAATTTTCTCGCGACGTCCACGGACGAGTATGACACCGACGCCAACTCTGCTGAGATAAAATCGTTCACCGACGCGCCCTCCGGCCATGAGAGATGTTGAATCAGGCGAAATTGATCTTGCTCTTTCTTTGGGACCACTCCAATGGGTGAAATGATCAGATCCTCCAATGGTGCTACCTCGAAAGGTCCCACCATCCTCCCCTCTTTCACTTCCTTGAAGAGCTTCTCCCGGACGATGCCCTTGTGTGCGTTCACAGACTTCAGGTTCTCCGCCCATCGAGCGATCCGCGGACCCTCGTACCCCAACCGGAAACCCTCCCTGAAACCCCGACGCAGCACCGTCGCATCATCCGCCCGCGGATAAACTTCCAAGAGGGGTTCCAACCGGTCCAGCCTTTTCCCAAGGTACTCGCACCCCCCCTTCCCCCCCCCCTCCCCCTGCCGGGCACGGGAGCCGGATATTGGCCCTGCGTGGGGCCTCCCCAAAATCCCCAGCATCGTGATTCTGGATGGCGTTTTCCACAAGAGGAGCACTCGTGCCTAAATTTGCACGTCTGCCGGAGACAGGAACCCCTGTTAAAATCCCAGCAGGCCCCCCCGCTTTGGTAGCTCCCGGCTCCCCCTGGCCCCACCCCCCCACGGGTGGGGCGAGCCGAAAAGGGTGGGGGAGCCAGTGGCAAACCACTGGCCGTGTAGATAGTGCGGCCAAATTTTGCCCCACTCATCGTCTGCTGATAAAGGTCCGCATCCAACTCCCCCCACTTAGCCTCCGGGTCCGATGCCATGCGCGCCCTAAACTCCTCGTCGTAATGCGACCAAGCATTGCCACCGTAAGTCACTTGCGCCCGCCGCACCACGTCCATGTACTTGAACAGCGTGACTGCCCTGTCAGGATACTTTTCACAGTATACGCTCGCATAGATTAAGAATGCCGCCGACCAATTCTCAATAGTAACCGGCACTCTCGGCCGCCTCGCCAATTCCTGCTCTTCTTCCTTCGACCCCTCCTTGGCCATCAATTCCCAGTGCAGCAACTTCAAGATCTCGACATACTCCCCCTTCCATATTTTCTCCCTGGTCGCCATCGACAAATGCGCCCCCAACGGCTTCGCCACCCCCATGTACGGCAGCTTTTTAACCGGTACGTCGCAGCTCTCCTTCGCCCCGGCACTCGACGCCGCCGACCCGCCGGACGCCACGTCCGTCCCAGCAGTCCCCAACGCTGCGCTCGCGACCGGTCCCTCGCCGTTCCCCTTCGCTCCGGCGCACGTCGCCACTAACTCACCAGACGCCACGCTTGACCCCGCACTCCCCGACACCCCGCTGACCGCCTCCGTACACACACCGGCATCCATCACATACCTACCCTTCACCAGTCTCACCTCATCCCCTCCCGCCGCATCTGTCCCCACCGACACGTGGTGACCTCCAACACCACTTCCTCCCGCCTTGCCTCCCTGAGGCGTGCCCAAGCCACTCCCAGACCCCGTACTGGTCTTACCTGGCGTCAAGGCTGGCGTCCTCACCGGATCCCGCCGCCTAACCAGATCTGCTGGGGGGGCCGTCACTCGCGGCACCACCTGCCGGGGGCATTCCTGTAAAACACTGCCAACAACGTTACAAACCTCCCCCCCGGCCTCCCTCAGCTCCCCTTCTTCCTCCGACTCCAGCTCAACACTCCCTGTCCCCTCCACCAAAATCCTACCAGTGGATACTCTGCTCAACCCCGCTCTGGCCCTACACTCCGTCATCAATGCACCTAAGTCCACACTCACTCTCCGTCTACCCTCCTGTTGGTAATCAGAAGAAACCGCTGCCTCGTTGCTCCATCCCCGTCCCCCGGCGGCCGGATCGACCCATCGGGAGGGGGGCGTTGGAGAGCTACATCCCGTCCATCTTCTTTCCGACCACCCCAGGTCCCTCGTTGGAGCGCGACCGCCCGTACTAGGCAGAGCTGGCCCATCCACTCGGCGGGGTGGAGCCGCATGCTGCTCACCCAAGCCCCTACCCCACTGCTCCTGCCAAGAGAAAAACGGGGAAGTCCAGCAAGCCGGGGCAAAACTGTCTCCACTACCTCCCCAACTGCCTCTCCCCCCTGCTGCAGAATGTCCTCCCCGCCACGCCGGACGACCCCCCCACCCGCTCTCCCCCCACCCCCAGCTCCCCACCCCACCCGAACCGCCCCACGCGCCCCCTCCCATACACCCCCACCCACCCCACCACGCCACTCCCCCCCGCTACTCCCCCCCGCACCCTCAAAACCGCACCCTCCCCCGCTAGGTCCCCCCAAAAACCTCCCCCCTCCTCCGTCCGCCCCCACCCCCTGGCGCATCCCCCACCCCACCGCCTGCTCCCGTCTGCCACCCTTCGCACCCCCTTCCCCCTGCACCCCCCGCCCCCCGCCCCGCGGTGAACCCCTACTGCTGGGCGGAATGATATGCTCATCCCCGGACTCCTCCCCATCCTGCCCGCTCTCGCCCCCCACCCCCTCCTCATCATCCCCCTCAGTGTCCTCAATCAGCAATGGGGATTCCCCCCCTGCCCCCTCCAGCCCTCCTTGCTCCTCCCCCCCTGGGCCCCCACCCGCTCCATCTAAAAGCACCTCTCCCCCCTCTCCCTCCAGGCCCCCCCCACCGCATCCTCCGCCTGTCCCTGCCCCCCAGCCCCTCCCCCCTCGTGTCCTTCCCCCACCCCCCCACTCGCGTCCCCGGGTATCGTCACACCTGCCTCCACGACCATGCCCGATCCTCCTGGGCCATTCTCCCCCGCCCCCCCCGCCACTCCGAGTCCCCCCCAGCCCCTCGGCATTGACTACAAAAACCAAAGGCGCCTTCTTCCCTGCACCGCGCTTCCTCCCCGGGCCTTTTCCTCTCTTCGCCTCCCAGCCGCTTGCAGGCCGCCACCGCGCGCCGCCCTCTTCACCGCTCCCGCCCCCTCCCCCTTCCGCGCACGTGACCTCGGCGGGTCACACGCAGCAACAGCCGCCGCGGCGCCGTCAGCAGCGCGCCGCGGAGGCCTTACCCGCACATCGCTGCAGAGAAGATCCGTCCTTCCCGCCTCCCCAAGGCGCAGCGCTTCTTGGACTCGAGGATCCGCCATGCCATCCGCCGCCATCTTCTCCGCTCTTCGAGTCGTCTGCGCGCCACCGCCTGACACCTCGCGCGTCAACCGACCAGCATGCCTACCCCCAAGTAAGGAAAACACAATCTCCCTACCACGCAATAAGCGCGCTAACGCCCTCTGACTACCTAACTGCTCACTCCAACAAAAAACCCCTTAACCTCCCCGGCTGCTGGGTCACTGTCCCATAAAATGGTGCACAGTGACCCAAAATGGCCGTTTAAGTACCCTCCCAGCCCAAAAGGAGCCCAAAAACTGCCGCCCAGCCCAACCAGCCCAAAGTCCCTTCCTGTGCCCTCTTTATTTACTTCCCCTCCCCTTCCTCCCGGAGCCCCAAAATCCCCGGGGGGGCGAGCCTCCCTCCGGTCGGCCACCCCCCGCAAAGCCCCATTCTCTCTCTCATGAATCCACCTGATGACGTTAACTTAAGGGAGCTGAAAAAATTAAAGGCATCAAGAGAGGGCCCAGCTGTGCTTAATTTGAGCCGGCGTTTTTTCGGTGTTCAGTACAAGCACTTAATTGTCAGCACTGGCTCTAATGACAGTTCACCTCATGGTGGCTCTCCTGCCTGATTTTGAATTGAGCATAACAATGGAGTTAATAAGTCAAAATACATTAAAGAAGAACATTACCTGGCATTCACACCATTATTATAGCTGTGGATGGCCTAGAATAGGCTGCATTTTCACACTTGTAGAAGTGTGATGTTAGTAGTTCAATTAGTACTGCTACTGGAAGTGCTGGCAGCCACAAGGGATTCTGCAGGATGCAGTGGCCACCAGAGAAGGGCCCTGGCATGTACTTTTTTTTTTTTTACAAATTAAGCACCAGGGACCAGACTTTCAAAACCAGCCTTCAAGGACTCAGCCTTGCGCCTGGTAGACTAAAACTACTAGGTTTTTTGACTGATGCCCCCCCCCCCCAATTGAATGATTGACAACACCTGCCCCTACCTACCTCTTGTAGTGCAATGTATCCTATATCATTTCCCTGACCAACGGATGGAAAAATATTGACCTGTTACCAGGTGTTGGATAGTACTGAACAAAACACCCAACACACCAGTTAGGTGGAATGAGCATCTCTTCTCGTAAAGGCGAAACAGCTCCAAGCCTAAAGAGCTGGTCACTAGAATACAGTGGAGGTCGGTAAGTTTTGGAGGGAGGGGGCCGGACATGATGCATACACGCACACAGACACATAACACTTACTGCCATGCATTCACACGCGCGCACATACACACACAAACACATCCTTTCACAACACTTTTTACCAAACATTCATACATACGCACACACCAAACATTAATTTAAAAGAAAAAAACACTTAGCTGCAGCAAGCTCTGCCTCGGAGGTTCCAGGAGCCTTGGGACTGCTGCCTTCCCACATTGGCAGCCAATGAGGGAAGGCAGCAGTCCCAACGTCATCACAGAGTGGGGTGGGGTCAGTGAGACTGCTGACCCCATCCCACTCTGTGATGAAGTGTCACTGGTTGACACTCGACCATGGGTGCTTCAGGGATTAAAACTGAAGCTCACAGGTGCAAGACAATCGGTGACGCTACCCCTCGTCACAGAGGGGAGGGCCACAGGGACCTTTGCTGAGCTGAGGGCATCTCGCCTGCAGGAGCTGTGACTTCCTGAGCCAGCAAAGTGAAGCTCAGGCAGCCAGGAGCCTGCGTATTTTGCGTGTCTGTCTCCTTGCTGCCTGACCTGAAATGAACAGTGTCTCTCTCTGACCTTAGTTCAGCCTGACAGACACTGTTCGTAAGGGGCAAAATGGTGGATGGATGTGGCTCTTCAGCCCCAATGGACCAGCTGTGGCTGCTAGAATAACCCCAACCCCCGCGTGCCAAGAGAGGAAAACACGTTTCCTGTGTCCAGCTGTTGCACCACGACCTAGCCAGGCTTGAAAAAAGCACAATAAGGGTTAACAAACTAGACTTTCAGATAAAAAGCGGTTGAATCAGCAACTTAAATGTGGAGAAAGAATTGAACCCAGCTGGATAAACTCACAAAAAAATCGCACAGACTAAGCTTCAACTCCGTTGCAACAGATGTATCTCTCCTGACACAGTGCACTTTGAAATCTTCCTTGAAGTTGAGCAAGTATTTGAATAGGTGGAGGAAATCTTATTTTGTTACATTGGTTTCCATTAGGGTAAATAATCCAGGGGCATATTACCAACAAGTAGCGATAATTATCGCTAAATAGGCTTAGCGGCGATTTTTTTATCGCTGCCTATCGCTGGATATGTTAGTGGAGAAAACATGCTATTAGCAAAGTTTTTCTCCATTGTGCTAAAATATCCAGCGATAGCGGCGAAATGCGTGAGTATCGCTGAGAATACAGCAATATTCACGCATTAGCGACGAAATGCTCTTAGCCATGTTATCCACCTCCCATTGGATAACATGGCTAAGAACTGGTCTGAGCAGGCGTTAGTTTTTGGCGATAGCGGGAATATTTCCATCGCTACGCCTGCCTTGCTAATAGGCGATAGCGACGTTAGCGACTGCTTTCAGTCGCTAACAGGTTGGGTACACCCACTTTGCATGTCATTAGCAATAAATATCGCTGACATGCAAAGCGGGCCCCAAACCGCTCGCTATCTCCTAAAAGCTGTCGCTAACATCAGTTAGCGACAGCTTGCTAATAGAGCGATAGAATTATCGCCGCTTAGCGGCCGAAAACAACCGCTAAACCGGCGATAATTGCCTATCCCCACCCTTGGTAACATGCCCCCCAGTTCGTAATTGAAAGACATATATTGGCCCAATTTTCAGATTTGATTAGCATGGTAGAACAGCACTAAACAACATTAAACATAATAGAATATATTCATTCTTTATATTCCATATTAATCAAAAGAGGTCTTCTAAGTAAACTCATAAAGACACAGGGCCCGATTGACAAAGGTAAAGTTAGCCAAAGTCTAACTTTACGACTGTCGGTATTCACAAAGGGCATTTACGAGTAGTAAATGCCCTTTGTGAATACCGAAAGTCGAACTTTCAGTGTTCACAAAGTGCATTTACAAGTAGTAAATGCCCTTTGTGAATACCGAAAGTCGTAAAGTTAGACTTTCGTCTAAATTTACTTTTGTGAATCGGGCCCACGCTGTATAAGTGTTTTGCAAGGTATGAAACATACAAAGATTTGAGCTTGCTGCAGGCAGTTTGCTTTAATATCAGGGAAATAAATACTGAAAAATGACACAGTAGACCATAAAACAGGCTAACAAACAGCCAAACAAGATTTTCAATGTATTCAATGTAATAGGTCTTGCATTAGCAAGGATTTAAGCTATTGGCATTGTAAATGGCAATGCCTTTTATTTATCTGTTTTGATAATTAACACATAAATAAAGGGCATTGTCATTTACAATGCCAATAGCCCAAACTCTTGTAAATTCGAGACCTATTTATTTTCAAAGAAGCGGCCACCGTTGTCCAGGGCTGCTTGGAAAGTGAAAGCGCACATGGCGCGCTGAATGTTGCAGGAAAGCACGTCGTACCTGCAGTAGGAGAAACACATTAAAGACTAAAAAAGACATACTGTGTAACAACAGAAGTAAAAGGGCCAATCCTCATTGGAGGTTACAAATGAAGACAAGGCGGTACTAAGGAGGGACTAACAAGCTATTACCGAATCAGAAGCCCGCATTTACGAAGGACAATGACACAAGCCATTGAAAAATATGGGCAGAGAGGGGGCGGGGCTTCAAGTCCATACTCGAACACACCATGCCTCGCAGAGCAACGCATACGCTGCCCAGGCTCGACTTAAAAAATGGCAAACAGAGACTCTTAAGGCCAGCCCGTCGGGCATTGCTTGATTGCCCTGTAGGACAGTCCGGGCCTGTCTGTAGTGATGATTACATATGAGGGCCTGTCCTAATGGTGTCACCACTCAGGATCGCGTTCGCACAACAGTGGAAGTTATAATTCATAGTGATTGAAAGTCACATTGAGCGACTACGGGAAGCAGAAAAAGGCTTAGCCCTGTGAAAATGAGTTGCCTCAAAATGTACAAAAGTGTTTTTAAGGGTTAAAGGAAGCAGAAATATTATCTGGATGTCAGCCTGTGCAAGATAACCCTAAAGGGAAGAGCCTGATTTAATACCACAGTAGATGAGTCTGGTAAAGTTAGAGATAAAACACACTAGTATAAAATATCTTGCTCGATTCACCAAGCTATTTGTGTTCCTAAATAAAAGAATGTATGAGGAAAAAAACATGCATGTGGGACTTTACTCTTGTTTATGGATTCACTCAACTTAAAAAACGATCATTGCAGCTGACTTTTAAGCGTGAGAAATTCTGTCCCCTGGGACAGATTGTTTCTGCTTTTGTGACTGACACCAGTAAAAAGGGGTGAACACCCACTTACTTGTTGGTTTGAGGATAATTCCCAGCCTTTTATAATGATGCTTCTTCTTTCAAGAATGAAGGCCCTTTTCTTCATTGAAATTAAAAAAATACAAGATTCCTTTGGTCAGCAGAGAGAGCCTAACCAGTCACTAGGACCTGACCAACTCAGCATCTCACATTCCAAATTCGTCTAGTTCCAATCCACTCCATAACTGCATTCCAAAATGCTCAATACATACAGGCCTCAACAGGTATCTTTTCATATTTATTTTTAAACTAACGGGTCCAACCCGGAACCTGCAACAACTCTCATCAATTGCCAAAACTTAGGGGTAGATGTTATGTTATGTTATGTTATGTTATAATTACTTATATAGCGCTCAGCTGCCCCAGCGAAGGGGCGTCTCGGCGCTTTACAGCAGGGAAAAAGAAGCATACTACGGAAAGAACCAGTAAGGCATGTTCCTAAGGATTTTATTATTTTACGGGAAAGAGATGGGTCTTGACTGCCTTTCTAAAGGTCAGCAGGTCAGCTAGTTCACGTATGTGGGTTGGTAATGAGTTCCACAATTTTGCCGCAAGATAGCGAAAGGAACGACCTCCTGCTCTGCAGCGTTTCACCCGAGGCACCGTGACCAAATGCTGCCCCATCGAGCGCAGTGCTCGAGAGGGAACGTATGGGTCAGCAGGTTCTCCAGCATTTTAGACATAGCTAGTTTCAGTATTTTAAAGGACAGACAGAGCGCTTTAAACTGAATCCTTTGTACCACAGGGAGCCAGTGGAGCCTCCGGATGGTGTTGGCAGCAGAGCAAGACCGTGGAAGGCCAACTAGGGCCCTGGCAGCTGCATTCTGAATCCGTTGCATCCGGGTGGTCTCGGCCTGATTAGCCCCCAAAAGCAGAGAGCTAGCATAGTCTAAACGAGAAAGGATGGCCAACTGAATTATCAGCTGCTGAGTGGATGCATCGAAAAATTTTAGAATGGGTTTAATGCCTCGTAGAATG
This sequence comes from Lissotriton helveticus, assembly GCF_964261635.1. Taxonomy (NCBI): domain Eukaryota; kingdom Metazoa; phylum Chordata; class Amphibia; order Caudata; family Salamandridae; genus Lissotriton; species Lissotriton helveticus. The sequence goes on along the minus strand of NC_136059.1, from coordinate 1,254,001,129 downwards.
CCGAAACAGGTGGCAGCATTTTTTTAAGTGTGGCAGCGAAAGCTAAGAGAGGAGTCTATCCACACCCTCAAATTTTTAACCTCATTCCTAGGTTCGAGGGCCTTACCTAAAGCAGTAGGCCACCACTGGTCACCCCATGCCTCAGTATTCTTATCGACTATCAGAACTTCGGTTAAGAATATTACTGTAAGTAATCATCCCATTATGACCTTGTCTGCCTTCCTTACTGACTGAGGGTATTCCACACATTTGAAATATCCACCTGGGAGAGAACACAAGAAGAAGCGGTGCAACATTTAAGTCAGATTTATCAACATAAGCAGCAGACTTCTGAACAGTGGAGCCAAAGGACCAAAGCTGGCCACCTCTCACCACCAAATGGTGGTCAGATTTTCTGAAAACTCACGCAACGCAGTGCAGCAGCAAAGGCTGTTGTGCAGCACTATGTGAATGTGCACCTCTTTGTGTCATTGTGGTATAACCGAAAAAAGATGCAAAATCCTCAGCAGTGACTCTTATTAGGTATCTCCGATTTGTCATCTCCTAAGTGTGTGAATCAGCTAAGGAGCCCTTCAAAGCATTAATTTAGGACATATGTATCTAAAGCGTAGTTCATACCATTCTAGAGGGGATACATCTCTTACAATGCAGGCATTACAACGTAATGCCTTTACAACACAGGCTGTACCATGACTGCAATGTTACCACGAGTTCCATTACAACACAAGTCATTACAACAACATGCTTTAGGGAATGCTGTGTGGGACTGGTGTTGGATTTTAAGTCCAACACCTTCCCTACTGATACGCCGACTGGAGTTGGAATAGTATTTTAAACCATTCCAAAGTCCAGCGCTACCCTAAAGCATGTCGTTGTAATGACTTGCAATGTGATGGAACTCGTGGTAACAACACAGTCGTAGTATTGACTGGGTTGGTAAGTTACGCGTTGTTTTGGCATGAGTGGTGGTAACAGATGCTATTCGGACAGAGGCACAAGGAGATTTACTCAGGAGCATTGGCATTGCTGCTAACTAATCTTCTCTCCATACATTCATCTGGCATAACCATTTGGTGGTGAGAGGTGGCCAGCTTTGGTCCTTTGGCTCCACTGTTCAGAAGTCTGCTGCTTATGTTGATAAATCTCACTTAAATGTTGCACCGCTTCTAATTGTGTTCTCTCCCAGGTGGATATTTCAAATATGTGGAATACCCTCAGTCAGTAAGGAAGGCAGACAAGGTCATAATGGGATGATTACTTAGAGTAATATTCTTTACCCCGAGTCCTGGACTTTATGTAACAGGCCTTACATTCCCGAGGGCAGTAATCACTTGGGACTTTAAAGCAGGAAGTCCAGAAGAAGGAGAAGGATATGTGTTTGAGTTCGAAGAGCAAAAGGAGGGAATTGAAAAAGATGATTGTTTATGGGACACATCTACTTTTGGCAAAATGTGTGCAGGCTGCAAGCTGAATTATAGTGTATTCAAGTGGGGAAATTCACACCTATCTAGAGAGTGTGGGTCTCACCCAGTTTGTAAGGACTATGGCAAGGAAGACTGGGACTTGGAGTAATGCAGATCACCTTAAGTAACCACAGCATTATGAAGTTGTGACTTTACAAGGGAAAAGCTGTAGTTGTTTTCAAGCATTTTATATGTTTTTTCTTGCCCAAAATGAACTCTGTGTGAGCTATACAACCCATGAGCAGTAAAGCTTAACAACTAGCAAACACATAAGCATTATATTGATCTAAATGGACAGGCTGTAAAGTAGCACTTTACGCTAATGTGTTTTGGAAGGTGCAGTGCATAACAAGAGATAAGCCAAGGTGAAAAGAATAAAGCAGCTGTTTTGGAGTTTTATAATGCAGTAAATCTTAAATTAGCTGCTGGGATATCTTTTTGCGTGAAACAGAAGTAGTTGTTATTGAGACAGTAGTGTGTCCTTGCAAATATAAGTTAGAGTGATGACACAGTGTTGCTCAATTTATCTGTGTGATGGAAGAACTATATCCATTTTTAGTTTTTTTGTTTTATTCTTAGAAGAATGGAACAGTTTCCAGTACTGTCGGTGTAAATTTAGACAACCAGTTGCGCCCCTTCTCAAACGCATAGGTGACGTTTGTTCTTACTGTCAGTGCAAAAACTACATTTTACACAATGAGCTAGCAGAAATGATGGTGCATATCAGTTCAAGATAGCACTGGTGCAGTGCAATCCATGCAATTTTTTGCAGTATTTCTGTGGTTTCTAGTTTCAGCTAATGACCACTGGGAAAAATGCACTGGAAGAAATATGACTCTTTGGTTGAAACTGAAAACTACCAGAGTTACACACTAGAGGGCCGCAGTGACTGTAATTGAGCTTGGGGGATACATCAGTCAGGTGTAATAGTTCACTGTTGGAGGGCTTGTTATGTTAGTAAAAAAGGTAATTAATAAACATTTATTGTTCAGTTAATTAAAACTTACAATATAACACATTATTATCACCAAATAGAACATTATCAATAACCACATCAAATCCATCTCCAGTCACTCAAAACCCCAAGGTTAACTTCATTGGCCTCAAAATAGGAGATTGCTAACCTAAATGAAATGTCTTGTAATAATGACCCACAGCTGAAAATCAACAACTATGAAAGTAATCCAAATTCCTTTTCCCATTTCGAAGTAAGTGAGGAGAGCTCCAATATTCAAATGTTACTGAGCATGCACCTTGTTACACTAGCTCCGAAAAGGGGAAAACGAAACAACCAATGAGTTATTTCTTCCTAAACTTGCAGCACTCTGGTTCTTAAATGAGCCTCTGGAGTAAAAAATCACCCCCAAGTATTTACCCTCGGTTACAGATTCCAGAGCCATCTCTTCTATACAAAATGTTGGTGGTGAAGCTCTTCTCCTTAATACAAGCATGGTTTTAGTTTTATTAAGATTGACACTTAACCCATGATCCACATCATACTGATGGCTTGTTATGTTAAGCTGCCCCAGGTGCTTCCCTTTGCTCCTAATAGGAGGGCCCCATAATGATCACACAGAGTGATCCCAAGGCCACAAGCAAACACTGCATGGTATGACATTTCACCAATGGGTCTCTCTTTAGAGCAGTGGCCTTCAAACCTTTTAATGCAGCAAGTCAGCATGTAAAACAAACAAATAATCGGGCCTCCAGAATGAAACAGGTTTTTCACATTATTTTTTTCTATGCAATTGTCAATGTTTAATTGTGTCTAAACATGTTTAAACACTGCAGTTATGTTCACACATCCTTTTTAAAAATGCAATAAAACACTTGATTGCCAACATACGATTCTGGTCTGCCAGGACTTTCTAAAGTATAAAAGTATCCACAGTGTGATGCTTTACTCACTGAGTTTGAGGTCCTCCCCCTTGACACCTACTCCCAGCCAGCATATGAACGACAATGCCCCCTCCCCTTTGTAATCCATTGCACCCCCCCCTCAGCCCTTGCCCACCCCAATGGATTTATATTTTAAAGCAGGGGATTCCAGGTTTCTTTTTAACCATGGATTTACAGATCCAAAGCAAATTTGCTGCAAACTGTATTGTAAGCCTAACTATAACGTCCCAGTAACCTTTGTTTTTTAAATTAATTTTTAAGGTTTTCAAAAATCCATTTCCTAACTATAACATCACTATAACCTTTGTTTTTTTCAGTGAATTTCTACATTTGTTTTAAGGAAAAGTAATACTTAATCACCATATTATGCAGTTGGAAGTGGCATCAATATATGTAGGTGTATGAGTGGGTCTGTCTCTTCTTATGGTACCACGCATTAAGAAAACACGCACAGGGGGCCGTGCTTTCTCTTTCTTGGCACCCCATCTTTGGAACAAACTTCCCCTACATCTTCCAGAATGCACTGTCATTACACTTTTAGAAAATTATTAAAGATTGAAATATTTTAATCTTTTAAGCTCCTTGCCCTGCATTTTTTTCAACCTGCTGCGCCAAGATATCCCTTAGGGGATGATTCATGCACATTACAAAATAAAGAAATAAAATATGAGTGAGTCGGTGAGTGGGAGTGCAAGTGTATGAGTGGGTGGGTGTGTGAGTGTCTGTGTGGGTCTGTGAGTAGATGTATGAGTGTGTAAAGGAGTCTCTGAATGACTGTGGGAGTTTCTTTATGCATCTCACACGTGGGCATGTGAGGGTCTGTGTGGGTCTGAGTGAGTCTATGAGTGGGTGTGAGAGTATATGAGTGGGTCTGAGAGTGGGTGTGTGAGTGTGTAAGTGGGGCTGTGAGTAGATGTGTGAGTTTGTAAGCGAGTCTGTCAATGGGTCTCTGAGTGTGTCCATGACTAGGTGTGTGAGTGTCTGAGTGGGTCTGTGAATGGGTGTGTGAGTTCTGGTGTGGGTCTGCGAGTGGGTGATTGAGTGGGTGTGTGAATGAATGTGTGAGTCTCTGAGTACCTGTATGAGTCAATGAATGGGTGGGTGAGTGCCTGTGTGGGTGTGTGAGTGGGTGTGTGAATATCTTAGTGTGAGTGGCTATGGCAGTGCCTGTGTAGGTCTGTGAGTAGGTGTGTGAGTGCCTGTGTGGGTTTGTGATTGGATGTGTGAATGGGTGTGTGACAGCATGTGTGAGTCACTGAGTGCTTGCATTTTTTTTTGTTGACATTAAAGCAGGATTTGCAGATCCATCATGACTGCACATGGGGGTGGTCCCGAACGCTGTGAAAGGTCAGCAGATCCTTACATGTGGGAAAAAAAACGTTTCAAGGTGATTTCTTAACCTTTATGGATCCCTCTTTGATCCCTTCAACACACCCATGGTGTCAGGGTACCTCTACTCTGACCCCTTCAATCACTATGAAGTCAAATTCTGAGGCCCTGGGACTGTGCCCCAACACATAAAATGGCGCCCGCAACTTTCCAGTCAGGTTGTTGCCAGCCAATAACGGCATTGCTGCTGGCACATGGATTCGAGGCGCTCCGCAATGGGTCCACGAAGGATTGGCGTCCCTAGATATACAAATTTCTTTTTACTTTAATAACTCCACAATTACCAAATGGATTTATATCAAATCACAAAAAGGTCTCTTTCTGGACCAGGAGCTAGCTTTCTACCAAATTTGGTGTAATGCCGTTCAGCGGTTCGGGCTCTGGTCGTGTCTATGTATAGTATGTATGTATGTATGTTTAGGCATTTATATAGCGCACTACTTACCCGTAGGGTCCCAAGGCGCTTCGACCGCTGCGAAACCCTTCCTGGCTTCCCTGAGAGATGGTCCCTTAATGGGTATCTCCAGGGTGAGACCAGGCATCCCCGGCGGTCTGGTGGGGCCGTTAGTGAAGATGAGGCAAGCTAATGCCCAGAGTTGCCGAGTGTGATCGCTGATCAGAGTGGGCACCGAGGCGAGAGAATTATCGAGTCCGCTGACCCTGGTCCAGAAACCTGCCGCGCCGGGAAACGAACCCTGGTCCCGGGCCGTCCTCTGCTCTCGGGTCTGCCGCCTCTAACCAGTGAGCCACACTACTTCAGGATTGCAAAATGCCCATAGAGATAGAATGGGGGGAAGTGTTTTGGGACCCCCCTTTGATCCTTGTCACATGCTGATAGTATTTATTACCACTGTGCATTCTGATAGGAAGCATAAGTATCGCACAATGTGCCCCTCATCTGCCGCATTACTGCCAATTCACAGTTCTGTACCTGAAAGTATTTGGTCTCAATTACCTCCAAATTGCAATGTCGTCAAGCCCCAACTTAGATCAGCAGGTATAGTATTTTGGCATCCCTCTTTATCTCGGCCCTCTCTTGATGAATCACCCCCAACATTTCTAAATAGCAGTTGAAGTGAGTGGCAAACTAGTTTTGAAAATTTCATGAAGATTCGTCAATCAGCACCAAAGGAATTATCCGAACAAAAAACGGTTTGTCTATGGAAAAGGTTGGTCCTAACTATATATATATATATATAAAGCAGTCCACTTCCTCCATTTACACCGGGACCTTTAAACTGCGGTGCAATCCAGGGGCGGAGGTCGCCCTGTATAAATTGTTTGCCACCAAACACAGCGGACGCTGTGTTTGGTGGCAAGCAAAATATATATATATATATATATATATATATATATATATATATATATATATATATATATATACATATATATATATATATATATATATACATATATATATATTTTTTTTATTCAAAGAAGCAGTTGAGAAGTCAGCATCTGTAAATAGGAGGGATCTCCTAGTAGTCAAAGATAAACCCCAACAAGATGACAATGTGAGAATGATCACCACTTTTAATAACAAATCAGGTGATCTAGTACGAAGTTTTCAAAAAAACTGGCACATCTTGACCACGGATAATATTCTAAGGAAACAGTTGACAGATAGGCCTTTAATTACTTATCGCCGCTGTCAGTCGTTGTCAGATCATCTGGTCCACAGTCATTTCGTCTCTAAACCCCCGCCTGCACCCTTAACAAAATCGAAGGGGTTTTTTCCCTGTCTGTAATGCAAAGCCTGCAAAAACAGTAAAAAAGTTCTAGAGTTCCCTGGTAGAACAGGTGAAGACCGACCTCTCAGAAAAATCAAACATCTCCTTAACCGTAACTCTGACCACACGATATATTGCCTCGAGTGCCCATGCAAAAAAAGGTATATTGGCAGCACTTTCAATGCCACTAAGCTGAGAATCTTAGAATACATGCGAGTAATAACGAATAAGGATAAGAATTATCCGGTTGCTCGTCATTTTGCCCTACATCATCAAAGCAATAGAGATTTACTCAGTTTTTATTGCATGTATCAAATTGTGAAAACAGAAAGAGGTGGGAACAGAGAAAAAGCACTCCGAATTTTGGAGTCTAAATACATTATTGACCTCAAAACAATAACACCTTGGGGATTAAATAATGATGAGGAGATGTGGGTGCACCTGTGAAATCCATAGAAACATGAAAAGTCAGAACTATAGAACATAATATGTGTTAGAAACTGTTATTGAATGTATCTCTCAGAAACGTGAAAAGAGATGGAATACACTCCAAGATAATGTTGCCCAGTAGTGTGTTGCAGCTTACTGTAAAAAGAGGAAATAGTAAACACCGCCCATACAGGGCAAAAAGACAAAAAGAAAAAACAGTAGTGGTTGACTTAAGGGGATTCACCCCACAAAAACAAGAATCAATGTTGACAAGTAAATCATAATAAGTCACTACTAAAAATGAATTCTTCATGCTATGAACGTAAAAATGAAGTATGTACATATATGAAATTATTAGCATGTTAATGTTTAGCACTTTTATTATGCACTTTATATTTTTAGCCATTGGAAAGCAATAGATATACGTGATGATGGATACACTCAAATATGGCCGCCGTATTTCTTTGCATATATTGTCCACTTTCTATGTTGATGCAAACATTAGAGACTGGCGGGCTTTAAAATGGCTTTGTAATTTGAACACTAACTGACACTGACAAAGCTTTTCACAGCGAAACTCGTCTGTCTGGGGTGAGGGGGGTTTGCAGAAATAAAATCTTTATACCGGATTACCAGTGTGCTTGCCGTTTTTCTGACGAAGGAAGGTCAGAATGTGTTCGAATATATACATATATATGTATATATATTACCTACTGGCGGTCGCCAGTAGGTATATATAGTTAGGATTTTTTCTCTATGGGTTTTTTGAAAATTCTATGTCTAATAACTTTGGCGTTTGTGGACGGAATCGGCTGAAATTTTCAGGAAAATGGCACATTTTGTTTCTGAGCAGCCCTTGAAAATTTGGGGGGGGGTTCGTCCAGTGGGGGCCGAGAAAAAAGGGGGGTCCCAAAACGTGTTTTTAACATTGAGTTTTCCATAGGGCGGTTGGCCTCACTTTTAGCCCGAACGGCTGAATGGATTTGCACGAAACTTGGCAAAATTGTAGGGACTGGTAGCCCGATGTGCCTTTTGTAGGTCTCAATATATGTGCTCCAGTGGATTTTGAGAAATTAACGTTTAAAAAAAGATATATATCTGTAACAGCGGACCGGTTAGCGCTCTGGTTCGCGGACTTTTCGCGCAACGGAGCTTTGTGAAGCGAAGCTGATTGGTTCTCCGGCGTCTGTCAACATTCCAAACAGTCCGTAGCGGCCGCCATCTTGTCTCTCGGTAGGATCGAGAGACAAGAGGAGGTCAAAACAAAGGGGGAAATAACTATAAGGGGGCATAGTAGATCCTCGCTGACCCCCTAGGTTTGATGTGGAGGTTTTAAAAGGGCCCCGCGGGGCAAAAAAAAAACAAAATAATAATAATCGAACGGCTGAATGGATTTGCACGAAACTTGGCAAAATATTAGGGACTGGTAGCCCGATGTGCCTTTGCTAGGTCTCAATATATGTGCTCCAGTGGATTTTGAGAAATTAACGTTGAAAAAAAGATATATATCTGTAACAGCGCTCCGCTTCGCGTACTTTTCGCGTTACGGAGCTTTGCGAAGCTGATTGGTTCTCCGGCGTCTGTCAACATTCCAAACAGTCCGTAGCGGCCGCCATCTTGTCCCTCGGTAGGATTGAGAGACAAGAGGAGGCCAAAGCGAAGGGGGAAATGACCATAAGGGGGCATAGTAGATCCTTCCTGACCTCTTAGGTTTGATGTACCATTTTGCCAAGTTTGGTGTAATTCCGTTCAGCCATTCAGGCTGTAGACGTATGTAAATGTCCTATGGAAAATTGCATGGGGAAAACACATTTGAAAGTGTTGAAATTTAGAACCAATTAAAATGTTACTTTGGTTTTGTATTTGTGTGTGATGAAAGTTAATTGGTTATGTATATATGTCAAATGAGAGGAAACCACAGCCATTTTGTGATACTACTGTCTGAGGTACATTTGTGAGGAATTTTTGGTGGTGAATTTCTGGTGTTTGATTTACACAGTACTAACACTTCTGCTACTTTTAAAAAGGTGAGTTGTTAATTTGTAAGGGGAACTATGTTGTACACTTGAAGATAATTTGAAAAATGTTTTCTGTTATTTATTTGCAGTCCTTCTGTTATACTAAATACTTGATGAAGTTAGTTTTATATTATGTATTACTAAAAACGATAAATGAAAGTGATTATTTTTTTCTGCAATTTACAGCAAGCAATTTCAAAATAAAATGGCTCACAATGAAGAGACCGTGGCAATTTCTTTTGAATTGTCCGCTACATTGATTGAAATTGAGAGCACCAATAATGAAATATTGTCACAAGGAGGACATGACTTGTATGATTCCATTAGATTGATTGAAATGGACAGCACCAAGAATGAAATATTGTCACAAGGAGATGACTTGAATGATTCCACTACATTGATTGAAATTGAGAGCACCAATAATGAAATATTGTCACAAGGAGGAGATGGCTTGTATGATTCCATTAGATTGATTGAAATGGACAGCACCAATAATGAAATATTGTCACAAGGAGGAGATGACTTGAATGATTCCACTACATTGATTGAAATTGAGAGCACCAATAATGAAATATTGTCACGAGGAGATGACTTGAATGATTCCACTACATTGATTGAAATGGACAGCACCAATAATGAAATATTGTCAGAAGGAGGAGATGACTTGAATGATTTTTTTGATCAATCTCTTGATGGCGAATTTATCGAGTGTTTGGAGACCATAGAGTTACAAGAATCATCATTGCAGACTTTTAATGAGGAGATTCCAGATGAGATGATTGAAGAGGAAATTACTGATGAGGACATGTTACTAGTTGTTTCAAATTTAGAAAATTCTGAAGAATAAATTTATATTTAGAAATCAAAAATTGTTTGAGACATTATTTATTTTTATTTTTAATTTATGAGGTTGTAGCGAAGTGATTGTAGTATAAAATGAGACTTATAGTATAGAGTGCAACATTTTTATGTTACATGGTAAGTTTACTCATATTTACTTCCCTTCTGCCACTATATTATCTCCAATGTGTATTTGACATGTCTTCTTCATCTCCGGCCTCCTTTCTCTCACTGTGTGTCTCCGATGCATCTTATCGCTGGTATTTTGTGTAATTACAGAAGAGAGTAAAATAAAATAGTTCGGAACGTGAAAAGGGGGCAAAGTAGAGTACTCCTCACCCCCTAGGCCTTTTTAGGCGGTCCCAAAAGGATCAGTTTCTGCTTTCCTGAGAGATTATGGTATGAGTTCCATATACCACAATAACTTGCATTACAACATGCAAGATATCTATCTCCTATTACCAACTTTTGGAGATATTCGCGCTAAGCGCGAATATCTCCAAAAAGTAACACCTGCCCTGAGCAGTTCTTAGCCATGTTATCCAATGGGAGGTGGATAACATGGCTAAGAGTATTAGCTCGGTCATGCATGAATATCGCTGAGTTTTTAGCGATATTCATGCATTGCGGCCGTTTATTATCGCATTTGCGATAAACCTTGATAATAGTAAGGTTTATCTTCGATAATTTCTGACGATGCTTAGTGGTAAAAAATTGGTTGGTAAGCATCGTTAGCGATAAATATCGCTTAACTTTGGTAATATGCCCCAACGTCTGTTAACGTTCGATTCGAAGGAAATGAGGAAGTGTTGAAAAACATTGTCTGCGCCATCTTGCCTTTTTTGAAATGCCACACTTTTGTCGTGCACGGCAGCCATTTTAGATGTCTTGACCAGACCCACTCTCTGCACGCTGTCGATTCGTAGCATGGCTCCTCACCCTCGTAAGCATCTCCCCCAGGCACTGGTCACCACCGCTCTCTGTCTTATGCATGGGCAATAAACCTTCCCCCATCTGCGCTGCTCTTCCCTGAGAATCACACTCTGTGCCCGCCCGACACCTCCCTTTCGCCCTATTCACTACCGCACCCTCTGACACTCCTCTTCCTCTGTGTCCGAATGTCCAGGCCGGTCCTAGGCTATCAGCTAGCCCTGCAGATGTAGTTTATGGCCCCAGCTGTAAAGAATCACCCCTCTTCAAAGGAGTTATAGTAGATCAAGGCCCACACCCGATGTGATCCGTCACAGCACACGCGTTCCTACTATCTGAAAACCATCCTGTATTGTGATTGGGGAGGGGACCGAGCCTGAAGCGGAAGATTCCAGGAATGACTCTTTGTACATCAAAGTTTTTACAATTATGTGTCACATTAAAAATATATAGCACTCCAACAAAGTAGTAGGAATATAAAACTTTAATAACATATAAATATATACAACAAAACAAAAACAGTAAAAACATTTAAACAACGAAGAGACCGTGGCAATTTCTTTTTAATTATCCAATAGATTTATTGAAATTGACAGCACCAATAATGAAATATTCTTGTCAGTAGCGGTCTGTTGTGCGAATAGTTCCAAGGCAGCAGAACGCGCTGAAATCTAGATGGCACGAAAGTGATGTCTAGTAAGTTGCCGCCCAGCAAAAAACGGCGTGGGGCGCCGCGGGGGTGAGTGAGTCCAGTAGGCACCACAGCTATTCTTACCGGCATTGCAGAATTACTGCTGGGGACAATGCCTGTGCTGTAGCAGGGTCACAGCAGAAACAAAAAGGATTCTGTTGAAGATGTTGTTGGTTTTCAATTTGAAAACAGTTCTGGTGTCAACTGCTATGCTAATGTAGTGGTTAATGTTTTGTTTTCTCTAGAAAATGTAAAAGAGGGGGAGGCAGTCCAAAGTTCCGTTAAAAGGGCAAAGGAAAGGATCGGTGGTTTGAACTATCAGTCAAAAAGGGGAGGGGGTGCAATAATTTTTCCTACCGGGTCACACTGTGCTTTCACCGGAAGTAAGGTCTGCAGGATTGTAGTAATTCAAAGTGAGGCTGGCGCCAGCATGGGAGCGCCGACGTCCCGCGGATACAGTTTCGTCACTCCACGGGCGATCATGGCAGTCATTCCCCATCGGGGGTCGGAGACTCCCGCGGCTCCTCTAGAATCTTCAAGGTCGTGGAGGACTACGGTGGTGGAGTCAACCAGTGACCGGGCCATTTCTTTATGTTGGGCCCGCTCTTGCCAGGTCGACCGCCATTTTGAGAGTTCGGCAGCTACCGGCGATCGCGGGGTCACATGAGCGGACGGGCTCCACCCTGCCGGGCGAGACGTTGCAGCATGGCCACAGTGGAAGAACCGTTATCTAGGTCGTTCCGAAACTGTGCAGCACTGTAGTTGTTAGGATGCCACCGCCTGGAGCGCTGAGGGTGCAGCTGGGAAGCCTCCACCTGGGGAGGCGGGAGAGGCCTGTTCGCACCGTCTCTCCCTCCCAGTGCACCCCACGGCGTCTCGCTTGAGATTTGTTATGGCCGGACCAGGCGATGAGGACGAGGGGGGGGTCGGAGGCATGTGCAAGACATCCCCCTCCAGTGTTGTCGCAGCCATTATAAAAGAAAGAAGTGTCCCGTCCGTCTTCGGGCCGGGCTTCCGGTGGATGTCGGCCGGACGCCCCTGGCTCTGGCCCCATGAACGGGTTTCTTGGTTTATCGGCTGCAGCCGGATCCCGTCGGCCTCGGCCCCCCGACCGTTGGTGGTCGGACCGGAAGAGCATGTGGCGGGACTACCTGCAACTCTCAAGGGCCACCGCGGCCGGACTGGGAGAGAGAGGGGAGGGTCGAGGAGACATTCCCCCCCCCTGCAACTGTTCAGCGTTGTAAAGGCAATCCCCTGGCCGGGTCCCGCTGGTCTCGGCCTCTCCTCCGGCTACACCCTACGTTAGGATCTCCTGGCCGAGGCGTGGCAGCAGGACCTGCCTTATATGGGCTGCTCCCGGCTGGGCGTAGCCGGAACCCTGCCCCACCTTGGAAGTTTCCAGAGTGGGGGTGGATGTTCTACTGACTTGCATTTTCCCTAGTCTATCGATTTTTTTGGCGTGGCAGGCGGTGGGACAGCGAGGGGTGATTTGGTTTCTCTTACTGTTTTTCTGGTCTCTCACCACTGGCATATTTTAACGTTTTCTTGTTTCTAGGACATTAATAGGTTTTATCATTACGTTATGTTATCGTTTCTTTGTTCGTTGTTTAATAAAAGTTCATGTTCATCAGTGGCCTACTGATTTTCGTTTTCCTATTTTTTTCTTTCCAGGTTGTTTCATGGTAAAGTTTCTGTTAACAGGATACAGTGATCACTTCGTTATTATTGCATATGTCCTTTTCACTAGGGGTGCTCTCTGGTCGGGCCAGATGACGTATCTCTAGTAAATGGTCCGGGTGAAAAAGGTGCATCAATCAGTGGGGAGTAGATAGGCATGACAGATTACAACGGGGGAGAACGGTCCGCATTACGTACCCTTTCACTACTTGCAAAGATTTTCCTACGTTTATTTGCAAACAGGGAATACCTCCAAAAAGAACTAATTCCCAAACAGTCAATGTTCGGACAATCAATCAATCAATGAGGAATGAAATAGGTACGACGTGTTAAAGGCTTGCGTTACCTACCCTTCACTATCTGCAAAGGGAGATAGAATATTCCTATTCTTCCTCGTTTGCAGGTAGAGAAGATCGTTAAGAGAATTAACTTCGAACAATTCAATGCTCGATTGAAACAATCAACAAGGGGTACTGTGAACACAAATGAACGCCGCTTATATACATACGCATTGCTATTTTCAACAGGTTGTTCCTAATGTTTCTATTTTAGCGAGGTCAAAAGAGATCCCATTAGTGGCCTACTGATTTTGCTCGATTCTTTTTGTTTTTTTACACGATTTTTCGCTATCTGCAAAGACTAAACAGAGTATTGCGACTCTGTGCTTGTTTGTAAATAGAGAATGAACCAAAGAGAACAATCAATCAAATGGAGAGAGAAGCAGGCACGACGGATTACAAAGGGGGAAAGGGCTGCGTTAACTACCCTTCACTATCTGCAAAGAGAGAGTACTCCTAATAGAAATGAGGGGTGGGGGGCAGCAATCAAAGCAGATCAGTGTGCATAAACACGAAAAAAAAAATTCTTACCACGTACTTGACATTCGACAGCTTATGATATTTGCTATTAAAAAACCATTGAAATTCACTGAAAAAACCATAGGTTATAGACCATATATAGTTAGGAATTAGCATTTACAAAACCTTGAAAATTCACTGAAAAAACCATAGGTTATAGACCATATATAGTTAGGAATTAGCATTTAAAAAACCTTATTTTACTCACACAAAACCATTGAAATTCCATATATAGTTAGTTGCACTAACTATATATTGCGCACCCGCAATCCACTGCTGATGATGTCACATATTACATCATTCATGACATGGTCAGTGACATCACTGATGACATCACTGATGACATCTCAAATGACATCACTGATGACATCTCACTTGACATCAATGATCACATCACTGATGATATCATTCATGTGACAATACAATGCATCTCCTCACATTTTAATATAACCTCTGTTTCACCCAGTGTTAAAAACAGAGTATAATTTTTGAAACCATTGACACACCAATACTAGTTACTACATACGTACTCACTGATTCCTACGTCTACACACACATTCACTCATTCACCCATACAATCATTCATACATACAATCACTCATGTTTACAACACAATCATATGCACTCATACACCTATACAGACACTCACACTCTGCCACTCATCCATGGAGTTACTCACACACCTAGTCAGTCCTGTAAAGAATCAATCACACTTCCATTTTCTACTCTATACAGTTAAACATAGAGCACCTTACGTTTTCAACCATATACTAACACATACTTACTCTCTTATACAATCATTGATACAAGTACACATTGATCTGTACAGAGTCACACACCTCCCATCCAGCCACACACACACTCAGTCTCCCATGCAAATACTTGGGCAATCAATCAATAACCCATATAGTTACTCATATAGCTACTGATCAACACGTGCAGCAGTTTACAGAACAACAGACATAATGATGCACAAATTAAGACAGTTTAGTCACTAACCCATGCACTCAGTGAGACACATTTAATCACTCACTCATACATTCAGTCATGCACCTACTAAATCCTTCGTCCAGACACTTATACATCCACTCATTCTTCAATATGTAAGACATATTTTAACTTTACAGAAACATAGTCACTGGATGTTGTCATCAGTGATGTCATCAGTGATGTCATTTGAGATGTCATCAGTGATGTCATCAGTGATGTCACTGACCATGTCATGAATGATGTAATATGTGACATCATCAGCAGTGGATTGCGGGTGCGCAATATATAGTTAGTGCAACTAACTATATATGGAATTTCAATGGTTTTGTGTGAGTAAAATAAGGTTTTTTAAATGCTAATTCCTAACTATATATGGTCTATAACCTATGGTTTTTTCAGTGAATTTTCAAGGTTTTGTAAATGCTAATTCCTAACTATATATGGTCTATAACCTATGGTTTTTTCAGTGAATATATATATATATATATATATATATATATATATATATATATATATATATATATATATATATATATATATATATATATTTATATTACCTACTGGCGGTCGCCAGTAGGTATATATAGTTAGGATTTTTTCTCTATGGGATTTTTGAAAATTCTATGTCTAATAACTTTGGCGTTTGTGGACGGAATTGGCTGAAATTTTCAGGAAAATGGCACATTTTGTTTCTGAGCAGCCCTTGAAAATTTGGGGGGGTTCGTCAAGGGGGGGCCGAGAAAAAAGGGGGGTCCCAAAACATGTTTTTAACATTGAGTTTTCCATAGGGCGGTTGGCCTCACTTTTAGCCCGAACGGCTGAATGGATTTGCACGAAACTTGGCAAAATTGTAGGGACTGGTAGCCCGATGTGCCTTTTGTAGGTCTCAATATATGTGCTCCAGTGGATTTTGAGAAATTAACGTTTAAAAAAAGATATATATCTGTAACAGCGGACCAACAGCGCTCCAGTACGCGTACTTTTCGCGCAACGGAGCTTTGTGAAGCGAAGCTGATTGGTTCTCCGGCGTCTGTAAACATTCCAAACAGTCCGTAGCGGCCGCCATCTTGTCTCTCGGTAGGATCGAGAGACAAGAGGAGGCCAAAGCGAAGGGGCAAATGACCATAAGGGGGAATAGTAGATCCTCCCTGACCCCCTACGTTTGATGTGGAGGTTTTAAAAGGGCCCCGCGGGGCAAAAAAAAAAATAATAATAATAATCGAACGGCTGAATGAATTTGCACGAAACTTGGCAAAATATTAGGGACTGGTAGCCCGATGTGCCTTTGCTAGGTCTCAATATATGTGCTCCAGTGGATTTTGAGAAATTAACGTTCAAAAAAAGATATATATCTGTAACAGCGCTCCGCTTCGCGTACTTTTCGCGTTACGGAGCTTTGCGAAGCTGATTGGTTCTCCGGCGTCTGTCCACATTCCAAACAGTCCGTAGCGGCCGCCATCTTGTCTCTCGGTAGGATTGAGAGACAAGAGGAGGCCAAAGCGAAGGGGGAAATGACCATAAGGGGGCATAGTAGATCCTTCCTGACCTCTTAGGTTTGATGTACCATTTTGCCAAGTTTGGTGTAATTCCGTTCAGCCATTCAGGCTGTAGACGTATGTAAATGTCCTATGGAAAATTGCATGGGGAAAACACATTTGAAAGTGTTGAAATTTAGAACCAATTAAAATGTTAGTTTGGTTTTGTATTTGTGTGTGATGAAAGTTAATTGGTTATGTATATATGTCAAATGAGAGGAAACCACAGCCATTTTGTGATACTACTGTCTGAGGTATATTTGTGAGGAATTTTTGGTGGTGAATTTCTGGTGTTTGATTTACACAGTACTAACACTTCTCCTACTTTTAAAAAGGTGAGTTGTTAATTTGTAAGGGGATCTATGTTGTACACTTGAAGATAATTTGAAAAATGTTTTCTGTTATTTATTTGCAGTCCTTCTGTTATACTAAATACTTGATAAAGTTAGTTTTATATTATGTATTACTAAAAACGATAAATGAAAGTGATTATTTTTTTCTGCAATTTACAGCAAGCAATTTCAAAATAAAATGGCTCACAATGAAGAGACCGTGGCAATTTCTTTTGAATTGTCCACTACATTGATTGAAATTGAGAGCACCAATAATGAAATATTGTCACAAGGAGGAGATGACTTGTATGATTCCATTAGATTGATTGAAATGGACAGCACCAATAATGAAATATTGTCACAAGGAGATGACTTGAATGATTCCACTACATTGATTGAAATTGAGAGCACCAATAATGAAATATTGTCACAAGGAGGAGATGACTTGTATGATTCTATTAGATTGATTGAAATGGACAGCACCAATAATGAAATATTGTCACAAGGAGGAGATGACTTGAATGATTCCACTACATTGATTGAAATTGAGAGCATCAATAATGAAATATTGTCACGAGGAGATGACTTGAATGATTCCACTACATTGATTGAAATTGACAGCACCAATAATGAAATATTGTCACAAGGAGGAGATGTGTTGAATGATTTTTTTGATCAATCTCTTGATGGCGAATTTATCGAATGTTTGGAGACCATAGAGTTACAAGAATCATCATTGCAGACTTTTCATGAGGACATTGCTGATGAGGACATGTTACTAGTTCTTTCAAATTTAGAAAATTCTGAAGAATAAATTTATATTTAGAAATCAAAAATTGTTTGAGACATTATTCATTTTTATTTTTAATTTATGAGGTTGTAGCGAAGTGATTGTAGTATAAAATGAGACTTATAGTATAGAGTGCAACATTTTTATGTTACATGGTAAGTTTACTCATATTTACTTCCCTTCTGCCACTATATTATCTCCAATGTGTATTTGACATCTCTTCTTCATCTCCGGCCTCCTTTCTCTCACTGTGTGTCTCCGATGCATCTTATCGCTGCTATTTTGTGTAATTACAGAAGAGAGTAAAATAAAATAGTTCGGAACGTGAAAAGGGGGCAAAGTAGAGTACTCCTCACCCCCTAGGCCTTTTTAGGCGGTCCCAAAAGGATCAGTTTCTGCTTTCCTGAGAGATTATGGTATGAGTTCCATATACCACAATAACTTGCATTACAACATGCAAGATATCTATCTCCTATTACCAACTTTTGGAGATATTCGCGCTAAGCGCGAATATCTCCAAAAAGTAACACCTGCCCTGAGCAGTTCTTAGCCATGTTATCCAATGGGAGGTGGATAACATGGCTAAGAGCATTAGCTCGGTAATGCATGAATATCGCTGAGTTTTTAGCGATATTCATGCATTGCGGCCGTTTATTATCGCATTTGCGATAAACCTTGATAATAGCAAGGTTTATCTTCGATAATTTCTGACGATGCTTAGCGGTAAAAAATTCGTTGGTAAGCATCGTTAGCGATAAATATCGCTTAACTTTGGTAATATGCCCCAACGTCTGTTAACGTTCGATTCGAAGGAAATGAGGAAGTGTTGAAAAACATTGTCTGCGCCATCTTGCCTTTTTTGAAATGCCACACTTTTGTCGTGCACGGCAGCCATTTTAGCTGCCTTGACCAGACCCACTCTCTGCACGCTGTCGATTCGTAGCATGGCTCCTCACCCTCGCAAGCATCTTCCCCAGGCACTGGTCACCCCCGCTCTCTGTCTTATGCATGGGCAATAAACCTCCCCCCATCTGCGCTGCTCTTCCCTGAGAATCACACTCTGTGCCCGCCCGACACCTCCCTTTCGCCCTATTCACTACCGCACCCTCTGACACTCCTCTTCCTCTGTGTCCGATTGTCCAGGCTATCACCTAGCCCTGCAGATGTAGTTTATGGCCTCAGCTGTAAAGAATCACCCCTCTTCAAAGGAGTTATAGTAGATCAAGGCCCACACCCGATGAGATCCGTCACACCACACGTGTTCCTACTATCTGAAAACCATCCTGTATTGTGATTGGGGAGGGGACCGAGCCTGAAGCGGAAGATTCCAGGAATGACTCTTTGTACATCAAAGTTTTTACAATTATGTGTCACATTAAAAATATATAGCACTCCAACAAAGTAGTAGGAATATAAAACTTTAATAACATATAAATATATACAACAAAACAAAAACAGTAAAAACATTTAAACAACGAAGAGACCGTGGCAATTTCTTTTGAATTATCCAATAGATTTATTGAAATTGACTGCACCAATAATGAAATATTCTTGTCAGTAGCGGTCTGTTGTGCGAATAGTTCCAAGGCAGCAGAACGCGCTGAAATCTAGATGGCACGAAAGTGATGTCTAGTAAGTTGCCGCCCAGCAAATAACGGCGTGGGGCGCCGCGGGGGTGAGTGAGTCCAGTAGGCACCACAGCTATTCTTACCGGCATTGCAGAATTACTGCTGGGGACAATGCCTGTGCTGTAGCAGGGTCACAGCAGAAACAAAAAGGATTCTGTTGAAGATGTTGTTGGTTTTAAATTTGAAAACAGTTCTGGTGTCAACTGCTATGCTAATGTAGTGGTTAATGTTTTGTTTTCTCTAGAAAATGTAAAAGAGGGGGAGGCAGTCCAAAGTTCCGTTAAAAGGGCAAAGGAAAGGATCGGTGGTTTGAACTATCAGTCAAAAAGGGGAGGGGGTGCAACAATTTTTCCTACCGGGTCACACTGTGCTTTCACCGGAACTGAGGTCTGCAGGATTCTAGTAATTCAAAGTGAGGCTGGCGCCAGCATGGGAGCGCCGACGTCCCGCGGATACAGTTTCGTCACTCCACGGGCGATCATGGCAGTCATTCCCCATCGGGGGTCGGAGACTCCCGCGGCTCCTCTAGAATCTTTAAGGTCGTGGAGGACTACGGTGGTGGAGTCAACCAGTGACCGGGCCATTTCTTTATGCTGGGCCCGCTCTTGCCAGGTCGACCGCCATTTTGAGAGTTCGGTAGCTACTGGCGATCGCGGGGTCAAATGAGCGGACGGGCTCCACCCTGCCGGGCGAGACGTTGCAGCATGGCCACAGTGGAAGAACCCTTTTCCGGGCGCCTGGAGCGCTGAGGGTGCAGCTGGGAAGCCTCCACCTGGGGAGGCGGGAGAGGCCTGTTCGCACCGTCTCTCCCTCCCAGTGCACCCCACGGCGTCTCGCTTGAGATTTGTTATGGCCGGACCAGGCGATGAGGACGAGGGGGGGGGGGGGTCGGAGGCATGTGCAAGACATCCCCCCCCAGTGTTGTCGCAGGCATTATTCATGAAAGAAGAAGTGTCCCGTCCGTCTTCGGGCCGGGCTTCCGGTAGATGTCGGCCGGACGCCCCTGGCTCTGGCCCCATGAACGGGTTTCTTGGTTTATCGGCTGCAGCCGGATCCCGTCGGCCTCGGCCCCCCGACCGTTGGTGGCCAGACCGGAAGAGCATGTGGCGGGAGTACCTGCAACTCTCAAGGGCCACCGCGGCCGGACTGGGAGAGAGAGGGGAGGGTCGAGGAGACATTCCCCCCCCTGCAACTGTTCAGCATTGTAAAGGCAATCCCCTGGCCGGGTCCCGCTGGCCTCGGCCTCTCCTCCGGCTACACCCTACGTTAGGATCTCCTGGCCGAGGCGTGGCAGCAGGACCTGCCTTATATGGGCTGCTCCCGGCTGGGCGTAGCCGCAACCCTGCCCCACCTTGGAAGTTTCCAGAGTGGGGGCGGATGTTCTACTGACTTGCATTTTCCCTAGTCTATCGATTTTTTTGGCGTGGCAGGCGGTGGGACAGCGAGGGGTGATTTGGTTTCTCTTACTGTTTTTCTGGTCTCTCACCACTGGCATATTTTAACGTTTTCTTGTTTCTAGGACATTAATAGGTTTTATCATTACGTTATGTTATCGTTTCTTTGTTCGTTGTTTAATAAAAGTTCATGTTCATCAGTGGCCTACTGATTTTCGTTTTCCTATTCTTTTCTTTCCAGGTTGTTTCATGCTAAAGTTTCTGTTAACAGGATACAGTGATCACTTCGTTATTATTGCATATGTCCTTTTCACTAGGGGTGCTCTCTGGTCGGGCCAGATGACGTATCTCTAGTAAATGGTCCGGGTGAAACAGGTGCATCAATCAGTGGGGAGTAGATAGGCATGACAGATTACAACGGGGGAGAAAGGTCCGCATTACGTACCCTTTCACTACTTGCAAAGATTTTCCTACGTTTATTTGCAAACAGGGAATACCTCCAAAAAGAACTAATTCCCAAACAGTCAATGTTCGGACAATCAATCAATCAATGAGGAATGAAATAGGTACGACGTGTTAAAGGCTTGCGTTACCTACCCTTCACTATCTGCAAAGGGAGAGAGAATATTCCTATTCTTCCTCGTTTGCAGGCAGAGAAGATCCTTAAGAGAACCAACTTCGAACAATTCAATGCTCGATTCAAACAATCAACAAGGGGTACTGTGAACACAAATGAGCGCCGCTTATGTACATACGCATTGCTATTTTCAACAGGTTGTTCCTAATGTTTCTATTTTAGCGAGGTCAAAAAGAGATCCCATTAGTGGCCTACTGATTTTGCTCGATTCCTTTTGTTTTTTTACACGATTTTTCGCTATCTGCAAAGACTAAACAGAGTATTGCGACTCTGTGCTTGTTTGTAAATAGAGAATGAACCAAAGAGAACAATCAATCAAATGGAGAGAGAAGCAGGCACGACGGATTACAAAGGGGGCAAAGGGCTGCGTTAACTACCCGTCACTATCTGCAAAGAGAGAGTACTCCTAATAGAAATGAGGGGTGGGGGGCAGCATTCAAAGCAGATCAGTGTGCATAAACACGAAAATGTTTTTACTTACCACGTACTTGACATTCGACAGCTTATGATATTTGCTATTAAAAAAACCATTGAAATTCGCTGAAAAAACCATAGGTTATAGACCATATATAGTTAGGAATTAGCATTTACAAAACCTTGAAAATTCACTGAAAAAACCATAGGTTATAGACCATATATAGTTAGGAATTAGCATTTACAAAACCTTGAAAATTCACTGCAAAAACCATAGGTTAGAGACCATATATAGTTAGCTGGACATTTTATTGACATAAAACCAATGAAATTCCATATATAGTTAGTTGCACTAACTATATATCGCGCACCCGCAATCCACTGCTGATGATGTCACATATTACATCATTCATGACATGGTCAGTGACATCACTGATGACATCACTGATGACATCTCAAATGACATCACTGATGACATCACTGATGACATCTCATTTGACATCAATGACCACATCACTGATGATATCATTCATGTGACAATACAATGCATCTCCTCACATTTTAATATAACCTCTGTTTCACCCAGTGTTAAAAAGAGAGTATAATTTTTGAAACCATTGACACACCAATACTAGTTACTACATACGCACTCACTGATTGCTATGTCTACACACACCTTCACTCATTCACCCATACAATCATTCATACATACAATCACTCATCTTTACAACACTATCATATGCACTCATACACCTATACAGACACTCACAGTCTGCCACTCATCCATGGAGTTACTCACACACCTAGTCAGTCCTGTAAAGAATCAATGACACTTCCATTTTCTTGTCTATACAGTTAAACATAGAGCACCTTACATTTTCAAACATATACTAACACATACTTACCTTCTTATACAATCATTGATACAAGTACAGATTGAGCTGCACAGAGTCACACACCTCCCAGCTAGCCACACACACACTCAGTCTCCCATACAAATACTTGGGCAATCAATCAATAACCCATATAGTTACTCATATAGCTACTGATCAACACATGCAGCAGTTTACAGAACAACAGACATAATGATGCACAAATTAAGACAGTTTAGTCACTAACCCATGCACTCAGTGAGACACATTTAATCACTCACTCATACAGTCAGTCATGCACCTACTAAATCCTTCGTCCAGACACTTACACATCCACTCATTCTTCAATATGTAAGACATATTTAAACTTTATAGAAACAAAAAATCACTGGATGTTGTTATCAGTGATGTCATCAGTGATGTCATTTGAGATGTCATCAGTGATGTCATCAGTGATGTCACTGACCATGTCATGAATGATGTAATATGTGACATCATCAGCAGTGGATTGCGGGTGCGCGATATATAGTTAGTGCAACTAACTATATATGGAATTTCATTGGTTTTATGTCAATAAAATGTCCAGCTAACTATATATGGTCTCTAACCTATGGTTTTTGCAGTGAATTTTCAAGGTTTTGTAAATGCTAATTCCTAACTATATATGGTCTATAACCTATGGTTTTTTCAGTGAATATATATATATATATATATATATTACCTACTGGCGGTCGCCAGTAGGTCGTTATAGTTAGGATTGGTTACCATAGGAAATCCGTGACATTCTATTGGGAATAACTCTGGCGCCGGTTGAGGAATTTGCGTGTAATTTTCCAAAATTTTGGCCAGCTCCGCTCCGCTCCTTCCCTGGAAGTTTCGGGGGGATTCGTGGAGTGGGGGCTGAGAAAAAAGGGGGGTCCCAAAACGTGTTTTCCCCATGTTAATTTCCATAGGACGGTCTGACAAGTCTACAGCCCGAACCGCTGAACGGAATTACGCCAAACTTGGCAAAATTGTAGGGACTGGTACGCAGATGTGCCTTTGCTATGTTTGGCGAAAATTGCTCCAGTGGTTTTTAAAAAATTAACTTCAAAAACACATATATATCAATATGCGCTCTCCGAGCGCTCACAGGTGCGCGTACCGGGGAGTGCACCCGGCGCGCTATGGGAGTGCGTGAGCGGAAAGCTGATTGGCTGTCGGGTGTCTGTCAACATTCTAAACAGTCCGGAGAGTCCGCCATCTTGTGTCTCGGTAGAATCGAGACAGAAGAGGTGAAAAAGAAAGGGGGAAATAATTAAAAGGGGGCAGAGTAGACACCCCCTGACCCCCTAGGTTTTCTGAGGGGGGCCTAGAAAGACCCTGAAGGTCGCGGGGTAAGCGCTGGGTGCGTTCCAGGTGCGCGCTCCGGTAAGCGCACCCTGAGCGCACCACAGGGAAAATCAGTGTAAAAAATTATAGTAAAAGAATAATTTAGAGTGCTTAGAGGTAGGGTAGCTCTGAAAAGAGCTGTTGTGTTATGTGGGTGTTTTTTGTACCTACAAGTAGGTACCAATACAGAGTCTTATATTCAAGAGGAAAACTCTATTCCCCTCATCTGTAAAATGCACACCATCTCTCCTATAGATGTCTTGCATGTTGTAACGCAAGTTGTTGTGGTAAATGGAACCCATACCATAGTCTCTGAGGTAAGCAGAAACAGATTTATTTACATGTTTCCTTGCTTTTTCAATCTGTGGACAAAATTGGTTGGACCAGTTCCATTTTTGCCTTTGGCATATATTAGAAAATACCAAGGCAGTTTTTGGAAAAAGTGACATCAATTGCACAAAGATGTCCTTTAAAAGCATTTCCAGACCTACCCCAGTCAAAGTGCCCAAGTCATTGCCACCACAGTGCACAATTATAAGGTCAGGGTGTGGTAAATGCATAAAGGATTTTACCAATGGTATCAATTGGTGACTTCTCAATCCTCTCTGTCCAATCCATACAATGTCCACATTTGGTAAATCAAGGTTGTAAATACCTCTGTTAGCTGCGTATTTTTTACTCCAGTGGACATAGCTATTACCCACAAACCAGACTTTTTGCATGTTGAAGGTAGATGTGCTTCTAGTCAGATGAATTGTGGAAATGAAATGGCAGTTTGATTATGAAAAAAAGTGCTTGGGAATCAGTGCAGTTGAAAAACCAGAAATAATTGGTGCTTTCTTAAAAATCTCCACTGAAAATTAGGCTGCATGCTTTTTTTTTGTAAGAAGTCATTTAAATGGTTGAGAAAAAGTCATTTAAAGAAACATTGCATTTCATTAGCTAGTAGATTGAGAGGTCAAACAACCTTGATGGATTTTTTTGCAACATAGTATGATGAACTGGTGAACTGTGTGCTGGTTTAAGAGGGAGTTACCATGGTTACTTGGTGAATGAGCACTGGGGGGATGGGTGAATGTTATGTGAGTTTCAAAGTCTTGAAATGTACAAGCAATTAAAATGTGCAGTTTGGTTTTGAATTTATGTGGGAACAATTTTAATCGGTTAGGTACAAGAATATGGGTCTGAAATGAGAAAGAATCTATGCCATTATTCTTTTCTTCCTCTCTTTTCCCATCCTTTGCTCTTTCACTGTTTTCCCTACCCTTACTGTCCTTACTACTCCACTTCACTAATTCCTTCTCTTACTCCCTCTGTCCTCTTACTTCTACACTCCTCTTACCTCATTCTCTCTCTGTTAGCATCATTCTCTCTGATCCCTTAGTCTGTCACTCCTCTTCTATCACACTCACTCCCTATACCACAGCCACACTCCCTCACTTATGTTTCTTTCCTCTCTCACTCAGGGCCTCATTTATGAGAAATGACGCATTGCTGCGTGAAAGCAGCGATGCATCACTTCTCAGTGCGCTCTCCTTGCGACATTCATAATGCGTCATATTTAATGTATGACGTATTATGTCGCAAGGAGTTACAGATACGTCAGTATTTCTGACGTATCTGTAAGCGCAAAATTGATGCATTGCTGGAGTGTGTCACAAAAGTGACGCAACTCCAGCAATGCATCCTTTCACATGGGGCCAGCCCCATGTGAAAGGACCGGCGTCAGTCTTACGCCTGCTGTGAGGCAGGCGCAAGATTTTGACGCAACTGTGTCCTAAAAGTGACACAGTGAAATCTCATAGATTTCACTGCGTCACTTCTACGACCCTTCCTTGCGTCAATACGCCCCCTTTGCATACATTACACCGGCGCAGGTATAATGTGGCGCAGGGGTTTACAAAGTGACGCATCTACCTAGATGTGTCACTTTGTAAATATGACTCAACAAGGTGCATTTTTTACACCACCGGTGCGTCACAAAAAGTGACGCACCGGCGGCGTAAAAGTGACGCATGGCCTCATAAATGAGGCCTTCAGTCTTCTACTCATGCGTCATATTTAATGTATGACGCATTATGTCGCAAGGAGTTACGGATACGTCAGTATTTCTGACGTATCTGTAAGCGCAAAAGTGATGCATTGCTGGAGTGTGTCACAAAAGTGACGCAACTCCAGCAATGCATCCTTTCACATGGGGACAGCCCCATGTGAAAGGGCCTGCGTCAGTCTTACGCCTGCTGTGAGGCAGGTGCAAGATTTTGACGCAATGGTGTCCTAAAAGTGACGCAGTGAAATCTCATAGATTTCACTGCGTCACTTCTACGACCCTTTCTTGCGTCAATACGCCCCCTCTGCATACATTACACCTGGTGCAGGTATAATGTGGCGCAGGGGTTTACAAAGTGACGCATCTACCTAGATGCGCCACTTTGTAAATATGACTCAACAAGATGCATTTTTTACAGCACTGGTGCGTCACAAAAAGTGACGCACCGGCGGCGTAAAAGTGACGCATGGCCTCATAAATGAGGCCTTCAGTCTTCTACTCATGCGTCATATTTAATGTATGACGCATTATGTCGCAAGGAGTTACAGATACGTAAGTATTTCTGACGTATCTGTAAGCGCAAAAGTGATGCATTGCTGGAGTGTGTCACAAAAGTGACGCAACTCCAGCAATGCATCCTTTCACATGGGGCCAGCCCCATGTGAAAGGGCCTGCGTCAGTCTTATGCCTGCTGTGAGGCAGGCTCAAGATTTTGACACAACGGTGTCCTAAAAGTGACGCAGTGAAATCTCATAGATTTTACTGCGTCACTTCTACGACCCTTTCTTGCGTCAATATGCCCCATTTGCATACTTTACACCTGGCGCAGGTATAATGTGGCGCAGGGGTTTAAAAAGTGACGCATCTACCTAGATGCGTCACTTTGTAAATATGACTCCACAAGGTGCATTTTTTACAGCACTGGTGCGTCACAAAAAGTGACGCACCGGTGGCGTAAAAGTGACGCATGGCCTCATAAATGAGGCCTTCAGTCTTCTACTCATGCGTCATATTTAATGTATGATGCATTATGTCGCAAGGAGTTACAGATACGTCAGTATTTCTGATGTATCTGTAAACGCAAAAGTGATGCATTGCTGGAGTGTGTCACAAAAGTGACGCAACTCCAGCAATGCATCCTTTCACATGGGGCCAGCCCCATGTGAAAGGGCCTGCGTCAGTCTTATGCCTGCTGTGAGGCAGGTGCAAGATTTTGACGCAATGGTGTCCCAAAAGTGACGCAGTGAAATCTCATAGATTTCACTGCGTCACTTCTACGACCCTTTCTTGCGTCAATACGCCCCCTTTGCATACATTACACCTGGTGCAGGTATAATGTGGCGCAGGGGTTTACAAAGTGACGCATCTACCTAGATGCGTCACTTTGTAAATATGGCTCAACAAGGTGCATTTTTTACAGCACTGGTGCGTCACAAAAAGTGGCGCACCGGCAGCGTAAAAGTGACGCATGGCCTTATAAATGAGGCCTTCAGTCTTCTACTCTTACTTTTTCTTTCACTTTCTCTGTTTCTTCACTGCCTTACTCACCTTGTCTCACACTCACTTGTGTTTATGCAGTCTGTATCTCCACTCTTTCCTAAACATCACTGCTCTTTTCTTACCCTTCCACACCCCCGTTCTTTTACTACATTTTCTTCACTTATCCACATTCCCCATGTTCACTCTCCTTCTCCTCACTCTCCTTCTCCACACTCACATTCTTTCAGTCCCCATAATTCACTTCCCTTCCCCTCTCATCCCTTTCTTTGCTTTCTCACTCATTTTCCTCTCCTCTCTCACTGCACTCCACTTCAGTTACTCTTTTTCATTTTTTTAAGAATACAGCTCTTTGATGAGAATTGGAGATAGTTCTGAAAAGAACTTTTTTTTTTCTTCTTTTTTCCTTTTTTTTTAACAAAAACAAAAACAGGGAATGGGAAACTGCTCAACAGGAGCAAAAAAAAAAATCAAAATTAGGGCTGGGGACGGCAGCGGTGGTTCTCTAATGCTCGAACCATGAGCATAACACTTTGTTCCCCATAACAAAGTTGCTGATCACATTGTCTGCATTTAATTATGGCTTCATTAAAAGCAGGCTGAATATTAGGGATCAGCTCTTCTGGTCGCCCCCTCAACGATGTAGTTGCTCCTCCAATTGAAGTAGAGGCACCATCTCTTGGAGCCTCTCATGCCAGAGCCCTGACACTCTCCCGGGCATAGTTCTGGGGATGCCTTCTCTCGACGTGGCAAATCATGGTAGAATTACCAAAACTGTACTTCCTTGTGGGGTCTCCTCTGGAAAGTACAGTATGGCAGATCTTACACTCCACCTTTGGAGCATTTACTTTCTTTCGTCCCTCAGGAATATCAAAAAAGTTCCAGATAAAATGCTCCTTAACTATAGGCTGAGGAGGCTCTTCATCAATGAATCCATCAGAGTCATCATTGCTGCTCGATGCTCTGGCAGCCATGATAATTCAACAAAGATTAAGCAGCAAAAAGACAGGTCTTGCAGTCACAAAAGTGAAAGAAGAAGTGAAGGAAATGGGTGGGGATTTCAATCTTTGTAAAAAAAACTGTTAGCAACCAATGAAAAGTGTTATTTTAAGGTCACATGACTTGACACGCTTCCGCTGCGCGCACCGGAGCGCTTCCGGGGGCGCTTACGCGGTGCGCCTCAGTGACGTTTTGGTAGCTTTACGGAAATGGAAAATCATTTTCATTTCGTAAATCAAAAATACTGCTTTTATAAGTATGGTACTGAATGTCTTGCATTATTATTTACTTTTCATACATTTTTTTTTACGAACGCAGAAATAGCGCTCTTGCTGCGCTCTCGGGAGAGCTTACCGGTGCGCGAACCCTGAGCGCCCCAAGTCAAAATGATACGGGTAAGCTTACCGGTGCGCGCACCATGATCGCACCAGGAAAAAAGGGAAAAAAATATACATTGAAAAAATATTTAAAAAAAATATATATATATATATAATTAATACTTATAAAAACAGCTAATAAAAAAAAAACTCGTAGGTTACAAAGTCGATATACAAAGGAATTTGCTTTTTAAAAAACAATGAAATTCACTGAAAAAAACATAGGTTTCACAATCGTTATAGTTAGGAATTAGCTTTTAAAAAACCTTTGAAATTCACTAAAAAAAACATAGGTTTCACAATCGTTATAGTTAGGAATTAGCATTTAAAAAACCTTTGAAATTCACTGAAAAAAACCATAGGTTTCACACTCGTTATAGTTAGGAATTAGCATTTAAAAAACCTTTCAAATTCACTGAAAAAACCATAGGTTTCACACCAGTTATAGTTAGCTGAACATTTTACTCATACAAAACCATTGAAATTCCCACGTTATAGTTAGTTGGACTCACTATAACTCGCGCGCCCGCAATCCACTGCCGATGATGTCACATATTACATCATTCATGACATGGTCAGTGACATCACTGATGACATCACTGATGACATCTCAAATGACATAACTGATGACATCACTGATGACATCTCAAATGACATCACTGATGACATCATCCATGTTATAATACGATGCACCTCCTCACACTCAAATCTATCTATCTATATATCTATATCTATATATATATATATTTTTTTTTTGGGGGGGGGGTCTGCCATTAAAATCACTTTCTAAATCATAGCCCACGAGTGCCGTCTACTTTCGTTGAAACTAACGAATGTGTTGGAGAAATATATATATATATATATATATATATATATATATATATATATAAAACTGTGAGCAAGGGCAGATGCCCGAAACGCGTCAGATTCTTGTTAGACTCAACTTTTAAATAAAACTTTGTGCCTTCATTTACGCTGGATTCGTGTGGTTTTCCTTGGTCGTTTTTACACGGAGCTTTGGGAAGCTGCAGCTGTTGCATATATATATAACTATATACCAACTATAATATCAAGACAGTGCTATACATCGTTATTATTTGATTTATATTTATATTATTATTTGGGTTTAATTTACCGTTTCAAGATGGCACTCATGATTTTGGACTTTGGTCCCATTTCTATGTTTTCTATTTTGCCACTATTTACATCCGCCTCGCCGCCGCCATTTTGCAACTGACGAAGGCAAGAGCCGAAACGCGTTTTTCTGTTGTGTGCAATAAACCGAAGTGGTTTAATTTACTGAGAGTGCTGGTTTTCTGGCTTTTTGTCAGGGGAGCTGTAATACGAAAAGCGGCACGCCGCCGCCTTTACCGGCACCCACTCGGACTGAGTGCGGATTCTCATGGGCGACCTGGAGCTGTGAAAATTCGAAACTTGAAACCGCACCGCCACGAGGAGTCGGCGAAAACCTTCCCTGTCCCGAGGAGTACGTGCTCGAAGGAGGAGCTCCGAATACGATGAAGGGCAGATGAAGGTAGGAGATACCCGACATCCTTGCTATATAACGGCACGAGTGAAGTGAAAGGCACACTTGATATCAACAATAATCCTAACATCTAACAAATGTTTAGTGACTCAGCGCGCCGGGAGGTGGCAATCGGCATTTTCAAGGGACGTCCTGGCACCCCAACGCAGGGCACGACTCAGGCACCGGATGCAGCGCAAACTAACTTGAAGAGCAGTTTGGCTTCAGGAAAGGGCATGGGACAGAGACCGCCCTGATTAAGGCCTCTGACGAGATCAGGGCAATCATGGATCAGGGGGGGGCGGCTGTCCTCATCCTTTTGGATTTGTCAGCGGCCTTTGACACGGTCGACCATGCCACCTTAGTCGACCGTGTCACAGCTCTGGGCATAAACGGTCCGGCCAAGGATCTCATTTCATCTTTCCTGGCAGACCGTACCCAGACTGTAAGGCTGGGAGATTTCTATTCACCCATCTCTGCACTTCCTTGTGGAGTCCCACAAGGTTCCTCGCTAAGTCCCATGTTATTTAACATCTATGTAGCGGACTTAGCGAGGGTAATAAAGGAATATGGAATACGGTTAACATCTTATGCAGATGATACCCAGCTGGTCCTGGGCATTCACAAGGACGGCTGCACAGTGGCAGCCAACTTTCAGAAAGCTATGCTTGAGGTCAGTACCTGGATGGCCTCTAACTGTCTTAGACTCAACTCGGGCAAGACCGAGGTTATGACCTTTGGAAAACTCTCTCCAGAATGGTCGACTAACTGGTGGCCGGAAAAGCTCGGCCACCCACCTGTCCCAGTGGAAAAAGCCAGAAACCTGGGAGTCATTTTTGACAGCAAGATGGTCTTCGACCTGCATACAAACAAGGTTGTGTCGTCTTCATTCTTTATCCTGAAAAAGATAAAGAAGCTGCTGCCTTATCTCCCTCCCTCAGCTGGGAAGACTTTGGTTTCTACCTTAGTCTTCTCCAAAATGGATTACGGAAACGCTCTCCTTCTCCACACCCAGAAGCGAGTCATAACAAAGCTGCAATCCATTCAGAATGCGGCAGCCAGGATTCTCCTGAGCATTCCTCGCCGCAATTCTACCACTCTTGGCATTCGTCAACTCCACTGGCTGAGAGTTGAGAGCCGCATCAAATTCAAGGCACTCTGTATTGCATATAAGGCAGTACACAACATAGGACCCAGGTTCCTGACGGAAGCCTTTCAGCCATATATTCCTAGACGGCAATTAAGATCGGCCAATACCAACCTTCTCACTGTGCCACGTACAAGAACCGCCACCTGGGGAGATAGACGTTTCTTGGTGGCCACCCCAAAGCTCTGGAATCTTTTGCCACAGTCCATCAAATCTGCCCCTAACCTGATGAGCTTCCGCAGGCTCCTAAAAACGTGGTTATTTAACCAGTAATAGGATCACTGACCCCAGTAGCTCCACAGCGCCGAGACACCCCAGGGTATTTGTTGCGCTATAAAAATTACGAAAATAAATAAATAAATAAATAAATAAATACCAGCAGCTCGAACGGCTCTACGAGCGTGGTGGGAAGCCACTTCTCTACAACATTATGTGGATGTGAATCGTGTTCCACGCGGCCTCCGGATATATACAGTCCCTGCATACGAGAATCCGGATCCGGATTTACTTACTGAATGGGCAGAATATACGGCTCATTCTTGTGAGGGTATGCTGAGACTGCTGATAAAATTCGCATGGAAGGACCGTGAGAAAGCACTGAAGGACATTGGAAACTTGGAGTTAGAAATTCTTGAGTAGGTGGACCAAGGACAACTCGACAAAGAGAAAGAATCTATGAAAGGAAGACTTGCAGTGTATGAGAAAAGAATTCATCAAAGGAAACAACAAAAATTCGAAAGCGAAGCACGTGACTACGAGCTTGGAAGGATATTGACCTTCGCCCAGAAGTATGATGCTCCACGCCGTGACCTAAGGGCAAAAAATCTTAAACAAAGAGAGAAACAGCCCATACAAATAGAAACCTCTGAATCAGAAGTAACAAGTGCAGAACAGTCAGAGGAAGAGAGCGTGAGCGACACACGGCCGAAGGAGAAAGCAAGATGCCAGCCTTCTTTTCACGAGGAGTTCGATCTCATACGCCAGGATTGGCTGAGGGATGGGAAGAAGCGCCCCCCGGAAAAGCCACAAACTGCAAACAGAGGCGCATCACGAGAAGAGGAGGGAGGAAACACAGAAAGAACAACTCAGCAGCTGAGGAATCGGCAACCCAGAAACAAGAGGAAGTGACAGAAGATTTAAATATAATTAATCTCTCGTCAAGGATCCTCACACAAAACGAAGAAAAGGTGTTGAAATTAGGATTGACATTCTGTCCTACAAACTGCTACGAGTATACGCAGACGCGTATTGATCTATTTCTATTCATCCGCAAAATGAAACTGTGGAAGTTCTTCAAACAAAAAGCCCTTAAGGAGAAGGAACAAAGAATAACGCTAGAGGGACGAACCGATCCATGTGATCCCTTTGATATCAACATTAGGGACTTGGAGAACATGGCAGTATTGGAAGAACTATTGGAAGAAAATGATCCTCTCCCTCCACCTCGAACGACAACAGTCAATAGAGGCATAACTATTGGCATTGTCCCGATTGGAGAAAATAGCAACTTGAAGCCTCCTTCACGCTTTCTACCACAGACACCCGTGGATGCCATAGATATCTTCTCGGAGACTGTAAATCGAGTACTTCAGAAATTGTCTAAAGAAGAAGAAGAAAGTAACAAACACACTGTGAAATGGAATTTGACATCTAATGAAAGAGATGCCATTTCGAACTTGGAGAAAGACGATTCCATTGTAATTAAGCCTTCAGACAAAGGCGGCAATATTGTAATCCAAAGCCGCCAAGATTACTGCAACGAAGCCCTACACCAGTTACAGAATTGTACTAACTACTCACCCACCACAGAACAAGAATACCTCACCAGTATCCGTGAATACCATCTACTAATTGATTACTGGTATGGTAAAGGGATACTAGTAAAAGAAGAACACCTCTATTTGCAAAATAAACAACCGAGACTACCATGCTTTTACCATCTGCCTAAAGTTCATAAAGACCCCCTTAGACCACCTGGGAGACCCATTGTTTCCTCCATAGGAGGACTCACAGAGAAGATGTCCAAATTCATTGACCTATTCCTAGCACCACGGGTCACGCAATTAAGTTCTTATACGAAAGACACTAAGGACTTTTTGCGACAAATCCAAGACATAGAGTGGGAAGATGACATGCTCATGATAACAATGGACATCTCCAGTCTATATACCAGCATTGGACACTCTGAGGGGATAAGAGCAGTGAAAACATTTTTGGACTTACGCTCTGCGAAATATTTGGAACACAGCAAGATGATTTTAGATTTTATATCATTTTGTTTGAATAACAACATCTTTGTTTTCCAGGACCAGAGATATAGACAGACAAGGGGGACGGCGATGGGCACCTGCTTCGCCCCCAGCTACGCGAATTTATTTGTGGGCTGGTGGGAGAAGCAGGTGGCCTGGGCCGACGAGAAGGCAGTGTGGGTAGAGAATTTGATTTGTTGGAAGAGGTACATAGACGATCTCTTCCTTACCTGGAAGAGACCTAAATCCTCGGCTGAGGAGTATATAATGGACCTCAACAACAATGAATTGAACCTCAAATTCACCTATAACATAAGCAAACAGGAGGTCAGCTTTCTTGACTTAAGGGTTTTCGTAGAGTCGGGCATGATCAAAACTGCCCTTTACAGGAAGGAAACAGCAGGGAATTCGGTCCTCCATGGACGTAGTAACCATCCTAAATCCCTCATCAGCAGTATCCCTTATGGAGAGCTGTTAAGGATAAAACGTAACAGCTCTCTTGATAGAGACTTTGAAATAGCATCTGAGAGTAGTATCAAACGTTTTACATCACAAGGCTACTCTCAGAAAGTTCTCACAAAAGCAAAAGGAAGAGTAACAAAAACAGATAGGGAAACTCTCCTGAAAGAAAAACAGAATAAGAACAAAGATGGCAATGGTATAATACGACTAATTACCAACTATTCGGTGGCAGCGAATAAGATTAGAGCTATTATGCTTAGGAACTGGAATATTCTGAAATCTGACACAGTTATTGGCAAGGAGTTATCTGACCATCCTATGATAACTTTTAGGAAAACGAAGTCCTTAAAAGACAAGTTAGTACGAAGTCACTTGCCCAAAACAAAGTCTAAAGGAGAACTACAGGCCATGCATGGATCATTCCCATGTGGGAAATGTACGGCCTGCAGCTCAAGCAGAAGAGTGTTATCCTACAAAGTTCCCCATAAAGAGGCAAAGATCAGAATTCCTAAATTCATAACATGCTCTACACCCTTTTTTGTCTACTGTCTGCAATGTCCTGTGGACATCGCTATGTAGGGAGTACAACTAAAGCAGTCAAACTTAGGCTATTGGACCACCAACGCGCCATCATGAACAAGGATGATAAGTATCCAATGGCCCGTCACTTCGTGACACACCATAAAAGCGACAGAAATCTCCTTAGTTTTTTCAGTCTAGACTGCATCACACAGGATTTGAGAGGAGGTGACTACAAATGTCAATTGAGACGTCTGGAGTCGAGATATATTATCGAGCTCCAGACGAAATCCCCAGGAGGGATGAATTCAGGAGAAGAACTATTATCACACCTGTAGTAATTAAGAACAATTCAAGTTGTTTAGCTGCTGAGAAACCTGAGTCCGCCAGGGACATACCCTAATGTATCAGTACAGTAGTATGTTGGAAGACTATTACTTTAATTGTTATAGCATACGAATCTGGATGATCTAATGAATTATAATTGAAAATTTGTTAATATAGTAATAATGGCCTATCTAAGGCTTTATGAACTCGTAAACTATGAGTAATGTATGAACTTCCACTACTTGACGAATTTAACGAAACTTGTAAATAACTGTCATGGTTCACTGTTTAATTAATTATTCATGATTTGAAATGTTACGAATGCCCATTAAGGGCATCATAACTATATACCAACTATAATATCAAGACAGTGCTATACATCGTTATTATCTGATTTATATTTATATTATTATTTGGGTTTAATTTACCGTTTCAAGATGGCGCTCATGATTTTGGACTTTGGTCCCATTTCTATGTTTTCTATTTTGCCACTATTTACATCCGCCTCGCCGCCGCCAGTTTGAAACTGACGAAGGCAAGAGCCGAAACGCGTTTTTCTGTTGTGTGCAATAAACCGAAGTGGTTTAATTTAATGAGAGTGCTGGTTTTCTGGCTTTTTGTCAGGGGAGCTGTAATATATATATATATATATATATATATATATATATATATATATATATATATATATATATATATATATATATATATAACGCAGCCTGGGGACCACCACCTCCCTGAGGCAACGTTAATAATATGCTTGAGGCACGTGGCCCCCCGCAGCCCCGGCGACCTCCACCTCCGAGGGCTTTAAAAAAAAAAATATGCATGGGGCTTGTGCCCCCCCACGCTGCTCCAGGAGACCGCCACCTCCCTGGGGCCATAAGGATTAAATGTAGGGGGCCACTCAGCCCCCCGCAGCCCCAGGGACCACCACCTCCCTGGGGCATACTGTATTCAAATATGGGGGTGCGTTGGGGACCCCCGGAGACCACCACCTCCCCAGGACTATGCAAATCCTGAGAGGGGTGCCGTTTGGCCCGCCTCCAGGAGCCCTTCTTGGCCCTGGGGACTGCCACCCCCCAGGGCCGGCTCCAGCAATGTACCGGGTGCCCACCCATGGGAAATTGCAGTTTGCTATGGCAGGGCTGGGCACTGCTTCCGCCCTGCCTTAGCAAACTTCTGCTTCGCTTAATGGAAGCGAGAGCAGGAAAACTGCTCTTGCTTCCATTAAGCGAAGCAGAATTGGTTTTGGGCAAAGGGAACTGCATGTCAGCAGCTCCCTTTGCTCAAAAGCAATGCCAGCTCGAGCAGAAGGCGGGGGAGCCAGCAGGGAACACGGGGGCATTGGGGCTCCCCCTGGTCCCCAATGTCATGGCAATACCCCAGGGGATGGGGTGCCCGGGGCCAGAAATTGC
Source organism: Lissotriton helveticus (assembly GCF_964261635.1). Taxonomy (NCBI): domain Eukaryota; kingdom Metazoa; phylum Chordata; class Amphibia; order Caudata; family Salamandridae; genus Lissotriton; species Lissotriton helveticus. Next base: position 1,253,964,676 of record NC_136059.1, on the reverse strand, counting down.
CCCGGAGGAGGGCCACTCGGCCCCACTTCCTTTATTTATCAAGAAAATGGAATGGGCGGGCCCTGGGTCACAAAAGGGTCAAGGGACGGGGGCCACCCTTCCTAAATAGAAAAAAAAGAAACCAGCATCTCGCCGGAAGCCCGGCCCCTCCCTGCACCACTCTGCAAATGTGGCGCCTGACGCACTCTGGGTTGGGGGATGAAGTCCCCTTCACTGGTGAGGGTCCTTACTGACCAACTAGCCCACCAGGTACCCCCAATAAGCCTCACACAGTGGGATTGCTGAGAGGTGTTCCAAGTCCTCGCCACTTTTGACAACACTCTGTAAACGTGCCTCTTGGTGCACTGGTGGTGGGGCAATGAGATCTCCTTGTGTCCTGTGGACCTCAGGACTGAAGTGGACTTCATCCCCCAAGCAGCAGTGCACCAGGAGGCATGTTTGCAGAGTGGTGTAAAAAGGGGGCATGCCCTCTGACCACTCTCAGCAATCCAGCTGTGGGTTGGGCTTACTAGAGGTAACAGGAGGGCTAGTTGGCCTCCAGGGAGCCTCAGGAGGCAAGGGGACTAAATCTCCCAACCAAGAGCGTGCCAGGAGGTGCATTTGCAGAGTGGTGGAGAAAGGGGGCGTGGCCTATGTCCACCTCTCAGCAATTTGACTCTGTGGAGCTTACTGGAGGTAACAGGCAGGCTTGTTGGCCCCTAAGGACCCCCAGCAGTGAAGGGGATTTCAATCCTCATCCCAGAGGGCGGCAGGGAGCGCGTTTGCAGAGTGGTGGGCAAAGGGGGCATGGCCTGCTATGAGAATTTAGCAATCCTTCTGTGTGGGACTTACTGGAGCTAATAGAGGGGTTGCCCACAAGGATGTCCTTGGGAGCCAACTACCCCTCCTGTTACCTCTAGGAAGTCCCACACAGTGGGATTGCTAGAAGGTCTTCGGAGGCCACGCCTCCCTTTCTCAAACACTCTGCAAACGCGCCTCCTGGCACACTACTGGTTGGGGATGAAGTCCACTTTACTCCTGAGGGACTTTGGGGGCCAAGAAACCCTCCTGGTACCTCCTGTAAGTTTTACGCAGCAGAATTCCTAAGTGCTGGTCGGTGGCCCAGCCCCCTTTCTCCACCACTCTGCAAACGTGACTACTAGTTAAAGAAGCATTTGCAATGTAATAGGTCTCGCATTTGCGAGAGTTAGAGCTATTGGCTGTGGTAAATGTAAAAGTTTTTTTACAATTTTTTTGGGAGTATAGTGGAGTGGATGTACGTACTGTCTAGTGAAATTATGTGGTATGTTGTGCAGTGAAATTATGTGGATAGAAAATATGTGGTATTTGGTGTATAGGAATTATGTAGAGTGGGATAGTGTGTTATGGAGAGTAATTATGTGGTATGGTAGCCTGTGTTGTGGACTGGTAACCTCAGGTTTGTTCTTCCTCATTTCCATTGGAACTACTGATGAGCACTGCTGGACCTAGTCAGAGGTATGAACAATGCCACTGGAATTATGCAGCTGTTCGGCTGCACGATGTTCGCATAATTATACATTTTCTGCCTTTGCCACATAATCTGCAGATTTAAACAAAAAGACCTTGTTTCTAGCTCAAACGTCTCAAACGTTACCAAAAGTGCAGTGACAAGTGTTACAGCGTGGTAGAATCCCCTTTGCAAAGCTGGAATGGTCACCTGTTACTTATTGCTAAATGTGGGTGTTACATTGGTACTAATGGTGCACAAACAACTCTTGCTTCTTTCTGCGCATCTCTTGCCTCTTTCTGCATTTCTCTTGCTTTTTCTGCACCTTTCTTCCTTTTTCTGCACTTCTCTTGCCCCTTTCTGCACATCTGTTCTGCTTTCTGCACGTACCTTCTTTCTGCACCTCTCTTGCTTCTTTCTGTACCTCTCTTGCTTCTTCCTTTTGTACCTCTCTTGCCTCTTTCTGCACCTCTGTTGCTTCTTTCTGTACTTCTCTTGCCTCTTTTGGTACCCTCTTCCTTCTTTCTGCACCCCTCTGGCCTCTTTCCACACCTCTCTTGCCTCTCTCAGCACTCCTCTTGCCTCTTTGTGCACCTCACTTGCCTATTTGTGCACCTCTTTTGCTTCTTTCTGCATCTCTCTTCCCTTGTTCTGCACCCCTCTTCCCTCTTTCTGCCCTTCTCATTACTCTTTCTGTACTTCTCATGCCTCTTTCTGCATTTCTGTTGCTTCTTTCTGCACTTCTGTTGCTTCTTTCTGCATCTCTATTGCTTTTTTCTGCCTCCCTCTTGCCTCTTTCTGTATCCGTCTTGCTTCTTTCTGCACCCCTCTTCTGGCTTTCGGCACCTGTCATGCCTCTTTCTGCACCTCTCTTGCCTCTTTCTGAAGTTCTTTTGCCTCTTTCTGCACCACCGTTGTTTTTTTCTGTACTTCTCTTACCTCTTTCTGTACCCCTCTTGCCTCTTTCTGCACTTCTGTTGGTTCTTTCTGCACTCCTCTTTCCTCTTTCTGCACCTCTCTTGCCTGTTTGTGTAACTCTCTTGCCTCTTTCCGCACCTCTCTTGCCTCTTTATGCACTTCTCCTGCCCCTTTCTGCACCTCACTTGCCTCTTTCTGCTCTGGTCTTGCTTTTTTCTGCACGTTTCTTGTTTCTTTCTGCAACTCCCTTGTCTCTTTCATCACTTCTCTTGCCTCTTTCTGCACCTCTGTTGCTTCTTTCTGTTCTTCTCTTGCTTCTTTCTGCACCTCTTTTGCTTCTTTGTGCACCCCTCTGGCATCTTTCTGCATTCATCTTCCCTCTTTGTGCACCTCTCCTGTCTCCGTGTGCACGTCTCTTGCCTCTTTCTGTATTACTCTCTTGCCTCTTTCTGCACTTCTGTGGATTCTTTCTGCACCTTTGTTGCTTCTTCTTGCACTTCTATTGCCTCTTTCTGCATTTCTGTTCTTTCTTTATGCACTTCTCTTGCCTCTTTTGCTTTTTTCTTCACTTTTCTGGCTTCTTTCTGTCTCTCTTTTGTTTCTTTCTTCACCCCTTTTGCCTCTTTCTGCATTCATCTTTGTCTCTTTTTGCACATCTCTTATCTCTTTGTGCACCTCTCTTGTCTCTGTGTGCACCTCTTTTGCCTCTTGATGCACTTCTCTTGCCTCTTACTGCACCTCTGTTGCTTCTTTCAGTACTTCCCTTGCCTCATTCTGCACACCTCTTGCCTCTTTCTGCACCTCTATTGCTTCTTTCTGCACTTCTCTTGCTTCTTTCTGTACCTCTTTATTTTTGTTCTGCACTGCTCTTGCCTCTTTATGTACCCCTCTTCTCTCTTTCTGCACTTCTCTTGCCTCTTTCTGTACTTCTCATGCCTGTTTCTGCACCTCTCTTTCCTCTCGCTGCACCTCTGTTGCTTTTCTTCACCCCTATTGACTTTCTGTACTTCCCTTGCCTCTTTCTGAACCCCACTTCCCTCCTTCTACAACTCTCTTGCCTCTTTCTGCACCCCTGTTCCCTCTTTCTGCACATCTCTTGCCTTTTTCTGTACATCTCTTGCATCTTTCTGCACTTCTCTTTCCTCTTTCTGCACCTCCGTTGCTTCTTTCTGCACTTCTCTTGCATCTTTCTACATTTCTGTTGCTTCTTTCTGCACTTCTCTTGCCTCTTTCTACATTTCTGTTGCTTCTTTTTGCACTTCTCTTGCCTCTTTCTGCATCTCTCTTGCCTCCTTCTACTTTTCTGTTGCTCCTTTTTGCACTTCTCTTGCTTCTTTCTGTCCCCCTGTTGCCTCTTTCTGCATTTCAGTTGCTTCTTTCTGCACTTCTCTTGCCTCTTACTGTACCTCTGTTGCTTTTTTCTTCACTTTTCTTGCTTCTTTCTGTAGCTTTCTTGCTTCTGTCTGCACCCCTTTTGCCTCTTTCTGCACTCATCTTTCCTCTTTCTGCACATCTCTTGTTTCTTTGTGCACCTCTCTTGTCTCTTTGTGCACCTCTTTTGCTTCTTTCTGCACTTCTCTTGCTTATTTCAGCACCACTCTTCCTTCGTTCTGCAACTGTCTTACCTCTTTCTGCAGTTCTCTTGCCTCCTTCTGAACCCCTGTTGCTCCTTTCTGCACTTCTCTTGCCTCTTTCTGCACCCCTCTTGCGTGTTTCTTCACCACACTTGCCTATTTCTGCACCTCTCGTGCCTCTTTCTGCACCTATTTTGCCTCTATCTGCATATCACTTGCCTCTTTCTGCACTTCTCTTGCTTTTTCTGCACCTCTCTTGTTTCTTTCTGCAACTCTCCTATCTCTTTCTTCACTTCTCTTGCTTTTTCTGCACCTCTCTTGTTCTTTCTGCAACTCTCCTGTCTCTTTCTTCACTTCTCTTGCTTATTTCTGCACCTCTGTTGCCTCTTTCTGCAACTCTCTTGTCTCTTTCATCACTACTCTTGCTTCTTTCGGCATCTTTGTTGCTTCTTTCTGAACTTCTCTTGCTTATTTCTGCAGCTCTGTTGCCTCTTTCTGCAACTCTCTTGTCTCTTTCATCACTTCCCTTGCCTCTTTCTGCACCTCTCTTGTCTCTTTCTGTACCTCTCTTGTCTCTTTATTCTGCACTTCTGTTGCTTCTTTCTGCACCTCTATTGCTTCTTTCTGTACTTCTCTTGCCTCTTTCTGCACCCCTTTTGCATGTGTATTTTACCACACTTGCTTCTTTTTGCACCTCTCTTGCCTCTTTCTGCACCTCTCTTGCCTCTTTCTGCACATAACTTGCCTCTTTCTGCACTTCTCTTGCTTTTTCTGCACCGCTCTTGTTTCTTTCTGCAACTCTCTTGTGTCTTTCATCACTTCTTTTGCTTCTTTCTGCACCTCTGTTGCTTCTTTCTTCAGCACTTCTCTTGCCTCTTTCTGCACTTATCTTGCCTGTTTCTGCACCTCTCTTTCCTCTTCTGTACCTCTGTTGCTTCTTTCTGCACCCCTCTTGCCTCTTTCTGCACCCCTCTTCCCCCTTTCTGTATCTCTCTTGCCTCTTTCTGTATCTCTCGTTCCTCTTTTTGCACGTCTCGTGCCTATTTCTGCAACTCTCTTGCCTCTTTCAGCAGTTCTCTTGCCTGTTTCTGCACCTCACGTGCTTCTGTCTACATCACTCTTGTCTCTTTCTGCACCTCTTCTGCCTCTTTCTACACATCCTTTGCCGCTTTCTGCACTTCTCTTGCTTTTTTCTGCACCTCTTTTGTTTCGTTCGGCAACTTTCTTGTCCCTTTCATCAATTCTCTTGCTTCTTACTGCACATCTGTCGCTTCTTTCAGTTCAGTTCTCTTGACTCTTTCTGCACTTTTCTTGCCTGTTTCTGCACCTCTCTTGCCTCTTTCTGCACCTATGTTGCTTCTTTCTGTGGAAAAGTGTGTCTATTGTCTTGCCATTCATTCTGCCATTTTGTGATTCACTCCACCATTTTGTGCTGTGCCCTTGTGACTGACTTTCTTTCTGTATCATGAACACTCTGAAGCTCCACTTTTGACCTGCTACATTCCTGCACGGACACTCACACCCTGTTCGTGTTTTGGCCTGCTACAAACTGACCAGCCCGTGCTCAACCACTCGGACAGGGAGTTTCTCAGATGTTTATCGTCCTCACCCTGTACATTACGCCCTGCAGGCGTCCATAAATAGGCCTATCCCTGCTTGCTGTGTAATCATACCTCTCACCTGTGCCCTACAGTGGTCCAAACAGCTAATATTATGGACTTATTGTATAAACATGCTTTTCGCCTACACCCTGCAGGGGCCTCACCGTTACCTGTGCTTATCAGATTAACCTTTGTTTAACATGTAATCATGCTATGCCCTGCAGTACCAATTAATCAGAGTGACCTCTATGTACTATGTAATTATAATTTGCCCATATCCTGCGAAAACTCCCAAAGGCTACTCACCTGCTGATTCTCCAGATTGACTACTTGTTTAGGAATGCAATAAAGTATTATTGGTACAACTCCCTTACATGCCTGGGGCAGGATAAAGGGTATATAACATGTAAAGTAAGACCATTCTGCAGACTACCTCCTCAGACAGCTATGGGTGTCTGTTGTTTGATGCACGTCTCCATCTCATGAGATTGTAATAAATATCCTTTCTCTCTGGCTCCAGCGTTGGTGTCAGTTTGTATTCCGGACCCGTGGACTATAGGGTTGAAGAACATAGAAACCTTCTCAGGGGTCTCACTGATACTTGGTCCTTTTAAACCAACAAAGAAGAAATTGGCACAGAAGCTGAAATATAAAAAGAATGCATTTATTCACCTCAGATGAGGGAGACTACGTCACACAGAAGCCGTAGCAACTGAATGAGGCAGTCTAAGGAGTACAAAAAACAGGGGGCTTATATACGCTTAGGGTTACATAGTCAGCATAAGACCAAGGGGAGGTCCTGGCTCATGTAAGCATGCAAAATGCTTAATATGGGCATACAAGTTCTGCTTGCTCAACAAAGTGGGAGGAGAGTTACTTCTCCATACAGCAGCAAAAATAGCCTGACAGTTATACTAGAGGAGCAGGTGCATTCTACTAGCTAGGCCTCTCTGAGCATGTGCAAGGCTCTGAACAGGGAAACAGCACATGGCGAGCACATGGCTAACTAAAATGGCTGCCAAAATACAAAATGGCTTTCAGCTCATGCTAAAAATCCCTGCAATCTTTAACAGATAGTCCTTTTAACATGAGCTAAAGACATTCCTATGATCCAGTAGGAACACAGAAATTATTTGCACATTAATTTTCATAAATTTATCAATCTCTTAATTCATTGCTAGGTGGGCATTTTCCATTCTAAACATTTCATTAAGCGGGTATATATAAGGTATAAGCATGAATACAAAGGGAACAAAGCATTGGATCATAATTAACATTCAGATTGCAAGAAAGAGTAATGACCACTATTACAAATAGAATTATCATTTTTCACAACCCTAAGCAAATCCTAGAATCATCTAGTAAACATTTTCAGGGCTACTTGTCCATTTTCCTTGTATGAGGGCTAGAACATCAAGTACATTTGGGAGCAGGAGGACCACACAGGGCCATAGGAATTAGGACAAAGAGCTGCAAAGGGCTACTCCTCCTAAAAAACGGGACGACTAAAGGGGTACATTATTGACAAAAAGAAGAAGTCCTTGGGGAAATTGAAGCCGCTGTTCAACCAAGCCAGAGGGGAGTCTTCTCCCTGTGTCCGTTTGAGCCTCACAGACAGGCTCTTGTTGTTTCCACGGTGGAGCTGCACAACTTGCAACTCAAGAATCACAGCCCAGTTTCAAGGAAAAAGTTTCTTCTTTCAGGATAGGGCAGTCACCCACCAGGCAAATGCTCTCAGTGATCCTGTCCAGTGTCTCAGGCAGTGCACCAGTTTGCTTCACTTCAATCTAACAAGCACCAGAGACACAGCACCTGTACCCTCAACTTAAGTCCTTCCCTAACTCCTGTATTGCTCTGATGGCGCACTGCTCATTTGTTGGGGCCACACATTGCATCCAGTGTGCTCAGGTATCTCTTGACCAACAAACAAAGGAGCAAACTTGCATTCACTTTGGGACCAGGATTCAGAGGCCTGATGCTAGGATCTCTGAAGCAACCCTTGTTTTAAAAGGGGTCACCTCAAGCAAAGCTTCCTCACCATTCTGGTCGGTATGTGACTCTCAGCTAGGCATCAAATACTTTATCCACGATTTCTCCTTTCTGATTTGTGACCCCGTCTTTCAGCCAAGACAGTGGCAGGAGTACACAATTCATTTCAGGGCTTCCGCCTTCACTGAGGTCCTGGTTGCCAGCAATGCCTGTGCTGGTTACCTTCACTTTGACTTCAAGCTGGACTGGTGCTGCCGCTGACTCCCAAGGCTGAATCTGATGTCCGGGCCCCTCTGGCAATGGTTGTAAGGCAGCAAATTTCTATTGGTGGACAGAACAAAAGGTCTTTAGACAAGGCACAGAGAAATAGTCTATCAACAGAGAGGTTAGTCTCAGAATACTTCCTAGTCTTGGGACGCCCCATATATTAGCAACGCACCCAAGAACCACTTCATTTATCTATGAGAGAGTAAAAAAAAACAACAGCCTAGACCTATTGGCAAGAATAAAAAGAACTCTTTGGTGAACTGACAAGAGTAGTACATCACCCAATCCCAAGCAGCCAAGGAAGTCTGTATTAATTTACTAACTTCAAAGGAAAAGAGAAAAACAACACAGACATACCCTAAATCCTTACAATGATGTATTCCTGTGCACTAATCTGAAAACCCTAAAAAAATAGGAAATGTTCTACACTTTTGTTCATAAACTTTACATTACTTGTATAGGACTGCAGACACTTCTAAAATGATTCTTCTTAATAAAAGCACCTACATTGTATGCTTAGGACCATGCTCTCATGTTATAGGAACAACAGGAAAATCTAAAACTGCTAATTTAACAGGGTTTCTTATCTATAAAACAACATTTCCTTCAAAACATTTTTGCTAAGGATCACATGGGCATCTTCTCTGTGTTCTATTTTTCATGATCCAAACTATGCAACATCAGCTCTAATAAGGACTGTCCGTTTATTTACACAGACTATCTAATAAAAAACTAGCAATGCCCTTGCAAAACTATGTAGCATGAGAATAACATACAATAATTGTGTTATCACCTTAAGACTTGTAGAACAAAAACTACCCACATCTAGTTCCCCTTAAAGATCAAATAAGGGAGCAACAATCTAGACTACTGATCCTGTCATAATTTCATCAAACAGGATGGGCAGTAACATAACATATATATTTATTCATTTTATTAATGCTAACAATGTTTAAAACAGTATTACTGAATAGCCAATTGAATGTCTCGTTGCTATTTCACAGACAAATTAGAGAGGCTAAAAAAAATTTGAGAAAAAGAGAGACCAACATACATTTTACCTAGCCTTAATTTGTAGAGGAGATAGCCTCTTTCCCCCATTTTGACAGGAGGAAACCTGAAACAGGCTTCACTTCTGTCAACACCATCAACCCCTATTTGTAGCAACTGGGCATAAACAAAGTTATAGGACGTACATAGCACTTTTGAAAGAGCTAAAAAGCATGAATACCCAAAACCCAATCCTTTTAGCAAATGTACAAGTATAACATGAGGGCACATGAAGTCAAACTAAATTTCATTGCCTCAGCCCCAGTAAGCGCCAAACTAAAAGCATTAGTGCTGTATATATGGCCACGCTCACATATACAAATGTATTGTGGTATATTCATATGAGTGCATACAAATTTGCTTTTGCCAACAAAAATAAGGACAACTGCTCCTTTCCCTGCGCTGCCATCTTGTCTTTCAAAAAGTTTCAGATGTCAAAATGTCAAAGCAGACCTTGCTCTGGGTGCCCTGCTAGGCATCTAAATATAGACCTGACTTTTAACTCTTCCCAGCTGTTCTATTCTGTATGCAAATGTGTTCCCATGTGGTTCCTTAATTCAAAGTCACCCTTAAGACAGAAAGCTGGAATGCAGCCCCATTCTTCTGTTTGTCAGTTTAGAGTTAAAAGAATAACTTCTTCTGGTTTTTTATATTTATTTTCAATTGTAAGCAGTGTGCAGTATACTTGTCTAACAATATAGAAGTCAGCTATTTGTGTTATACTTAAATGTATGCATTTACTGAAGCCTAAGGCAGTTTAAAAGCTGCTCTGAATGCAGAATGTGTTTTTTATTAGTGAATTTTGCCCAATTTCGACTTTGATATTTGGGGCACTTAAAAATGAATATCCTATCATTTTTTTTGCATAATAGGAATCCCCAGAGTGTTCTCTAGCTAGCCCAGGAATGACAAATTAGAAATATATCATATATAACCTTATAAAAATGAGTTTTTTACGCCTGGGCAGAGTGATATTTCATATGCAAATTTCCTCATTATGCAGTACAACACAACTTAAATTTAATTTTAATGCTAGGAGGTCACAGTATGATTATTAAGCTTTATAAATATAAAAAAACGAAGTTAGAAGCACTTATTTTTTAATAATTGTTTTTTCCATAGTAATATTTTTTTTAATAAAACCAATCCATAATTCCACATAGGAAAAGCAAGCTTCCTTCCTTGCCTATCACATTTAGACGCATTCATTCATAAGCCTAAGCACAGAAGCCTAACTTGAAACATGAAAAATTTTGCGCCACTTTTTAAAAGGACAATCATTATTTAACATCAGAACCAAGAATGTGCTTATGTAAAAATGCCTTAAGAAAGGAAATCCCTACTTTAAATGTTTTCCTGTTATCCAAAATAACGAACCTCATTTTTGTAACTTTTTAAAAACAGCAGTCTGAAATGCAGGATTTTACCCCGTGTTTAAATGACAAAATTCTAGCTGAGTCAACATTCCTGTCTCTCCGTGGCCTACAATCAAAACAACATCTGTTGCTCAGCAGCAGTTAAAACACAGCTGTTGGAAAGCTTTTTTTATTGTTGAAATGTAAGCACGGTGACAGTCTATTTAAAACTGAGGCATTTCAATGCATGTTCTATAATATGTGTTTAGTTCAGCAACATCCAATTTACTCAGATGATGTGTTTGCCTGTTTATATCTAACATAATGTATCTAAGGAAAATGTTGTAACATCTTATAATTGTTTATTTATTGCAAAATACACAATTTCGTTTTTTTAGGCCTATTTTATTCCTATTCAATGTGAATTATAATTTCATCTTTTAAGCATTAGCAGTTTGTACATGTGCATAGTTGCTTACTCTATCAATTTAATAGTAACATGCAGTTATTTAGCATATCATATGGTTCATTTCTGGATTTTTATTTAATTTTAATGTAATATTAATTAAATGACATTTTGCATAACAGACTGATTACAGCAAGAAAAACCACAAACAAACACATTGAGCTCATTCCAGACATATACAGAAGGGGGGTCAAACACTTAGAACACCCAATACAGAGCGCTTAAGGCTAGCCATTTTTACACAAAAGAGCTCAATCGCTATTTACTCACAGAAGTATCACTAATGGGAAAACCACAAACCACATACACATTTAAACACACGATTAACCCACAGATCAACACTTAGGACAGAAACAAAGGACAGCCCACAGACTGTGCTTAAACCAAACCGTTTGTAAATACTAGTTGTAAGTCATATTTACAAGAAGACCTTCTCAATAGTATTCCAAAAGACTGCAAAAAACAGCCCAACAGACTGTTTTATTTTTAAGAAGCCAAAATACACTCAATTCACTAGCTTTGTGTGACAGAACACCAAAAAATCGCTCTGCATTTCTCCATTTATAAAAGTGCGCAAAAAAGGATCCTTGTTTGTATTATTGTCATATTTTAATTCCATTGCTGTACAGAGTCACCAAGGAAGAAACATGTTTTTTATACCTAAACCTATTTAGGTATTCCCTCAGGGGAGCCAGCTAATTTAATTCACATCTCACTTTTGAGGTTCTGAAAATCTGGATTCGTATAATTATTTTGAACTCGAGAATTAAAACTTCGCCGAAACATGACGACGTTGGTATCAAAAGACCGAGAATGACGAGTACATTATGTACATGTATTTTCGGCGTGTTCGAGTGACGATTTCACCTCGAAATAGTCATTTGCATTCTGAACCCTTGACTCCCATTTATATGTTGCCCTTTTACATAGGCCTTAATCCAGTAGAATTCAACTCCACAAGGACACATGCTCCTTGATTGACTTTTCCATGACCTGTACAAGTTGGAACCATTGCCCCAGGCTGAACTCGTTAGGTCAGTTCCCCTCCCAGTGGCCGAGCAAGATAGCATCTAGGCTCAACGAACCATAAAACCATTTCAGCACGCGCACCTGCCATATCTCGCTCACATCTATCTCCACTCTTTTGCTTCACTTACTTTATGGTGGGGAGGTGACCGTTTTTATTGGGGGTCCAGCGATATCTGATGAAATGTTGGGCCTTGCCAAATGATTTGTTGTAGACAGCACGAAGTGAAATATGGACATGTCATCATGAATCTGCTTTCTCTTTGTCTAAAAGTATGTTAACGATTTACTTTACAACCAGGAATGTTTTGCCTGGAGCCCAAAATTGTGTATAAGAAGAGAAGCCTGACTTTGCGAAAGTGTGCAGTCTCCTGAGAATATACCCGTATTGTACTTCTATGACACCTGTTACCTTGGTTGCAGCCAATAAACTAATCTTTGACTTCACCTAGAAGACTCTGAGTTTCTGTAGGTCTGGATCAGGAAGAACCCGAGGTCTCTGGGTGTTGATTCCCTGGCACCGCTGGGTTACCGGTTCTGTGCCGGTTCTTAAAAACCCAGTACCTCAGTTGGCGCCCAACGTGGGGCGATTCCAGTGGTACCAGTCAGCCAGAAGATCGTGAGGAGCTTCGTGTGGAAATTCCGGAGGACGGCCAACCACCTCATCGACCCCTGCATGTCGACGTGGTCCGAAGGTCTTTGCTGCGAGGTTCCCCGCTTCCCGACGGCTACAAGGACTGCTGCCCTGGCTATCGCCCTGATTTGGACCCTTGAAGTTTTTGGTATAGCGAAACACGGAGACGAGTCTTCTGGTGACGTCATCGATATTTCAGTTAAGTATAAGTGGAGCGTCTCCCAGTCCTTAGGTGGACTTACTTTGTGGTATCTTTTGGATACAAGGTTTTGTATTGGTACTTGCAAGCACCATAACCGAAGGACTCATGTATTCACGAGAAATATCGTAATCGATAAATCCTTTGAAGTTTGGAACTAGACTAGAGAGCGAAGATGCCTAGTCTTAGACTTGGGAATTTGTTTTGTCTTGGTAGTAATAATAGGGACTCCCGATTGGAGGACTCATGTCCGGTTCCTCCAGTTGGAACTCCGACTTACGAGCTATACGTGAAACATGGGGTAGGCCCCATCACCTACAACGAAGTATGGATTAAATACACTAGAAAAGATGGTGTTCTAAAAAGGCCCCGATATGGTAGCTTTGATTCCGAAATCTTAGACAACCTTGAAATTAAACTCTTTAAAAAGAAAGCCCGGCCGGCGATGTTGACTCTTTTCGCTTATGGCGTAAAGAAGCCAACCAAAAAGAAATTAAATTAGCTAAGAAAAATAAGAGAGAAGGGGGACTATCAGTAATGCAAGCTGCTGTGCAGTTTAAAGATAATGAAGAAGAGCAGATAAATGAGCAGTTGCACAGGCAACGTAAACTGGCAATAGATAAAAATTTACTGATTCCATTACTAGTGCTGTAGAAAAGCTTGCCCCTGCATCCCTTCGATATGCAGCCCGGCAGAAACCTACCGCACCCTGGTTCTCTGAACATCTGAGACTTTTAAGGCAGGGTTGCAGGAGGAGTGAGAGAAGATGGAGGAAGTCCTGGGATCCGAAAGATCGAGAGACCCTTAAATCTGATTTACGAGACTACAAACAGAGAGTCATAGTGGAGAAGCAAGAGTATTTTACCAATCTTACAGGTTCCCTAACTTCATCAAGGGAACTCTTCAAAATTGCTGACTCACTATACTCTCTCAAACTCCCTGACCCTGTGGTCAGCTCCCAGGACCTCTGTAATAACATCTCTGACTTCTTTCATAACAAGATTCTGGACATTCATATCGCCTTAGAAGGACAAAGACATTCCTTGGACAGGGATACTTCCTCTGCTATTTCTAACCTAGATTCCATGGGTGAATTCCCTTCTAAACAATTTGGGCAATTTCCATTACTGTCTCTAGAAGGACTGAGTCTCCTACTTGATAGGACTAAATCCTCTTCCCCTACGGATCCCCTGCCGTTAAAAACTCTGAAGGAGTGCAGGAATAGTATTCTCCCACCTTTGCTAGAAGTTATGAACAGTGCTATCATCCAGGGTTCCTTCCCATCTGTCTGGAAGAAGGCGATTGTGAGGCCTCTTCTGAAGAAGCCTTCTCTTGATCCCGGCATTCTTAAAAATTTTAGGCCCATTTCTCTGCTTCCGGCGCCTGCGAAAATCTTGGAGGCACACCTTAACCTACATCTATCCAATTTTCTGGAGACCAGTGAATACCTGGATCGCACACAGCACGGATTCAGGAAATTTTATAGTACTGAATCCGCTCTCACCGTTGTGGCAGATAACATCCGCCGGAAAGTGGACAGTGGCCAAACTACTATACTGGTCCTATTAGATCTCACAGCCGCGTTCGATACCCTGTCTCCCGCCATTTTAACATCTCGGCTTAGGGAGGCAGGGGTTTTCGGGCCGGCTCTGAATCTCCTTAACTCCTTTCTCACCGGTAGAGAACAGAGAGTAAAGCTTGGAGACTTCCTCTCCCCTGCCAAGTCGTTGCAATGTGGGGTGCCACAGGGGTCGGCTCTTAGTCCGACCCTGTTTAACATCTACGTGGCCCCCCTTGCTAGGCTAGTAAGATCGCAGGGGATGGAGGTGGTATCCTACGCCGATGACACCCAGATCATGGTGTCTCTGGCCCATTCCTCTGATCGTCTATCTGCCATTGGCTTTAGGTCATGCATGCAGCATGTAGCTGACTGGATGATCATCAACTCCTTAAAGCTAAATGGCGATAAGACAGAGGTCTTGGTTTTTGGGAAGGACCAAGATGCTTGGTCGAGCGAGTGGTGGCCTTCGTCTCTTGGCATCTGCCCCACTCCCTCCCAATCAGCCAGAAATCTCGGCGTGGTCTTTGACACCTCACTCTCCATGAAGCTCCAAGTGAATAGGACGGTGGCCACCTGCTGGGGTGTGATCAAGATCCTGAATAGGATCCGTAACTATCTTTCTCTCCAGGCCCGCAGGCAGATTGCAGTCGCCCTTGTTGGCTCAAGGCTTGATTACTGCAACTCCTTGTATGCGGAGTCCAACAAGGGTCTTATTCACCGACTGCAAATAGTACAGAACTCAGCAGCACGTTTTGTGTTGGCCCTTCCCTTGGCATCTTCTGCCACGACTGCCAGGAGAGACCTTCACTGGCTCCCTGTTCAGTATAGAGTCTCTTTTAAGATTTTATGTCTTACGTATAGAGCACTTAAGGCAGGTTCGGATGACTCACTTGGGTCTCTGCTCTCTCACTATACTCCAGCTAGATCTTTACGATCTGCTGGTCTCTCCCAATTGGTAGTGCCTCGCATACGGCTAGCCACATGGGGAGCAAGAGCCTTTTCTGTAGTAGCCCCTAAGCTGTGGAACTCTCTTCCAATTGAGGTTAAATCACTCCCCTCAATTGACCTGTTTAAAAAAGCCCTGAAGACGTGGTACTTCATCAAGGCCTATCAATGATGGATTGCTGGGTTGATTTGCTAGCTGTACTATTTGTTTTAGGCGCCTTGACGCCCATTGGGCTAAGTATGCGCACAACAAGACTCACATCATTCATTCATTCATTCATTCATAAGTGTTATCCAGTCTTGCCGTCTCTTCAGCAAGAGGCAGCAAAAGAGCGTGAAAAAGACCCATTAATGTCGCATTCACCCCCCCTATGCGCAGAATGCCACAGCACCCCCGCAACCTTTAGTTGCGCAAACTACGCCTCCTGCTCCTCAACAGCACCCACCAGCTGTTCTTCAGCTGGCTCCTACTTCTTCGGTGCAGCTTTCTCCAGGCCCACCGACCACCTCTGTTTCACCTGTGTTTTCTACGATTTTGCCTACTGTACCTTTTACGTCTTCTAATGCTCCCTCTAGTGCCCCCTCTATTTCCCCTGATACCTCTTCTGCTATCTCTACCCCTACCTTATCTCACCCCGTTCTTCCACCTGTTTGTCCTTCAGTTTCACCTTCCATTCGGCAGAAAATGGCCAGCACTGTTACTAACTTTCTTTTACCGCTTTTTGGGTCGCCTACTACGACCCCTAACATGGGAAGAAGACAGTTGCGAAGTCGACTGCCTGATTATCAAGAGAGAGATTCACTGAATAGTTTAGCACGGAAATGGGTCATGGACACTGTAAGATATGATGTACAGTCTGTCATGGAAGTCTTCCATCAATGGGAAGCAGCGACCCAGAGATATGTTTTCGAACAGATGTGTGTTTTTCTTTGCGAGGATTTAGAAGACAATGATCAGGAATGCATCCCTCAAGAGATGTGTCGTGTACGGTTTAAGTTTGGAGAGGGTATGATTGTAGGTCCAGATGTGGAGAAAGCAGTTGAACTATTGTTATCATATCAGAGTAAGGGGAGCAATTCTGAGTCACAATCTGAACCTAGTGCATCTAGTAGGAAAAAGGCACGACAATACCCTATGAGAGAAGTTCCCCCGCAATGGAGAGAGGGTGACACAACCGCTAACCCACCTATTTTGCCACATTTCCAGCGTGTATGGGTACATGTCCCGTGGAAGCGAGCTGAAGTTTTAGCACTCAAACAAACATTACCAGATCCGCGTAAAAATCCTGCAGGGTACTATAAAGAGTTGTCACAAACTGCTGGGTCATGTATAATGAATTTAGCTGATATTGATATGCTATTTGGGAATGTTGTTCCACAGCCTTTATGGGGTAAAATTCGCCATATAGATCATGACCAGGAATTAGGTGACTCGTGGGCTAATATTGCTGCTGCAGATGCCCGACAAGTTGGTGGTGCCAAGCCTGAGCCTTTGATAGCAGAACTCCCTGGTAAAATAGTAGATTACATGAAAACGATAATGCCTGTAATACGCGTAAATTGGGATAAGTTGTCTGCATGCAAGCAGAAGAAAGAAGAAACTGTTTCAGATTTCTTCACTAGATTCGAAGAAACATTCATTGACCACAGCGGTCAAGATATGACCACAGAAGGTGGTCAGAGACTGTTCGTCGATAAATTCGTGCACAATCTGCTTCCAGAATTGTGTAAAAAATTAAAAGATTCAGAAAGTTCTTGGGCAGTCTCATCTTCAGCCCAGATATTGGCTACCGCACAATATTACGAGAATAGAGACAAAGATGAGAAAGATAAAGTAGAAAAGAAAACTAGAGAACTAAAAACAAAGGTTTTGCTACAGCAAGTATATCCGCCACGTGGTGGTGGTGGTAATCAAAATAATAATGGTCAAAATCACTACCAAAATACCTTTCAGCAGCCTCAACAGTATCAGAGAAACTCGCCAAGATTCAAGTATAACCAACCCCGTGTACTTGTAGGCCCCAACCAGTGTTTATATTGCAAACAAGAGGGTCATTACAAGTATAACTGTCCTATTCTATTACAACGTGCAAATGGAGTTTCTGGTGTTAGAGGTCATGGCAGTCAGCAAGCACCTAGAGGTAGAGGGCGTGGAAATGCCCCCCAGGACACACGTCCCCTTCCACCACAAAACTCTATGAACAGGTTCGATCAGCAAAATAACGTATCTGACAGGACAGCTCAATACTACGTTGATGATTATTACACAGAAAATGAGCAGTGGGAGAATAATGACTGCTAGGACAGCCATAGACAAAAAGAGGGAGTTGTTTCAGTTCCAGTAGATCAGAGTGGACCTTACGTTGAGGTGATTACATCAGGTGTGTCAGAACCTTTTCTGTTGGATACTGGTGCTACAAAGAGTTCTATTATGCACTCCAAACTCCCTGGCGCACCTTTGTCTGGCAAAATGAACGTTTCTGTAGGTTTTTCTGGCGCCCCAGTTAGAAATCCAATTTCTGACCCTTTATCTCTTTCTATTGGTCCTTGTGAATTCGAAGCACCCCTTATCCTGACAACAGGTTGTGGTGAAAATTTGCTAGGATTGTATTTACTAAAAAAATTGTATGCGACTTTGTACTGTTCTCCTTCAGGAGTACAACTTACTTTAGGTAAGAAAGTAGTTTCTCCCATTTATTTGTCGAGAGATGCACTTCCAGCAGAATTTTCGGTTCTCCCAGATATTCTTTGGGCTACTGGTCCTAATGATGTCGGTCTTTTAGAAATTCCACCATATGTTGTGACATTGAAATCTAATGTCAAAATGCCACGAATTCCCCAATACAAAATATCTAATGAGGGTGAAAAAGCTTTGCTAGCGATTGTTTACGAATTAATTGAAAAAGATGTAATTGAAGAAACACGAGGCAATGTTTGCAATAGTCCTGTCCTGCCCGTTTTAAAACGAACTGACCCTTCTCAGCCACCTGTGTACAGATTCGTGATTGATCTTCGAGAAGTAAATAAGATAGTTGTGCCACAATTCCCAGTTGTCCCCGACATTGCCACATTATTGACCATGATTCCAGCTTCTGCTTCGTGGTTTTTGGTGATCGACCTAAAGAATGCTTTCTTCAGCATTCCAATTGCTGAGGAGAGCAGGGATATTTTTTCCTTCAGTTTAGGAGGTCGAAGCTTCCACTTTAAACGCGCTCCTCAAGGCTACTGTGAAAGCCCCTCAATATACAGTCAAGCCCTGAAAACACAGCTTGACACGATTGTATTGCCTAAAGGTGCCACTCTTGTACAGTATGTGGACGATTTGCTCATTGCTGCAGATACTGAGAAAATTTGTAAAAAGGCCACATTGTCATTATTGCGTCATCTGTGTGATCTGCATCCCAAGGTGTCACTTTCCAAGCTTCAATATTGCCGACAAGAAGTGACCTACTTAGGTCACCTCTTATCGAAGGAGGGAAGGAAACTGACCCCAGAAAGAATTCAGGCAATAGCGAAATTGAGTGTGCCAAGAACACAGAGAGAAGTGCGTGCTTTCTTGGGCATTACATCGTACTGTAGACAGTGGATTCCAAATTTTTCGTTATTGGCCAAACCCTTGGTGGCATTAACGTGTAAAAATACACCCAATCCCATTCCCTGGTCTGAAGAGTGTCAGAAAAGTTTTCTCGAATTACGCACAGCATTATGTTCGGCCCCTGTGTTAGGTACCCCCCAACTACAGTAAGCCCTTCACATTATATGTCCATGAGAAGGAGGGCTGTGCATTGTCTGTGTTGACTCAGTTATTCGGAGGTAGACAGCGGCCATGCGCCTATTTTTCGTCCACTTTGGATCCGGTAGCACAAGCATTGCCAAGTTGTTTAAGGGCCACAGCAGCAACAGCTGTTTCTATTCGACAGTCTGCAGGTCTAGTAATGAATAATACACTAATCGTGATGGTCCCGCATGCAGTAGACACATTATTAAATAGGACCAAGACACAGCACTTAACTAGTGCTCGACTGTCAAGTTATGAATTAACGCTGTTAGCGAGTCATGTGCACATAAAAAGGTGCAGTACCTTAAATCTAGCCGCGTTGTTACCAATTGCAGAAGAATCAGATGCTTCAGAACAGCACGATTGTTTTCTTAGAACAGAGGAAGAGACGAAAGGGAGAGTTGATTTATTTGACACTCCTCTTGCTGAATGTGAGGGCACATTATGGGTGGATGGTTCATGCTTTAAACTCCCAAATGGGAACGTGACTACAGCATATGCTGTCACAACTTTGCACACAGTCGTTGAAACTGCACGAATACCACATGGTTCAGCTCAAGCCGCAGAACTAGTCGCACTGACGAGAGCATGTATATTGTCTAAAGGAATGAGAGTGACTGTCTACACTGATAGTCAGTATGCGTTTGGAGTGGCTCACAGTTTTGGACGATTGTGGAGAGAACGTGGATTCCTGAATTCGCATGGAGCTAAGATTCAGCATGGTCAGTTGGTGAATGAGCTTCTTGAATCACTGACCTTGCCCCTGCAAATGGCGATTGTGAAATGTAGTGCTCACAAGAAAGTGACTGATGATGTTGGCCGTGGAAATGCATTTGCTGATGAGACCGCTAAGGAAACTGCAGGGAATGTGATGAGCCGAATGTATGTTGCAAGCCCTGAAAGATGGACTGGTGAGGTTGGAATATGTGAGGACACGATAGAGAGTGTGAAGTCCATCCAAGCTGAGGCCACAGAGAAAGAGTTGAGCACGTGGAGAGAGAGTACAGGAAGAATGGATGCAAATGGTTGTTGGATCGAATTGACAGAGCATCAGAGATGGTTGTTACCCGATGCATATGTACTTGCAGTAGTTACAATGGCTCATGGAATGGCTCATATCAGCGCGAAAGGGATTTGCAAGTTGTTGGCCCCAGTATGGAAGAATTCAGGGATTCCCAAGTGTGCAGAGAATGTTGTCAAGAATTGCATGGTATGTCTGAAACACAATCCTGGTAGGGGAACCCCAACTCCAGCTGGTCATTTTGCACCTCCTACGTATCCGTTCGAGGTTTTGCAGCTAGATTTCATACATATGGAGAGGTGCAACAACTTAAAATACGTGCTCGTGGTTGTTTGTGCTTTCTCAAGATGGGTAGAAGCCTATCCCCTAAAAGACAATACTGCCTTGTCTACAGCAAAAGCCCTTGTAAAAGAGTACTTCCCCAGGTTCGGAATGCCGAGAATGGTCTGGTCTGACAACGGAAGTGAATTTGTGGGTCGTGTGATGAAAAGAGTGTGTGAAGGGCTAGGCATTAGGCAGAAGTTCCACGCTGCAAATCACCCCCAATCAGCTGGATTAGTAGAATGTTACAATGGCACGCTTAAACTCAAATTGGCCAAAATCCAAGCGAGCACAGGTCTTAAATGGCCTGACGCTCTACCCTTAGCACTCCTATCCACCAGAATGACTGTGCATTCGCGAGTGAAACTCAGCCCTTATGAAATTGTCTTTGGCCGGCCAGCCAACATATGGGGAGTGCCTAGGCCCACGAAGTTCAGCGAGCTGCAACACCCTATTTTGATTGATTACTTGTATGAATTGACGGCTAATTTGCGTGTTTTGCATCAACAGGTCCACAACACCCTGCCTCCGGTCTCTGAGACTCCGGGTCACACCATTGACCCCGGTTCCTGGGTTCTCGTCCGCAACTTTCAAAGAACAAGGAACGACCAGCCCAGGTGGACCGGGCCTCATCTCGTCCTTCTGTCTACAAGGTTCGCCGTTCGGGTGGAGGGGAAGGCCAACTGGGTCCACGGGATCCATTGTAAAAAAGTACCCTTCCCTCTGCCCTATGACCAGTGGGTCCAGAAGGGTGTCACTGACTCAGAGCTCACGGCTGTGCCACGTATCATACCTGTCAGCGATGACCGTGTAAAAGGAACTAACCGTGAATGTGAAAGCGAGAACATTTTTCAAGAAACTGTGCCACCACCAGAACAATTGATCTCTTTGGAGCCTGAACTCCTGTTTCAGGACCAGACAGTACCAGGGAAAAGACGTTACAATCTGAGACCGAGAAAAACGAACTGATAAGAGTGATTCCTTTTTATGAGTTTGAGACCAAGACCTATGGACTAATAAATTCTTTTTTTCTCCCAAATACCTTTGTGCAGCTCGCCCATTTAGGAAACTTGCTTATTTTTGTTTTTCGAACCGCCATCCGGGTATCGCTGCTAGGGCCGCGATTGGTTAAAGTCTTCGGAAGTGCAGCCAACGACGCTAGGTCGGTGGTTCTGGTCGGTCCAAGGGAGTTGCCCTAGACTGACAGAAGCACTCCTTAGCAGAATCAACCTACTCGTCGCGGGCAGCACCTTAGAGAGGATGGAGTTTCCTGATGTGGAGAGACCTGCTAAACAAATGAACTTTAAGCAGAGACTGTGTAACACGATGACAAAGAAAAGTTTTATAATATTGTGTATTTTTATGCTATCTAGCGTAATGATCTTTTTGATAAGTTATGTTTTATTCACTTTCCATGTAACATTTGCGCCCACTACATCACCCATACCTCCTCCTACTGTTTCCTCTCATTCTTTCCACCCTCTGTCTGACCACGAATCCAGTAGAAGGTTAGAGTTCATTAATAACTCCTTCATTCAGCTTTTGCACAAACACCAACTAGTAATGAACACGACTAACTGTTGGGTGTGTGGCCTTATGCCTCACACTACGGATAAAGGTATCCCTTATCTGGTTTTGCCTTTCAGCCGCAATGGTTCTGTATGGGCATACAGAACAATGTTCATATACGCACGAGAAGTCCAACCCCTGCGCTCTGTAAAGGACAACCTCAAGACTAGCGCCCTAGTAAAAGGCATAGTTGACATGATTAGGGAAGTAACTTCTTATGAAGATACTCCGGATGATGAGATACTTGCATATGTAGGTTGGAACGTGAGCGGATATGGAACTACTATAACTGAGAAACAGCAAGCTAAAAGATCCTCCCCAATCTGGATCGTACCCCATCAGGGTCATCTATGTCTGCAAGGTATTGGCAGGAATCCCAGAGCTCAGCTAGGGAAAAGCATCTGTACAGAAACGTACGTTTTTGGATCTCAGACTTCCCCTGCGTTTTTAGCCGCTAAGGGTACTTATTTCATCTGCCATGATAGAGCCTATACATGGTTGCCCCCTGACTTCTCGGGCTCATGTTTTGTTTCATTCCTGTTGCCTCCCACCTACACAGCAGCGGCAGACTACCACAGGACAAGGATAGTTAGAGGTGTCTTGAGTGAAGAGGACACTGCAGGTCAAGAATTTGGTGACTTTGCAATGGGTTTTCTGCCGTTCTGGGGAGCCATGGCTAACAGCAGGAACATAAGGCAATTGACAAGGGTAGTTGAGTCCACCGTGATTGAAACCGCTGGTGCCCGTAGTAACCTGACTGCTGAGCTCCAGTCGGATCGACTGATGACCCTTCAAAACAGGGCCGCTTTAGATGTCATACTTGCAGACCGAGGTGGAGTATGCAGATTAATCCAATCTAGTTGCTGTATTTTCATCCCTGATAACGCTCCAACAGTGTACCAGGCCATCTCCAAACTACACAAGATTTCCGAATCTATTGATGTGGATAAAGGGGATTGGTCGCTAATGGGATGGTTTTGGGAACTGATATCCGCCTGGGGATGGAAAATTCTGATGGTCATTGGGATGGTCTTAGACATTCTTTTCCTGTTATGTCTGTGCATACAGTGTGCTCCTGCAATGTGTGGCCTCTGTGTTACATCATGTGTAAGGAAGCCTGTGTCAAGAGATGAACTAAGTACTAGAATGATGTTACAGCAACATCTCAATGACTTTAGGAATATAGATCTGGACTCAGACTAACACGAGGATAGATTAATTGCCTATGTAAGGGCAAAAGGAGGGTTTGAGGTTCTGAAAATCTGGATTCGTATAATTATTTTGAACTCGAGAATTAAAACTTCGCCGAAACATGACGACGTTGGTATCAAAAGACCGAGAATGACGAGTACATTATGTACATGTATTTTCGGCGTGTTCGGGTGACGATTTCACCTCGAAATCGTCATTTGCATTCTGAACCCTTGACTCCCATTTATATGTTGCCCTTTTACATAGGCCTTAATCCAGTAGAATTCAACTCCACAAGGACACATGCTCCTTGATTGACTTTTCCATGACCTGTACAAGTTGGAACCATTGCCCCAGGCCGAACTCGTTAGGTCAGTTCCCCTCCCAGTGGCCGAGCAAGATAGCATCTAGGCTCAACGAACCATAAAACCATTTCAGCACGCGCACCTGCCATATCTCGCTCACATCTATCTCCACTCTTTTGCTTCACTTACTTTATGGTGGGGAGGTGACCGTTTTTATTGGGGGTCCAGCGATATCTGATGAAATGTTGGGCCTTGCCAAATGATTTGTTGTAGACAGCACGAAGTGAAATATGGACATGTCATCATGAATCTGCTTTCTCTTTGTCTAAAAGTATGTTAACGATTTACTTTACAACAAGGAATGTTTTGCCTGGAGCCCAAAATTGTGTATAAGAAGAGAAGCCTGACTTTGCGAAAGTGTGCAGTCTCCTGAGAATATACCCGTATTGTACTTCTAGGACACCTGTTACCTTGGTTGCAGCCAATAAACTAATCTTTGACTTCACCTAGAAGACTCTGAGTTTCTGTAGGTCTGGATCAGGAAGAACCCGAGGTCTCTGGGTGTTGATTCCCTGGCACCGCTGGGTTACCGGTTCTGTGCCGGTTCTTAAAAACCCAGTACCTCACTATGGTACCTCCAAAAAGCAACACATAATTCGATGTGTGCTTGAAACAGGCATGCCAAAAATATTGTAACATATGCAAATATTATAACCAAAGTAGCACTTAAGGTACTCTTGTACTGTGTGCCGTTCAAATCAATTAAAAACAGAGAAAATTCTCCTCATTAGTCATTACCTGTCTACATAAATTGCAATTTATATATTACAAATTCCAAATACAAATATTGGCAAATCATACAAATCCAAAGCCACAGTAAGCGTTACTAAACTACCTTACCAATCCCAGGCATCAAAACCAACAGCAAGCGTTGTTTGCTGTTGGTTTCCCTTCATCGCGGTCAATGTGGGATTCCCTTCTTCGTTTGTTGATCAGTCCGGCTTCTGGGGCGGTTGGTCAGATTCCGGTGCGCTCTGCCCTCCTCTTCTTCCGGAGTTGCTGCCAAGAGTCTTCCGCTTCCGGAGCAAGCCATAAAACTTCCTGACAGCTGACAAAACAAAGAAAACAGATAAGTTACTTTGCTTTCGCAGAACTAAGAAAAAGACCGGTGAGTCCTTATTTAAGTTAAGTTTTAGAGAACTGTTGATGCCTGAATAAATAACACTGGAAACACTTTAAACCTCTATCACGAACAAGTAACAAAAGGAGGTTTCAGTGAACTTCATGTTTTGCGATATCAAGACATCTTTTGATGAATATACCAAGGCAGCAAAGACGTTAAGAGACTTTTAAGGAACTTTTGTTTTAAAGAACTCAATATTTGATATAGTTTTGTGGTAAGAATAATTACCACCTATCAAAGGTAATTAGAAAGACTGTAGAAGGAGTTTAGCTAACAGACAGTTTATTTGAAAAGCATTTGTATGACTCTTTTCTTTTTTAACAGGACAAGATATACAAGAAAAATCAAGTGGGTGCTTTCAAAGGTTGTTACAAGTAATCAGAAAAGCAGTAATACATTTAGGTAATCATACTGTAGTTAATAGGAATGTTAAGAAAAGACATGTGAATTTTGGGATTGATATTTATTGAGTATATTTCAGTGTGCCTTTTATTGTGCTATTAATTTTAGATACCTTGTGGTGTTACTGAACCTGAAAACCTGCACTATTTAAAAGACAACCTGACTTGAGCAGTGAACATATCGTCAGCTTCTACGCCCGGCGAATCAGAGTATTTCCTTTCTCTTGTCTTTTGATTCCCATTCCCCTTCCCCCCTCGGAGTACCTTCAGACTTCAGAGTGTTATTAAACAACTCTGCCATTTGAGGGAGATCTGAGGTGAGTTTGGGTTCTTGATGCACTTCTCTTGCCTCTTACTGTACCTCTGTTGCTTTTATCTTCGATTTTCATGCTTCTTTCGGTACCTCTCTTGCCTCTTTCTGCACCCCTGTTCCCTCTTTCTGCCTCTTTCTGCAGTTCTCTTGCCTCCTTCTGAACCTCTGTTGCTTCTTTCTGCACTTCTCTTGCCTCTTTCTGCATCCCTTTTGCATGTGTATTTCACCAAACTTGCCTCTTTTTGCACCTCTCTTGTCTTTTTCTGCACCTCTCTTGCCTCTTTCTGCTTACCACTTGCCTCTTTCTGTACTTCTCTTGCTTTTTTCTGCACCTCTCTTGTTTCTTTCTGTAACTCTTTTGTCTCTTTCATCACTTCTCTTGCTTCTTTCTGCACCTCTCTTGCTTCTTTCTTCAGCACTTCTCTTGCCTCTTTCTGCACTTCTCTTGCCTGTTTCTGTACCTCTCTTGCCTCTTTCAGTACCTCCGTTGCTTCTTTCTTCATCCCTCTTGACTCTTTCTGCACCCCTCTTTACTCTTTCGGTATCTCTCTTGCCTCTTTCTGTATCTCTCTTGCATCTTTCTAAAGTTCTCTTGCCTGTTTCTGCACCTCACATGAATCTGTCTGCACCTCTTTTTTCTCTTTCTGCACCTCTTGCCTCTCTCTGCACTTCTCTTTTTTGCATCTCTTTTGTTTCGTCCTACTGCTTTCTTGTCCCTTTCATCAATTCTATTGCTTCTTACTGAACGTCTGTTGCTTCTTTCAGTTCAGTTCTCTTGACTCTTTCTGAACTTCTCTTGCCTGTTTCTACACCTCTCTTGCCTCTTTCTGCACCTCTGTTCCTTTATTCTGCACTTCTCTTGCTTCTTCCACACCTTTCTTGCTTCTTTCTGCACCCTTCTTGCCTCTTTCTGTATTTCCCTTCCCTCTTTCTACACCTCTCTTGCCTCTTTCTGCAATTGACTTGCCTCTTTCTGCACCCCTGTTCCCTCTTTCTGTACCTCTCTTGCCTGTTTCTGTACCTCTTTTGCCTCCTTCTGTATCCCTGTTCCCTTTTTCTGTACCTCTTTCTTCTTTCTGCACCCCTGTTCCCTCTTTCTGTACCTCTCTTGCCTGTTTCTGCACCTCTCTTGCCTCTTTCTGCACCCGTTTCCTCTTTCTGTATCTCTCCTGCCTGTTTCTGTACCTCACTTGCCTCTTTCCTCAATCCTTTTGCCTGTTTCTGCACCTCCCTTGTTTCTTTTTGCAACTGTCTTATCTCTTTCTGTACTTCTATTGCCTCTTTTTGCACCTCTCTTGCCTCTTTGTGCACCTCTGTTGCTTCTTTCTGCACCCCTCATACCTCTTTCCGTACCCCTCTTGCCTCTTTCTGCACCCCTCTTTCTGCAATTCTGTTGCTTCATTCTGCACCACTGTTCCTTCATTCTGCACTTTTTTTGCTTCTTTCTGCACCTTTCTTGCTTCTTTCTGCACCTCTCTTTTCTCTTTCTGTAACCCTCGTCCCTATTTCTGCACCTCTCTTGCCTCTTTCTGTACCTCACTTGTGTCTTTCCCTTCTGTACCCTCTTTCTGCACCTCTCTTTCCTCTTTCTGCAGTTCTCTTGCCTCTTTCTGCACCTCTCTTGCTTCTTTCTGTAACCCCCTTACCTCTTTCTGTACCTCTTTTGCTTCTTTCTGCACTTATCTTGCTTCTTTCTGCATTCTCTTGCTTCTTTCTGCACCCCTTTTGCCTTTTTCTGCATCCCTTTTCCCTCATTCTACACCCCTCTTCCCACTTTTTGCACCCTCTTGCTTCTTTGTGCACCCCCTCCCTCTTTCTATACCTCAGTTGCCTCTTTCTGCAACCCTCTTTCTGCATCTCTCTTGTCTCTTTCTGCACCTCACTTGCCTCTTTCCCTTCTGTACCCCTCTTCCTTCTTTCTGCACCTCTCTTTCCTCTTTGTGCCGTTCTCTTGCCTCTTTCTGGACATCTGTTGCTTCTTTCTGTACTTCACTTGCTTTTTTCTGTACCTCTCTTGCTTCTTTCTGCAACCCTCTTGCTTCTTTCTGCACCATTTTAGCTTCTTTCTGCATTTCTCTTGCTTCTTTCTGTACTTCTCTTGCCTCATTCTGCTCCTGTCTTGCCTCTTTCTGCACTTCTCTTGCCTCTTTCTGCACATTTGTTACTCTTTCTGCACCTCTCTTGTTTTTTTCTGCAATTCTCTTGCTTCTTTCTGTACTTCTCTCTCCTCTTTCTGTACTCAAATGGGAAGTGCAAGCTGTCAAGTTTAAAGGTCTGCGTGCTATCATGACTGTGGTATATGTCTACTTGTACATGTATTTTCACATGTGTTATGCATCTGAAGATGGTAGCTTAAAATGCGGGGAGTTTCTCCTATAGGTGGTCAAATCTTCTCAGTTCTGCTCTGTCATTTGGTTGCACATGTCTTATGTATATAGGTGTTATAGAGCCCCTCAAATATGCTATTGAATACCCATGTGCCCTGTATTATGAGCAGAAAGAAAAACATACACCTTTTTGTACACACATTTACAGAGTATGCTGTTTGAAACACAGGTATTCAAGTATTTGTATGTTTATTTTCATGTAACATGCCACTAGGTAAAAGCGGAGACACATGCATGCATACCTTCACAAACTTGGTGACACTTACAACAGTGATATCTTTAGGATTGCTGTTTTACATTTGGTAGGCCTAACATTCTGAGCAGTCGATGAATAGTGAACCTTCAAGAGGAAAGTGAGGTTTAAGACATCTTGGGAGAAGGATTAGTGATTAGGTTACTTTGTATGAGTCTATGGAAAGGTACAGTCAAAGTAGGCCTCTTTCTGCACCTCTGTTGCTTCTTTCTGCAGTTATCTTGCTTCTTTCTGCAACTTTCTTTCTCTTTCTGGACTTCTGTTACCTCTATCTGCATTATTTTTGCTTCTTTCTGCACCTTTCTTCCTCTTTCTGTACCTCTCTTGCATCTTTCTGCACTTCTGTTGCTTCTTTCTGCGCCTTTCTTCCTCTTTCTGTAGATGTCCTACCTATGTAGGCATGGTTAGAAATTAGCATTTAAAAAACCTTAGAAATTCACTGAAATGACCACAGGCTTCAGGGATGTTATAGTTAGTATTAGCATTTAAAACACCTTAGAAATTCACAGGAAAAAACACAGGTTTCAGGGACGTTAGAGTTAGAAATTATTATTTAAAAAAACTTAGATATTCACTGAAAAAAACACAGATTTCAGGGACATTATAGTTAGACTGACATTTCACTCATACAAAACCAGAGAAATTCAGCCATTTAAGTTAGCTTCACTAACTATAACTCGCGCCCCCGCAATGCACTACTGATGACATCACATATTACATCACTCATGACATGGTCAGTGACATCACTCATGACATCACTGATGACATCCAAATGACATCACTGATGATATCATCCACTTAATCTCTGATGCACCCCCTCACACCCTAATATAACCTTTCAGACACCCACTCTAAACTTCTACCATTCTCAAAACTATAGACACACCAATACCAGTTAGTACATACCCACTCACTGATTCATATGTCTACACACACATAAACTCAGTCACCCATATGGTCACTCATACACACAGTCACTCATCAATACAGCCACTGATATATGCACTCATACACCCATACAGACACTCGCACACCGCCATTCACCCATAAAGTTAAAATGATAATTAAAAAAATGTCAAACAAAGAATCAATTGCACTGCCATTTACTCACCTATACAGTTATACTCACGCCACTCACATATTCATACAGATACTAACACATACTTACTCTCTTCTACAATCACTGACACAAGCACACACTCATCCATATAGCCACTCTCACAATCACTCACTCTTATATATAGTCACTTATATAATCCGATACTCACATATACTGCCTTTCACATTTGTAGTTACTCACACATATACCACTGAGACATCCATTCACTCACCAACACAGCCATACGCACACTCACTCATCCATACAGCCCCTCTCAGATGCACTCATGGACCCATACACCCAGTGAATCACCCACTCACACATCCATGCTGGGAGTTACACACATACCCACCCACACAGACACTCAGACACCCATACAGGTATTCAGACAACCAATCATTAACACATTTAGACACTTATGTAGCTACCCACTAACCCATGCAGCCACTTACACACCAACTGGCAGACTGATAGAGACATTCACACAGATTAGTCTTTCACCCATGCATTCACTAAGACACATTTAATCATTCATCTATGCAGTCAGTCACGCACCCACTAAATCATCCATTCAGATGCTCATACACCCACTCATTCTTCAATACACCTTGGCGTATATATATAAAACATTCTTAAACTTTTTAGTAACTCTCAGTCACTGGATGATGTCATCAGTGATGTCATTGGTGATGATAATCACTAGGGGGTAACTGTTCCTAATAGAAGAAGAAGCAAACCAAATTGGTAGCCAGAGAAACTGGTTAGAGGGAAGCACTCACAGTGAAGGTTGAATTGTGATGAAGATAGAGTGGTGTGGCTCACTGGTTAGAGGCGGCAGACCCGGGAGCAGAAGTCGGCCCGGGACCAGGGTTCAATTCCCGACGCGTCAGGGTCGTGGACCAGTGTCAGCGGACTCGACAATTCTCGCCTTGGTGCCTACTCTAGCCTGGGGTCCCACTCGGCAACTCTGGGCATTAGCTTGCCTAATCTCCACAACGGCCCCATCAACGCCGGGGATGCCTGGCTCCACCTTGGGGATTCCCAGTAGGGACCATCCCACAGGGAAAGCCAGGACGGGTTCCCCAGCGGTATACAGCGCCGGGACGCCCCTTTGCTGGGGCAGCTGTGCGCTTTACATGTATACGACATTTAACATTTAACATAGGGAAATTCCTCCTATTGGATAGAGTGCGCTCACACACCCATGTGGATATCATGCTTCATCATCGAGTGTTTGTTCCTCGTGGGGGTGGCACGGCGAGAGATCTCTTTGTCGGAGTTCTTTTTGGAGTAATGCCACAGTTGTGAGTGTGTAGGGGAAAAAAGGTGAGTGAGTTAAAATTACCACTTCGGTACCCCGGTGATCTCATTTGAGATGTCATCAGTGATGTCATCAGTGATGTCCCATACCATGTCATGAATGATGTAATATGTGATGTCATCAACAGTGCATTGCGGGGGCACGAGTTATAACAGCTGAATTTCTCTGGTTTTGTACAAGTGAAATGTCAACCTAACAATAACGTCCTGAAACCTGTGTTTTTTTCAGTGAATATCTAACTGTTTTAAATGCTAATTCCTAACTATAACGTCCCTGAAACCTGTGTTTTTTTCTGTGAATATTTATGTATATAACCACACTTGTCTCAAATGAAGATGCACTCCCCGTGCTGGTCACCATTTATTCTTTTTTCAGGCAAGCAATACATGTAATATGTCATTTAGAGTTCTTTCTCTGCCTCTGCCGTACACATTTCTGACCCTCATATTCCTTGATCACAGGCTTCAGAGTGGTGATCCAAACAGAATACTCAAGGCCACTAGTTAGCATTGCTTTAGAAAGATGTTGCTTTCCGGTGAGTCTCCAAGTAAATTGCAGTCTCAATGCATGCTGGGATTAGACTGCAATAAGACAGAAATATATATATCCAAAAAAGTACGATCCATGGGGGATATTTTAACAGCAAGCAAACCTACAAGGAACAGTTTCTTGGTTAAGAACAAACCAAAAGGGATTTGTGAAATGCAACTCTTACAAAGCATGTATACATGGTACAAACAAAAAGAGTTACCGTACATCGGATGTTCGTACAGTGCAGATTACAGAAAAAATTATGTGCAATACAGAATTTGTAATGTATGCACTACAATGTGGGTGCAACAAACTTTATATCGACAGCACTAAAAACAAACTGAAATTACGGATCTTTCAGCATACAAGAGCAATAAAAAACAGAGACAAGACCTACCCAGTGGCTATTTCCTATTAATTGGAACTGAAACACCATGGGGCCATAATAGGAATGCTGAGTTGTTTGTACACCTATGAGGCCAGTGACATTGTTAATATTTACTGAACTGAATTTATTGTTTCCCTTGAACCCAGTGGACATTATGAAACAAATGTGATAATCCTGAGTAACATCTAGGGATGGACTTTAGCATTGGGCACAATGTAAATTCGAAAGCACTTTGCACATTTTTTGTTATTTACAATCTGATAGCACTTTATCATGAATTCAAAATTAGGATTAAAAAAATCTTGATGATGGAAGCACACGGCACTTTTGAAAATAATTAGCACTTTATTTGAGATATGTAATTAGTATACATTATTTTTATTAATTAGGTAAAAGAATAACTTTCTAGACCGTTCTCTTTTCTTAAGGTGCCAAAAATAGGATTCCTCAAAATTGGGATTTCTTCTCCATTAAATGCTGCCCCTTTAGGGGATGCAAAAAAAAAACCCTAAGCACGTTGCACTTTTTTGCACTTGCTCTTTAGAGAGATGTATGTCCGTTACATATCGTGCTGCTGTCATGCATTAGCACTTTAATATACACCCAAAAAGATTTTTTAAATTAACATAATGTGATTATTTATAATCCTGAAGAATGAAGTAAAGTGGCAGATGAGTAGGGTCTCCACCATATAGATATAGATACAGCACTGGGGAGACCAGTGAATCGTCTAATAGAGAGAGGGGGGAATAGAAGGAGGAATACCTACAAAGCCAATATATAAAACGTTTAAACAGGGAAAGAAAAGAAAAATTATTTAAAAAAAATAAACAAAGAGAGAATTAATGGATAGATTTAATACTAAAAAGAAAATGTAAAGAGAAATACACAAAAAAATACAACAAATAAAAAGAATAGAAATAGAGGACCACATTGGTTCAGAATGAAAAAAGACAGACAAAGAAAAAATCGATAAATATCTCTAAGAATCAACAAATGTACTATGAATATATAAGCTATCATGACTGTTTTTTATGAGATTATGTATCATGGGATGTATTCATGCGAATGTAACAGGAAGGTGCAGACTAGAAGCCGGTGAAAATTAATAATTTGTATAGTTCTAGAGGTGGGTTGAGTGTCAATGACACTGAAGAATGACAACAACATTTAAAAATACACAATGCTAAGCCTAAAGTGACCCAGTAGAAGGCAACTCGCCGAAACGCGTCAGTCATTACTAAAAGGGTAATGAGGACCATATCCTGAGAGCTTTTGCCTTGAACTTTTATATGGAGTAATACATCAATTTGACTCACCGCGAAACCTGTGTGTCTACTAGAAGCTGTGTGCCGCTGTAACTGACATCCGCCAGGAGGACGCCAGAAGGGAAATATATATATATTCTTTCTTAGAAAAAAGAAATTTGTGAAGAGTCCGCCGCTATATATATAGATATGTACAACTGTTTTCAGCACCTGCTGCCAATACTCCAGGGCGGGTGTTTCAGTCTGTAAGGGTGGACTTAGGATCACATTATAAGATTTTACGGGCACTTTCGGGTTTTAAATGTCATTGATTTCTTTATTTTAAAAGAACAAACGCGTTTTGGCAGTGCTCATTTCTCATGCTCAAGTTTCAGTGACGTCAGCAGTTACTATTTATACATGGCGTGCATTCTCATCGCGCAAATAAGGACACTCCACACGACTTCGCTAAATAGCATAAAAGGTCACTTTTATTATTAGGACAGCCAAAGAAAGACTCCGCAACATTACCTTTATTAAACAAACACCTTGTAAAATCCCCAAAACCTTTTTCCCAATTGTTATACATCACCATTCCCCAATGCTTTATTATTTGCCAACAATCCATAACTTGTTTAATACCAAACCAATATTATTTCTAACTTTTCCTTTTCCTTCCCACCTACCCTCCCAACCCCCCCATAGAGAAAGGATGAATCCGCTCTAGATTATCCTATCCCCTAAGAACACGCCACCCATGAAAACCCCAGAGTTTTCCTGCCCCACCCAAACTTCTGACATATCACAATTGTATTTTTTTTATTTTTATTTTCTATACTTCCTTCTGTGAACACCATAAATCCACACACCACAAGTTGGCCAATGCATCACGTAGCTCCATAAGGTAGTAAGCTTGCCCCATCTGTGACAGATGCACACCATCACTTCTGAATAAATGAAGCATTTTGCTGGAAAAATGCTCATGCGCCAAAACAGTTATGCCCATAGCTGTGCAAAAAGTTTTTAAAGCTATATTCAACTTGCGGCGAGCTTTTTCCACAGCCGCGTGTACTCGGGCACCTCTCCATTGATGTCTATAAAGGAATTCAGTCCAAACCACCTTTGTTCCCACCCAATTAGATTTAATCACCGCCAGATCCAGTTTCATTTGTTTAATCAAAGATAGCCCTGATAGTTCCACCAAATCATTTTCACCAAGGTGTATTATTAATAAGTCTGGAATTCCCCAAGCCGCAGCCAATTTTGCCAGAAAGGGAAATAAGTCATTCCATTTCATTCCCCCACTCCTTTCCACAACACTTCATGTTCTTTACCATACAAACCTAAACCCCTTCCACAGATTTGCTGTTCAGCAAAGATTGATAACCATTTAACTATGGAATGTCCCACAATCCAAGTCCTCTTTTTCCGAGGGAAATCCAAAACTCGACCTGTGATACAAAAACCAACATTAATACCATACACCCATACCACTAATGTATTTACAACCTCACATATCTGTAACAACAGTTTGATTTCCAACGACCTATGCGTTGTAACTCTTCCTTCCCCCAACCCAATCTAGCGGCCTCCGTGGCCGCGCCTATTCTAAAGGAATGTGTTCCGAAACATTTTGGATTTTCCCCCACCAAGGAAAGAGTTTTCCTTAATACTGACAAAAACTGAAAACAAGTCAACTGGTCTCCCTTTTTATGACAAAAAATTGTTCCAGAACGGAAAACGTTGGACTGTAAAAATGACACCCACTCTTCAAAGGGGCAACAATCCACTACCCCACTCCCTCCCAATGTTACCCAAGTCCCCAACCCTGCTTGGTCTGTCTTTGAATGTCTCAGCCTAATCTCTAACATTTTTTCCCCAAGATGTGGATATCCGACGTCTGGATCCCAGCTTGTTCCTTTAGCCCAAGTAGTTCCGAAATGCGGAACCCTCCCAAAAAGAGCCAAACCATACACAACCTGAACCGTACTAACTCCCATTCGTTGTAACAACAACTAGGTAGAACTCCTAAAATCCGGCGTAACAGGTCAAATGTAATAGGGTCCCTCAATGGTTTAGCATGCACTTTGCTTTTCCCAAACCCTTTCAGCATCTTCCTCAAAATGAACCTTATCTGTAATGTTTTCCCCAACACTAACTGGCTGTAAAATTAGATACCTGCAAGTTTGCCTGAAATCGTTGTGTGAGACAAACCCTTGTCCATCAAATATAAAACGAAATCTAACATAAACTGTTCACTCTCAACTGCTGTACCGTCCTGCTCAAGATCCGAAGCATAAAGCAAAAAGTCAGACCACGCTTGCTGGTAACTTCTTCTCGTGGACTTAGCTAAAGAATGCTGCACCAGCTCCGCAATCCTTACTCCCCTAGGTCCCAAATGGTCGAAGGGATCGCCGTCTTGTGTCTGTCTGCTCTTGGCGCCAACTCCCGGAACTTCTGCCAATTGCAACGAGACAGAGCGTCGGCAATTGAGTTGTTCACCCCAGGAATATGTTTAGCCTTGAAAACAATATTCAACTTAAGGATTCGCAACATGAATGCCCTTAACAAGTGTAGAACCCTCACATCTTTCGCTCCTTGCCCATTAACCAGACTTACCACCGCCATGTTGTCTATATGGAACAGTACACAGCGATCCTTGAACTCCTCTCCCCACACTTGCAATGCAACCAAAAGCGGGAAAAATTCCAAGAAGGCGATGCTACGGCCCTGTTCTAACTAATGAGCCGGCCAAAGCTCCGCGCACCAGCGCCCTTCCCAGAATAAACCAAATCCTTGGGCTCCCGAAGCATCCGAAAAAATCTGGACCTGCCACACCGTGTCTTCATCCACAAAATTGACAGACACGCCATTAAACTCATCCAAAAACTTCAACCAAATAACCAAATCCTCTTTAACTTTGTTTGTCAGTCTTATGTGATGATGTGGTAAGGAGGCCCCCGCCATGGCAAAACCGATGCGTCTGCAAAAGGTTCTGCCCGCTCTCACTACTCTGCAGGCAAAATTAAGATACCCCAGAAGCCTCTGGACCTGACGGAGTTGCAACTTCTTTTCGCAAATAATTTCCTGCAAAAAGGACCTTATCTCTTGCACCTTAGCCAAGGGCAAACGAGCTACCATTGCTGCGGTATCGATCTCTATACCTAAGAAGACTACCTTCAACGTTGGACCTTCCTTTTTTTCAGCAGCCAATGGTACTCCAAATTCACCTGCCATCTCTTGAAAACAAGCCAGAACCTTGTTACATTGATCACTTCCTGCTTGACTAACAAATAAAAAGTCATCCAGGTAGTGACACACTGCCGCATGCCCAGATTTACGTATAACACACCATTCCAAAAATTTGCTAAAAATCTCAAAAAGGGAACATGAAATAGAACATCCCATTGGCAACACACGGTCCACATAATATGCATCCTCAAAGTACATGCCCAACAATTCAAAATCCATGGGATGGATGGGTAACAACCGAAAAGCCGCCTGAATATCACATTTTGCAAGTTGCGCTCCCATACCAGCCATGCGAACCATCTGTAAAGCATCAACGACTGAAGCATATGACACCGCCGTGTCATCCGTCGAGATGAAGTCGTTTACTGATTGCGCTTCCGGCCAAGACAAATGGTGAATAAGCCGGAACTCACCTTGGGTCTTCTTTGAAATAACTCCCAGAGGCGAGACCATCAAATTAGGCAGGGGACAATGTGAGAAAGGACCCACTATTCTACCTAAATCCAATTCTTTCTGCAGTTTCGCTCGTACCACATTAGGCAACTCCTTTACTGATTTTAGGTTTTCAGCCCAGCGCAGAACACGAGGACCCTGATACCCAATGCGAAAACCTAACCTAAAGCCCCAGATCAATTTAGTCGCAGCCGCATTATCCGGGTAGGCTTCCAAACAGTGCAGCATCGCTTGAAGTCTAATTGGGGTAGGAGCCTTTTGGTATAAGAGGTGGAAGAGTACCCCGTCCTCTCTGCCCCCTCCCATGTTCCCCCTGGTGTTGATTGGGAAAGCATTGGAAAATAGCGTGTCTACCCCCACACTGCGCACATTCGTGTTTAAATTTGCAATATTGACGCACACAGGAGCCACGGTTGAAACCCCAACAAGCTCCCGTGGTAGGCAACTGTCCTCTCCCAAATCCACCCGCCCCCATTGTGGCGGGACGCTGCAGAAAGGGCCGGTATGTTATTGGTAAACCACTGGCCGTATGTATCATGTTTGATGACGGGTGACCTGACAGCCATTGGAGCCACAACTCTTGATCCACCTCCCCCCATGGTTTATCGTTAAAAAGACTCACCCTAGCCCGGAACTCTTCGTCGTAATTCAACCACGCATATCCTCCCGCCTGTAAATGTGCCCTCCTGATGATATCTATGTATTTAAAAAGTGCCACCGCCCTCTCTGGATAACGTTCACAGTAGACACTCGCATAGATAATGAAAGCAGCCGTCCAATTTTCTATTGTTTTAGGCACCTTTGGACGGCGAGACAATTCCAGTTCTTCCTCTTTAGAACCTTCTCTAGCCTGCAGATCTCTATGTAAGAGCCTAAAAATATCCACATAGTCGTGGCTCCAAATTTTCTGTCTTGTCCTTTGCGATAAGTGAGTGCCCAAGGGCATGGCCACACCCATATAAGGTAATTTTGTACGACCACCCCCTTGATTCTCACTCCGCAAGGAACTAATTACTGAAGACGCAGGGCTTACCCCTCCCTCCCTGTCCTTCTGACCCCCAGACTCCAAACTGGAATGTGATGTATCCTGTGGCACTGTGCCCAAATCTCTTTGCCCTTTTGCCATCCTGTCAGTGCCACCCTCCCCAGGCCCCACACGGGAGCCGCTTGCCAAAGGCCGTGTCCACGCGGCCCACCAGCCTTCCTTACCTGATGGCTGCTGTGTAGCCCTTTGTTGAAATTCCTTTAGACCATCACGCTGATGATGTCCGCCATGCCTTGCACGATCCACAGAGAAAACCACTCCAGTTCTCTGAAATACACTAGAAGAGGTGAGATAACCCCCCGTCACCCCAAACTCCTGACCGCCCAATCCAGAAGCCGCTTCCTTAGACACCCAAGCTCTGGAAGAAACCCTATTTTCTTTGTCAAATTCCTCATAATCACCAACATCCACATCCTGAAATTCAGTATCCACAAAACTAGTGTTCGGCATAGAGTGTCAACTTCATAATTTGCCACCTCATCCACGGGCCTCTGTGTAAAGCGCCCGGCCGATGACCCAAAATCCGCACCAGATTTGCTTTGGGTAACCCTCCCCAACCCAAAACCCGCACTTTGCTTCGCTCTAACAGGAATAGAACTTAGAGTCACAGAACCGCGACCAGAGCCCGTTGCCAAGTTCCCGCCGCTCCAGCGACGAACCGCTCTTAACCTACCTTTTACCTTATCCAATGGAAATCCAGAGAAGTTCTTCCTGCTCATATCAGCGTGGGTCACCCAAACCCACTGCCCTTGCTGTGGACCTATATCAGAATCAAACTCCACGCGTGGGTCTCGTGGAGGTGGCCTGGACTCCGAAAAACACACAAACAACTCACTGTCCCTGCTACCAACCCCACTCCCACTCTGGCCCTCTGCCCAACAAGAAATGTCCCCACCTTGTTTATCCTACATACCGCCCACAACAGTCTGTGAGTCATATCCGTCACCAGAGGAATGTGGCTCCTCATAAAAGAAGTCTGTGTCACTCAAAACCCGTGGGGGGCCTCTAGGCTGAGGTAACAAAACTTTGTGACAGTCTGAAAACAAACGCTGCATATTGTGCTCCGCCGGCGCAGGCTCTCCGCTCACAGTACCTTCAAACTCAACAGCTTCCAAATGACCAAACTCTTCCTCTTCGCTGTCACTGGAATAATCCACTAAAGTATTCTTTTGGCCCCCGGAGCAAACTTCTGGCGCAATTTCTATACTATTGGTAGCCTTGGCAACAGCATAGCTCATTGGGGGTATTCCTCCTGAAAATGACGCTTCTTTTTGAAGAAAAGAAACTCCTGGCGCCTGTGCCATCTTGTCAACTCCTGCGCCGCTCTCACTGAATGGAGCCTCCTCAATTAACTGCACCTGACGAACTCTAGTATCAAGCGCAAAGCTGGCTCTGCCTCCTCGCTTTCCTGCCCTCTTCCTAGCTTGTGGTTCAAAAGCTATCTGACCTCCCCTCACAACACATGGGGCTGAGGCTGAACGCAAAGGAGGAGGTTTCTTCCCTCGAGTACTCCTGACTGAGGAGCGCGCTCTCCGTGGTCTCACAGCTGGCATTTTTTCTTCACATACAGTCTCTGTGGAACTGCCTGCTACTGACCTATAAGCAGCAACAGCGCGACTCACCCCCTCTGCTGCTAGACGCCGAGGACGCTTCACCTCGACAGAGCCTTCCACCACAGCACCTGGGTGCAATAAATCAGAGCGCCCGACCGCCACCAGTGCTCTTACAGCCTCTCTGGCAATATCCTCCGCCAACATTGCCGTGCTGCTCTTCCCGCCGTCGAAGAAAACCAGCAACCTGTCACTAATGTAAACACGCTGACAGGAATTTCACTCAGCTGCTCCCAAAAACGCGACGCCACCGCTCCTTCACCCGAGCTGAGTGACGTCACCCCTCCCGCTCCCTCCCCGTGCCTGAACCGCCCCTCCCAACACTCGAACAGCCAATCAAAGCGCATGGGATATCCCATTGCGCGAAATACCCCAGGGGGACATCGGCTCGTGCCAAGTACCCCTGGGACCCATTGGATGTCTTTACCTAAAAATAAACAGCGGACTGCTGAATATAGTTATGCAGCCTGTCCACATAGCAGCCATCTTACTAGTGTTATGCTTTACACTATACATGCAGTCGTTTGTAAATGGCAGCCATCTTATTTGTATAGACAAATATTATCCAAATTATATTTGACATACATGTCCTCAGTCAGGCCTTTAATTGGCTGACTCAATATGAAACCGCCTGTGGTGGCCAACCCCTGCTACGCACGGCCAAAAGTGGCGCACAGAGTGATGCAGAGAGTGGGGTGGCCAAGGCGTGATAGGGCACCAAATTGTTTTTTTCACATGTATTTGCAGTATTTATATAACTCCTGAAACCCTGGAAAAGTCCGTAGTATACAGAAAGGTGCTAGGATTTGCAAATCCAGAACAGTATTTGAAAATCCCTTAATAAACTGTATTACATTTATTTTAATGTCATGCATTGTCCTTACGGTCCCCGCACATTGGCTTGGCGGTCAGGGTAAGCTCACCCTGCACCTTTATGCCTTTTTATGTTTATTTTTCCAACACGGTGGACAGTGCACCATGCTGGGAGAGGGCAGTCA
Organism: Lissotriton helveticus; assembly: GCF_964261635.1. NCBI lineage: Eukaryota > Metazoa > Chordata > Amphibia > Caudata > Salamandridae > Lissotriton > Lissotriton helveticus. The sequence continues at coordinate 1,253,924,957 of NC_136059.1, read as the reverse complement.
GAACAGAATTTTTTCTGTGACAGCAGCCAATCAGAGGGGGGCAAATTAGTGAACCCACAGCCAATTTCAAGAATTTACAAAGGATAATGGGAGAAAAGACTCCCTTGCTAATGGTGAACCTGTATTTTTAACTGAGTTTATTATATGTATATATGAATTCAGAGTACATTTCTTGGTGCGTTTCCTTCTGAATGGCCTTTCACACTCATATTTCCGTAAGCTATAGTTACAGAAAAAAATATAAATGCATGATAAGGAAAAATACATTAGTTTAGTTAACGATTAAAGGAATGTAAATAAGTGACTACTTGGTATTTACAGTTGATTTTATTGCTCACGGATAATCTAAATGAAAAGGTAAAAAGTAGAAGAAAACTAAAATGTACAATCTTCATGATCAACAAGAAACGCTAACAGTACATAAATGAATAACCAAAAAATTCATTATTTTTTAACTGGAGGAATAACTTGGAATTCATTGTTTGAATCAGAATATATTAACGATAAAGACAATAATGTCAACAATTTCTCCATGAAGCGCTAAGCAAAAATGATAACCCTACACTATATACATTTATTTATGTATTTAAAAGTTATGAAAACAACACTATAGGTCTAAACAAGTTCTTTAAGCACTGGGCATCTGAAATGTTAACAAAAAATATAAAAAATAAACATAAATTAAAACAACCTCTCATTCCGACGAAGAGTGGCAAAAATGCTTACCCCACTCGAATGTATGGACAGAAAACAATGTTAAACAATGGCCATCCATGGTGAACCATATAAAAGCAATAGTTTGTCCATGACCTTAACAACATGGCAACTTGCATGAGAAAGAACTGGAAATAGACTATCCAATCACTGGTAAGCTGAAGTAAACAAAAATTGGGTTAGAAGGTATGAGTGAGATGAGACATGGTCCCTGAAGTATTTCAGGCAGGCAGTCCAACAGGCATGATGATATGTAAAAGCGGTATTTATAAAGCATGCGTTCACCAAAAAGGTTTCATGGGGGCATGAATTATAGGTAGATAATAGGTTAATTAAAGTAGGCATTGTGTGAGAGGCGGATTACAGACAATCAGTGTGTTGTGGAGGGCCATGCTCTTTGCCTTTCTCTCCACACACGTGGGGGCAATATTGTTGCAACCCAAATGTCTAGGAAGTAGTGGGGTGCATTGAGGTAGGAAAGGTATGGCTCAAATGTATATATAAAATCAAGTGCAGTGAGGTGGGCAGGAGGAAAAGTGAAGAGCCAGTGATGAGTGGTGTGGATTGCAAGCCAGAAGTGTGTGTGTAAGGGGTAAGAAATGTAGTGAGGTCTAAGTATGTTGAAGTGGGAGGAAGCATGGTAGTGATGAAGAAGTTGTGGTGGTGCTCAGGGTACTGCAAGACTTTTGGAAAAAGGACCTGCTTGTAGGAAGTGTACTGGATGAGGGTGGATGGATGTGGGCGGGATGCAGCAGTGGTAATGGTGGTACTCATCTGTTTACCTCAAGAGAAGTTAGACACATGGGGCAAAAGCGGCAGTATGTTTTTTTTTCCTTTACCAAGCACTAGGTAAAGGAAAAAGAGGTATTGGAAGGGAAGGGGAAGAAGGGCTGCACTAGAGCAGAAACTTTCAGCAAGATGGGAAGCCTGAAGGTGACAGGCACATGGCAACAGTTATGCTATGTTAGTTGATTTTGTTAAGCGCAGCAGCTACTCAAGGACGGGCTTCCTGGTGCTGACAAGTGGTAACAGACTGTGGAAAAAGCAGAAAATTATCTAAAAGAAGCTGGGATAAGCTAAAACATTATCTAAAAAGATGGGTTTTTAGATGTTTCCTGAAGCTCAGAAGATGTTGGACCTAAGTTGTTCAGGGAGAGAGTGCCAAAGTGACAGCAAGAAGAGGTGCACGTTGGCCCTGTGAATTGGAACAGGAAGGAAGGCAAGCTAACGCGAGCACTGAAGTGAGATGTCAGCATGGAGATAGAGAGTGCTTGGGAGGTTAACTTTCCTTCACAGACTGAGTACTTGCTGTATAAAGATACCAGCACTCTTACTCTTGATAATTCTTGGTTGTTTCTGTGCTTCATGGATCAGAGAACAGTCTGACAGGACAGAACAAACGTAGCTAAAAAGTGAGTTGATGGGGCCTTTCAGGAGGATTGCTGGTAGTCCAAAGTATTTCCTGACCTGTAGAGCACTTGTAGCAGTGGCCCACAAGCAGGCCATGAGATATAACCCGAGGACTGCATGTCCCAGAAGTTCTCTTGCTCCTGCTGCCATTGTCTCCTGCCCTTGATTCCAACCATGTGGAGAGCTGAAACACCAAAATAAAGGTTGGCAATGTGTTTTTTAAGATACTTTTTGGGGGTTTTAGAAGAGGGGTTTAATTTGATCGGAACATTAAGGGGTCCATTAGGATGACGGATGGACAAAGTCCGCCTGTCATCCTTTCGGTGCTTGGGACCAGCCGCCATAAGGGCGGGGGTCCCGTCCTACAGATTAGGATGCGCCCGCCACAGTGGTGGGCGCTTCCCGCATTTTTAGCATTGTGGCGGGCGGTGCTGAAAGCACCGCCCGCCGTAATGCTAAAAATGTGCGTTGTGCATTTCAATGCACACCATGACAGGCACAGCGAGGTGCCTGTCATTTTGTGCATTGAAATGAAGGAGGGTACCAAAGGTACCCCCCATGTGCACCCCCCACCTCCCCGGAGTCTCCCGCAGGGGGACTCCACATGCCTTTCCATGGCGGCATTGCCGCCGCGAAAAGGCATTGAAAAATGGCCATCATAATATGGCTGGGGGTGTCTGATAGACACCGCCACCATATTATTCCTTTTCCGCCCCGGCCGCAAGGCGACCGGGGCGGAAAAGCGGCGGACGGTCTTTCCTTCCGCTGAGGTCCCTCCCGCCACACTAATATGGCAGGGGGGGAAAACAAGTGTGGATGTTGGGCGGATTGCCCCCGCCAGGCTGGCGGTAGCTACCGCCAGCCTGGCGGGGGCAATCCGCCCGACATCATAATGGGCACCCTGGTTAGGGGAAGAGGTCAACCTGAAATTGAGTCTGGCTCAACGTACCCAAAAAAATGACTAGCCAGAAAACTGCAAGTGGAAATAATTGAAAATAAGGACATGAACAAACAAGAGAGAGAGCAGATAGATAAATGAGTAAGTGAAGTAGAAATAGCCTTGAATGCATGAGTTTCCTTTGTGAAGAACTATTTAAATTATGTTAAGGTCTCTAGCATATTTAAAAAAAACTTAGGGCCCTATTCCGATGACGTTTGGACAAGCATCTGACAGGCACTGTAGCGGAAGTGGGACCACCCGACAAAGAGTTAGCAGTCCTACTTCCATTATTTGGATGCAACCGCCTTCATGGCTGTCGGAAAGTGTATAATTTCCATTGGGAATTCTGCTGCGAGCGGCAGCACAAGCATCTATAGAAAACATACACTTCGGAAACATCCATGCACCATGTGGCCTGCCACATGATGCATGGATGTTTAGGGAGGCACCAGAGGTGCCCCCAGGGCCCAAAGCGGAGAGCCACAGTGGACAGATGCCCTTCCAGGGGCCCCAAAAGACCCTTTCTGCCAGACTTTAATGTCAAAAGAACCCTCCGTTGCGGGGAATGCGATCTGAGTGTCCGTTTGACGGGTTCTTTGAACCCGTCAGAAGCTGTTGGTCGTCCCTCCACCAATGTAGTCCGACCGACCGCATTGTAATGCAGCGGTCAGACCACAGCCTCAGATGTCGGTGAGACCAACACAAACGTGCCGTCGGTGTTTGTCCCACCTACATTGTAATGAGGCCCTCAATTTACAAATGTATCAAAGTTACTTATTTCGATTTTCAAAATCATATGCCATAGAGAACTCCCAATTTAATCATGTATCATTATTTTCGATTTGCAGTAATCAAATATACATACGTTTACATAGTCCATAAGGTTGAAAACGTTTTGTCTCTAGTGTGAATACATGCCTAGTAGTCAACCATATATTGTAGGTAACTACAGCCAATACGTGTTTTGCATGAACATACCTCTTCCGCAGGGCTGAAATACAATTAATTCAAAGCACCCTGAACATACTTTACAGAAATATCCACAGTCAGAAGACTACAAAATATGGACCAAATAAAAATAAATAAATAAGGAAAACAAGTGAGAAAAACTCATAAATTGATCTAAAAAATTATGATTTTTACATCAGTATTATACATTCAGTTGTAAACAAAAACATTGTATGATCTAGCAGACAGTCTAACATTTGAATAAAGATGTGGTTTACTATTTGTACATACCTATTCTTTCTTGATATTGAACATGATTAGAATTATGGGTGAGAAATGCAGGGTTCAATCAGTTGGGTGAAAAATAATATGTTAGAAATAGCCTTGGATGTGGTATCAGGACCAGGACTTAAACAAAATAAGCACATTTTTAAAAGATCTAAGGCCGAAGGTAAAATCCTGAAGAATGATTATTTGAACATTGGTGTGTACAACAAAATAAAAATATATTATTGTAATCAAACAATTTCAGATATTAAACAATTTTAGAAAAGCCACTTCTAGAAGTGGGCATTTCTGAGTGCTATGGGTCTTTGTGCCTGCCTATTGTGTATTGCATGTCTGGCTCTGGAGTGACAGAGACTGGGGAGGTGCAGTGGCTCCAATGGGCTGGGTGAGTAAGCACTAGGCTTAATAGGCCAATCTGCCTTTCGAGTAGTGGGAGGAGTAGCCCCTGCCACTGAATAGGACTGTGCCTGCCTTCCACAATGCTAGCTCCTCCCTGTGGTGTGTCTGGAGCCAGAGCCTACACTGACAAAGGAGGTTGTTGTGCACTGTAAAGATGTTCTTAAGTGCCCCCCAGAACTGGCTTGGACTGGGCACAGAGCCCTGTGCCAGGGGGAGAACAAAGGCATTTGCAGTATATATATTGGGGCTGTGACCCCATGTTTTTGATACCTGCTTGGGGCTGAAGGACTGCTGGGCGCCAGGAGGTACCGACACAAAGGACTCCACCTCTGCTGGAGGGCCCTGTGAGCTGGCCTGCCTGGGCCCAGCTCTTTCCTGTGTGCTTTTGGGACTTGGGGTGCTGCAGGAGTCCTAGGTGTTGAGCCCCTGGTGTGGGCTCAACACGCAGCAGCACCTGGTGTGTGCTGTGCTTAGTGCACCACCCGGGAGCGCATGGAGCACTTTACCCTTACTGTGCCCCTCAGCGCTGTGCCCGCACACCAGGAGCGCTTGATGGGCCCTTTTGAATCTTATAGCTTGAGCCCAAGAAGGGGGCTCGTGGGGCATGATTGTCTAGCAGGCACAGATTGTGAAGTTTCGCCGGTTCTCCAGAATCGACGGACACCTCGCTTCGTAATTAGCTGCGGGCCAGAAGTCAGGCTGAGACTCTGCCTGGCTGTGGGCGGGGCCGATGAAGCGAAAGCAGATTTTGATGGCATGACGTGGCTGTCACCGGAACTCAGGCATTGCCTGGCTGGGGAGAGGAGTTCAGTGCGTGGTCTGCACGGCTGATGAGGCACCTGTGTCTTTCCTGTGGGAGTCTGGAAACGGCAGTCTCGGAGAACCCGAAGGATCCCGGACGCGCCACAACATTGGGGGTAAGAGCTTTTGGTTGCTTCACATGCGGGGAAGCAGCTCTCCCCCTCACTCATAAAAGAGAGAAGAAGCAAGGTGAGGAGCTGTGTCGGCGTCACCGCATGTGGCCAGGGTAGCACCTGTCTCGGATGGTAGTTGGCAGCTGCCGGAGTGACGCTTGGCCCCACAGCCCTACATTCGGGGGGCATTCTTCCTTTCTCAACATCCCTGGGAAAGCCCAGTAGGGGCCCCGGATTGATTAGGCTCACTGAGTGGGGTGGAACCTCGACGGAGGCCCCCAAGCATGGGTGGAGCAAGGAGTCTCCACGGAAATACCACGCAGTCCAGGTAGAGAGCGCAGAAGAACTGGTACTGCCATTTGGGGGCCAGTGGGCTCTAGGGGACATGGTGGCATATTGTTGCCCATGGGCAATTATGTTTATGCCCAATGGGGCAAATGAGATGTGCACAGTGACAGGTGTGACTGTGGTGCACTGGTGCTAATTTAGGATGCATGCCTAATATGTGTATGCCTCATGTGGGGTGCTAAGAGCACCTTTACCAGTAGTTACTGGTTGGTTTCTCTAACTGTACATTGTGAGTTCTAACGGTTATGACAGTGGCCTGATTGGCGCTGTAATGTATATAATCCCTGTAAAGTCATACCTTGGGCCAGGTGGCACAGTGTATATATGTGATTACATTCTAATGTGTTTTATGAGTAATACAAAGGCTATTTCTACATAACCTTGTGTGGAGTTTCTTTTGTGGTGTGCCTAGTGTGTCGGTGATGTGTGGGTGTGTTGCGCAAACGCTTTATACATTGCCTCTGGGATAAGCCTGAGTGCTCTGCCAAGCTTCCAAGGGAGTGAGCAGGGGTTATCTTCAGTGTGTAACTCCCTTGCCCTGACTCGAGTTATGGTTTCTGCCTGGCTTAGGCACTTGCCCTAGCCAACCAGAAATCACATTTCTAACAACTATGAACACAGCAGCATGGCATAAGAGTTTTAGCTGCTGTTTATTACCACTTTTAAAGGTGGGGCGGAGAAGCTGTGCCTCTCGTGAATCATGGCTCCTATCCTCTGTGTGTGTGTTAGGGGATATGTGCAAGTATCTGTACGTGTGTGTGTGTAGGGGTCTGTGCAAGTATGTGTGTGAGTGTTGTGTGTGCCTCTACATATACATATAGTTAGGTCAAAGTTTCTCTAATATCTTTGGCGCCATTTGATGAACCTTCATGAAAAAAGTTAATTGTCTCCGCTCCTTCATGGAACACTTTGTGCCAAGCCATCAAGAGCGGGCTCAGAAAATAGGGGTGAGAGAGTATGGGTGGGGGTGCGGACTCAAAAACATTGATTTGCCATTAATTCCCTTAGCAAATTCAGGGAAGCAATACAAAAAAAGAGTGTATAAAATTGCGAAAAATTCAGTGAAAAATACAAACTTTACTCAGAAAGCCTGCTGTTTTGTGCTGTGGTGCAACTCCCTACAGTCAGTTTCAAGAACTTTGTTTTTAAAGAGGTGCATAGGGTGGTTCTAAAGTGGTTAAAAATAGGCATGTCTGGACTATTGGTGTCTCAATGTGCCCTGATTCTCCACTTTTAAGAGGGTTAATTAATCCTGATTGGCTGGTCACAACCTGACCTGTAGCAGCCATTACAAGATTCAGAGACTTGGTCCCTGAGTCCTGAAAATTAATTACAAAAACTATATAACGGGCAATGTGAGCACCCCTTGACCATGTGGGAGGCACGCAGGGACTGAATCTTGATTGGCTGGCTGCAATATAAACTGCATGTTGTGGCAGCCACTACAGGGCTATGTCTCCAAGCCCTGTAGTGGCTGCCACAACATACTGTCTATGTTGCAGCCAAAATGTTTTTTTCTCATGATTTTCTCATTGAGGTTATGGAAGGTACTTCAGAAGCTAAAATGAGGTTAAGGTGACATTATAGTTAGGCATGCTAATATATACTTATTTCACATTAAAACTACCCTAAAAATTTACTGAGGAAAAACACAGTTTAAAGTGACGTTATAGCTAGCTGTTGAAATAAAGTTGAAACTAATGTTTAGAAACTAAAAAAACTTTGAAATGTATAGTTTACTATGCTAACTATAACTTGCACTTACACCACGCACTGCTTATTACCTCACATTATTACATTGCCTATGAAATGGTAAACAACACATTGATAACATCACTAATGACATCCCAAATTACATAATTGATGCCATCAATATAACTGTTATGGCTTGTTACATCATAGCGATTATCCACAACCTTATGCGTTAGTGTGAAATGTTCCGCTGATAGGGCGTAATAGTTGTGCAGAGAGTTGAGAGAAGAATTTTGCTGTGAAAGATGGTTGAAGTGAGATCAGTGAAGGTTCATTCATTGGATTCAAGGAATTAAGTGGTTGGGTATTTTCTCTATTCATAATGGAGTGCTTGCATTTTTGTTTTATTTTATGCTTGGATAAGTCGAGCGATCCAAGGTTGTGGACAAGGGCCTCCTGGGGGTGACATTACTAAAAAAAAGTATAGGTCAGATGTGGTTTTGCATGCTCACCCCCAGAATTTCTGACTGTTGCTGCTGGTTTACCAATTCTGAGAGTGCATGAGGTCTGCTAATCAGAGCTCAGTGCCAGTGCTCTAACCAATTGCAAAGTATATGTTGAATTGGCTATTCCCAATTGGCAAGGACTGCTTATTTATAAGTCCATAGTATATGGCATCAAGGGTACCTAGGGAATGTAAGGCAGAGTGTCCACCGAGGGCCACAGTGCTGTCTGTGCCACCCTGTGTGAGACAATGTACAACAATGGCTCCGATCCTGCCACTCCAGACTGGAAGGGTAGTGATAACACTGCTAATTCGACTTTGCCATTTAAACTAATGGCAAAGCCCCCACTTACCTTAACAGTATATGTAAATCTTCCCTAATGAAAGCCTTTAGAGCCCTAAGGTAGGTAGCTGTATATTATTAAAAAGGATATGTATTTTATATATGTCTTAACAGCAACACTACATTTTTGTTTTGCTTGGAAAGACTAGTAGCCGAACTGGTGAATTCAGGGTTACCGGCTGACCCCTCAGACTGGCTAACTTATGAATGGAGGTAAGGTGTATAAAAAGAGAGGTGGGTGTCGCACGTGAAGTCTGAGGCCAGTTGTTAGTGATCCGATGGTAGGACCAAATTTCAAGAAAAAATGCACTATTTTTTCAGGAAACCCTCACTCACCCTAGTGGTGACATGCTTCATCATCGGGTCCACCGGGAGAGATCGAGTACCTCCCCGGTGTGCTGCGACGCCAGGAGACTGCGGAGCAGGTTTTTGTGAAGATGAAGTGTGAAAAATTATAAGGTTTAAAAATGTCAGAGGTTGTACCAAAAAACTTTATTCACTGGTTAACCTGACATATTAAAAATAAGATATGTGAAGGGAAACTAGCCAATTACTTTATACTGGTGTTTACCCTGTAAAGAAGGTCAACATGTTTCTGCCCATTTATGTGTGTAAATTTACTGGGCTTTCATCAGGACCGGTAAGAGAGTGTGCCAATGACAGGAGGGGCACGCTAAGGCCCGCCCTGCCAATGGTCGTGAAAGTTAAAAATAGCACTATGTGTAAAATTGGTGCACAAAGAAAAAGAAAACAAACTCATAAGTAGTGGGGGTTTACCTCTTTTGTGAGGAACCTAGGAGTCTGTAGGAAAAAAATTGACAGACAGACAAACACAAACATAAACACAGAAATATCGAGTCATTGGATTGTGCATATGTACAGTGGCCATAAAGGGTGACTTTGTGGCTCGACACGTGCTTGCATACATATCAAGGGCCGTGGCCGGTATGCCTTGGTTGCGTAGTTGAAATCATGCCAAAATCCGAGGTGGAGGGACCTCAACTAACGCCGATTCAAACTGTTCAGCGCAGACTGTTGCATATATGTGGTATAGCAGCAGTGGCTCAAAGAGCAGACTAGACAATTATAAGTCTGTTTGTGAGGAAATACAAGATATATCTTGCTACCTATAGTGGGGTGTCAGGGATTGAACCCCGAAGGAAGACAATGCGAGGAAACAGCGTCCCGGTGCAAAAGCGCCGTGACACTGCTGGCCGTGGTATATATATTACCCAAGCACACAATCATTCAATACAGAGTATAGGATAAATGTCCTTACTTGTAAAGAAATAGATCCACGCCCCATAGAACACAGGAGGGGGGTGGGAGCGACAATGGCACACCCTGTAATTGAGGGAGAAAGGGAAACAAATACACACAGAGGAGGATTTTTAGAACTGGCAGAATTCCAAGCATTCAACTTATCTGGTTAGAAAGGAGTCTTCAGAGAAAGGTCTCTTACGCCCGCAACGCTCGGCACCCGCTCGGCACCTAGCTTCACCCTCGCTGGATCTCGTGGATCCATTGCGGTGGGCGAGCGAGGCGTATGAAGGGCGGTGGCCGAGAGCGGACCAATCAGGCGCCTGGGTTGGAAACGAGGCTTGGAGCACAAAGGACGCTGAGCCAATGAGGGAGTAAGGGGCTCGCGTCGTCTCGCGAGAGAATTAGGAAGCGAGGCTTGCAATGACACGCAAGCCTTGAGTTTGAGAAGGGCGGGACCCGCCTGGTTAGAGCCAATAAGGGCGTCGGGTAGACTCACGGGTGATTTCGAAGGCGAGGCTTGTATATGACACGCAAGCCTCGAGTTGGAAAAGGGCGGAGTTCGCCTTGTTTTGTTTGCACCGGAGGTTGGAATGAGCGATAGCTAAATCGCGTCTGGATTGGCTGGGGTGACAGAGAGGCTTGAGACTCAAGCTCTGGTGGAACACAAGCTTAAATTACAGTGTGGCTGGGATATGTATAATGCGGTATGCGCAACGCCCAGCCAAAGTTACCAAATTTCCGATGGGGATGAATAAAACCACATAAGTCTGAATAGAGTAAGTAACATGGTTATTGACATGAGGATGTATTCAAGTGAGTCCAAAAGGCGTGGATGTGAATAAACCACTTGACATGTGTGGTCATGGTATCTGCATTCAAGAAGAAAGGTAAAAGTTTAATGTTTCAGGACACTGGTCCACGGAATCTGATCATTAAGCCCATTTATATGGGTGCTGAGTCGATAGACCCAGCGTTGCTCTTTTTCGAATAGAATATTTTCTCTGTTTTTCATACAGTTGACCTGTTCGATCACTGTCCAGGTCATGTCATTTGGAGTGTGGTTGGTTTGCAGGAAGTGCTCACTGAGTTTGGTGGTGATTTTTTTGCATCTAATGTTGCTGCGGTGTTCCCCGATGCGTGTCTTCACTTTCCTGGTGGTCATCCCCACATAACGTTTCGCACAGGGACATGTGATCAAGTAAATCACGTTTGTTGAATTACAGTTAGTATGTGATTTTTGTGTCCACACTTTTCCTGGTTCCAAGTTGAGTTGTTTTGAGTGAGTGGTCAGATGACAGACACTACAATCTGTACATGGAAAATGGCCTGTGATTGGGGGAAGGTGCCAAGCGTCAGTGACAGACCTGGTTGCTGTGTTTGCACTGGGGGTTGTTAATGGTCTTGTATGCACCAAGGCATCTTTGATGCTTCTGCCTTTTTTAAAAGAAAAAAGCGGTTTTTCCCAGTTGCTGAAATTGCTGCTGATAGTTCTCCAATTTTTATTGATGGATTTTTTCACTGAGTCTGAGAGGGTGCTATAGGTGGTTACACACGTCAGTGGTATTTCCGTGGTTGTCCTTACATTGTCCTCTAGTAATCCCTCTCGAGGTTGGTTTCGTGCTCTGGTTTGGCTTTTTTTCAATATTCCTTTAGGGTACCCTCTTTGTGTTAGTTTGTCTGTTAATTCCTTGGCCTGTTCCTTGTAGTCGGTAATTTTACTACAATTTCTTCTCAGTCGAAGGAATTGGCCATAGGGCAAGTTTTCCCTTAGAGGTCTTGGGTGGAAACTCCTAAAGTCCAGGAGATTGTTTTTTGCCGTTGGTTTGTGGTGAGTCAAAGTCGTAAAAGTAGTGCCCTCTATTTTGATTACCACATCAAGGAAGACGATCGATTCCCTACTGAAGTTGCTAGTGAACTTTAAGAAAGGATCCAGAGTATTGACCCATTCCAGGAAATGTATAAGACTGGCTTCTGTTCCTGTCCATAGTAGGAGGATATCATCAATATACCTCCTCCATAATCCAATGGAGGAGGCATAGGGGTTGGTAGGTGGTAAGATATGTTTTGTTTCGTAGTCATAAACATACAACCCCGCTACGCTAGGAGCGAAGGTACTCCCCATAGAGGTCCCTGTGCATTGTAAGTACAATTGGCCTTTGTACTCAAAGTAATTTTCTTTGAGTGCCATCCGTGCACATTTCAGGATGAATTCTTTGGGGGTGGTGTAATCCCAAGCCTCTTTGTCTAGTGCTTCCCCTAGTACCCGTAGTGTGTCTTCCTGTGGGATACTGGTGTACAGACTCTCTATGTCCATTGTTACCAATATTACTGTGCTTTCGGGTAGACTGGTATCGTTCAGTAATTTAAGTAAGCTTTTGGTATCTTTTAGGTAGGTGCTGGAGTTCTGTACTAATGGTTTCAAGTAGTGGTCACAAAAGGTGGATAAGGGTTCTAGAACTGACCCGATCCCTGATACAATCGGTCTGCCAGGAGGAGGGTCCACATTTTTGTGTGTTTTAGGCAGGGTGTAAAAATAGGGTATAGTTTGTCCCCCTGCCATGAGGAATGCTGCTTCATGCGGGGAGACCTGACCTTCAGTCTCCGCCTCCTGTACTAGGGCCCGAATTCGTTCCTTCATTTCTGTGGTAGGGTCTGTGTTGAGGAGCAAGTAATTTGTTCTGTTTTTCAGAAGTGTCATGCAGGCCTTATCATATTCAGTGGTGTCCTGAATCACTATCCCTCCGCCTTTATCGGCGGGTTTAATGGTTATTTCCTTGTTGTTTCTCAGGTTGTCCAAGGCTTTGTATTCCACAGCGGAAAAATTGTGGAATCGTTTGGGTTCTTCACAATTTTCCAGGTCTTGTATTACTGCCTGTTCAAAGGCGGTAATTGCCGCGGGAGTCGTATGCGGAGGTGGCATAAATGTAGATTTGAGTCTGAAGTTAGTGTCAAACTCTTCTTCTTCCGTCAATGGCTGATCCTTAGATTCAAAGAAGGCCTTTAATTTTAATTTCCGAAAGAATTGCGAAAGTTCACAATGTAAGAGGAATTTGTCGGGACGACTGGTAGGGACAAATCCCAAGCCTTTTTCCAAGACTTTAGTCTCCTCTTGGGTTAGGACTTTTTTAGAGAGGTTTGTGACCAAGCTTACACTGCGCTGGTGCTGGCTGTCGCTGTTCTGCTGCTGGTGTGTTTCCCCACTGCATCCTCGTCTTCCCAGGTCACTTGTGTGTTGCCTCTGTTGCCTCTGTTCCGTCCGCGTCCTCTCCCGCCCCTCCCTAAAAAAGGCATCGGTGGGTGGTTGAGGGGAAACTGGGGGTGCATGTACGGATTCCAGTTCATCATGGGGAACTGGGGTTGTTGGTAAAACAACGGTACAGGACCGTTGTTAGGCTGGCCATAGTTCTGCCATCTAGGTTGTTGGTTTGGGAAATTAGATCTGCCCCTTCCTCCTCTCCGTCCTCTTTGTCTTGGACTCTGATTGCTATCTGTACTCCCTCTTGAGGAGTTGCTATCGGAGTCATCTGATTTATTTGTGTCCTTTTTTGGAACACTGTAGTTTGGATCGGAGTAGGGATATACGTTCTCAAATTTAAATTTTTTGAGGTCTTTTTGGAATTTTGTGAGTTTCGCCTGCATCAGGTTGTCCTTGTACTCCGTAAGATCTTTATTAATTTCATCCAACTTCTTTTTATAACCCGTTATTGTAGTTTTATATTGGGCTTCTGTTTGTTGGATTTTAATTAGCAGAGTTTCGGATAGGCGTAGTGCTGTCTTGATAATAAGTACCAGCCAGTCTCTGGTGCAGTGCCAGGCAATCATGGCCCAATCTCTTCTAAATGTGGCGTCATTGAGAAAAATCCTCGGGGCATTCGTAACTAGTAGCCCTTTGGGCGCTGAATTAGAGGTGAGATACTGTTTCAGGATAGTACCATGAAGTATAGTTCTTATTCGGTCGCGCTTTAGTTCAGTGAGTTGTTCCCATTCCGCTGTATGTGAAATAGCCTGAGCTATTGCTGGATCAGCGAACATATTAGGATCTGCCAAAAGTTCGTCTACCTCCTCCGTAGAGAAAGTGAGTCCCAAATTTGCTGCCATTATTAGTACAAAATATAAAGAATTTTTATATTTGTAAAAAAGAGAGGTGTGTGTAACCAGAGAAAACTCTCACTGCTGTGCGCAGCTAAATATGTCTCAACAAAAGGAGAGAAAGGGTTTTTAGGGCACTCTTAGTCCCCAAGCAATATACAAGTAATCAAAAGAAGAGTGACCAATACAGGTAAGGTGTATAAAAAGAGAGGTGGGTGTCGCACGTGAAGTCTGAGGCCAGTTGTTAGTGATCCGATGGTAGGACCAAATTTCAAGAAAAAATGCACTATTTTTTCAGGAAACCCTCACTCACCCTAGTGGTGACATGCTTCATCATCGGGTCCACCGGGAGAGATCGAGTACCTCCCCGGTGTGCTGCGACGCCAGGAGACTGCGGAGCAGGTTTTTGTGAAGATGAAGTGTGAAAAATTATAAGGTTTAAAAATGTCAGAGGTTGTACCAAACACCAAAATCGAACAGGTCAACTGTATGAAAAACAGAGAAAATATTCTATTCGAAAAAGAGCAACGCTGGGTCTATCGACTCAGCACCCATATAAATGGGCTTAATGATCAGATTCCGTGGACCAGTGTCCTGAAACATTAAACTTTTACCTTTCTTCTTGAATGCAGATACCATGACCACACATGTCAAGTGGTTTATTCACATCCACGCCTTTTGGACTCACTTGAATACATCCTCATGTCAATAACCATGTTACTTACTCTATTCAGACTTATGTGGTTTTATTCATCCCCATCGGAAATTTGGTAACTTTGGCTGGGCGTTGCGCATACCGCATTATACATATCCCAGCCACACTGTAATTTAAGCTTGTGTTCCACCAGAGCTTGAGTCTCAAGCCTCTCTGTCACCCCAGCCAATCCAGACGCGATTTAGCTATCGCTTCTTCCAACCTCCGGTGCAAACAAAACAAGGCGAACTCCGCCCTTTTCCAACTCGAGGCTTGCGTGTCATATACAAGCCTCGCCTTCGAAATCACCCGTGAGTCTACCCGACGCCCTTATTGGCTCTAACCAGGCGGGTCCCGCCCTTCTCAAACTCAAGGCTTGCGTGTCATTGCAAGCCTCGCTTCCTAATTCTCTCGCGAGACGACGCGAGCCCCTTACTCCCTCATTGGCTCAGCGTCCTTTGTGCTCCAAGCCTCGTTTCCAACCCAGGCGCCTGATTGGTCCGCTCTCGGCCACCGCCCTTCATACGCCTCGCTCGCCCACCGCAATGGATCCACGAGATCCAGCGAGGGTGAAGCTAGGTGCCGAGCGGGTGCCGAGCGTTGCGGGCGTAAGAGACCTTTCTCTGAAGACTCCTTTCTAACCAGATAAGTTGAATGCTTGGAATTCTGCCAGTTCTAAAAATCCTCCTCTGTGTGTATTTGTTTCCCTTTCTCCCTCAATTACAGGGTGTGCCATTGTCGCTCCCACCCCCCTCCTGTGTTCTATGGGGCGTGGATCTATTTCTTTACAAGTAAGGACATTTATCCTATACTCTGTATTGAATGATTGTGTGCTTGGGTAATATATATACCACGGCCAGCAGTGTCACGGCGCTTTTGCACCGGGACGCTGTTTCCTCGCATTGTCTTCCTTCGGGGTTCAATCCCTGACACCCCACTATAGGTAGCAAGATATATCTTGTATTTCCTCACAAACAGACTTATAATTGTCTAGTCTGCTCTTTGAGCCACTGCTGCTATACCACATATATGCAACAGTCTGCGCTGAACAGTTTGAATCGGCGTTAGTTGAGGTCCCTCCACCTCGGATTTTGGCATGATTTCAACTACGCAACCAAGGCATACCGGCCACGGCCCTTGATATGTATGCAAGCACGTGTCGAGCCACAAAGTCACCCTTTATGGCCACTGTACATATGCACAATCCAATGACTCGATATTTCTGTGTTTATGTTTGTGTTTGTCTGTCTGTCAATTTTTTTCCTACAGACTCCTAGGTTCCTCACAAAAGAGGTAAACCCCCACTACTTATGAGTTTGTTTTCTTTTTCTTTGTGCACCAATTTTACACATAGTGCTATTTTTAACTTTCACGACCATTGGCAGGGCGGGCCTTAGCGTGCCCCTCCTGTCATTGGCACACTCTCTTACCGGTCCTGATGAAAGCCCAGTAAATTTACACACATAAATGGGCAGAAACATGTTGACCTTCTTTACAGGGTAAACACCAGTATAAAGTAATTGGCTAGTTTCCCTTCACATATCTTATTTTTAATATGTCAGGTTAACCAGTGAATAAAGTTTTTTGGTACAACCTCTGACATTTTTAAACCTTATAATTTTTCACACTTCATCTTCACAAAAACCTGCTCCGCAGTCTCCTGGCGTCGCAGCACACCGGGGAGGTACTCGATCTCTCCCGGTGGACCCGATGATGAAGCATGTCACCACTAGGGTGAGTGAGGGTTTCCTGAAAAAATAGTGCATTTTTTCTTGAAATTTGGTCCTACCATCGGATCACTAACAACTGGCCTCAGACTTCACGTGCGACACCCACCTCTCTTTTTATACACCTTACCTGTATTGGTCACTCTTCTTTTGATTACTTGTATATTGCTTGGGGACTAAGAGTGCCCTAAAAACCCTTTCTCTCCTTTTGTTGAGACATATTTAGCTGCGCACAGCAGTGAGAGTTTTCTCTGGTTACACACACCTCTCTTTTTTACAAATATAAAAATTCTTTATATTTTGTACTAATAATGGCAGCAAATTTGGGACTCACTTTCTCTACGGAGGAGGTAGACGAACTTTTGGCAGATCCTAATATGTTCGCTGATCCAGCAATAGCTCAGGCTATTTCACATACAGCGGAATGGGAACAACTCACTGAACTAAAGCGCGACCGAATAAGAACTATACTTCATGGTACTATCCTGAAACAGTATCTCACCTCTAATTCAGCGCCCAAAGGGCTACTAGTTACGAATGCCCCGAGGATTTTTCTCAATGACGCCACATTTAGAAGAGATTGGGCCATGATTGCCTGGCACTGCACCAGAGACTGGCTGGTACTTATTATCAAGACAGCACTACGCCTATCCGAAACTCTGCTAATTAAAATCCAACAAACAGAAGCCCAATATAAAACTACAATAACGGGTTATAAAAAGAAGTTGGATGAAATTAATAAAGATCTTACGGAGTACAAGGACAACCTGATGCAGGCGAAACTCACAAAATTCCAAAAAGACCTCAAAAAATTTAAATTTGAGAACGTATATCCCTACTCCGATCCAAACTACAGTGTTCCAAAAAAGGACACAAATAAATCAGATGACTCCGATAGCAACTCCTCAAGAGGGAGTACAGATAGCAATCAGAGTCCAAGACAAAGAGGACGGAGAGGAGGAAGGGGCAGATCTAATTTCCCAAACCAACAACCTAGATGGCAGAACTATGGCCAGCCTAACAACGGTCCTGTACCGTTGTTTTACCAACAACCCCAGTTCCCCATGATGAACTGGAATCCGTACATGCACCCCCAGTTTCCCCTCAACCACCCACCGATGCCTTTTTTAGGGAGGGGCGGGAGAGGACGCGGACGGAACAGAGGCAACAGAGGCAACACACAAGTGACCTGGGAAGACGAGGATGCAGTGGGGAAACACACCCGCAGCAGAACAGCGACAGCCAGCACCAGCGCAGTGTAAGCTTGGTCACAAACCTCTCTAAAAAAGTCCTAACCCAAGAGGAGACTAAAGTCTTGGAAAAAGGCTTGGGATTTGTCCCTACCAGTCGTCCCGACAAATTCCTCTTACATTGTGAACTTTCGCAATTCTTTCGGAAATTAAAATTAAAGGCCTTCTTTGAATCTAAGGATCAGCCATTGACGGAAGAAGAAGAGTTTGACACTAACTTCAGACTCAAATCTACATTTATGCCACCTCCGCATACGACTCCCGCGGCAATTACCGCCTTTGAACAGGCAGTAATACAAGACCTGGAAAATTGTGAAGAACCCAAACGATTCCACAATTTTTCCGCTGTGGAATACAAAGCCTTGGACAACCTGAGAAACAACAAGGAAATAACCATTAAACCCGCCGATAAAGGCGGAGGGATAGTGATTCAGGACACCACTGAATATGATAAGGCCTGCATGACACTTCTGAATAACAGAACAAATTACTTGCTCCTCAACACAGACCCTACCACAGAAATGAAGGAACGAATTCGGGCCCTAGTACAGGAGGCGGAGACTGAAGGTCAGGTCTCCCCGCATGAAGCAGCATTCCTCATGGCAGGGGGACAAACTATACCCTATTTTTACACCCTGCCTAAAACACACAAAAATGTGGACCCTCCTCCTGGCAGACCGATTGTATCAGGGATCGGGTCAGTTCTAGAACCCTTATCCACCTTTTGTGACCACTACTTGAAACCATTAGTACAGAACTCCAGCACCTACCTAAAAGATACCAAAAGCTTACTTAAATTACTGAACGATACCAGTCTACCCGAAAGCACAGTAATATTGGTAACAATGGACATAGAGAGTCTGTACACCAGTATCCCACAGGAAGACACACTACGGGTACTAGGGGAAGCACTAGACAAAGAGGCTTGGGATTACACCACCCCCAAAGAATTCATCCTGAAATGTGCACGGATGGCACTCAAAGAAAATTACTTTGAGTACAAAGGCCAATTGTACTTACAATGCACAGGGACCTCTATGGGGAGTACCTTCGCTCCTAGCGTAGCGGGGTTGTATGTTTATGACTACGAAACAAAACATATCTTACCACCTACCAACCCCTATGCCTCCTCCATTGGATTATGGAGGAGGTATATTGATGATATCCTCCTACTATGGACAGGAACAGAAGCCAGTCTTATACATTTCCTGGAATGGGTCAATACTCTGGATCCTTTCTTAAAGTTCACTAGCAACTTCAGTAGGGAATCGATCGTCTTCCTTGATGTGGTAATCAAAATAGAGGGCACTACTTTTACGACTTTGACTCACCACAAACCAACGGCAAAAAACAATCTCCTGGACTTTAGGAGTTTCCACCCAAGACCTCTAAGGGAAAACTTGCCCTATGGCCAATTCCTTCGACTGAGAAGAAATTGTAGTAAAATTACCGACTACAAGGAACAGGCCAAGGAATTAACAGACAAACTAACACAAAGAGGGTACCCTAAAGGAATATTGAAAAAAAGCCAAACCAGAGCACGAAACCAACCTCGAGAGGGATTACTAGAGGACAATGTAAGGACAACCACGGAAATACCACTGACGTGTGTAACCACCTATAGCACCCTCTCAGACTCAGTGAAAAAATCCATCAATAAAAATTGGAGAACTATCAGCAGCAATTTCAGCAACTGGGAAAAACCGCTTTTTTCTTTTAAAAAAGGCAGAAGCATCAAAGATGCCTTGGTGCATACAAGACCATTAACAACCCCCAGTGCAAACACAGCAACCAGGTCTGTCACTGACGCTTGGCACCTTCCCCCAATCACAGGCCATTTTCCATGTACAGATTGTAGTGTCTGTCATCTGACCACTCACTCAAAACAACTCAACTTGGAACCAGGAAAAGTGTGGACACAAAAATCACATACTAACTGTAATTCAACAAACGTGATTTACTTGATCACATGTCCCTGTGCGAAACGTTATGTGGGGATGACCACCAGGAAAGTGAAGACACGCATCGGGGAACACCGCAGCAACATTAGATGCAAAAAAATCACCACCAAACTCAGTGAGCACTTCCTGCAAACCAACCACACTCCAAATGACATGACCTGGACAGTGATCGAACAGGTCAACTGTATGAAAAACAGAGAAAATATTCTATTCGAAAAAGAGCAACGCTGGGTCTATCGACTCAGCACCCATATAAATGGGCTTAATGATCAGATTCCGTGGACCAGTGTCCTGAAACATTAAACTTTTACCTTTCTTCTTGAATGCAGATACCATGACCACACATGTCAAGTGGTTTATTCACATCCACGCCTTTTGGACTCACTTGAATACATCCTCATGTCAATAACCATGTTACTTACTCTATTCAGACTTATGTGGTTTTATTCATCCCCATCGGAAATTTGGTAACTTTGGCTGGGCGTTGCGCATACCGCATTATACATATCCCAGCCACACTGTAATTTAAGCTTGTGTTCCACCAGAGCTTGAGTCTCAAGCCTCTCTGTCACCCCAGCCAATCCAGACGCGATTTAGCTATCGCTTCTTCCAACCTCCGGTGCAAACAAAACAAGGCGAACTCCGCCCTTTTCCAACTCGAGGCTTGCGTGTCATATACAAGCCTCGCCTTCGAAATCACCCGTGAGTCTACCCGACGCCCTTATTGGCTCTAACCAGGCGGGTCCCGCCCTTCTCAAACTCAAGGCTTGCGTGTCATTGCAAGCCTCGCTTCCTAATTCTCTCGCGAGACGACGCGAGCCCCTTACTCCCTCATTGGCTCAGCGTCCTTTGTGCTCCAAGCCTCGTTTCCAACCCAGGCGCCTGATTGGTCCGCTCTCGGCCACCGCCCTTCATACGCCTCGCTCGCCCACCGCAATGGATCCACGAGATCCAGCGAGGGTGAAGCTAGGTGCCGAGCGGGTGCCGAGCGTTGCGGGCGTAAGAGACCTTTCTCTGAAGACTCCTTTCTAACCAGATAAGTTGAATGCTTGGAATTCTGCCAGTTCTAAAAATCCTCCTCTGTGTGTATTTGTTTCCCTTTCTCCCTCAATTACAGGGTGTGCCATTGTCGCTCCCACCCCCCTCCTGTGTTCTATGGGGCGTGGATCTATTTCTTTACAAGTAAGGACATTTATCCTATACTCTGTATTGAATGATTGTGTGCTTGGGTAATATATATACCACGGCCAGCAGTGTCACGGCGCTTTTGCACCGGGACGCTGTTTCCTCGCATTGTCTTCCTTCGGGGTTCAATCCCTGACACCCCACTATAGGTAGCAAGATATATCTTGTATTTCCTCACAAACAGACTTATAATTGTCTAGTCTGCTCTTTGAGCCACTGCTGCTATACCACATATATGCAACAGTCTGCGCTGAACAGTTTGAATCGGCGTTAGTTGAGGTCCCTCCACCTCGGATTTTGGCATGATTTCAACTACGCAACCAAGGCATACCGGCCACGGCCCTTGATATGTATGCAAGCACGTGTCGAGCCACAAAGTCACCCTTTATGGCCACTGTACATATGCACAATCCAATGACTCGATATTTCTGTGTTTATGTTTGTGTTTGTCTGTCTGTCAATTTTTTTCCTACAGACTCCTAGGTTCCTCACAAAAGAGGTAAACCCCCACTACTTATGAGTTTGTTTTCTTTTTCTTTGTGCACCAATTTTACACATAGTGCTATTTTTAACTTTCACGACCATTGGCAGGGCGGGCCTTAGCGTGCCCCTCCTGTCATTGGCACACTCTCTTACCGGTCCTGATGAAAGCCCAGTAAATTTACACACATAAATGGGCAGAAACATGTTGACCTTCTTTACAGGGTAAACACCAGTATAAAGTAATTGGCTAGTTTCCCTTCACATATCTTATTTTTAATATGTCAGGTTAACCAGTGAATAAAGTTTTTTGGTACAACCTCTGACATTTTTAAACCTTATAATTTTTCACACTTCATCTTCACAAAAACCTGCTCCGCAGTCTCCTGGCGTCGCAGCACACCGGGGAGGTACTCGATCTCTCCCGGTGGACCCGATGATGAAGCATGTCACCACTAGGGTGAGTGAGGGTTTCCTGAAAAAATAGTGCATTTTTTCTTGAAATTTGGTCCTACCATCGGATCACTAACAACTGGCCTCAGACTTCACGTGCGACACCCACCTCTCTTTTTATACACCTTACCTGTATTGGTCACTCTTCTTTTGATTACTTGTATATTGCTTGGGGACTAAGAGTGCCCTAAAAACCCTTTCTCTCCTTTTGTTGAGACATAACTTATGAATGGGACTACCTGGTTGGATACTGTAAGGTATCAAACTAATTGTGGAATTAAACCCGACCTGATGCCCAGGTCCAAATTAATGACATTATCAAAGAAATTAAACTTTTGGAAAATTGCCACTCTGTGACCCAGTTGTCCAGTAGCCTCACATGGGCACTGGACAATAGACAGCACTCTGCCCACCTGGGGAGTAGTTCCCAGCCTTAGGAACAATAGAAGCCTGCTACAAGGCGAGGTGTTACCTCCCCTTTGCAGGAAGCTACTCAGGGTGTTAGCCCAAAATGCGAGCTTCAAAGGCGAAGCAGCCCTTGGTGGACAGATGGCATTCACAATCTTGACGGGCGTCCTTTGTTCAGGTAGACAGGCTGGAGACAGGGACAGAGAGGGAAGCCCAGTGCCCAAACCATTTGTCCTGTGGGTGTGTAGTCCTCAGGTAACCACACCTCTAGGGTGGGGTACCAATCACTGAAATCCGAGGAAGAGTAACCGCAAATATATAGGGGTTTCCCATAAAAAGAATTTAGTTCCTAAGACTGGGACAGAACAATCAATTGTATAAAAAATTCTTAGGTAACTATATGTTTCAACCGTATTTACATGTTATTCTGTTATTCTTGGGGCATCCTAACCAATGACCAAAGACCTAGAATATATTCAAATATAGTACGTTTATTGTATCAAAAAACTGTTTATTTATAAAAAATATATATGTTAAATTAAATACATAGTATACTTCACAATTTTTCTAAAACATGCCATCCATTTTGCGAGGGGGGAGAATAGTGCACTTTGGGTTTGCTAGATGCCACACATAGCTGGAAAGTCATCACCAACAGGGAGTGGGCCTGGTTGCCCATTGGCTAGTTATCGCATCATCCTCCCAGGGCACTTTATGAGAATAAATATGCCCCCCTGGCACACTTCACATCAGATCACGACGGAACTAGAACAAGCACCGAAGAATGACTGCCAAGCTGCTCCCTGGACTGCACAAAGAGAGGCTGCTTCGTCTGCTGGAGTGCACCTGCTGCCCCTTGTGCTGGCGAAGAGAGGACTGTGCCTGTGGCTCCTGGCTCAGAGAAAAGTCTTGCACCAGCCCCAGACCAAAGCAGTGATGCCTCTGCGGAGATTTAGGATACCAGTTAGGAAGTAATGGCAACAGGCAACTCTTGCTAACTCCATAGTCAGTTTCTGGGGTACTCAGTTCTCAAATATTGGCAGATTAAGAGTCCCAGGCACAAGGCAAATATGATTTGTCCAAATTCAAATAGTTTGGCAAAGTAGCCAAACTGAAACTGAAATTTAGTACTGATAACTCCAAGGGCTGTAACTTTCACACTTAAGCATCTTTGATAAACAGACAAGGATACTGGGTGTTGTCTCCAACAGGGTTGTAGCCAAAGGGTTCCATTTCAGTTTTTAAAATTTCATATGGATAGCAGCTTTCAGCCTGATTATAAATGCTCCCATTGTTGGCAAAACATGAGAACAGAGGAGTACATTCAAAAAGTGATTGGCAAAGAACACATAATCTACTCATATGGGGAGATAATCAATTGATCCTGGTTCCACAGTTTTCACCCTGTCCTCCAGACCCCAACCAATTTGAGGTGGTTCTGATGGCACAGTGCAGACACTGCCCTTCTCAGGTAAATGCCACTATGTTGGGGGCCATACCCACATTTCTGTAATAATGTTTATTACTAGCATATCTAAGAATTATAAAAACGTTAGGATTTGAACCAACTAATTTGGTCAACACATAGAGGGTAGATGAAAGTCTGATACAGCTATGGGAATCAAATCAGAAGCACGCATTAGGGGGAACATTAACAGCACCCCTCCTGCTCCACATACTTTATTCCTCTCACCTGTACAGCTTTAGTGTTTCCAACTAAAATAAATCAGATACATACTTGTACTCTCACTTAGGTATTTGAAAGGAGCCTGAAAGATCAAAGGACACATCGTTGGAGTGAGTCTGCTTAGTCTCAAAAATATAAAGAATGCTCACTGTGGAACTGTTTCCCTTGCATTTGTTGAAAGTAATATTTTCACTTAGGTAATTGCTTGTGCTTTTTTTCCTACTGGCAGATTCCACTATCCAATTACGGTGCAAGAAATGTTATGTCTACTTACACCAATGAGAAGATAATGCTCTGGATAATGCATTAGGCAGCCACTGTTTGGAATCAATAGGTGGAAAAGACACATTTCCGTGGAATCAATAGGTGGAAAAGACACATTTCCGTGTATCGGGGCCACTGGGTGTTGTCTCTTTAAGCAGGGTAAAGTGAATGGCAGACACTTTCCAGCAAAAAATATGTTTGCATTCGGATTTCTAGGAAAAATCTGTCAAGGCAACAGGTTTTTTGCACAACTCTAAGATGTTGCAGTGCAGTTGTGGGCCTCTTGTTTCTTAGGCAGAGTGGCATGGATTTATAGTCCTTGGCCTAGTTTGCTGTCGGGTATTTCCTAGGAGTCCCCCAGGACCTGTGCGCTTTGGATGACCTAAACTCTTCGTGCAGGCCAGCTGGTATTTGGCTATTTTTTACAGTAGTGGCTGCTACTGTACCTGGGGGCTGAAAAATGTAAAAAATAAAATAAAACACTTATCTGTGACAGCCGGCCGGTGCCTCTCCTCGGTCCTCTTGTTTCTCACTACGGTCCCGCAGCAGGAAGCAGCAGGAAGCACCTGCCTCCCAGCCTCCCGATAACCACTCACAACTCTGCAATGCAGCATTGTGAGCGCCTTGGATAAGCACTCAGCCAGGGAATGGCGGCCTAGGCATGTTCTCCACACAGGCAGTACTGCAGCCTGCAGGGAGAAGATGTGAAGTGCGCATGAATGTGTGGCTGGCTCCAGCGGGCCGGCCAAACAGTCATGTGCACTTAGCAGTAGGCAAATCACTCCTCCCCTGCTCCTCAATCGTCGGAGCAGCCCCGCCCCAAACGCAAAGCTGCAGCAGAGGGAAACATAAAATTATAATAACGTAAGTTATTATCATTTTATGCTTTCTTTACTTCATTGTTGTGAAGCAGTGGGGCGACGCTCCTCCTCATTATCGAAGGAGCCGCCACTGCATTTTTATGAGATGAACATGCGGCAATATGAATATGTGAAGAATTATCAGTGTAGTGTTGTGCATACTCACTACCTTTGTTAATACCACCATGTTGTCTCCACACGTTGTTTGTGTCTGTGGTGCAACCGCTCTGTAAAATTAGAGGCGGGCGAGCCAACAATTTAACATGGAGAACCAGAATTGAGCAGAGCTTCTGCTCTGGCTCTAAGAGCCCACGCATGCGCCGCGCCAATTAAACTATTTGGAAAGTAAATCATGCAACAAAGATCATGTTAGAATATGATATGTCTTCTAAATTCATAAAACTTTTAACATGTGGAAGCGTCTCATCATGGTACATGAACTGAGAAGCATTCCCACTCCCGCCTAATAATAATGCTGTTAGCGTACTAGGAGGCAAATCATTTGTCACGTGTACCCTAAATGTGGACTCAATTATTATCATAGATGGAGCAACATTATAAGCTATTAAATACGAGAGGTTTTTGTCCAGTGCAATTCTGAGTTTGTGTACTTGAAGGTGCTCTGATATGTAATAATGAACAAAAAAGGAGGCCCAGTGAAATAAAGTATGTGCCTAGAATCACGCAATTTGGTGAAGCTGAGAAGCCGGGATGGATGCCCGATTTTCCAATTTCATGCTATGTTATTTAGCTGCTAGATGATGTATTTATTTCTGACATCAAAGTTTAATGGTTTGCCCGTAATTATTGGACGATGAGATTAAGAGCGTTGGTGATAGGCAGGATTTACATTTTATTTTTGGCAGTTTTACATATTGCAAACCTTGGCTAGGACGTAAGAGTCCCACAAATAGGTGAGAGGGGTCCTACTCAGCCAAAGGGACAGGACACCAACAATAGACACTTGTGTCAAACAAAAAGATCCCTTTGGGCTCCTTGTAAAGCATATAGCAAAACCAACTGACATCCAATCATAAGACATTCACCAGCACCAAATAGAAACCGAGAGCATAATATAAAAATATCCTGTATTTTTTATTAACAGCTCAGGGATTCCCAGGATGCTGAGCCAAGGCCAGGATTCGAACATGGCCTCCTCTATTACAAGGTTGGAAGCTGCAGCTGTAGCCACTTGGCCCATCACCTCCCATGAAAACTCTGCTTGTTTTGAGCTTGAGGTTGCAAGAGGACCTCGAGCTGAGCCAGAGCCAGGCATCTAGCTCGAGCCTGGCTCGAGCTCTCAGTGGTTCACCTACCTCTATGCTAAATATAAGGCTGCATGTGTTTGGTGGACAATTGGAGCATGGAAACCAAACAGAAACCCTGTCTACTTATGGAATTATTTCAGGCATTGCGAAATATGCTTGCGATCAGGAATATTGTGTGATATTACTGAAGGTGTTTTACGTTTCTTGTGAGACCTACCTTTCAGTTACACCAATGGTGCCTTATTACTACATATCCTGTTACGGATCTTCTTGTGGTATCATTAGATGACAGAAGGGTCACAAACTAGCAGAAAAAACGCGTGGAGCATCGAGACATTTAACAAACCCATCTATGTGTTGTGCAATGATATGAGGGTCTACACATTGACTCACACAGAAAATTTGGAGATGTAAGGGAATAAGTGAGCAGTGTTTTGAACAATACCACATCTAGGCACTACTTGGCATTCGTTTGTGTTGATGAGCTGCGTGCTGCCTAGTCTTACAGAACATGTGGGATTTAAGTGATTTGGTTTATAGTATGATGTATATGAGGGCGATTTACAGGGATTAAAAAAGGGCATTATCTGGAAATGTATTATGCTCTGGAATACACAGTAGGTTTTTATAGATGGGTTTGGCAATGGTGGCCTATCGTTATTGGAAGGTAAATTGGGGATCTGACTAAGGATTTGCTAGAAAGACATTTTCAGGTAATATGTAAATCTTGTAAAATCACATTGCGTTCACACAATGTGTCTGATGCCACATCACCCCCCACCTGAGAAACCTACACTGGCTCCCCGTCGACAAGAGGATCCCTTTCAAGCTCCTCACCCACGCACACAAAGCACTTCACAACGCCGGACCAGCCTACCTGAACAGCAAACTCAGCTTCTACACCCCCACCCGGCAGCTTCGCTCCGCCAGCCTCGCCCTCGACGCTGTCCCCCGCATCAAACGAACGACCTCCGGTGGCAGATCCTTCTCCAACCTCGCCGCCAAGACCTGGAACACCCTCCCTACCCACATACGGCAGACCCAAGACCTACTCGCCTTCAGAAGACTCCTCAAAACCTGGCTCTTCGAGCAGTAGCAGCACCCCCCCCCCTCCCCATAGCGCCTTGAGACCCTCACGGGTAAGTAGCGTGCTTTACAAGTACTCTGATTGATTGATTGATGTAGCAGAAATTACATGCTATTGGTAGGGGTGTATTATAATCACATGTGTAGAGCACACCCATATATAGTCCTTTGTTGTATTAACATAAATTGTTAGAATCGTGAAATGTATTAACCTGAAATGTGATGTGCTCAGGCCATTGAAAAGTAACATGGAGTAATAAACTAGGAAGTGAAACCACAGATCTTATGCAAAAAGAGAACATGCCAACAAGCCTTCTTTGGCCCTGCTCTAAAAATTTGGAACTCTCTTCCACCGGAAATTTGGAGGATCTCTTCCAAGGATGCTTTCAAACTGGAAGCAAAAATATTCCTCCTGAATACGTTCTTACCTTAACATGAGAGATGATTGTTAGCTCTAAGCGCATCGAACATACCATAGTATCAGTTACTATCCCTGTATATGATTATTATTTTTGTTTTGGTTGTTATTCCTGTACATGATTATTGTATTTACTCCCCTTAAGTCATTATGCTCCATCGTCTAGCCCATTCTTCCATCACCCAGGTGTATAAATGATCTGTTAGGTGTTTACCATTTGATTCAATGCCTATTAGACTCCCCATTTGACTCATGTTTTGACTATTGTTTTGATATTGGTTTTTATTCCTGATATGATTATTGTACCTACTCCCCTACATGTCACTATGCTCCATCGTATAGCTCATTCCTCGTTCACTCAGGTTTATAAATGATCTGGGGAAACATCCTTTACCACGCAACTTTTACCACGCAGTGCTTTTACAACGCAGGTTTTACAACGAAAACCATTACAACGCATTGCACTGGGGGGCGCTCTAGGAAAGGGAATAGTTTTAATTTACTATCCAACACCTTCCCTACTATCCACGGGGACTGGAGTTGGAATAGTAAATTAAACTATTCACTATCCATCACCCCTAAGCGCTATGCGTTGTAACAGCATGCGTTGTAAAAACTGCGATGTAAAGGCATGCGTGGTAAAAGCATGCGTTGTAATGTCATACATCCATGATCTGTTATGTGGGCACTATTGGATTCAATGCCTATTAGATTACCCATATTAGACTCATGTTTTGATTTGTTACCTTCCTTTCCCTCAAATTGTAAAGCGCTCTGATATCCTTCGGGATCAAGTTCGCGCTATATAAAACTTTATAAATGAATAAATAAATAAATAAATAACTAGCAGAAAACATTAACTTGAAGAACTTGTGTTGTGAAACTGACAATTATTCATGTACTAAACAGGTTTATTAATTAGGTCATTTTATATTTAGGTAAATGCATTCATTGATGAAGGTTCCTTATTTTCTATGCAATTTTGGAAAGCTCATATGTGAAAACTCTCGCTTTAGAATCAATAGTCAAACTTCATGTGCATTGTGGAATCAGTCCTTTCTCATGTTTTGTGTTGCAGGTGAAAGAAGCACTCTTGTTAGTTTGAAACATTTCTTTGTTTTTGTTGTCAGGCAAGGATATAAGAAGTTACAATTGTTTGGTTTGAGTTGATAGAGGAAAATCTATGTGCTTCTCACAGGAGAAGGTCTGGGAAACAAGGACAAAATGTTGCTAAAAAAGAAGACCGCTGTCCCATGGAAAAACACTTTTACGATTGTTTCCAGAGCAGATGGCTTGATCCACAATAAATCTTGGGAAAGTTATCTACAAATAATGTGATGATGGAAGTAGGGAAAGTCTCCACTTCTTCTTCTGTGTTTGGAGAGAGAGCATCTGAGAACAAGCTCTGTCTTAGTAGCGTTATGCTACATGACCCATTGATGGTCGAGAGACTTCTTAGGAAGAAGAAGACTCCACATGCTGACTACTTTTACCTTCTTGAAGATGCTTAAGTAGGAATGTCATCTTAGTGTTCGTGTAGGGATAGATTAATGCTCTTTATTACTCAACCTTTGATGCAGGGAAACGTGGACTCCGGCTTTCTGATCCTCTGCATTCTGCTTTTTTAACACATTGTATTGTTTATGTTACATCCTCTCAAATGGATACAAAGATTTAGCTTTATACTAATTCCGATGTATTTTCACACTCTCGTCTTGAGATAACTGTGTGTTCAGTTATTTTTGGCTTTGCAATAAATAAAACTAACTTTACATAGTTGTCAGTGGTTACTATGTGTCCAAAGGGACCCTTAATTAATTAATTGGCTTGCTACAAATTTTCCCCCCTCTACACTTCCATGCCGCTAAAAAAACCATCGGATTGTGTCTCTAGAACAGGTCCAGAACTTACGGGCCCGGCCCTTTGATGTCAGTGGATGTTTTCCATCCCACCTACAATTCTGCTGCCACGGTTGATGTAATTGAAGATGGGATCAATGGATATTATGAAGGTCCAGTTGGATGGAACTCCCATTGCCCATTGCGGAGACCACATAAACCCTTACAGCTCAATGAGGGTTTGACAGACCTAATAATAAGAGCACATCAACGTATACAAGAAATGATAGGCGGAATGCTTGAATTAATCTCAGCCACTGGAAATTACTCGGGCTGCATCATAATCTATTGTTATTTTGCACACTATGCCACCTCAGTTTGGATAAGGCTATTTGCAAATCAATCTTGACGCTGAACCAATGGGAACAGTACAGTCTGAACTGCCAAGCTTGGTCCTCCCTGTGCCAGAACACAAACAACCCAGGACTGTTTTTTCTCTAGTTATCGGATCATCAGCAGGGTACAACTTGGTTCCAGAGACACTGTGTACACGGGACCCATGTCTGGGCATACCAGTCCCACTTAGGGCGATACATCAAAGTGTACAAAACGGGATGGATGGAATGTTTAAATTAATCTCAGTCACTGGAAATTTCTGAGGGCCTCAATCCAATCCATCATTACATTACACACTATGCCACTCAGTTTGGACCCAGCTCTGTGCAAGTAAGTCTTGACCTTGCCCCAGAAAGAACAGTTCAGCCCAAACTACCAAGCAAGGTCCTCCCTGAACCATAATACAAGCAACTCAGGACTGGTTTTGCCCCACTTATGGGCTCATCAGCAGGTACAGCTTGGTTCAAGTGACACTGTGTGCATGGGACCCACGTCTGGGCATACCCGTCCCATTTAGGTTGACACACTAAAGTATATCAAAAGTGATGGATGTAATAACTGAATTAATCTCAGCCACTGGTAATTACTCAAGCCGCAACCCAATCCATTGTTTTTTTGCACACCATGACACCTCAGTTTGGACTCGGCTATACGAAAATCAGTCTTGACCCTGTTCCATTTGGTACAGTCCAGCTTGAACTGCCAAGCCAGTTCCTTCCTGAACCTGAACACAAGCAACCCAGGACTGGTTCGCTCTAGTTATGGGCTCATCAGCTGGGTACAGCTTGGTTCCAATGACACAGTGTGCACGGGATCCATGTTTGGGCATGCACGCCCCACTTATGGAGACACGTCAAAGTATACAAAAAATGATGCTACAGAAGATAAAGGTGTCTGTCCAAGTGCGTCAGGCATGTGGATAAAGACAGATATAGAAACAGGTGGAAGAATCATGCTGAAATTCTCCAAAGACACTTTGAATGGAGGAAAGGATCTCATAAGGGCACAATTGAGAGTAATAGAATCTGAGGAATGGAGGACAATTCCTGGTGAATCTGGAGCAGCGATATGAATTTATGAATTGATCAAATCCGAAAAGTGATGTCCAAAAATATTTATGTACTGTTCAGGTATTTAAGTAAAAGGCATAAAACAAAAAGATAGTTGTACTGTACTATGTGTGTATTGATGAGAATTAGGTGTTACATGCAGACTGCAATAGGAATCCCAGAGGTCCATAGTAACATTTCTTATTTAAAGAGGAAATTAATTTTGTAGGATGAGTTGAGAAATTGCTTAATATTATCAACCAGTTACAAACAAACTAAGGGCCTCAATTCAGTGTTTGGCCAACTTTAGAGATACTGCTTGCTTGGCTCAGAGGTTTGTAACTTCAGTGTATCTGCTGGTGCGGCTGATGCACTGAAGGCTGAGCAAGCATCATCTTTGTTTGGCCCTCCCAGCATTAATTTTGTGTTCATCTGAAATAAATTGATGAAAAAAGATTGAGTTCTGTGCAAGCAGTTGACGCTGAAGTCTGTGCTGGGTTTTCGTGCTTTCCACCGACTGTGAGGGATTGAGGCTGCGAGTGATGATGCTGAAGGACGCTGAAGGTGCTGTCTCGCGCCCCGTGACTTCCAGCTGTTAGCTCCCCGGCTCCCAAATCTGCCTGAGAAGTTGTGTGCCCGGGATTCACGGTGGTCAGCAGATAGAGAGCGCACGGAGACCGACGACCCTCAGATCAGGGACCGACATGTGGAGGAACTATCCCGGGTGCGGCATTGAGTGCAAGGCTATAACGATGCGCACGAACAAGGAGACATTGCTGTTGGGCCTCCAGCGGCTGCGGATGGCATTGTTTTGTTTTGTGAAGTGGAGCGGCCAGAGACTTGCAACCTGTGGCCCCCACAGACGTCGCAACTCCTTTCCTTGAACTATCCTGATTTTTGTCCCGGTGCATTCTGGGACTTGTAGTTGTGTATTTCACCACAGAGATACATTGGATTCCCCTCCTGCCTTGTCAAGTGAGTTTCCCCGCCAGGACAAGGAGGAGCCTTCTCAGGCATCAGTCGTGTAATCAAGTGATGAAAAAAGAGACTCTTTCAGAAAAAAACAGTGGCCCTGACACACAGGGAGTTTTCGTGCTGTTCTTGGGGTCCATTGTTTTTTTTCCTTCCCCGGAGTACGCTATGTCGCATGCTAAACCCTGGCAGGGAAAATCAGTGGTGGTAGACCCGCCATAAGTAGCCCAGGATTACCACTGCTATGATCTGGCAGCTCACTGGTAGATGAGTAACCAGCTCAAAAGTATCCAATGGTAGAGCTAGCTGAAGCTCCGGCATTGGATACCCAGGGGTACCTTCAACTCGAATTGAGATGGGACAACTGCAGCTTTGGCAGGGCAGGAGCTCCACCAATTAATGAGAGACATCACACTCTACTAAATTGTAAATGAGACCCTACATATTTTCATCTAGAAGAGAGAGCCTTTTGCCTACCTCACGTTTCCCAGTAATTGTGGTTTATAAATCACACCCACTCTGATTCCTTTGTCTTTTCTCTGGCTGGAGTACCTCATGAATTAACTTCTCCGTAGAGAACTGCACG
The DNA here is from genome assembly GCF_964261635.1 of Lissotriton helveticus. Lineage (NCBI taxonomy): Eukaryota > Metazoa > Chordata > Amphibia > Caudata > Salamandridae > Lissotriton > Lissotriton helveticus. Next base: position 1,253,892,522 of record NC_136059.1, on the reverse strand, counting down.
TATGTTCCTGGAAAATGTATGTAACAAATCAGTTTTGTGCACAAAAAATAATGGCCTTTTTTAATTGACGACCTGAAGCAATCGAGCCAAACTATACGTGCAATAATATTTTGAGAACAGAAATGCCTATGCAGAGCTGCCTTGGGCTAACCTGGTAAGCACATATCCACCAAGCCGACATGATAGTTGTGGAAATCCAGCCCAAATGCCAAATCCTGAAGAGGATTGAGTTACACAAACAACCTAGCCATGAGGAAGCTTAAAAGGTTGCTTAAGGCAATTTAATGCTCTGAATCCTACCCTAAATATAACCTGAATATGATTATTTACAGCCTGGAGACCAGCACAAAGGCAGCATGATTTACTCCTGTGGGTGTGCTGACATCAAAAACCGATCCAAAGCCCAATCCGCAAAGTTCACTATCAGCCGACTCTCACTGTTAACAGGTGGCCCTAGAACAGGGAGATTGTGTTACTACTGTTCACTGTTTACATACCTCATGCCTTCAGCGCTTCTCAAAATAATGAATGCGTCTAAAGACCGGCATAGGAATAATATTACTATTCCCTTCCATTCAGCTACTTCACCCAGTGTAGGAATTAGATCTGCAAACCATACATTGTGATCACTGAGGGCCTGATTCACAAAGGCAACTTATACGTTTGAGTAAGTTGACACTATTGAGTTAGTACACTACTTTTCAGTATACACAAACTTTGCATTTGTAGTTAATTACACTTTTGTAGTAACTTACACTTTTGTAGTAGGTTCAGCACTACACATGGCCACCCACTGGCTCTGCAACACCCTCCCACAGAAAATAATACACATAAGGATAACTACAAAAGTGCAGTTTGTGAGTTTGTGAATTGCACTTTATAGTGAGTTGTGTAGTTGTACTGTAGTACTACAAGATGTACTACAAAGTGCAGTTTGTAAATTAGGCCATTACAGTTTTTTTTTCGTTCCCTTGTTTTATCATACTTGTGCTTTGTGGGTGGTGATATCTTACGTTCAGGCAGGTAGGTCCGTTCTTCAGAGGTAATAGGTTACAAATGAAGGGAAGGTTTTCCATAAAACATTGCAAAGTGAAGTGCCCGATTGGGACAGAAAATAGGCCCAGGCATCGAGGGCCTTAGCTTTGGGGGGGTGCTTGGGGTGCTCCACCCCCTAAAAATGTATTCTGCAGTAAATAGTTAGGTGCAAGAGCTTTCAATCGAGTATGGTGAGGAATCTGTCAGGTTCCACCTTGGAGTTTTACATGCCCACAATAACAAAAACACACTCACTTTCTCATCTCATCTCTGTTTTGAAGGTCCTAAAAATGTTGGTTAGAGTGAGAAATATTGTGTTTTAAACACCCCTAATAGACACACAGCCCCTTATGCTCCCTCATACCCTGCTTCGAATATAATGTATTTTCACAAGATACACCAGCGTAATTGTTCGGAAATCTGAAGTTCAACCCCCACCCCCAAACTTACTGACCTAGCTACACCTCTGTGGACATCAATATAAAAGTGGAGATACCTAAAGGAAAGTAGCCCTAAATCGGGGAAGTTTTGAACTTGCAAAGACAAGCTGTAGAGGTGTTTGCCAAGGTATTAGAGACAGCATGCATATGTGCTTGCTGCAGGTATATCAGGGAAATTCACTGTAAAAAACGGTCCAGCAGACTTTTAAACAGGCCCACAAATGTCCAAAAACCAGCCCACACTCTTAACCTGCCAGACCTGCCTTTTTGCACTGCCAGGTTGTCCTAAAGGCTAGTCCGGCCCTGTTTACATTCATGAAGCCCTAGATTCTGATTCCCTCATTCTGGAACCCAGCTTGCACTACAAAGAGGAGTGAACCGCAGATGTAGAGCTATATCTTCTTTACGCAGGTTTCAAAGTGTTATATTATGTTAGTCTTTATTGTCCGATTAATAAAAATGATTAAAAAAACATTGACACCGCATTTATGCTGCAATTCATTGATCATAATAGGAATAAGATGTGTCGATTGGCTGAAAGGGTTTTGTTTTGACTTAATACTGGGTGCTCCCTTGTGTCTGGACAAAGCTATACCTCTCTGAAGAGCTCTAATTAGAGCGAAACACTGTGTCAGGGGTTGCTTTTACTCATTTCAGGTTGGCTTGAGTTGGTATTTCACTAATTCAAAGCTGTAATATTGTGCCTGGAGTGATAAATGGCTTTTGTAATTTTACAGCTCGGCAAGGACAGCACTGTATTAGTCCTATGCTTAAAGACTTTGCTGTATAAATTGCAAAAGACTTTGTCATTTTCTATCTCGGCGTGGATAGCACTGTGCTAATCCTATGCTTAAAAACTTTGATAGAAAAACAGACATTTGAGGTGAGCGGATCTAGAGTGTCGCTGATGTTGAGAGTGCTCTAACAGGGGCTGCTTTCCACCTAAACTTGAGAACTTCCCAGAGTTCTCTCCTTCTTGTTTGCATAATTTATGCGTCATTCTATGCCTGAAAGGGTTTTGTTTTGACTTAATACTGGGTGCTCCCTTGTGTCTGGACAAAGCTATACTTCTCTGAAGAGCTCTAATTAGAGCGAACTACTGTGTCAGGGGTTGCTTTTACTCATTTCAGGTTGGCTTGAGTTGGTATTTCACTAATTCAAAGCTGTAATATTGTGCCTGGAGTGATAAATGGCTTTTGTAATTTTACAGCTCGGCAAGGACAGCACTGTATTAGTCCTATGCTTAAAGACTTTGCTGTATAAATTGCAAAAGACTTTGTCATTTTCTATCTCGGCGTGGATAGCACTGTGCTAATCCTATGCTTAAAAACTTTGATAGAAAAACAGACATTTGAGGTGAGCAGATCTAGAGTGTCGCTGGTGTTGAGAGTGCTCTAACAGGGGCTGCTTTCCACCTAAACTTGAGAACTACCCAGAGTTCTCTCCTTCTTTTGTGCATATATATATATATATATATATATATATATATATATATTGATACCCCTCGGTTCCTTTTCGCCAGAATTTGCAGTGCTCTCTTGCCGGTTCGTAAATCCCCGCGGCAGAACCACGCCGCATTTAAATCCACAACCAATTCATCCATCTGGGAGAAAAACGGGACGAACTCGCGTTTGTCTTCACTTATGTGCTTTTTTATTTAATCCTCACAGCATGGAGTTTCTCAAGCAGGCAGGCACAAATCTACGCGTTTCGGGATAGCATATCCCTTGTTTGCGATCAATTTGGCTCCAGGCTCTCAGTCTCAATATAGTGAGTCACATTATTACATCATTTCCTGTTTGATGTTATTTTGGCCCTCGGCCTTCTGGATGATGTAGTTTTTTGCAATTTTTTAAATACATTTTTTTATCCGTCTGCATAGCTTATGTCCTTCTGCTGCACCTGCCCTTTCCAACGCTGTATTGGGTGGTGTGATTGGTTCTGTGGTTACTGAGATTACCAGTCTCAAAGGTGTGGGCTCTCTCTTTATAATATTAGTATGGATTGTGCAAAAGAACAGTAAGGTGCTTCAATTGTATACATACCATACCCGAACATTGATACCATATACACACAACATCAATGCAGCAATTCACTGATCATAATAGGAATAAGATGTGACGATTGGCTAAAACCATTAAGCCATTAACAGGTCAATAAAACTATAAACGTTATATATCATTGGGCAAAAGAACAGTAAAGTGCTTCAGTGTTTACATACTGTACCCAGGCATAGCCTACCATTATAAAAAAAGTTCCTAAAATTACCTGGGGACTATCCAGATAGGTCCATAAAGCCTTATTATTTTGCAAAAAGCACTGAAATAATATTACTGTGCACCACAATGGTCTATAACGGTTTTAAGTCCGATTTCAACATATTTTCAGCTAAAAGCATGAACTTGTTAATAGGCTAATCAAATGGGTTGATCTCCCAAAAAAACAAACTATTTTGACATGGTGGCATGTTCTCACACCATGTTCGATAAGCAAAGGTTTCAACAAAGTTCATCATGCTTGAAGTAGGCAAGGACAGACACACACTATATTCAGTTGAGATTCTTTAGAGAAACCACAAAGTCTACAACAATTTGTTGGCCATTGTTGTATCCATCCTGGGGTGCCGTCATATGATGGATACCTGCTGAGTCTTAACTTATTCATTAAATCCCTTATAAATGGTTGTAGGTGAGTCTGTAGGTAGGGTTGAATCTCAAGTTTCTCAAGCGTATTGTTAGCATCCAAGCATGCTTTTTCACCACTAAGGCCTCTTTATCCAATATAAAATACAAAAGTTTGTTGATCGATTTAATAGGGACTTAATGAAGGCTTTATTTGCATCCAAAAGTTCAGAAGGCTGAAGGTTAAAAGTATGTAGGCTCTCTGATAAATAAGATCTCCAAACACTTGTAAAATCGTATTTTCTAAGTTCTTGCCAATACAATACGCAAGAGTGCCGGGATCAGATAAAAACAAAGTATGCAAACTTTTTTTAAAGCGTTCTGTCACGCTACGTTTTGGCTACTCAGGCCAAACTCCAATCAGATTTTCGCATGACCAATGTTATTTGGGATCTTAAAAATAGATATAAAAGTTTTGATTTGAAGTTTTTCTAAGAGTTTGGGGTACTCCCCTCGAAAGATTACTAATCCCTAGGGCCAATGAAGGAATCAGCTTAGCCTTCATGACTTTTACTAAATGTTGATGGCTAGGAAATAAGACCTTGTCATATAGGGTTCTAAAAGCAAAAATAAGTGAGATAATTTCAGCTTTTAAACTATTGTAGTGGCACTTTACAGATTCACTTTAATCAAAAAGGAGGGAGGAGGATAATCGGTCCATTCAGTTCCCCTGATCAGATCCAAAATTAATCAAAAAAAGGTTGGAATGGACACTAGTGTCTACAGAACCATTGGTTCGAAATTGACAACCCTCATAGGCAGCCTGATTTTACGATGCGGTATATCTGTTTTTCCGCCCCATCAGGTGTCGTGGCATATTCATAGGGTAGTCAAAAAGTGTGGTATGCCTGCCTCACCCGAGGCCACCTCTGGTCCAAGTAGAAGTATCCAGAAATAATGGGGAGGGTGTAGAAAATATAAAAGCAGTGTTTCTCCGAAAATATTTTAATGGAAAGGGAGATAACACTGTTAATTAAAAATAGTGCGATATAAATGTAATCGAGTAACTAGATTACCATATATCTATGTATATATGGATGCGTCGTCAACATGTTTCAGCTCTCTGGGCCCAGCCGGGTCTGTGGAGCTTTCGTCAGGACAATAAAACAAACAGAAAACATACATAGGGTACTCACACCATTAGTGTAGCTTCCTTTCGCTATTTATAGCGTTTCTTTTTTTGCCACCTGAAATATAGGAGCACAAACATATACAATCCCAAACATTGTGGTCTTGTAATTATGGTGATTAGGCAACGTGATTCAAAGAACCACACACACACAAACTAGAATTGCTAGTGAATTTATGCGCATTACTTATAGTCACATAAACGTTTAATTGCGAGAAAAAGATTGAATGGAGAACAAGTGTGAATGGATTACAGGAAACATGTTATACATATGTATATATGCTACTGCACAATTAGTTGGTGCTGCGTGCAGTGGTTTCATACAAAGGTCGAGTGAGGCATGCATTTGCCAAGAGACTAGAAACACTGTATTATGCTGCTTGAACACTTCCAGGCGTATGCGGATCGTTCGTCGGTAGAGGCAGTGTATTTACATTATCTATAAGCAAGTGCAGTGGTTTCATACAAAGGTCGAGTGAGGCATGCATTTGCCAAGAGACTAGAAACACTGTATTATGCTGCTTGAACACTTCCAGGCGTATGTGGATCGTTCGTAGGTAGAGGCAGTGTATTTACATTATCTATAAACAAGTGCAGTAAGAGCGTGTTGGCGCGCTGCTGTTAAATCGGATTATGGTGCAAGAAAACATCGCGCGCACTATTTTCTAAATACCGCGTTCATTTATTCATGCGCAATGGCTCATACCTTATTGGCTTTTTTTCAATGCTTCAGCAAGGGTGCAGAAGTAGCTTTTCGGGGTCTCTACTGGAGAGATAGTGTTGGGAGTTAAGGGGTCGCAAAGACCAGACTTACCGGTGTTTCTCCGTCTCTTCGTTTTTAGCACTCATTCTCACCCTCGTGGACCGCGTTATGGGCCCTGTGCTGACTCTGCCCTTGGTTACAGGCGGGGCACAGTTGCTGGGTTTTTCTTCAGTGTAGGCAGTGACACAAAGATAGGACTATAAACTCTCTTCAATATGGCCACTCGTGTGTTTTTGTTGTATCATCCTCAATACAATTTTACATCAGTGCTATACACTATTGTGGGCGTGATAGGTACACTGGGGGGATTGATTTTCAGGTAAATCCCGGTATAAGGTCTCAATTAATTTAAAATGCATTGTAGTCCCAAGGGGATGTATGTATCAGGGGATGTAGAAGGGTGATATTGTTCAAAATGACAATTCTGATGGAGTTAATTAAACTGACTCCATGGAATATTATCGTTCATTCCAGAAATATGGGTGCCAAGACGGTCCACCCATCTTTGCTCTTTTTCAAAGAGAACTCGTTCTGCATTGTTATTTTTATCTTGCAGGATCTCGAGGACTGTCCAGGTTAAATCGTCGCAAGTGTGGCCAGCCTCCACAAAGTGTGTACACAGTTTTGTGTTGTTTTTCTTCAGTCGTACATTACTCCTATGTTCCCCGATTCGCAACTTCACTTTTCTACATGTCATGCCTATATATTGGCGTTTGCAAGGACATGTGATCATGTAGATGAGATGGGAAGAATTACAATTCGTGTGGTGTTTTTGGGTCCATTTGATGGTGCTCGTAAGTTGTAGAGTTTTAGTTGGCCTCGTGAACTTGCACACCCCACAGGTGCCACATGGGTAATGTCCCGAGACAGGTTGCATTCTGGCATCTCTTGTAATTGTGAGTACTGGTTTTATTTTAGGTCGTGTATGGACCAAGACGTCCTTAATGTTCTTAGTTCTCCGATTCGCAAAGCGTGGTTTTGGCCAGTCGAATTGTCCAGAGTTGATTATTTGCCAGTTCTTTCTGATTAGCTTTTGTACCCCATAAGTGGAGGGACAAAAAGTAGTGACACATGTTACCAGATCTTTTATCGGTTCCTTCACATTTGTCTGCAGGAGGCATTCGCGTGGCTGATGTTTCGCCCTTTTCATGCATTTATTAATCACCGCTGGTGTGTAGTCCCTTTGTTGCAATTTTAGACTCAGTTCCATCGCCTGTTTCTTGTAATCGCTGTCTTTGCTACAGTTTCTCTTGTGCCGTAGATACTGACTAAAGGGGAGATTATCCCGCAATGGCCGTGGATGATAACTGTAGTATGACAGCAGGCTGTTTTTTGCTGTAGGCTTCGTGAAAGTCTTAGTTTCAAGTTTCCCATTCTCATGGAAGATTGTTAGATCTAAGAACGCTATACTTTCCTTATTTTCAGTAAAAGTGAAATTAAGCCATTGATCTCTCGCATTAAGCCATTCGATGAATTTGTGCAGATCTTCTTTTGTGTCCCATATTAAAAGCACATCATCGATGTACCGTTTCCAGTATAAAATACTGGAAACGAAAGGGTTGGTTGTGTTAAGTACCCTGTTTTCTTCCAATTGGCTCACATAGAGACCTGCCACCGAAGGAGCGCAGGCGCTCCCCATGGAGGTCCCATGGCTTTGAAGGAAGAGTTGTCCGTCATACTCGAAGTAGTTTTCTTTTAAAACCAGACGACAGCATTCCATAATAAAATGGCGTGGGGTTCTGTATGGCCAGTCTTGATTGAACAGTAGGTCCTCAAGCATTTGTAGCGTGTCTTCCTGTGGCAGGCTTGTATACAATGCCTCGACATCGAGGCCCACCAATGTCATTGTATTCGGGTTGTATTTGAAATCTGTGATTTGTGTCAAAAGGTCTCTCGTATCTTTAAGATAAGTAGGGGTTCGTTGAACCATCTTTTTGAAATACTCATCTACAAATTTCGATAGGGGCTCCAGCAGGGAACCGATGCCCGAAACTATGGGGCGTCCTGGTGGCGGAGACCTGTTCTTGTGAGTTTTCGGCAGAGAGTAGAAGAACGGTGTTTTAGGGCTCTTAGGTGTCAAGAACTCTGCTTCTTTTTTGGATATCCAACCGCTCACCTCTGCCTCATGGACCATGATGGCGATGGTATTGGTCAGTCTGTCTGTAGGGTCTTCCTCAATCTTCTTGTAGAAGGTTTCGTTGGAGAGGAGGGATAGGCATTGTTGGTTATATCCTTCTTTTGACAGGATCACTATCCCTCCCCCCTTGTCTGCTGGTTTTATAACGATTTCGTTATTCTCCTTCAGGTCCTTAAGGGCTAGGCGTTCCTTTTTTATTGAGATTGTGGAATGTCTTTTTTGGTACTAGGTTATCAATGCCTTTCATGAGTGCCTGTTCGAAGGTTTGTATTTCGATAGGCACTGCAGATGATGGAGGGCAGAACTTCGATTTTCTCCTCAGATTGGTATCACCTTCGTTATTTTGACCATCTGAATTGGCGAAAAAAGCTTTTAATTTTAAGGTTCGGCAGAATTCCGAAATTTCACATTTCAATTTGAATCTGTCTGTAGGAGGTGTCGGCACAAAGCCGAGTCCCTTATTCAGGACATTCAATTGGTCGTCCGTTAAGTTGATGCTGGACAGATTCACGACTAATGAATCTAGCTGCTTGGACCTGGGACTGACGACATACTGCGGGTCTGTACATTCGGCTGGCCTTGCCATGTCAGATTTTTCTTTTTCCCTCGTGGCTGATTTTGGCCTCTCCCTAAAAAAGGTTGCTGTGGTTGATTAGTGGCATTGGATAGAGGATGATTCTCTAATTGTTGCTGAGGATGTATGCTTGAATTATACGGGTTCATCCAACCGGTGAAGGGGGGCATGAATGGTTGAAAAAATGGCACTTGGTGTCCATGGAAGAGAGGAGGTTGTTGCCACCTATTGCCCCTTCTCGAGCGATTTGATCTGAAATTGTTCCGACCCCTTCTTGGTGTGGTGTCATCTGAACTCGAAAAGAATATGTCCCAACAGACAATGGCTCAGACACCGGCTCTACAGGATGGAACTCCTCTGCAGGGTCTGATGCGAGGGAAAAAGAAAAATCTGACATGGCAAGGCCAGCCGAATGTACAGACCCGCAGTATGTCGTCAGTCCCAGGTCCAAGCAGCTAGATTCATTAGTCGTGAATCTGTCCAGCATCAACTTAACGGACGACCAATTGAATGTCCTGAATAAGGGACTCGGCTTTGTGCCGACACCTCCTACAGACAGATTCAAATTGAAATGTGAAATTTCGGAATTCTGCCGAACCTTAAAATTAAAAGCTTTTTTCGCCAATTCAGATGGTCAAAATAACGAAGGTGATACCAATCTGAGGAGAAAATCGAAGTTCTGCCCTCCATCATCTGCAGTGCCTATCGAAATACAAACCTTCGAACAGGCACTCATGAAAGGCATTGATAACCTAGGACCAAAAAAGACATTCCAAAATCTCAATAAAAAGGAACGCCTAGCCCTTAAGGACCTGAAGGAGAATAACGAAATCGTTATAAAACCAGCAGACAAGGGGGGAGGGATAGTGATCCTGTCAAAAGAAGGATATAACCAACAATGCCTATCCCTCCTCTCCAACGAAACCTTCTACAAGAAGATTGAGGAAGACCCTACAGACAGACTGACCAATACCATCGCCATCATGGTCCATGAGGCAGAGGTGAGCGGTTGGATATCCAAAAAAGAAGCAGAGTTCTTGACACCTAAGAGCCCTAAAACACCGTTCTTCTACTCTCTGCCGAAAACTCACAAGAACAGGTCTCCGCCACCAGGACGCCCCATAGTTTCGGGCATCGGTTCCCTGCTGGAGCCCCTATCGAAATTTGTAGATGAGTATTTCAAAAAGATGGTTCAACGAACCCCTACTTATCTTAAAGATACGAGAGACCTTTTGACACAAATCACAGATTTCAAATACAACCCGAATACAATGACATTGGTGGGCCTCGATCTCGAGGCATTGTATACAAGCCTGCCACAGGAAGACACGCTACAAATGCTTGAGGACCTACTGTTCAATCAAGACTGGCCATACAGAACCCCACGCCATTTTATTATGGAATGCTGTCGTCTGGTTTTAAAAGAAAACTACTTCGAGTATGACGGACAACTCTTCCTTCAAAGCCATGGGACCTCCATGGGGAGCGCCTGCGCTCCTTCGGTGGCAGGTCTCTATGTGAGCCAATTGGAAGAAAACAGGGTACTTAACACAACCAACCCTTTCGTTTCCAGTATTTTATACTGGAAACGGTACATCGATGATGTGCTTTTAATATGGGACACAAAAGAAGATCTGCACAAATTCATCGAATGGCTTAATGCGAGAGATCAATGGCTTAATTTCACTTTTACTGAAAATAAGGAAAGTATAGCGTTCTTAGATCTAACAATCTTCCATGAGAATGGGAAACTTGAAACTAAGACTTTCACGAAGCCTACAGCAAAAAACAGCCTGCTGTCATACTACAGTTATCATCCACGGCCATTGCGGGATAATCTCCCCTTTAGTCAGTATCTACGGCACAAGAGAAACTGTAGCAAAGACAGCGATTACAAGAAACAGGCGATGGAACTGAGTCTAAAATTGCAACAAAGGGACTACACACCAGCGGTGATTAATAAATGCATGAAAAGGGCGAAACATCAGCCACGCGAATGCCTCCTGCAGACAAATGTGAAGGAACCGATAAAAGATCTGGTAACATGTGTCACTACTTTTTGTCCCTCCACTTATGGGGTACAAAAGCTAATCAGAAAGAACTGGCAAATAATCAACTCTGGACAATTCGACTGGCCAAAACCACGCTTTGCGAATCGGAGAACTAAGAACATTAAGGACGTCTTGGTCCATACACAACCTAAAATAAAACCAGTACTCACAATTACAAGAGATGCCAGAATGCAACCTGTCTCGGGACATTACCCATGTGGCACCTGTGGGGTGTGCAAGTTCACGAGGCCAACTAAAACTCTACAACTTACGAGCACCATCAAATGGACCCAAAAACACCACACGAATTGTAATTCTTCCCATCTCATCTACATGATCACATGTCCTTGCAAACGCCAATATATAGGCATGACATGTAGAAAAGTGAAGTTGCGAATCGGGGAACATAGGAGTAATGTACGACTGAAGAAAAACAACACAAAACTGTGTACACACTTTGTGGAGGCTGGCCACACTTGCGACGATTTAACCTGGACAGTCCTCGAGATCCTGCAAGATAAAAATAACAATGCAGAACGAGTTCTCTTTGAAAAAGAGCAAAGATGGGTGGACCGTCTTGGCACCCATATTTCTGGAATGAACGATAATATTCCATGGAGTCAGTTTAATTAACTCCATCAGAATTGTCATTTTGAACAATATCACCCTTCTACATCCCCTGATACATACATCCCCTTGGGACTACAATGCATTTTAAATTAATTGAGACCTTATACCGGGATTTACCTGAAAATCAATCCCCCCAGTGTACCTATCACGCCCACAATAGTGTATAGCACTGATGTAAAATTGTATTGAGGATGATACAACAAAAACACACGAGTGGCCATATTGAAGAGAGTTTATAGTCCTATCTTTGTGTCACTGCCTACACTGAAGAAAAACCCAGCAACTGTGCCCCGCCTGTAACCAAGGGCAGAGTCAGCACAGGGCCCATAACGCGGTCCACGAGGGTGAGAATGAGTGCTAAAAACGAAGAGACGGAGAAACACCGGTAAGTCTGGTCTTTGCGACCCCTTAACTCCCAACACTATCTCTCCAGTAGAGACCCCGAAAAGCTACTTCTGCACCCTTGCTGAAGCATTGAAAAAAAGCCAATAAGGTATGAGCCATTGCGCATGAATAAATGAACGCGGTATTTAGAAAATAGTGCGCGCGATGTTTTCTTGCACCATAATCCGATTTAACAGCAGCGCGCCAACACGCTCTTACTGCACTTGTTTATAGATAATGTAAATACACTGCCTCTACCTACGAACGATCCACATACGCCTGGAAGTGTTCAAGCAGCATAATACAGTGTTTCTAGTCTCTTGGCAAATGCATGCCTCACTCGACCTTTGTATGAAACCACTGCACTTGCTTATAGATAATGTAAATACACTGCCTCTACCGACGAACGATCGGCATACGCCTGGAAGTGTTCAAGCAGCATAATACAGTGTTTCTAGTCTCTTGGCAAATGCATGCCTCACTCGACCTTTGTATGAAACCACTGCACGCAGCACCAACTAATTGTGCAGTAGCATATATACATATGTATAACATGTTTCCTGTAATCCATTCACACTTGTTCTCCATTCAATCTTTTTCTCGCAATTAAACGTTTATGTGACTATAAGTAATGCGCATAAATTCACTAGCAATTCTAGTTTGTGTGTGTGTGGTTCTTTGAATCACGTTGCCTAATCACCATAATTACAAGACCACAATGTTTGGGATTGTATATGTTTGTGCTCCTATATTTCAGGTGGCAAAAAAAGAAACGCTATAAATAGCGAAAGGAAGCTACACTAATGGTGTGAGTACCCTATGTATGTTTTCTGTTTGTTTTATTGTCCTGACGAAAGCTCCACAGACCCGGCTGGGCCCAGAGAGCTGAAACATGTTGACGACGCATCCATATATACATAGATATATGGTAATCTAGTTACTCGATTACATTTATATCGCCCTATTTTTAATTAACAGTGTTATCTCCCTTTCCATTAAAATATTTTCGGAGAAACACTGCTTTTATATTTTCTACACCCTCCCCATTATTTCTGGATACTTCTACTTGGACCAGAGGTGGCCTCGGGTGAGGCAGGCATACCACACTTTTTGACTACCCTATGAATATGCCACGACACCTGATGGGGCGGAAAAACAGATATACCGCATCGTAAAATCAGGCTGCCTATGAGGGTTGTCAATTTCGAACCAATGGTTCTGTAGACACTAGTGTCCATTCCAACCTTACTTTACAGATTCAGTCACTGTTCCGCATGCTTTCCATTATCGCGGTCTTGATTTAAATCGGCCTGTTGACATAATTTTGGTTTTGTTTGTATTCTTTTGTAAACAGTTTACTGTAATATAATTATTAAAGGACTCTATTAGCCATTGTAGGCCTATTGGTGTATGGCTAAGGATTATGGTATCATCCACATATTATAAATATTTTATGTTAAAATCTGCAAATCTTGGGGAATGAGCATTTATATTTTGCAGATGGAGGGGTAGATCTACCATGAAGAGGTTACAGAGACCTGGTTCTAATACACAGCCTTGCTTCAAACCACTGGAAGTGTCAAAATGCCGGGTCAAGCAGCTGCCATCTCCCAACTTCACCTGTGTTTGTGTATGACAATATGATCATATTAAGTAATTTTTGCCGCACACCACATGCTGCCATCTTTGACCATAGCAACTTACATGGTACAGTGTCAAAAGTGACTTTCAAATCAACAAAGCAGATGTATAGCTTTTGCTTTTTATATATTGTTCTCTCTGCCATTAATGTAAGGGACGGTAAATTTGTGATTATTGACTGGCCTCTTCGGAATCCCGATTGATACATTGGTATTATGTTTGATGATGTAGCCCCACCTTGATGTCCTTCAGTAGACAAGATGCAAAGACCTTCACCTCCACATTTTTAAGGCTATAAGGCAATAGTTAACTGGATATTCTAGAGGGACACTACTATAAATGGACTGTAAAATACTCCCTTGCTATGATACCGGAACCTGTTTTGTTGCAACAACATCTTGGAATATTGGAGTCAGCACTCTTGCCCACAATTCAGGATTAGCTTTAAAGATGACATTGGGAATACCGTTAGGACCAGGAGATCCATTGGATCTGATCTGACTTACAGTAGATATTATCATTTCCTCATTTCTTAGCTCTGTTACCTCTGTTATTGGAGATTTTTCTTTGTGGGGACTTTCATTCCCCATACGATGATAGTTTAGGTCACTTAAAATGGTCAGGATTTTCCATTGTTTTTTCTCCTGGATAAATTGCAGGGTAGACCTCATACAGTCTGGAAATAAACATGTCCCAGCCAGATTCAGAGATATTGGTGCTGTTTGACGTACAAATACCATTCTCCATGTCGTTATTAGTTCCTCAAAATGCTTTTGTATTGTTTGTCTTACATATGTAGTGTAGCTTAGTCCATATATTCTCATGGTAAGCCTTTTTTTCCTTCCAAATATCCTGTTTGTATACTGTTCTCAAACATTTTAATAAACGCTTTCTAGCAGAAATAGAATCTCAGTATGACCGTTTATATACTGCCCTTATTGCTTTATTAAGAGCCTTCTTTTGCTGATAAGGTTTATGCGAATACCATCTGTTGTATGTGAATTTAATAGACATTCCCCTAACTATGGTTTTAGCTGGGAATTTTCCTATTAAAGAAAGGCATAATTTCGACCAAATATCCACCATGATGTTCCCTTTCAAGAGTCGTGATGAACAGAATCTATTTGATTCTCCACAAATCTCATTATTTCAAGCTGTGTTGTTGTTTGCCATATCAGCCTTTTCAGTTTAAAAGAGGTTTGCATTTGATGTAGGTTGTTTGACTTCAGGTGATGATGAGCTGTTAGCACCAACATTATGATTTGAGGATTGGGATCGCTTTCCACTTGTGGGGCAACACAATACCCACTGATTCCAGATACTAGGTCCTTTGAAATGATAGCATATTCAATTATAAAATGATGCTTAGAATTTTTTTAAAGTTATGGCACCGAAATGGAAATGTTTAATGGGCTTTCTCTCATCATTATTAGGCCCAATTTTTGTAGTTGGGCGCAACACGGCTGGCTTACAGATTGAGGCACATGGGTTGGAGATACTATGTATGACTGAGACTTGGACGCGGCTGGACTGTAGGGTTGACTTTGGACTGGCCTGCCCGCCAGGGTTCAAACTATTGCATGTGCCTAGGCTGGAGGGAAAGGGGGAGGGGTGGGGTTAATTTACAGAGACTCCCTGAGCCTAAAGACCATTGATATTGATCTGGTTGCAGGGGTTGAACGCCTGGGGTTCTCAATCAAGAGTGAGATGGGCCAATCCCTGACAGGTATTATCTGTTATCGACCACCAGGGTTCTTTAGTGTGCTGCAGCAGCAACTTCTTTTGCATCTGTTTACCAACATGGCGGCAACACATCGGAGAATTCTAATTATGGGCGACTTTAATCTCTGGCCGAACGGATCCCTTGATACGAGCCTGGCCAATATACTCCACTCTTGTGAGGTGCTGGGTCTGCGTCAACAAGTCACAGTGCCTACCCACTTGGGGGGTCATATGTTGGACCTTATCTTCGCCTTATATGATCAGCTATACATGGGGGAGGTTCTCCCAATGGATTGGACTGATCATTTTTTGGTCAAATTCTATTTGAATATGGCCAATTGGGATAAAATGGAAGGTAAGCGGAGGATACATTTTTTGGGGAGGGATTGGAAAGCCCTGACACAGAGGAAAAATTATGGTGAGGTGTTTCCGGTGGAAGATTGCTTTTCGCCGGATGCTCAGGTCGATGAAAATTACCTCACCTTCTGTAAAAAGATCACTCTGACCCTAGACTCACTGGTGCCTCCAAAATCCTTTCAGAGTAAAGGAAGGCCATCTGCCCCCTGGTTCTGGGAGGAATTGAAAAAACTGAAGCTTGATTGTAATCGGGCTGAGAGAACCTGGAGGCAGAAATATTTAATCGAGGACAAAAAGGCCTGGAGAGCAAAAATACTGAACTACTGGAAGGTCATAAAAAGAACGAAGGCTGATTTTTTCGCCTCTGCGATTCTTAGAGCCTCGAATAGTTCCCGCTGTATTTTTAAAATTCTTAATACTCTGACAAACCCTGAGTGCTGTACCAATGACATTCTGCCATCTCAGAGGCTCTGTGATAATCTTGCCAACTTTTTCCGCGATAAAGTTGCCTCTATTATTGAGGAGTTGGGGAAGACATCAGAGCCTCCGAGGGTAACAATTGAACAGCTGGCCCTTATTGAGGATAGGGGTGGGCCGACAGGGAATGACAGCTCGAAGGAGGATGCCTTGGAGGCTCTCTCGGAGTTTCCCCCTCTCCAGATCGACGACCTTCGCAGGTTAGCGGAGAGTATTGTGTCAGGCTCCCCCCTGGACCCACTACCTTGCAAAAACTGGAAGGAATTCGGGGGGGGAACTTTTCCCACTGCTGTGTAATATCTGTAACCAGTCTCTTGCAGAAGGGGCGGTTCCCAGCCAATGGAAGCAGGCACTTGTTACGCCATTGCTTAAAAAAGCCTCCCTGGATCCTGAATGTCTGAAGAATTTTAGACCTATATCTCTTCTCCCCTTCCCAGCCAAGATAGTGGAACGGTTAGTGAGTGGCACACTGTCCGTGCACCTGGAACGGGCCAAACATCTGGAGGAGGAGCAGTTCGGTTTTATACCGGCCCACGGCACGGAGACAGCACTGTTGACCGTAATGGATGAGCTTCGGAGGCGGGCAGACAGGGGCCAGGCAGCAGTGTTGATTCTACTGGACCTGTCTGCCGCCTTCGACACGGTCAACCATAACATCTTGCTGAGGCGGTTGAGTGAGGTGGGAGTTACGGGAGTGGCCCTTAGATGGTTTCACTCCTTTCTCTCAGGGAGACAGCAAGCAGTATCCCTTCCTCCTTACCAATCTGCCTTTACTCCTGTCCCACATGGGGTCCCTCAGGGCTCGGCCATCTGCCCCATTCTTTTCAATGTCTATTTGAGACCCCTGCTGAAGATCATCAAGCGCCATAACATCAAAGTCATCAATTACGCTGATGATACGCAACTCATTCTCTCCCTGGAGGGAGAGCAGTCCATCTCAGCAGAAGGGTTTCATAGATGTTTAGGAGATATGACACAATGGCTGAAGGAAAATTCCCTACAGTTTAACATTGCTAAAACTGAACTGATACACTTTGAAACGCATAAGAACAGGGAAGGGCCTTCCACGAATCTGTGGCCCCCAGAGTTCCCCAACCCAGGCCAGCCGGTAAAAATTGTTCGTAACCTAGGGGTCACATTTGATTGTAACTTCTCCTTGGAGGTGCATGTGGGGAAAGTGGTGAGCTGCTGTCTGGGGATTACGCGTTCTCTAAGGAAGATTTTTCCCCTTTTACCACATCAAGCCCGCGCCCTGATTGCACGTAGTACCATACTTAGTCGGGTAGACTATTGTAACGCTCTACTCCTTGGGTCCCCTAAATTTCTGCTAGACAGGCTACAGCGGGTACAATCTGCCGTGGCTAAATTGGTATTAGGCTGGTCAAGGTGGACCTCTGCCTCTGGAGCACTGACGGAGCTGCACTGGTTGCCTGTGACACAGAGAGTTAAATGTAAATCTCTGTGTCTAGTATTCAAAGCCTTGCATGGAAAAGGACCAACTTCTCTTCAGCAAATGTTTGAGTGGTACGTTCCGGGCAGAGAGCTTTTTCTTCGAGAGGAATGTCAATAAAAGTACCACGCTTCAACAAAGTTAGAGCAGGGGGCAGAACATTTGGGGTGGCTGCAGCCAGGTTGTGGAACACTTTACCTTTTGAACTGCGGCAAAGCAGGGAGCTGCTTGCGTTCAGAAAGAACCTTAAAACCTGACTATTCCCTAAGAACTAGGCCTGCGCATTGTCCCCTCCTGTGTTGACATGGTCTCGGAGTTACTAGCGCCAAGATGCCTGTTAGGTGGTAGTGCGCTTTAGAAATTGTATAAATAAATAAATATTAATTATGGCACTGTTTGAGTTATCAGAGGAATTTCTTATGACCATACGCATGTTATAGTCACCAGACATAATTAAGCTTGTTGCCGGATAATGTTGAGTAAGAGTTGACAATTTCTCAGAAGATGGTAAACTGGGTTGTTTTGATTGATCCCTATGTGCTCAAGTAGACGTTCAATAAAATGATTGGAATTTAGAAATGCATTTTTATCCATTTAAGCAATGGTAATTGTAGATCAATTTCTTGAGGCATAATATCTAATTCCAGTATATATATATATATATATATATATATATATATATATATATATATATATATATATATATATATATATATATGTATATGTATATATATATATATATATATATATATATATATATATATATATATATATATATATATATATATATATATATATTCACTGAAAAAACCATGGGCCTTATTTATGAAGGACTTGCGCCACCGGTGCGTCACTCTTTCCCATGTTAAAAGTGACGCACCGGCGGCGCAAGTCCTTCATAAATAAGGCCCCATAGGTTTAACACTCGTTATAGTTAGGAATTAGCATTTAAAAAACCTTTGAAATTCACTGAAAAAACCATAGGTTTCGCACCAGTTATAGTTAGCTGGACATTTTACTCATACAAAACCATTGAAATTCCCACGTTATAGTTAGTTGGACTCACTATAACTCACGCGTCCGCAATCCACTGCTGATGATGTCACATATTACATCATTCATGACATGGTCAGTGACATCACTGATGACATCACTGATGACGTCTCAAATGACATCACTGATGACATCACTGATGACATCTCAAATGACATCACTGATTACATCACTGATGACATCATCCAGTGAATGTGTGTTTCTGTAAAGTTAAAATATGTTTTACATATTGAAGAATTAGTGGATGTATGAGTGTCTGGATGAAGGATTTAGTAGGTGTGTGACTGTATGAGTGAGTGATTAAATGTGTCTTACTAAATGCATGGGTTAGTGACTAAAGTGTCTGAATGTGTGCATCATTATGTCTGTTGTTGTGTAAGCTGCTGCATGTGTTGATTAGTAGCTATATGAGTGGCTATATGGGTTATTGATTGGTTGCCCAAGTATTTGTATGTGAGGGTGAGTGTGTGTGGAGGTGGCTGGGAGGTGTGCGACTCTGTGCATAGATGTGTGAGCAGTTGATTCACTTGGTGTATGGGTTCAAGAGTGCATGTGGAAACAGCTGTATGGGCGGTTGACTGTGTGCATGGGTGTGTTGGTGAGTGAATGGATATCTCAGTGCTACATGTCCAAGTAACTACATATGTAAAACACAGTGCATGTGAGAGTTGGCATATATCAATGACTATACATGAGAGCCTGTGATTGCGTAAGTAACTGTATGGATCAATGTGTACTTGTATCAGTGATTGTAAAAGAGAGTAAGTATGTGTTAGGATATGTTTGAATAAGTAAGGTTATGTGTGTATAACTGTATAGATGAGGAAATGGGAGTGTGATTGAATTCTTTGCATGACTGACTAGGTGTGTGAGTAACTCCATGGATGAGTGGCAGTGTGTGAGTATCTCTATAGGTGTATGAGTGCATATGATAGTGTTGTATTGATGAGTGACTGTATGTATGAGTGATTGTATGGGTGAATGAGTGGATGTGTGTGTAGACTTAGGAATCAGTGAGTGCGTATGTAGTAACTGGTATTGGTGTGTCAATGGTTTCTGGAATGGTAATCTGTATTTAACACTGGATGTATCAAAGGTTAGATTAGAGCGTGAGGAGGTGCATCGTATTATCACATGAATGATGCCATCAGTGATGTCATCAGTGATGTCATTTGAGATGTCATCAGTGATGTCATCAGTGATGTCATTTGAGATGTCATCAGTGATGTCATCAGTGATGTCACTGACCATGTCATGAATGATGTAATATGTGACATCATCAGCAGTGGATTGGGGGCGCGCGAGTTATAGTGAGTCCAACTAACTATAACGTGGGAATTTCAATGGTTTTGTATGAGTAAAATGTCCAGCTAACTATAACTGGTGTGAAACCTATGTTTTTTTCAGTGAATTTCAAAGGTTTTTGAAATGCTAATTCCTAACTATAACGAGTGTTAAACCTATGGTTTTTTCAGTGAATTTCAAAGGTTTTTTAAAAGCTAATTCCTTACTATAACGTGTTTGTAACCTACGATTTTTAAAGTGAATTATTAAGTTTTTTTAATAGCTGTTTTTATAACTATTAATTATAATATTTTTTATTAAAAAAAATTGTTTCTAAAATAAATTTTTCAATGTATTTTTCCTGTTTGTTTTTTTTTTACCATTTTATCTCGGAGCGCTCAGGGTGCGCGCACCCGTAAACGCACCCGTACACGTAGCGAGAGCGCTAAATCAGCGTGCGAAAAAAAATATAAGTATGTATTTAAAGTAAATAATAATGCAAGACATTCAGTGGCATACTTATAAAAGTAGTATTTTTGATTTTAAATAACCGTATTTTAACTTTAAACGCATTTCCTAAAATCTAACAAAACGTCATTCAGGCGCGACGCGTAAGCGCCCCCGGAAGCGCCTACGTACGTGCCGCGTAAGCGCCCCCGGAAGCGCTCCGGTGCGCGTAACGTAAGCGCGTCAAGTCATGTGACCTTAAAATAACACTTTTCATTGGTTGTTAAAAATTTTTTTTACAACTAATGAAAACCCCACCCATTTCCGTCACTACCTCTTTCACTTTGGAGAGAGCAAGACCTATTCCCTTCTTCCGTTCAATTTTTTGCAAAGAATGGCTGCAAGACCACCAAGCAGCAGTGATGACTCTGATGAGTTTCTCCAGGAGGACCCTCCTCAGCCAAAAGTGAAGGAGCACTTCATTTGGAAATTTTTTACAATTCCAGAAGGGGAGAAGAAGGTAAATGCTCCTAAGGTGGAGTGTAAGATTTGCCACACTGTTCTTTCTCGTGGTGACCGCACCAAAAAATATAGTTATGGGAACTCTACGATGATAAGGCATGTGCAAAGAAGGCACCCCCAGAACTATGCCCGGGAGAGTGTGAGGGACCTGGCACGTAATCCCCCCAGAGATCGCCCCTCGACTTCCACCGGAGGAGCAACATCATCCGTGAGAGGAAGACCAGTCGAGATGATACCTAATATTCAGCCAGTTTTTACTGACATTACAATTAGGTGTAAGCAGTGTGACGAACTGCTTTGTTTTGGAGAGCAGAGTATCCTACTGATTGTTTGAAAAAGGGAAGATCATCGCTGCCGTCCCCAGCCCTAATTTTTCCCCTTTTTTTGCTCCTGTTGAGCAGTTTGGCATTCCCTATTTTTGTTTTTGTTCTGATGAAAATACCAAAAAAAATAAAACTAAACAAGAAGAAAAAACCCAGTTCTTTTTAGAACTACCTCCAATTCTCCAAAAAGAGCTATATTCTTTACATAATTTAAAGGAGTGAGTGACATGGAGTACAGTGAGAGAGTAAAGGAAAATGAGTGAGGGAGCAAATGAAGGGACGAGAGGGGAAGGGAAGTGTAGTAGGGGGACTGAAAGAAGGTGAGTATGGGAGGTGAGTGAGGGGAAGGGGAGTGAACATGGGGAATGAGGATAAGTGAGGAAAGCGGAGTAAGGGAACGGGGGTGAGGAAGGGTAATAGAAGAGCAGTGAGGTTGAGGAAAGAGTGGTGATAGAGAGTGGATAAAGGCAAGTGAGCGTGAGAAAAGGGGAGTGAGGGAGTGAGGAGACAGAGGAAGTGAAGGAAAGAGTGAGAGAAGAGGACTAAGTGAGGGAGCAAAGAAAGATAAGTGAGGGAGTGTAGGTGAGGTATAGGGAGTAAGTGTGATGGAAGGGGAGTAAGAGAGTGAGGGGACGGAGGTAGTGAAGCTAAGAGAGAGGAAGTGAGGGAAGGAGAATGAGGATATGAAAGGACAGAGGTATTGAGAGAAAGAGTGAGTGAAGTGGAGTAAGGTGAGTAAGGTAAGGGGACGAGTGACTGAGCGAAGGAAGGGAAGAGAGGGGAAGAGGACTGAAGCATAGGTACTGAGAGAAGGTGAGTGGGGCATGAAAGTAAAGGGAAAAGGAGAGAAAGATATGGAATGAGGGGTAGTGAGGGAACCAGACTAAGAGAACAGGAGTGAAAGAACGGCAGAGAGCATGAGTAAAGAGGAATGAAAGAGGGTGGATAAAAGTGAGTGAGGATAAGACAAAGGGAGTGAGGAAGTGAGGGGATAGAGGTACTGAAGGAAAGAGTGACAGAAAGGGACTGAGTGAGGGAGCAAAGAAAGAGAAGTGAGGGAGTGTGGCTGAGTTATAGGGAGTAAGCGTAACAGAAGAGGAGTGACAGACTAAGAGGATGGACAAAATGGGGGTAAGAGAAAGAGAGTGAGGGAAGGGGAGTGAGTAAGTAAGAGGACAGAGGGAGTGAGAGAAGGAGTTAGTGAAGTGGAGTAAGGAGAGTAACAGAAGGGAAAAGAGTGAAGGAGCGAAGGAAGGGAAGAGAGAGGAAGGGAAGTAAAACAGGAGAGCTGAAAGAAAGTGAGTGTGGGAGTGTGGCTGAGTTATAGGGAGTGAGCGTGACAGAAGAGGAGTGAGAGACTAAGAGGACGGAGAGAACGAGGCTAACAGAGAGAGAATGACGGAAGGGGAGTGTAGAAGTAAGAGGACAGATGGAGTAAGAGAAGGAGTTAGTGAAGTGGAGTAAGGAGAGTAAGGGAAGGGAAAAGAGCGAAGGAGCGAAGGAAGGGAAGAGAGAGGAAGGGAAGTAAAACAGGAGAGGTGAAAGAAAGTGAGCGTGGGAGTGTGGCTGAGTTATAGGGAGTGAGAGTGACAGAAGAGGAGTGAGAGACTAAGAGGACGAAGAGAATGAGGCTAACAGAGAGAGAATGAGGGAGGGGGAGTGTAGAAGTAAGAGGACAGAGGGAGTAAGAGAAGGAGTTAGTGAAGTGGAGTAAGGAGAGTAAGGGAAGGGAAAAGAGCGAAGGAAGGGAAGAGAGAGGAAGGTAAGTAAAACAGGAGAGCTGAAAGAAAGTGAGTGTGGGAGTGTGGCTGAGTTATAGGGAGTGAACATGACACACACCAGATTTTCTTAAGCAGAATCTCTGAATAATGCTTCTGTCACTGCAGCCTCAGAATAATGGCACAGATTACCTTCAGACCCATATTCCTGTACATAACCAATGAAAATTCTTCCCATACAAATTCAAAACCAAACTGCACATTTTAATTGGTTGTACATTTCAACACTTCGAAACTCACATAATATTCACCCATACCCCCAGTGCTCATTCACCCTGTTACCATGGTAACTCCCACCTAACCCAGCACACAGTTGAAAAGTTCATCATACTATGTTGCAAAAGAATCCAGCAAGGGTGTTTGACCTATCAGTGTACTAGCTAATCATGTGCAATGTTTCTTTAAATGACTTTTTCTCAACCATTAAAAAAAAAGCATGCACCCTAATTCTCAGTGGTGAATTTTAAGAAAGCACCAACATTTTCATTTTTCATTTTTCATAATTCCTACTTTCAAACTGCCATTTCATTTCCACAACTCATCTGAATACAAGCAATCTACCTTCAAGATGCCAAAAGTCTGGTTTGTGGGTCATAGCTTTGTCTACTGGAGTGAAAAATTTGCAAGTAACAGAGTTATTTACAACCTTGATTTACCAAATGTGGACATTGTGTGGATTGGACAGAGAGGATTAAGAAGTCACCAATTGATACCATTGATAAAATCCTTTATGCATCTACCACACCCTGACCTCATAATTGTGCACTGTGGTGGCAATGACCTGGGCACTTTGACTGGGGTAGGTCTGGAAATGCTTTTAAAGGACATCTTTGGGCAATTGATGTCACTTTTTCCAAAAACTGCCTTGGTATTTTCTAGTATATGCCAAAGGCAAAAATGGAACTGGTCCAACCAATTTTGTCCACAGATTGAGGAAGCAAGGAAACATGTGAATAAATCTGTTTCTGCTTTCCTCAGAGACTATGGTATGGGTTCCATTTACCACAACAACTTGCATTACAACAGGCTAGGCATCTATAGGAGAGATAGTGTACATTTTACAGATGAGGGGAATAGAGTCTTCCTCTTGAATTTGAGACTCTGCATTGGTACCTACTTGTAGGTGCAAAAAACACCCACATAACACAACAGCTATTTTCAGAGCTACCCTACCTCTAAGCACTCTAAATTATTTTATTACTCTCATTTTTTTCACTGTTTTTCCCCGCGGTGCAATCAGGGTGCGCGTACCGGTGAGCGTACATGGGAATGCACCAGCGCTTTCCCCGTGAAAATTGCAAAAAAAATAAAATATTTTTTTGCCCTTCAGGGTCCTTCTAGGCCTCCCTCAGAAAACCTAGGGGGTCAGGGGGTGTGTACCCTGCCCCCTTTTAATCATTTCCCCCTTTTTATTTTCACCTCTTGTGTCTCGATTCTACCGAGACACAAGATGGCGGACTCTCCGGACTGTTTAGAATGTTGACAGACATCCGACAGCCAAACAGCTTTCCGCTCACGCACTCCCATAGCGCGCCGGGTGCGCTCCCCGGTACGCGTACCGGTGAGCGCTCGGAGCGCGCCTATAGATATATATGTGTTATTGAAGTCAATTTTCGAAAAAAACACGGGAGCAATTTTCACCAAATATAGCAAAGGCACATCTGCGTACCAGTCCCTACAATTTTGCAAAGTTTGGCGTAATTCTGTTCAGCGGTTCGGGCTGTAGCCGTGTCAGAACGTCCTATGGAAATTAACATGGGGAAAACACGTTTTGGGACCCCCCTTTTTTCTCAGCCTCCACTTCACAAATCCCCCCGAAACTTTCAGGAAAGGAGCGGAGCGGAGCTGGCCAAAATTTTGGAAAATTACACGCAAATTCCTCAACCGGCGCCAACGTTATTCCCAATAGAATGTTGCGGATTTCCTATGGTAGCTAGGTCCCAACTATAACTACCTACTGGCGACCGCCAGTAGGTAATATATATATCAACGCTCCAATTCTTAAATTTCTGTTAAGGATTACCGAACTCACAGAGGGGGATACAGCAGAATTCTCTTTATTGTTGACAAACGCGTTTCAGCTACAAGCCTTCGTCAGTGTCAATTAATTGACACTGACGAAGGCTTGTAGCTGAAACGCGTTTGTCAACAATAAAGAGAATTCTGCTGTATCCCCCTCTGTGAGTGCGGTAATTCTTAACAGGAATTTAAGAATTGGAGCGTTGATATTTAGCGGGTGTCCACTGCCTCAAACCGCACCCGCCTACGAGTGATCCGACACAAGTGGAGTTGGAGCTGAAACATTTACGCGGAGCACCGCTGCAGTTGCTGGACGTAGAGGAGACACTGTTTGGTGACGGACCGGAGAAACGCCAGGAACAACACCGAGGAGCAACGGTCCGATATAAAACCCAGACGGTGAGCCAGAGCCGATTGGCAGCAGCGCGGAGAAGCAGTAAGGCGTCGTCCAGGGGGGGCAGCGTATACTCTTAATGTTATAGTAATCCGAGTAGCAGCATGTTTTGCGAAAGTACACGCCGAGATGCGGCAAAATACATTTTTAAGAAACAAGGAATAGCGGGGGCAAGTGTAGGATTACCGGCACCGAGCAGCCAAATGAAAAACGCAATGAGATATTGACGAAGATGGAAAGATTGTACGAACGTGCGGTTCGAAAATGGTGGGAGGCGACTAGCCTGCAAAGCTATATAGAAGATTAACGTGTCCCTAGAGGACTAAGAGTGTATACGATACCATCCTACGAAAATCCGGATCCCCAACACCTCACTGATTGGGCAGAACACACAGCCCAATACTGCGAAGGGACTTTAAAAATCTTGGTCCAGTATGCCTGGAGTGACCGGGAGAAGGCATTAGCAGAAATAAAAATATTGGAAGAAGAACTAAGTAAAGAGGAGGATATGAGTTGCGTTGATACTCTGAAGGGACAAATGAATCTAAGGCTGAATAAATACGAAGAAAAAATTAAAGCCAGGAAACAAGAGAAATATGCTCGCGATGAGTATGACTACCTGCAGAGGCGGGTATTGACATTCGCGAAAAAATTCGAGGCCCCAGGAAAGAAGTACATCGGAGGGCACAGCAAGCTGTGGTTCCGCGAGTGGAAACATCGGAGTCAGAAATAACGGAAGATGATTCAAGTGACGATCAGGGACGACGTGGAAGAGAAGGGAGAGGAAGCACTGGACCCCCTCCCCATTTTCACGACGAGTTCAAAATCATCTGACAGTCCTGGCTATGGGGAGGAAAGAACAAACCCCCAGAAAGTCCCACCGAAAAACCCGCAGAGCAGGCAGGGGGAGGAAGAGGAAGAGGACAAACCTGGGCGAACAGAAGCAAGAAGAAGACAAACAGGCGTTAACAGAGACAGAAAATCTCACAGTTGTCAATTTATCGAATAGACACTTATCTGAGGTGGAAATTAGACTTTTAAGTCTTGGCCTGAGCTTTTGTCCGAGTAACCGGTTGGAATACACTCAAACTAGAATAGAACTTTTTTGCTTTGTCAGGAAACTCAAGCTCCCCAAATATTTCAAATTAAGACCCTCAACCAAAGACACAAGACTGTTACCCCATAGAATAACAGCAACTGACATTTTAACTGTGAAAGATTTGCCTGGGCTGGAACTCCTGGATGACTTAAGGGAAGAGTGTGAGGCATCTTCAGCCCAAAAAAAGACGATGGCAGAAAAGGAGGTGGAGCAAGAATTCGAACAAGATAGGGAAGAGAGTGTTTTTTAAACCTACCTCTACCTTTAATCCACAGATGCCCTGGGACGCTATAGATGTGTTCTCAGAAGCTGTAACAAATGATCTTTTGACCTTCAGAGGTAAACAAGGGAAGGCTACACATTTGGAGAACATTACACTGCTAGAAAAAATTGCCTTGCAAGATCTCATGAAGGACGACACGATTGTTATCAAACCATCGGATAAAGGTGGGAATGTCGTCCTGTTATCAAGAGAAAAATATCGTAAGGAAGCAATGAGACAGCTATCTGATGAACAGTACTATCAAACGACCAACCAGGAGGAATATAAGAAGAGTGTAATGCAATATGATAAAATTGTACAAAAATGGTACAATCAACAGATGCTAGGGGCAGAGGAATATTTGTTTCTACGTAGCAATAATCCTACAGTCCCCACGTTTTATCTTTTAACTAAATTACACAAAAATGAACAAGAACCACCCGGGAGACCGATTGTGTCCTCTGTAAATGGTCTGACAGAACACATGTCTAGGTTCATCGACAATTATCTTTTCCCCTTTGTGGTCCAACTTCAGTCTTACATAAAGGACACGAAAGATTTCTTAAATAAGATCGAAGATATTGTCTGGGATCCATCTTATCTACTAATGGTACTGGATATAACCAGTCTTTATACTAACATAAGACACGAGCAAGAAATGATTGCTGTTGAGCACTTTTTAAACAAAAGACAGCTACAGTTTGCGCAACATAATTGGATGTTGTTGGAATTTGTAGAGTTCTGCTTGTCTAGGAATATCTTTTTGTTTGAAGAGCAATTTTACATGCAGGTACCCGGGACTGCGATGGGCACCTGCTTCGCCCCCAGCCACGCAAATTTGATCTTAGGCTGGTGGGAGGACGGGTGCCCAGGCAGTGCCAGGGTAATGAGCAGGACGTTGGAGGAGTGGTACGATGGTATCGATACATCGATGACTTGTTCATCGTCTGGCAGAGGACGATCGATACGGCCCATCGATATATAGAAGCCCTTAATAACAACTTGTGCAACCTACACTTCTCGGGTACCATTAGTCCAGTGGCAGTAGACTATTAGGACCTGAGAGTGTTCATTGACAAAGGGAAACTACACACCGCACTTTTCCGCAAAATCACAGCTGGCAACTCTATTCTGAGTGCCAACAGTAACCATCCTCCTAAGTTAGTCCAGAGCATACCCTATGGGGAGCTGCTGAGGCTATGAAGGAATAGTTCAAAGGACCAGGACTTCGAGGCGGCTGCTTCGGAGAGCATGGGTAGATTTGTAAGATGGGGCTATGACCTTGACTCTCTGAAAAAAACTCTGGAGAAGGTCAGGAGAATACCCAGAACCAAACTTTTGCTGGACAAATCAAGAGTAGAAGATTCCAACCTAGCTGGGAAGTTCCGTATGATCACTCCTTATTCATCTGAATCTAATCATCTCAGGAAAATGCTGTTAAAAAACTGGCATATCCTGAAAACAGATCCAGTTATTAAGGATGATAAACCAGCACGAGCACAAGGAACTTTCCGCAAGGCAAGGTCGCTAAGAGACCTACTAGTAAGGAGTCATTTTGAAAAGGCTGTACCCAGAGTAGGAACACTCAGAGAAATTAAGGGTTTTTTCCCTTGCAGCAGATGTAAGGCTTGTGCTGGAAGCAAACGAGTTTTAACATACAGTCTGCCTGGGACTGGGAAAACTAAAGCGATTGAAAAGTTCATCACTTGCAGCACACCATATGCGGTTTATTGTCTGGTCTGCCCCTGTGGCTTAGTACCATTCACCAGTTGAAGATCAGGATCATAGAACATCTAAGGGCAATTGATAAGGTTGATCCTGCCTACCCTGTCGCTAGACAGTTTGCAGAAGCACATCACAGCGATAGGAGTAGACTGCAATATTTTGGATTGGATTTCATCCCAAGCAACATCAGAGGGGGCGATAGGCTAAGGAAACTCAGGCGCTTAGAGTCTAGATATATAATAGATCTAATGACAAAATCCCCTAAGGGTTTAAATAGCGGAGAAGAGCTGGCGGTACACATGGGGAAATGATAGGAAGTACATCTCCTTTAAGAGTGTTTAATCGTTCTGAGTAAACCTAGGCCCATCCCAAGCATTGATACCATTTTGACTCTGAGATTGGAGAAATACTACTCTGAAGCTAGGAAATAAGGTACACCATTGGTGATATAGGAATTTTTAAGAATGATTCTTGTAAATTAGGATTGCTGTTGTATTCTTTGGATTTATGAAACTTTATGAAACTTTGAAATTTTGACATTTCGGATTTTGAATTTGAAAAAATGTGTGGAGCCGACGACCTTCTAATTTTGGAACTTTGAAGGTTTGAATTTTGAGTTTTTGTAATTGCTATTTTTCGAATCTCTTTTTGCATTTTCTTAGATCTAAACAAGGAATTCAAGAATTCTCAGAACTTTGAACCACAGGTTGCGTTTGGACTGCCAATATTGTTTCTTTTGGAATTGAATCATGTATAGGGGTTAATTGCCGATACACGGCCTGAGTTGAGTATGACATTGTACACTGGGAATGTACGGTGAGATAAAAAACTTTTGACGAAGTATGATATTTGGGCGATATAATCATCGGATCCCAGATACATTCATATGTGTGATAATGAAGCGCAACATTCCTAATGGTCTTCCTCTACAGATGTATACTGTAGGGAGATTAGCCGATACACGGCGATACATTGAAGATGTGATCATTTTCGGGGAGAAACCGTTGAAGAATTTGACTATCTGCCATGATATCATTTAAAGATATAATTTTATTCTTATGGTTATGTGTCAATGATAATGCGCAGCAAGAAATGCGAGGTAATTTTAAGATGGCGGATCTTTTTCACAGTAAATTGTGAGGAAGTTCAAAGATGGCGGTTGAACTCCTCAGTGGTCGCTGTCCCCTTTTGATGTCTATGCATACAAACAAAGAAGCTTTATTAACATGCTGATTGGTGGGGTTAATTGACACTGACGAAGGCTTGTAGCTGAAACGCGTTTGTCAACAATAAAGAGAATTCTGCTGTATCCTCCTCTGTGAGTGCGGTAATTCTTAACAGGAATTTAAGAATTGGAGCGTTGATATTTAGCGGGTGTCCACTGCCGCAAACCGCACCCGCCTACGAGTGCTCCGACACAAGTAGAGTTGGAGCTGAAATATATGTATATATATATATATATATATATATATTCACTGAAAAAACCATAGGTTATAGACCATATATAGTTAGGAATTAGCATTTACAAAACCTTGAAAATTCACTGAAAAAACCATAGGTTATAGACCATATATAGTTAGGAATTAGCATTTAAAAAACCTTATTTTACTCACACAAAACCATTGAAATTCCATATATAGTTAGTTGCACTAACTATATATCGCGCACCCGCAATCCACTGCTGATCATGTCACATATTACATCATTCATGACATGGTCAGTGACATCACTGATGACATCACTGATGACATCTCAAATGACATCACTGATGACATCACTGATGACATCTCAAATGACATCACTGATGAGATCACTGATGACATCATCCAGTGACTGTGTGTTTCTGTAAAGTTTAAATATGTTTTACATATTGAAGAATGAGTAGATGTATAAGTGTCTGGACGAAGGATTTAGTAGGTGCATGACTGAATGTATGAGTGAGTGATTAAATGTGTCTCACTGAGTGCATGGGTTAGTGACTAAACTGTCTTAATTTGTGCATCATTATGTCTGTTGTTCTGTAAACTGCTGCATGTGTTGATCAGTAGCTATATGATTAACTATATGGGTTATTGATTGATTGTCCAAGTATTTGTATAGGAGACTGAGTGTGTGTGTGGCTGGCTGGGAGGTGTGTGACTCTGTGCCGATCAATGTGTACTTGTATCAATGATTGTATAAGAAAGTAAGTATGTGTTAGTGTATGTTTGAAAATGTAAGGTGCTCTATGTTTAACTGTATAGACAAGAAAATGGAAGTGTGATTGATTCTTTACAGGACTGACTAGGTGTGTGAGTAACTCCATGGATGAGTGGCAGAGTGTAAGTGTCTGTATAGGTGTATGAGTGCATATGATAGTGTTGTAAAGATGAGTGATTGTATGTATGAATGATTGTATGGGTGAATGAGTGAATGTGTGTGTAGACGTAGGAATCAGTGAGTACGTATGTAGTAACTAGTATTGGTGTGTCAATGGTTTCAAAAATTATACTCTGTATTTAACACTGGGTGAAACAGAGGTTATATTAAAACGTGAGGAGATGCATTGTATTGTCACATGAATGATATCATCAGTGATGTGGTCATTGATGTCATTTGAGATGTCATCAGTGATGTCATCAGTGATGTCACTGACCATGTCATGAATGATGTAATATGTGACATGATCAGCAGTGGATTGCGGGTGCGCGATATATAGTTAGTGCAACTAACTATATATGGAATTTCAATGGTTTTGTGTGAGTAAAATAAGGTTTTTTAAATGCTAATTCCTAACTATATATGGTCTATAACCTATGGTTTTTTCAGTGAATTTTCAAGGTTTTGTAAATGCTAATTCCTAACTATATATGGTCTATAACCTATGGTTTTTTCAGTGAATTTCAATGGTTTTTTAATAGCAAATATCATAAGCTGTCGAATGTCAAGTACGTGGTAAGTAAAAACATTTTCGTGTTTATGCACACTGATCTGCTTTGAATACTGCCCCCCACCCCTCATTTCTATTAGGAGTACTCTCTCTTTGCAGATAGTGAAGGGTAGTTAACGCAGCCCTTTGCCCCCTTTGTAATACGTCGTGCCTGCTTCTCTCTCCATTTGATTGATTGTTCTCTTTGGTTCATTCTCTATTTACAAACAAGCACAGAGTCGCAATACTCTGTTTAGTCTTTGCAGATAGCGAAAAATCGTGTAAAAAAACAAAAGGAATCGAGCAAAATCAGTAGGCCACTAATGGGATCTCTTTTTGACCTCGCTAAAATAGAAACATTAGGAACAACCTGTTGAAAATAGCAATGCGTATGTACATAAGCGGCGTTCATTTGTGTTCACAGTACCCCTTGTTGATTGTTTCAATCGAGCATTGAATTGTTCGAAGTTAATTCTCTTAAGGATCTTCTCTACCTGCAAACGAGGAAGAAAAGGAATATTCTCTCTCCCTTTGCAGATAGTGAAGGGTAGGTAACGCAAGCCTTTAACACGTCGTACCTATTTCATTCCTCATTGATTGATTGATTGTCCGAACATTGACTGTTTGGGAATTAGTTCTTTTTGGAGGTATTCCCTGTTTGCAAATAAACGTAGGAAAATCTTTGCAAGTAGTGAAAGGGTACGTAATGCGGACCTTTCTCCCCCGTTGTAATCTGTCATGCCTATCTACTCCCCACTGATTGATGCACCTTTTTCACCCGGACCATTTACTAGAGATACGTCATCTGGCCCGACCAGAGAGCACCCCTAGTGAAAAGGACATATGCAATAATAACGAAGTGATCACTGTATCCTGTTAACAGAAACTTTACCATGAAACAACCTGGAAAGAAAAAAATAGGAAAACGAAAATCAGTAGGCCACTGATGAACATGAACTTTTATTAAACAACAAACAAAGAAACGATAACATAACGTAATGATAAAACCTATTAATGTCCTAGAAACAAGAAAACGTTAAAGTATGCCAGTGGTGAGAGACCAGAAAAACAGTCCGAGAAACCAAATCACCCCTCGCTGTCCCAACTCATGCACTCTGAAAGTTCAAAGTTTTGAGGAGTGCTTGTAACATTGTCTGAAGCCTATTTGCAATTGCTTCATCTTCACTATTCTTAAAGTAAGTGGGGGCTGTTGTGATGCGGTGCCACCCTGAACCGCTTGACGGAGGCCCCCGAGGGACGGTGTCATGTCGCGGACTCGGAGGGGGCGCTTGGCTCCGGCCCCCTCCCCAAGTCGTGTTGCCCTGGTGTGGCCTGAGATCGCCCCCGACATAGGTGGCCGGCTCCCGGGGTCAAGCGGAACTTTTTTCCTTTTGGTGACTCTTCCATTCTTCACCTTGTCCCACAATCCGTTTCACCTAAAGACACGCTGTAGTGGGGCACCCCTTTTCCGTTTCATTTGCCATTCAGCCCGCTTTTGCTACACTGTGCCTCTTCCGCTATTCAGCTGTTTACCGCCCGCTCTTTCGACTACAGCGTCTCGCTCACCATGTACTTGAGTTGCTCCCGCTCTTGCGGTGCAGCGATAGGCGGCTGCCACAGGACTCTCAAAATGGCGGCCATCTCTTCAGATTTGGGCGTGGTCCACTAAAATGGGCCTGCGACACCTTGGAACTCGGACGCTTGTCTGCTAGAGCTTGGGCTCCATTCTCGAAAGCGTCCCCTCATCCTTGAAGATTCTACAAAAGTCTTGGGGGCCCCCGACTCCCGCAGGCTTCTGGTGGGGAGCGCCTAGCATGATTGCTCGTGGAATGGCCACGACGGAGCTACGAAATGGTGGTGCTCTCATGCTAACGCCAGCTTCAGTCTGAAACATCCAGAAACACTGTAGACTACCAATTCGATCAGTTCCGGTAGCGCTCCAACGTGACCCGGTAGAGAAGAACTTGCCCTCCCCTCTTTGACTGATGGTTCTTGTTGCCTGTCCCTTCTGTTGTCATTTAACAGAACTATTTAGCCTGCTGAAAGGGGTTGTGTGCCGTCCGCTGGTTGGTGGAGACATTTTGACTATATTCTGGACCTGCGTTGTCGCGTAATGCGTCATATGACGTGCCGCGTTAGAAAGTTTAATAAATTATTAAACACAATAAACAATCCTTAAAAAATAAAAAAAAATAAAAAATAATCAACAAAACCAACAATCAATTAACAACAGTATTTGAAAAGTCTATCATTCATTTTTCATTGCAGTACGCTGCCCAGAAAGCTTCCCGGTTCCCGGACCGGGCGCTACCCACGCAAAAAAACAAAAAAAAAATTTTTTTTTTTTTTGCCCCGCGGGGCCGTTTTAAAGCCTCCACATTAAACCTAGGGGGTCAGGGAGGATCTAGTATGCCCCCTTATGGTTATTTGCCCCTTTGTTTTGGCCTCCTCTTGTCTCTCGATCCTACCGAGAGACAAGATGGCGGCCGCTACGGACTTTTTGGAATGTTGACAGACGCCAGAGAACCAATCAGCTTCGCTTCACAAAGCTCCGTTGCGCGAAAAGTACGCGTCCTGGAGCGCTGCCCAGAGCGCGCTTACAGATATATATCTTTTTTTAAACGTTAATTTCTCAAAATCCACTGGAGCACATATATTGAGACCTACAAAAGGCACATCGGGCTACCAGTCCCTACAATTTTGCCAAGTTTCGTGCAAATCCATTCAGCCGTTCGGGCTAAAAGTGAGGCCAACCGCCCTATGGAAATTAACATGGGAAAAACGCGTTTTGGGACCCCCCTTTTTTCTCGGCCCCCCCTTGACGAACCCCCCCAAAATTTTCAGGGGCTGCTCAGAAACAAAATGTGCCATTTTCCTGAAAATTTCAGCCAATTCCGTCCACAAACGCCAAAGTTATTAGACATAGAATTTTCAAAAATCCCATAGAGAAAAAATCCTAACTATATATACCTACTGGCGACCGCCAGTAGGTAATATATATATATATATATATATATATATATTAATCCAACAGAGAGCCACAAGTGGAGACGCCACTAAACAGAGGGTTGAAAGCCTTTAATGCGTGGAATTTCAGAAAGATCACAGCCACAGCAACTAAACCAATCCGTTTGCAGCCCAACGCGTTTCGAGCACTCCTGTGCTCTTGATCACGGGCAGAAGGCAAAATACTCGGCACATGAGAGGACGCCTTGATAAGTCGTTACAAGTCCCGCCCATGTGGGCGTGTGCCAAGGCATTCTGGTACTTGGTGTCCCTTCATTGTTCATCCTAGTGGATGCCGGTGTAAGCCCCCTCAATTAAAGTTCAAATTACTACCCCAGTGGGTCTGGTACGTGCTGCTCTTCTCCCCATCTGATAATAACACTCTTCGCACCGGCCCCTCAGTTCCGTGGTGCTCAGAATTTCCAAGCGCCTGGTCCGACATTCGTGGCAGGGCGTCTCCGCAACCTGGATCAGGCCGCTAAAATTAATCCAACAGAGAGCCACAAGTGGAGACGCCACTAAACAGAGGGTTGAAAGCCTTTAATGGAAGGAATTCCAGAAAGATCACAGCCACAGCAACTAAACCAATCCATGTGCAGCCCAACGCGTTTCAAGCACTCCTGTGCTCTTGATCACGGGCAGAAGGCAAAATACTCGGCACATGAGAGGACGCCTTGATAAGTCGGTACAAGTCCCGCCCATGTGGGCGTGTGCCAAGGCATTCTGGTACTTGGTGTCCCTTCATTGTTCATCCTAGTGGATGCCGGTGTAAGCCCCCTCAATTAAAGTTCAAATTACTACCCCAGTGGGTCTGGTACGTGCTGCTCTTCTCCCCATCTGATAATAACACTCTTCGCACCGGCCCTTCAGTTCCGTGGTGCTCGTAATTTCCAAGCGCCTGGTCCGACATTCGTGGCAGGGCGTCTCCGCGACCTGGATCAGGCCGCTAAAATTAATCCAACAGAGAGCCACAAGTGGAGACGCCACTAAACAGAGGGTTGAAAGCCTTTAATGCGAGGAATGTCAGAAAGATCACTGCCACAGCAACAAAACCAATCCGTGTGCAGCCCAAAGCGTTTCAAGCACTCCTGTGCTCTTGATCACGGGCAGAAGGCAAAATATTCGGCACATGAGAGGACGCCTTGATAAGTTGTTACAAGTCCCGCCCATGTGGGCGTGTGCCAAGGAATTCTGGTACTTGGTGTCCCTTCATTGTTCATCCTAGTTGATGCCGGTGTAAGCCCCCTCAATTAAAGTTCAAATTACTGCCCCAGTGGGTCTGGTACGTGCTGCTCTTCTCCCCATCTGATAATAACACTCTTCGCACTGGCCCCTCAGTTCCGTAATGCTCGAAATTTCCAAGTGCCTGCTCCGACATTCGTGGCAGGGCGTCTCCGCGACCTGGATCAGGCCGCTAAAATTAATCCAACAGAGAGCCACAAGTGGGGACGCCACTAAACAGAGGGTTGAAAGCCTTTAATGTGAGGAATTTCAGAAAGATCACAGCCACAGCAACTAAACCAATCCGTGTGCAGCCCAACGCGTTTAAAGCACTCCTGTGCTCTTGATCACGGGCAGAAAGCAAAATACTCGGCACATGAGAGAACGCCTTGATAAGTCGTTACAAGTCCCGCCCAAGTGGGCATGTGAAAAGGCATTCTGGTACTTGGTGTCCCTTCATTGTTCATCCTAGTGGAAGCCGTTGTAAGCCCCCTCAATTAAAGTTCAAATTACTACCCCAGTGGGTCTGGTACGTGCTGCTCTTCTCCCCATCTGATAATAACACTCTTCGCACCGGCCCCTCAGTTCCGTGGTGCTCGTAATTTCCAAGCGCCTGGTCCGACATTCGTGGCAGGGCGTCTCTGCGACCTGGATCAGGCAGCTAAAATTAATCCAACAGAGAGCCACAAGTGGAGACGCCACTAAACAGAGGGTTGAAAGCCTTTAATGGAAGGAATTCCAGATAGATCACAGCCACAGCAACTAAACCAATCCATGTGCAGCCCAACGCGTTTCAAGCACTCCTGTGCTCTTGATCACGGGCAGAAGGCAAAATACTCGGCACATGAGAGGACGCCTTGATAAGTCTGTACAAGTCCCGCCCATGTGGGCGTGTGCCAAGGCATTCTGGTACTTGGTGTCCCTTCATTGTTCATCCTAGTGGATGCCGGTGTAAGCCCCCTCAATTAAAGTTCAAATTACTACCCCAGTGGGTCTGGTACGTGCTGCTCTTCTCCCCATCTGATAATAACACTCTTCGCACCGGCCCTTCAGTTCCGTGGTGCTTGTAATTTCCAAGCGCCTGGTCCGACATTCGTGGCAGGGCGTCTCCGCGACCTGGATCAGGCCGCTAAAATTAATCCAACAGAGAGCCACAAGTGGAGACGCCACTAAACAGAGGGTTGAAAGCCTTTATTGCGAGGAATGTCAGAAAGATCACCGCCACAGCAACAAAACCAATCCGTGTGCAGCCCAAAGCGTTTCAAGCACTCCTGTGCTCTTGATCACGGGCAGAAGGCAAAATACTCGGCACATGAGAGGACGCCTTGATAAGTTGTTACAAGTCCCGCCCATGTGGGCGTGTGCCAAGGCATTCTGGTACTTGGTGTCCCTTCATTGTTCATCCTAGTGGATGCCGGTGTAAGCCTCCTCAATTCAAGTTCAAATTACTACCCCAGTGGGTCTGGTACGTGCTGCTCTTCTCCCCATCTGATAATAACACTCTTCGCACCGGCCCCTCAGTTCCGTGGTGCTCGAAATCTCCAAGTGCCTGGTCCGACATTCGTGGCAGGGCGTCTCCGCAACCTGGATCAGGCCGCTAAAATTAATCCAACAGAGAGCCACAAGTGGAGACGCCACTAAACAGAGGGTTGAAAGCCTTTAATGCGAGGAATGTCAGAAAGATCACAGCCACAGCAACAAAACCAATCCGTGTGCAGCCCAAAGCGTTTCAAGCACTCCTGTGCTCTTGATCACGGGCAGAAGGCAAAATATTCGGCACATGAGAGGGCGCCTTGATAAGTTGTTACAAGTCCCGCCCATGTGGGCGTGTGCCAAGGCATTCTGGTACTTGGTGTCCCTTCATTGTTCATCCTAGTGGATGTCGGTGTAAGCCCCCTCAATTAAAGTTCAAAATACTACCCCAGTGGGTCTGGTACGTGCTGCTCTTCTCCCCATCTGATAATAACACTCTTCGCACCGGCCCCTCAGTTCCGTGGTGCTCGAAATTTCCAAGTGCCTGCTCCGACATTCGTGGCAGGGCGTCTCCGCGACCTGGATCAGGCCGCTAAAATTAATCCAACAGAGAGCCACAAGTGGAGACGCCACCAAACAGAGGGTTGAAAGCCTTTAATGGAAGGAATTCCAGAAAGATCACAGCCACAGCAACTAAACCAATCCGTGTGCAGCCCAACGCGTTTAAAGCACTCCTGTGCTCTTGATCACGGGCAGAAAGCAAAATACTCGGCACATGAGAGAACGCCTTGATAAGTCGTTACAAGTCCCGCCCAAGTGGGCGTGTGCCAAGGCATTCTGGTACTTGGTGTCCCTTCATTGTTCATCCTAGTGGAAGCCGGTGTAAGCCCCCTCAATTAAAGTTCAAATTACTTCCCCAGTGGGTCTGGTACGTGCTGCTCTTCTCCCCATCTGATAATAACACTCTTCGCACCGGCCCCTCAGTTCCGTGGTGCTCGTAATTTCCAAGCGCCTGGTCCGACATTCGTGGCAGGGCGTCTCCGCGACCTGGATCAGGCCGCTAAAATTAATCCAACAGAGAGCCACAAGTGGAGACGCCACTAAACAGAGGGTTGAAAGCCTTTAATGGAAGGAATTCCAGAAGGATCACAGCCACAGCAACTAAACCAATCCATGTGCAGCCCAAAGCGTTTCAAGCACTCCTGTGCTCTTGATCACGGGCAGAAGGCAAAATACTCGGCACATGAGAGGACGCCTTGATAAGTCGGTACAAGTCCCGCCCATGTGCGCGTGTGCCAAGGCATTCTGGTACTTGGTGTCCCTTCATTGTTCATCCTAGTGGATGCCGGTGTAAGCCCCCTCAATTAAAGTTCAAATTACTATCCCAGTGGGTCTGGTACGTGCTGCTCTTCTCCCCATCTGATAATAACACTCTTCGCACCGGCCCCTCAGTTCCGTGGTGCTCGAAATTTCCAAGTGCCTGGTCCGACATTCGTGGCAGGGCGTCTCCGCGACCTGGATCAGGCCGCTAAAATTAATCCAACAGAGAGCCACAAGTGGAGACGCCACTAAACAGAGGGTTGAAAGCCTTTAATGCGAGGAATTTCAGAAAGATCACAGCCACAGCAACTAAACCAATCCGTGTGCAGCCCAACGCGTTTCAAGCACTACTGTGCTCTTGATCACGGGCAGAAGGCAAAATACTCGGCACATGAGAGTACGCCTTGATAAGTCGTTACAAGTCCCGCCCATGTGGGCGTGTGCCAAGGCATTCTGGTACTTGGTGTCCCTTCATTGTTCATCCTAGTGGATGCCGGTGTAAGCCCCTCAATTAAAGTTCAAATTACTACCCCAGTGGGTCTGGTACGTGCTGCTCTTCTCCCCATCTGATAATAACACTCTTCGCACCGGCCCCTCAGTTCCGTGGTGCTCGTAATTTCCAAGCGCCTGGTCCGACATTCGTGGCAGGGCGTCTACGCGACCTGGATCAGGCCGCTAAAATTAATCCAATTGAGAGCCACAAGTGGAGACGCCACTAAACGGAGGGTTGAAAGCCTTTAATGCGAGGAATGTCAGAAAGATCACAGCCACAGCAACAAAACCAATCCGTGTGCAGCCCAAAGCGTTTCAAGCACTCCTGTGCTCTTGATCACGGGCAGAAGGCAAAATATTCGGCACATGAGAGGACGCCTTGATAAGTTGTTACAAGTCCCGCCCATGTGGGCGTGTGCCAAGGCATTCTGGTACTTGGTGTCCCTTCATTGTTCATCCTAGTGGATGCCGGTGTAAGCCCCCTCAATTAAAGTTCAAATTACTACCCCAGTGGGTCTGGTACGTGCTGCTCTTCTCTCCATCTGATAATAACACTCTTTGCACCGGCCCCTCAGTTCCGTGGTGCTCGAAATTTCCAAGTGCCTGGTACGACATTCGTGGCAGGGCATCTCCGCGACCTGGATCAGGCCGCTAAAATTAATCCAACAGAGAGCCACAAGTGGGCACGCCACTAAACAGAGGGTTGAAAGCCTTTAATGTGAGGAATTTCAGAAAGATCACAGCCACAGCAACTAAACCAATCCATGTGCAGCCCAACACGTTTAAAGCACTCCTGTGCTCTTGATCACGGGCAGAAGGCAAAATACTCGGCACATGAGAGAACGCCTTGATAAGTCGTTACAAGTCCCGCCCAAGTGGGCGTGTGCCAAGGCATTCTGGTACTTGGTGTCCCTTCATTGTTCATCCTAGTGGAAGCCGGTGTAAGCCCCCTCAATTAAAGTTCAAATTACTACCCCAGTTGGTCTGGTACGTGCTGCTCTTCTCCCCAACTGATAATAACACTCTTCGCTCCGGCCCTTCAGTTCCGTGGTGCTCGTAATTTCCAAGCGCCTGGTCCGACATTCGTGGCAGGGCGTCTCCGCGACCTGGATCAGGCCGCTAAAATTAATCCAACAGAGAGCCACAAGTGGAGACGCCACTAAACAGAGGGTTGAAAGCCTTTAATGCGAGGAATGTCAGAAAGATCACAGCCACAGCAACAAAACCAATCCGTGTGCAGCCCAAAGCGTTTCAAGCACTCCTGTGCTCTTGATCACGGGCAGAAGGCAAAATACTCGGCACATGAGAGGACGCCTTGATAAGTTGTTACAAGTCCCGCCCATGTGGGCGTGTGCCAAGGCATTCTGGTACTTGGTGTCCCTTCATTGTTCATCCTAGTGGATGCCGGTGTAAGCCCCCTCAATTAAAGTTCAAATTACTACCCCAGTGGGTCTGGTAAGTGCTGCTCTTCTCCCCATCTGATAATAACACTCTTCGCACCGGCCCCTCAGTTCCGTAATGCTCGAAATTTCCAAGTGCCTGCTCCGACATTCGTGGCAGGGCGTCTCTGCGACCTGGATCAGGCCGCTAAAATTAATCCAACAGAGAGCCACAAGTGGAGACGCCACTAAACAGAGGGTTGAAAGCCTTTAATGTGAGGAATTTCAGAAAGATCACAGCCACAGCAACTAAACCAATCCGTGTGCAGCCCAACGCGTTTAAAGCACTCCTGTGCTCTTGATCACGGGCAGAAAGCAAAATACTCGGCACATGAGAGAACGCCTTGATAAGTCGTTACAAGTCCCGCCCAAGTGGGCGTGTGCCAGGGCATTCTGGTACTTGGTGTCCCTTCATTGTTCATCCTAGTGGAAGCCGTTGTAAGCCCCCTCAATTAAAGTTCAAATTACTAGCCCAGTGGGTCTGGTACGTGCTGCTCTTCTCCCCATCTGATAATAACACTCTTCGCACCGGCCCCTCAGTTCCGCGGTGCTCGTAATTTCCAAGCGCCTGGTCCGACATTCGTGGCAGGGCATCTCCGTGACCTGGATCAGGCCGCTAAAATTAATCCAACAGAGAGCCACAAGTGGAGACGCCACAAAACAGAGGGTTGAAAGCCTTTAATGGAAGGAATTCCAGAAAGATCACAGCCACAGCAACTAAACCAATCCGTGTGCAGCCCAACGCGTTTAAAGCACTCCTGTGCTCTTGATCACGGGCAGAAAGCAAAATACTCGGCACATGAGAGAACGTCTTGATAAGACGTTACAAGTCCCGCCCAAGTGGGCGTGTGCCAAGGCATTCTGGTACTTGGTGTCCCTTCATTGTTCATCCTAGTGGAAGCCGGTGTAAGCCCCCTCAATTAAAGTTCAAATTACTACCCCAGTGGGTCTGGTACGTGCTGCTCTTCTCCCCATCTGATAATAACACTCTTCGCACCGGCCCCTCAGTTCCGTGGTGCTCGTAATTTCCAAGCGCCTGGTCCGACATTCGTGGCAGGGCGTCTCCGCGACCTGGATCAGGCCGCTAAAATTAATCCAACAGAGAGCCACAAGTGGAGACGCCACTAAACAGAGGGTTGAAAGCCTTTAATGGAAGGAATTCCAGAAAGATCACAGCCACAGCAACTAAACCAATCCATGTGCAGCCCAACGCGTTTCAAGCACTCCTGTGCTCTTGATCACGGGCAGAAGGCAAAATACTCGGCACATGAGAGGACGCCTTGATAAGTCGGTACAAGTCCCGCCCATGTGGGCGTGTGCCAAGGCATTCTGGTACTTGGTGTCCCTTCATTGTTCATCCTAGTGGATGCCGGTGTAAGCCCCCTCAATTAAAGTTCAAATTACTACCCCAGTGGGTCTGGTACGTGCTGCTCTTCTCCCCACCTGATAATAACACACTTCGCACCGGCCCTTCAGTTCCGTGGTGCTCGTAATTTCCAAGCGCCTGGTCCGACATTCGTGGCAGGGCGTCTCCGCGACCTGGATCAGGCCGCTAAAATTAATCCAACAGAGAGCCACAAGTGGAGACACCACTAAACAGAGGGTTGAAAGCCTTTAATGCGAGGAATGTCAGAAAGATCACAGCCACAGCAACAAAACCAATCCGTGTGCAGCCCAAAGCGTTTCAAGCACTCCTGTGCTCTTGATCACGGGCAGAAGGCAAAATACTCGGCACATGATAGGACGCCTTGATAAGTTGTTACAAGTCCCGCCCATGTGGGCGTGTGCCAAGGCATTCTGGTACTTGGTGTCCCTTCATTGTTCATCCTAGTGGATGCCGGTGTAAGCCCCCTCAATTAAAGTTCAAATTACTACCCCAGTGGGTCTGGTAAGTGCTGCTCTTCTCCCCATCTGATAATAACACTCTTCGCACCGGCCCCTCAGTTCCGTAATGCTCGAAATTTCCAAGTGCCTGCTCCGACATTCGTGGCAGGGCGTCTCTGCGACCTGGATCAGGCCGCTAAAATTAATCCAACAGAGAGCCACAAGTGGAGACGCCACTAAACAGAGGGTTGAAAGCCTTTAATGTGAGGAATTTCAGAAAGATCACAGCCACAGCAACTAAACCAATCCGTGTGCAGCCCAACGCGTTTAAAGCACTCCTGTGCTCTTGATCACGGGCAGAAAGCAAAATACTCGGCACATGAGAGAACGCCTTGATAAGTCGTTACAAGTCCCGCCCAAGTGGGCGTGTGCCAGGGCATTCTGGTACTTGGTGTCCCTTCATTGTTCATCCTAGTGGAAGCCGTTGTAAGCCCCCTCAATTAAAGTTCAAATTACTAGCCCAGTGGGTCTGGTACGTGCTGCTCTTCTCCCCATCTGATAATAACACTCTTCGCACCGGCCCCTCAGTTCCGCGGTGCTCGTAATTTCCAAGCGCCTGGTCCGACATTCGTGGCAGGGCATCTCCGTGACCTGGATCAGGCCGCTAAAATTAATCCAACAGAGAGCCACAAGTGGAGACGCCACAAAACAGAGGGTTGAAAGCCTTTAATGGAAGGAATTCCAGAAAGATCACAGCCACAGCAACTAAACCAATCCGTGTGCAGCCCAACGCGTTTAAAGCACTCCTGTGCTCTTGATCACGGGCAGAAAGCAAAATACTCGGCACATGAGAGAACGTCTTGATAAGACGTTACAAGTCCCGCCCAAGTGGGCGTGTGCCAAGGCATTCTGGTACTTGGTGTCCCTTCATTGTTCATCCTAGTGGAAGCCGGTGTAAGCCCCCTCAATTAAAGTTCAAATTACTACCCCAGTGGGTCTGGTACGTGCTGCTCTTCTCCCCATCTGATAATAACACTCTTCGCACCGGCCCCTCAGTTCCGTGGTGCTCGTAATTTCCAAGCGCCTGGTCCGACATTCGTGGCAGGGCGTCTCCGCGACCTGGATCAGGCCGCTAAAATTAATCCAACAGAGAGCCACAAGTGGAGACGCCACTAAACAGAGGGTTGAAAGCCTTTAATGGAAGGAATTCCAGAAAGATCACAGCCACAGCAACTAAACCAATCCATGTGCAGCCCAACGCGTTTCAAGCACTCCTGTGCTCTTGATCACGGGCAGAAGGCAAAATACTCGGCACATGAGAGGACGCCTTGATAAGTCGGTACAAGTCCCGCCCATGTGGGCGTGTGCCAAGGCATTCTGGTACTTGGTGTCCCTTCATTGTTCATCCTAGTGGATGCCGGTGTAAGCCCCCTCAATTAAAGTTCAAATTACTACCCCAGTGGGTCTGGTACGTGCTGCTCTTCTCCCCACCTGATAATAACACACTTCGCACCGGCCCTTCAGTTCCGTGGTGCTCGTAATTTCCAAGCGCCTGGTCCGACATTCGTGGCAGGGCGTCTCCGCGACCTGGATCAGGCCGCTAAAATTAATCCAACAGAGAGCCACGAGTGGAGACACCACTAAACAGAGGGTTGAAAGCCTTTAATGCGAGGAATGTCAGAAAGATCACAGCCACAGCAACAAAACCAATCCGTGTGCAGCCCAAAGCGTTTCAAGCACTCCTGTGCTCTTGATCACGGGCAGAAGGCAAAATACTCGGCACATGATAGGACGCCTTGATAAGTTGTTACAAGTCCCGCCCATGTGGGCGTGTGCCAAGGCATTCTGGTACTTGGTGTCCCTTCATTGTTCATCCTAGTGGATGCCGGTGTAAGCCCCCTCAATTAAAGTTCAAATTACTACCCCAGTGGGTCTGGTACATGCTGCTCTTCTCCCCATCTGATAATAACACTCTTCGCACCGGCCCCTCAGT
The DNA here is from genome assembly GCF_964261635.1 of Lissotriton helveticus. Lineage (NCBI taxonomy): Eukaryota > Metazoa > Chordata > Amphibia > Caudata > Salamandridae > Lissotriton > Lissotriton helveticus. The sequence continues at coordinate 1,253,848,469 of NC_136059.1, read as the reverse complement.
TCCGTGGTGCTCGAAATTTCCAAGTGCCTGGTCCGACATTCGTGGCAGGGCGTCTCCGCGACCTGGATCAGGCCGCTAAAATTAATCCAACAGAGAGCCACAAGTGGAGACGCCACTAAACAGAGGGTTGAAATCCTTTAATGCGAGGAACTTCAGAAAGATCACAGCCACAGCAACTAAACCAATCCGTGTGCAGCCCAACGCGTTTCAAGCACTCCTGTGCTCTTGATCACGGGCAGAAGGCAAAATACTCGGCACATGAGAGGACGCCTTGATAAGTCGGTACAAGTCCCGCCCAAGTGGGCGTGTGCCAGGGCATTCTGGTACTTGGTGTCCCTTCATTGTTCATCCTAGTGGAAGCCGTTGTAAGCCCCCTCAATTAAAGTTCAAATTACTAGCCCAGTGGGTCTGGTACGTGCTGCTCTTCTCCCCATCTGATAATAACACTCTTCGCACCGGCCCCTCAGTTCCGTGGTGCTCGTAATTTCCAAGCGCCTGGTCCGACATTCGTGGCAGGGCGTCTCTGCGACCTGGATCAGGCCGCTAAAATTAATCCAACAGAGAGCCACAAGTGGAGACGCCACTAAACAGAGGGTTGAAAGCCTTTAATGTGAGGAATTTCAGAAAGATCACAGCCACAGCAACTAAACCAATCCGTGTGCAGCCCAACGCGTTTAAAGCACTCCTGTGCTCTTGATCACGGGCAGAAAGCAAAATACTCGGCACATGAGAGAACGCCTTGATAAGTCGTTACAAGTCCCGCCCAAGTGGGCGTGTGCCAGGGCATTCTGGTACTTGGTGTCCCTTCATTGTTCATCCTAGTGGAAGCCGTTGTAAGCCCCCTCAATTAAAGTTCAAATTACTAGCCCAGTGGGTCTGGTACGTGCTGCTCTTCTCCCCATCTGATAATAACACTCTTCGCACCGGCCCCTCAGTTCCGTGGTGCTCGTAATTTCCAAGCGCCTGGTCCGACATTCGTGGCAGGGCGTCTCCGTGACCTGGATCAGGCCGCTAAAATTAATCCAACAGAGAGCCACAAGTGGAGACGCCACAAAACAGAGGGTTGAAAGCCTTTAATGGAAGGAATTCCAGAAAGATCACAGCCACAGCAACTAAACCAATCCGTGTGCAGCCCAACGCGTTTAAAGCACTCCTGTGCTCTTGATCACGGGCAGAAAGCAAAATACTCGGCACATGAGAGAACGTCTTGATAAGACGTTACAAGTCCCGCCCAAGTGGGCGTGTGCCAAGGCATTCTGGTACTTGGTGTCCCTTCATTGTTCATCCTAGTGGAAGCCGGTGTAAGCCCCCTCAATTAAAGTTCAAATTACTACCCCAGTGGGTCTGGTACGTGCTGCTCTTCTCCCCATCTGATAATAACACTCTTCGCACCGGCCCCTCAGTTCCGTGGTGCTCGTAATTTCCAAGCGCCTGGTCCGACATTCGTGGCAGGGCGTCTCCACGACCTGGATCAGGCCGCTAAAATTAATCCAACAGAGAGCCACAAGTGGAGACGCCACTAAACAGAGGGTTGAAAGCCTTTAATGCGAGGAATGTCAGAAAGATCACAGCCACAGCAACAAAACCAATCCGTGTGCAGCCAAAAGCGTTTCAAGCACTCCTGTGCTCTTTATCACGGGCAGAAGGCAAAATACTCGGCACATGAGAGGACGCCTTGATAAGTTGTTACAAGTCCCGCCCATGTGGGCGTGTGCCAAGGCATTCTGGTACTTGGTGTCCCTTCATTGTTCATCCTAGTGGATGCCGGTGTAAGCCCCCTCAATTAAAGTTCAAATTACTACCCCAGTGGGTCTGGTACGTGCTGCCCTTCTCCCCATCTGATAATAACACTCTTCGCACCGGCCCCTCAGTTCCGTGGTGCTCGAAATTTCCAAGTGCCTGGTCCGACATTCGTGGCAGGGCGTCTCCGCGACCTGGATCAGGCCGCTAAAATTAATCCAACAGAGAGCCACAAGTGGAGACGCCACTAAACAGAGGGTTGAAAGCCTTTAATGCGAGGAATTTCAGAAAGATCACAGCCACAGCAACTAAACCAATCCGTGTGCAGCCCAACGCGTTTCAAGCACTACTGTGCTCTTGATCACGGGCAGAAGGCAAAATACTCGGCACATGAGAGTACGCCTTGATAAGTTGTTACAAGTCCCGCCCATGTGGGCGTGTGCCAAGGCATTCTGGTACTTGGTGTCCCTTCATTGTTCATCCTAGTGGATGCCGGTGTAAGCCCCTCAATTAAAGTTCAAATTACTACCCCAGTGGGTCTGGTACGTGCTGCTCTTCTCCCCATCTGATAATAACACTCTTCGCACCGGCCCCTCAGTTCCGTGGTGCTCGTAATTTCCAAGCGCCTGGTCCGACATTCGTGGCAGGGCGTCTCCGCGACCTGGATCAGGCCGCTAAAATTAATCCAATTGAGAGCCACAAGTGGAGACGCCACTAAACGGAGGGTTGAAAGCCTTTAATGCGAGGAATGTCAGAAAGATCACAGCCACAGCAACAAAACCAATCCGTGTGCAGCCCAAAGCGTTTCAAGCACTTCTGTGCGCTTGATCACGGGCAGAAGGCAAAATATTCGGCACATGAGAGGATGCCTTGATAAGTTGTTACAAGTCCCGCCCATGTGGGCGTGTGCCAAGGCATTCTGCTACTTGGTGTCCCTTCATTCTTCATCCTAGTGGATGCCGGTGTAAGCCCCCTCAATTAAAGTTCAAATTACTTCCCCAGTGGGTCTGGTACGTGCTGCTCTTCTCCCCATCTGATAATAACACTCTTCGCACCGGCCCCTCAGTTCCGTGGTGCTCGAAATTTCCAAGTGCCTGGTCCAACATTCGTGGCAGGGCATCTCCGCGACCTGGATCAGGCCTCTAAAATTAATCCAACAGAGAGCCACAAGTGGGGACGCCACTAAACAGAGGGTTGAAAGCCTTTAATGTGAGGAATTTCAGAAAGATCACAGCCACAGCAACTAAACCAATCCATGTGCAGCCCAACGCTTTTAAAGCACTCCTGTGCTCTTGATCACGGGCAGAAGGCAAAATACTCGGCACATGAGAGAACGCCTTGATAAGTCGTTACAAGTCCCGCCCAAGTGGGTGTGTGCCAAGGCATTCTGGTACTTGGTGTCCCTTCATTGTTCATCCTAGTGGAAGCCGGTGTAAGCCCCCTCAATTAAAGTTCAAATTACTACCCCAGTGGGTCTGGTACGTGCTGCTCTTCTCCCCAACTGATAATAACACTCTTCGCACCGGCCCTTCAGTTCCGTGGTGCTCGTAATTTCCAAGCGCCTGGTCCGACATTCGTGGCAGGGCGTCTCCGCGACCTGGATCAGGCCGCTAAAATTAATCCAACAGAGAGCCACAAGTGGAGACGCCACTAAACAGAGGGTTGAAAGCCTTTAATGCGAGGAATGTCAGAAAGATCACAGCCACAGCAACAAAACCAATCCGTGTGCAGCCCAAAGCGTTTCAAGCACTCCTGTGCTCTTGATCACGGGCAGAAGGCAAAATACTCGGCACATGAGAGGACGCCTTGATAAGTTGTTACAAGTCCCGCCCATGTGGGCGTGTGCCAAGGCATTCTGGTACTTGGTGTCCCTTCATTGTTCATCCTAGTGGATGCCGGTGTAAGCCCCCTCAATTAAAGTTCAAATTACTACCCCAGTGGGTCTGGTACATGCTGCTCTTCTCCCCATCTGATAATAACACTCTTCGCACCGGCCCCTCAGTTCCGTGGTGCTCGAAATTTCCAAGTGCCTGGTCCGACATTCGTGGCAGGGCGTCTCCGCGACCTGGATCAGGCCGCTAAAATTAATCCAACAGAGAGCCACAAGTGGAGACGCCACTAAACAGAGGGTTGAAAGCCTTTAATGGAAGGAATTCCAGAAAGATCACAGCCACAGCAACTAAACCAATCCATGTGCAGCCCAACGCGTTTCAAGCACTCCTGTGCTCTTGATCACGGGCAGAAGGCAAAATACTCGGCACATGAGAGGACGCCTTGATAAGTCGGTACAAGTCCCGCCCATGTGGGCGTGTGCCAAGGCATTCTGGTACTTGGTGTCCCTTCATTGTTCATCCTAGTGGATGCCGGTGTAAGCCCCCTCAATTAAAGTTCAAATTACTACCCCAGTGGGTCTGGTACGTGCTGCTCTTCTCCCCACCTGATAATAACACACTTCGCACCGGCCCTTCAGTTCCGTGGTGCTCGTAATTTCCAAGCGCCTGGTCCGACATTCGTGGCAGGGCGTCTCCGCGACCTGGATCAGGCCGCTAAAATTAATCCAACAGAGAGCCACAAGTGGAGACACCACTAAACAGAGGGTTGAAAGCCTTTAATGCGAGGAATGTCAGAAAGATCACAGCCACAGCAACAAAACCAATCCGTGTGCAGCCCAAAGCGTTTCAAGCACTCCTGTGCTCTTGATCACGGGCAGAAGGCAAAATACTCGGCACATGATAGGACGCCTTGATAAGTTGTTACAAGTCCCGCCCATGTGGGCGTGTGCCAAGGCATTCTGGTACTTGGTGTCCCTTCATTGTTCATCCTAGTGGATGCCGGTGTAAGCCCCCTCAATTAAAGTTCAAATTACTACCCCAGTGGGTCTGGTACATGCTGCTCTTCTCCCCATCTGATAATAACACTCTTCGCACCGGCCCCTCAGTTCCGTGGTGCTCGAAATTTCCAAGTGCCTGGTCCGACATTCGTGGCAGGGCGTCTCCGCGACCTGGATCAGGCCGCTAAAATTAATCCAACAGAGAGCCACAAGTGGAGACGCCACTAAACAGAGGGTTGAAATCCTTTAATGCGAGGAACTTCAGAAAGATCACAGCCACAGCAACTAAACCAATCCGTGTGCAGCCCAACGCGTTTCAAGCACTCCTGTGCTCTTGATCACGGGCAGAAGGCAAAATACTCGGCACATGAGAGGACGCCTTGATAAGTCGGTACAAGTCCCGCCCAAGTGGGCGTGTGCCAGGGCATTCTGGTACTTGGTGTCCCTTCATTGTTCATCCTAGTGGAAGCCGTTGTAAGCCCCCTCAATTAAAGTTCAAATTACTAGCCCAGTGGGTCTGGTACGTGCTGCTCTTCTCCCCATCTGATAATAACACTCTTCGCACCGGCCCCTCAGTTCCGTGGTGCTCGTAATTTCCAAGCGCCTGGTCCGACATTCGTGGCAGGGCGTCTCTGCGACCTGGATCAGGCCGCTAAAATTAATCCAACAGAGAGCCACAAGTGGAGACGCCACTAAACAGAGGGTTGAAAGCCTTTAATGTGAGGAATTTCAGAAAGATCACAGCCACAGCAACTAAACCAATCCGTGTGCAGCCCAACGCGTTTAAAGCACTCCTGTGCTCTTGATCACGGGCAGAAAGCAAAATACTCGGCACATGAGAGAACGCCTTGATAAGTCGTTACAAGTCCCGCCCAAGTGGGCGTGTGCCAGGGCATTCTGGTACTTGGTGTCCCTTCATTGTTCATCCTAGTGGAAGCCGTTGTAAGCCCCCTCAATTAAAGTTCAAATTACTAGCCCAGTGGGTCTGGTACGTGCTGCTCTTCTCCCCATCTGATAATAACACTCTTCGCACCGGCCCCTCAGTTCCGTGGTGCTCGTAATTTCCAAGCGCCTGGTCCGACATTCGTGGCAGGGCGTCTCCGTGACCTGGATCAGGCCGCTAAAATTAATCCAACAGAGAGCCACAAGTGGAGACGCCACAAAACAGAGGGTTGAAAGCCTTTAATGGAAGGAATTCCAGAAAGATCACAGCCACAGCAACTAAACCAATCCGTGTGCAGCCCAACGCGTTTAAAGCACTCCTGTGCTCTTGATCACGGGCAGAAAGCAAAATACTCGGCACATGAGAGAACGTCTTGATAAGACGTTACAAGTCCCGCCCAAGTGGGCGTGTGCCAAGGCATTCTGGTACTTGGTGTCCCTTCATTGTTCATCCTAGTGGAAGCCGGTGTAAGCCCCCTCAATTAAAGTTCAAATTACTACCCCAGTGGGTCTGGTACGTGCTGCTCTTCTCCCCATCTGATAATAACACTCTTCGCACCGGCCCCTCAGTTCCGTGGTGCTCGTAATTTCCAAGCGCCTGGTCCGACATTCGTGGCAGGGCGTCTCCACGACCTGGATCAGGCCGCTAAAATTAATCCAACAGAGAGCCACAAGTGGAGACGCCACTAAACAGAGGGTTGAAAGCCTTTAATGCGAGGAATGTCAGAAAGATCACAGCCACAGCAACAAAACCAATCCGTGTGCAGCCAAAAGCGTTTCAAGCACTCCTGTGCTCTTTATCACGGGCAGAAGGCAAAATACTCGGCACATGAGAGGACGCCTTGATAAGTTGTTACAAGTCCCGCCCATGTGGGCGTGTGCCAAGGCATTCTGGTACTTGGTGTCCCTTCATTGTTCATCCTAGTGGATGCCGGTGTAAGCCCCCTCAATTAAAGTTCAAATTACTACCCCAGTGGGTCTGGTACGTGCTGCCCTTCTCCCCATCTGATAATAACACTCTTCGCACCGGCCCCTCAGTTCCGTGGTGCTCGAAATTTCCAAGTGCCTGGTCCGACATTCGTGGCAGGGCGTCTCCGCGACCTGGATCAGGCCGCTAAAATTAATCCAACAGAGAGCCACAAGTGGAGACGCCACTAAACAGAGGGTTGAAAGCCTTTAATGCGAGGAATTTCAGAAAGATCACAGCCACAGCAACTAAACCAATCCGTGTGCAGCCCAACGCGTTTCAAGCACTACTGTGCTCTTGATCACGGGCAGAAGGCAAAATACTCGGCACATGAGAGTACGCCTTGATAAGTTGTTACAAGTCCCGCCCATGTGGGCGTGTGCCAAGGCATTCTGGTACTTGGTGTCCCTTCATTGTTCATCCTAGTGGATGCCGGTGTAAGCCCCTCAATTAAAGTTCAAATTACTACCCCAGTGGGTCTGGTACGTGCTGCTCTTCTCCCCATCTGATAATAACACTCTTCGCACCGGCCCCTCAGTTCCGTGGTGCTCGTAATTTCCAAGCGCCTGGTCCGACATTCGTGGCAGGGCGTCTCCGCGACCTGGATCAGGCCGCTAAAATTAATCCAATTGAGAGCCACAAGTGGAGACGCCACTAAACGGAGGGTTGAAAGCCTTTAATGCGAGGAATGTCAGAAAGATCACAGCCACAGCAACAAAACCAATCCGTGTGCAGCCCAAAGCGTTTCAAGCACTTCTGTGCGCTTGATCACGGGCAGAAGGCAAAATATTCGGCACATGAGAGGATGCCTTGATAAGTTGTTACAAGTCCCGCCCATGTGGGCGTGTGCCAAGGCATTCTGCTACTTGGTGTCCCTTCATTCTTCATCCTAGTGGATGCCGGTGTAAGCCCCCTCAATTAAAGTTCAAATTACTTCCCCAGTGGGTCTGGTACGTGCTGCTCTTCTCCCCATCTGATAATAACACTCTTCGCACCGGCCCCTCAGTTCCGTGGTGCTCGAAATTTCCAAGTGCCTGGTCCAACATTCGTGGCAGGGCATCTCCGCGACCTGGATCAGGCCTCTAAAATTAATCCAACAGAGAGCCACAAGTGGGGACGCCACTAAACAGAGGGTTGAAAGCCTTTAATGTGAGGAATTTCAGAAAGATCACAGCCACAGCAACTAAACCAATCCATGTGCAGCCCAACGCTTTTAAAGCACTCCTGTGCTCTTGATCACGGGCAGAAGGCAAAATACTCGGCACATGAGAGAACGCCTTGATAAGTCGTTACAAGTCCCGCCCAAGTGGGTGTGTGCCAAGGCATTCTGGTACTTGGTGTCCCTTCATTGTTCATCCTAGTGGAAGCCGGTGTAAGCCCCCTCAATTAAAGTTCAAATTACTACCCCAGTGGGTCTGGTACGTGCTGCTCTTCTCCCCAACTGATAATAACACTCTTCGCACCGGCCCTTCAGTTCCGTGGTGCTCGTAATTTCCAAGCGCCTGGTCCGACATTCGTGGCAGGGCGTCTCCGCGACCTGGATCAGGCCGCTAAAATTAATCCAACAGAGAGCCACAAGTGGAGACGCCACTAAACAGAGGGTTGAAAGCCTTTAATGCGAGGAATGTCAGAAAGATCACAGCCACAGCAACAAAACCAATCCGTGTGCAGCCCAAAGCGTTTCAAGCACTCCTGTGCTCTTGATCACGGGCAGAAGGCAAAATACTCGGCACATGAGAGGACGCCTTGATAAGTTGTTACAAGTCCCGCCCATGTGGGCGTGTGCCAAGGCATTCTGGTACTTGGTGTCCCTTCATTGTTCATCCTAGTGGATGCCGGTGTAAGCCCCCTCAATTAAAGTTCAAATTACTACCCCAGTGGGTCTGGTACATGCTGCTCTTCTCCCCATCTGATAATAACACTCTTCGCACCGGCCCCTCAGTTCCGTGGTGCTCGAAATTTCCAAGTGCCTGGTCCGACATTCGTGGCAGGGCGTCTCCGCGACCTGGATCAGGCCGCTAAAATTAATCCAACAGAGAGCCACAAGTGGAGACGCCACTAAACAGAGGGTTGAAAGCCTTTAATGTGAGGAATTTCAGAAAGATCACAGCCACAGCAACTAAACCAATCCGTGTGCAGCCCAACGCGTTTAAAGCACTCCTGTGCTCTTGATCACGGGCAGAAGGCAAAATACTCGGCACATGAGAGAACGCCTTGATAAGTCGTTACAAGTCCCGCCCAAGTGGGCGTGTGCCAAGGCATTCTGGTACTTGGTGTCCCTTCATTGTTCATCCTAGTGGAAGCCGGTGTAAGCCCCCTCAATTAAAGTTCAAATTACTACCCCAGTGGGTCTGGTACGTGCTGCTCTTCTCCCCAACTAATAATAACACTCTTCGCACCGGCCCCTCAGTTCCGTGGTGCTTGTAATTTCCAAGCGCCTAGTCCGACATTCGTGGCAGGGCGTCTCCGCGACCTGGATCAGGCCGCTAAAATTAATCCAACAGAGAGCCACAAGTGGAGACGCCACTAAACAGAGGGTTGAAATCCTTTAATGCGAGGAATTTCAGAAAGATCACAGCCACAGCAACTAAACCAATCCGTGTGCAGCCCAACGCGTTTCAAGCACTCCTGTGCTCTTGATCACGGGCAGAAGGCAAAATACTCGGCACATGAGAGGACGCCTTGATAAGTCGGTACAAGTCCCGCCCATGTGGGCGTGTGCCAAGGCATTCTGGTACTTGGTGTCCCTTCATTGTTCATCCTAGTGGATGCCGGTGTAAGCCCCCTCAATTAAAGTTCAAATTACTACCCCAGTGGGTCTGGTACGTGCTGCTCTTCTCCCCATCTGATAATAACACACTTCGCACCGGCCCTTCAGTTCCGTGGTGCTCGTAATTTCCAAGCGCCTGGTCCGACATTCGTGGCAGGGCGTCTCCGCGACCTGGATCAGGCCGCTAAAATTAATCCAACAGAGAGCCACAAGTGGAGACGCCACTAAACAGATGGTTGAAAGCCTTTAATGCGAGGAATGTCAGAAAGATCACAGCCACAGCAACGAAACCAATCCGTGTGCAGCCAAAAGCGTTTCAAGCACTCCTGTGCTCTTGATCACGGGCAGAAGGCAAAATACTCGGCACATGAGAGGACGCCTTTGAAAAGTTGTTACAAGTCCCGCCCATGTGGGAGTGTGACAAGGCATTCTGGTACTTGGTGTCCCTTCATTGTTCATCCTAAAGGATGCCGGTGTAAGCCCCCTCAATTAAAGTTCAAATTACTACCCCAGTGGGTCTGGTACGTGCTGCTCTTCTCCCCATCTGATAATAACACTCTTCGCACCGGCCCCTCAGTTCCGTGGTGCTCGAAATTTCCAAGTGCCTGGTCCGACATTCGTGGCAGGGCGTCTCCGCGACCTGGATCAGGCCGCTAAAATTAATCCAACAGAGAGCCACAAGTGGAGACGCCACTAAACAGAGGGTTGAAAGCCTTTAATGCGAGGAATTTCAGAAAGATCACAGCCACAGCAACTAAACCAATCCGTGTGCAGCCCAACGCGTTTCAAGCACTACTGTGCTCTTGATCACGGGCAGAAGGCAAAATACTCGGCACATGAGAGTACGCCTTGATAAGTCGTTACAAGTCCCGCCCATGTGGGCGTGTGCCAAGGCATTCTGGTACTTGGTGTCCCTTCATTGTTCATCCTAGTGGAAGCCGGTGTAAGCCCCCTCAATTAAAGTTCAAATTACTACCCCAGTTGGTCTGGTACGTGCTGCTCTTCTCCCCAACTGATAATAACACTCTTCGCACCGGCCCTTCAGTTCCGTGGTGCTCGTAATTTCCAAGCGCCAGGTCCGACATTCGTGGCAGGGCGTCTCCGCGACCTGGATCAGGCCGCTAAAATTAATCCAACAGAGAGCCACAAGTGGAGACGCCACTAAACAGAGGGTTGAAAGCCTTTAATGCGAGGAATGGCAGAAAGATCACAGCCACAGCAACAAAACCAATCCGTGTGCAGCCCAAAGCGTTTCAAGCACTCCTGTGCTCTTGATCACGGGCAGAAGGCAAAATACTCGGCACATGAGAGGACGCCTTGATAAGTTGTTACAAGTCCCGCCCATGTGGGCGTGTGCCAAGGCATTCTGGTACTTGGTGTCCCTTCATTGTTCATCCTAGTGGATGCCGGTGTAAGCCCCCTCAATTAAAGTTCAAATTACTACCCCAGTGGGTCTGGTAAGTGCTGCTCTTCTCCCCATCTGATAATAACACTCTTCGCACCGGCCCCTCAGTTCCGTAATGCTCGAAATTTCCAAGTGCCTGCTCCGACATTCGTGGCAGGGCGTCTCTGCGACCTGGATCAGGCCGCTAAAATTAATCCAACAGAGAGCCACAAGTGGAGACGCCACTAAACAGAGGGTTGAAAGCCTTTAATGTGAGGAATTTCAGAAAGATCACAGCCACAGCAACTAAACCAATCCGTGTGCAGCCCAACGCGTTTAAAGCACTCCTGTGCTCTTGATCACGGGCAGCAAGCAAAATACTCGGCACATGAGAGAACGCCTTGATAAGTCGTTACAAGTCCCGCCCAAGTGGGCGTGTGCCAGGGCATTCTGGTACTTGGTGTCCCTTCATTGTTCATCCTAGTGGAAGCCGTTGTAAGCCCCCTCAATTAAAGTTCAAATTACTAGTCCAGTGGGTCTGGTACGTGCTGCTCTTCTCCCCATCTGATAATAACACTCTTCGCACCGGCCCCTCAGTTCCGTGGTGCTCGTAATTTCCAAGCGCCTGGTCCGACATTCGTGGCAGGGCGTCTCCGTGACCTGGATCAGGCCGCTAAAATTAATCCAACAGAGAGCCACAAGTGGAGACGCCACAAAACAGAGGGTTGAAAGCCTTTAATGGAAGGAATTCCAGAAAGATCACAGCCACAGCAACTAAACCAATCCGTGTGCAGCCCAACGCGTTTAAAGCACTCCTGTGCTCTTGATCACGGGCAGAAAGCAAAATACTCGGCACATGAGAGAACGTCTTGATAAGACGTTACAAGTCCCGCCCAAGTGGGCGTGTGCCAAGGCATTCTGGTACTTGGTGTCCCTTCATTGTTCATCCTAGTGGAAGCCGGTGTAAGCCCCCTCAATTAAAGTTCAAATTACTACCCCAGTGGGTCTGGTACGTGCTGCTCTTCTCCCCATCTGATAATAACACTCTTCGCACCGGCCCCTCAGTTCCGTGGTGCTCGTAATTTCCAAGCGCCTGGTCCGACATTCGTGGCAGGGCGTCTCCGCGACCTGGATCAGGCCGCTAAAATTAATCCAACAGAGAGCCACAAGTGGAGACGCCACTAAACAGAGGGTTGAAAGCCTTTAATGGAAGGAATTCCAGAAAGATCACAGCCACAGCAACTAAACCAATCCATGTGCAGCCCAACGCGTTTAAAGCACTCCTGTGCTCTTGATCACGGGCAGAAGGCAAAATACTCGGCACATGAGAGAACGCCTTGATAAGTCGTTACAAGTCCCGCCCAAGTGGGCCTGTGCCAAGGCATTCTGGTACTTGGTGTCCCTTCATTGTTCATCCTAGTGGAAGCCGGTGTAAGCCCCCTCAATTAAAGTTCAAATTACTACCCCAGTGGGTCTGGTACGTGCTGCTCTTCTCCCCAACTAATAATAACACTCTTCGCACCGGCCCCTCAGTTCCGTGGTGCTTGTAATTTCCAAGCGCCTAGTCCGACATTCGTGGCAGGGCGTCTCCGCGACCTGGATCAGGCCGCTAAAATTAATCCAACAGAGAGCCACAAGTGGAGACGCCACTAAACAGAGGGTTGAAATCCTTTAATGCGAGGAATTTCAGAAAGATCACAGCCACAGCAACTAAACCAATCCGTGTGCAGCCCAACGCGTTTCAAGCACTCCTGTGCTCTTGATCACGGGCAGAAGGCAAAATACTCGGCACATGAGAGGACGCCTTGATAAGTCGGTACAAGTCCCGCCCATGTGGGCGTGTGCCAAGGCATTCTGGTACTTGGTGTCCCTTCATTGTTCATCCTAGTGGATGCCGGTGTAAGCCCCCTCAATTAAAGTTCAAATTACTACCCCAGTGGGTCTGGTACGTGCTGCTCTTCTCCCCATCTGATAATAACACACTTCGCACCGGCCCTTCAGTTCCGTGGTGCTCGTAATTTCCAAGCGCCTGGTCCGACATTCGTGGCAGGGCGTCTCCGCGACCTGGATCAGGCCGCTAAAATTAATCCAACAGAGAGCCACAAGTGGAGACGCCACTAAACAGATGGTTGAAAGCCTTTAATGCGAGGAATGTCGGAAAGATCACAGCCACAGCAACGAAACCAATCCGTGTGCAGCCAAAAGCGTTTCAAGCACTCCTGTGCTCTTGATCACGGGCAGAAGGCAAAATACTCGGCACATGAGAGGACGCCTTTGAAAAGTTGTTACAAGTCCCGCCCATGTGGGAGTGTGACAAGGCATTCTGGTACTTGGTGTCCCTTCATTGTTCATCCTAAAGGATGCCGGTGTAAGCCCCCTCAATTAAAGTTCAAATTACTACCCCAGTGGGTCTGGTACGTGCTGCTCTTCTCCCCATCTGATAATAACACTCTTCGCACCGGCCCCTCAGTTCCGTGGTGCTCGAAATTTCCAAGTGCCTGGTCCGTCATTCGTGGCAGGGCGTCTCCGCGACCTGGATCAGGCCGCTAAAATTAATCCAACAGAGAGCCACAAGTGGAGACGCCACTAAACAGAGGGTTGAAAGCCTTTAATGCGAGGAATTTCAGAAAGATCACAGCCACAGCAACTAAACCAATCCGTGTGCAGCCCAACGCGTTTCAAGCACTACTGTGCTCTTGATCACGGGCAGAAGGCAAAATACTCGGCACATGAGAGTACGCCTTGATAAGTCGTTACAAGTCCCGCCCATGTGGGCGTGTGCCAAGGCATTCTGGTACTTGGTGTCCCTTCATTGTTCATCCTAGTGGAAGCCGGTGTAAGCCCCCTCAATTAAAGTTCAAATTACTACCCCAGTTGGTCTGGTACGTGCTGCTCTTCTCCCCAACTGATAATAACACTCTTCGCACCGGCCCTTCAGTTCCGTGGTGCTCGTAATTTCCAAGCGCCTGGTCCGACATTCGTGGCAGGGCGTCTCCGCGACCTGGATCAGGCCGCTAAAATTAATCCAACAGAGAGCCACAAGTGGAGACGCCACTAAACAGAGGGTTGAAAGCCTTTAATGCGAGGAATGTCAGAAAGATCACAGCCACAGCAACAAAACCAATCCGTGTGCAGCCCAAAGCGTTTCAAGCACTCCTGTGCTCTTGATCACGGGCAGAAGGCAAAATACTCGGCACATGAGAGGACGCCTTGATAAGTTGTTACAAGTCCCGCCAATGTGGGCGTGTGCCAAGGCATTCTGGTACTTGGTGTCCCTTCATTGTTCATCCTAGTGGATGCCGGTGTAAGCCCCCTCAATTAAAGTTCAAATTACTACCCCAGTGGGTCTGGTAAGTGCTGCTCTTCTCCCCATCTGATAATAACACTCTTCGCACCGGCCCCTCAGTTCCGTAATGCTCGAAATTTCCAAGTGCCTGCTCCGACATTCGTGGCAGGGCGTCTCTGCGACCTGGATCAGGCCGCTAAAATTAATCCAACAGAGAGCCACAAGTGGAGACGCCACTAAACAGAGGGTTGAAAGCCTTTAATGTGAGGAATTTCAGAAAGATCACAGCCACAGCAACTAAACCAATCCGTGTGCAGCCCAACGCGTTTAAAGCACTCCTGTGCTCTTGATCACGGGCAGCAAGCAAAATACTCGGCACATGAGAGAACGCCTTGATAAGTCGTTACAAGTCCCGCCCAAGTGGGCGTGTGCCAGGGCATTCTGGTACTTGGTGTCCCTTCATTGTTCATCCTAGTGGAAGCCGTTGTAAGCCCCCTCAATTAAAGTTCAAATTACTAGTCCAGTGGGTCTGGTACGTGCTGCTCTTCTCCCCATCTGATAATAACACTCTTCGCACCGGCCCCTCAGTTCCGTGGTGCTCGTAATTTCCAAGCGCCTGGTCCGACATTCGTGGCAGGGCGTCTCCGTGACCTGGATCAGGCCGCTAAAATTAATCCAACAGAGAGCCACAAGTGGAGACGCCACAAAACAGAGGGTTGAAAGCCTTTAATGGAAGGAATTCCAGAAAGATCACAGCCACAGCAACTAAACCAATCCGTGTGCAGCCCAACGCGTTTAAAGCACTCCTGTGCTCTTGATCACGGGCAGAAAGCAAAATACTCGGCACATGAGAGAACGTCTTGATAAGACGTTACAAGTCCCGCCCAAGTGGGCGTGTGCCAAGGCATTCTGGTACTTGGTGTCCCTTCATTGTTCATCCTAGTGGAAGCCGGTGTAAGCCCCCTCAATTAAAGTTCAAATTACTACCCCAGTGGGTCTGGTACGTGCTGCTCTTCTCCCCATCTGATAATAACACTCTTCGCACCGGCCCCTCAGTTCCGTGGTGCTCGTAATTTCCAAGCGCCTGGTCCGACATTCGTGGCAGGGCGTCTCCGCGACCTGGATCAGGCCGCTAAAATTAATCCAACAGAGAGCCACAAGTGGAGACGCCACTAAACAGAGGGTTGAAAGCCTTTAATGGAAGGAATTCCAGAAAGATCACAGCCACAGCAACTAAACCAATCCATGTGCAGCCCAACGCGTTTCAAGCACTCCTGTGCTCTTGATCACGGGCAGAAGGCAAAATACTCGGCACATGAGAGGACGCCTTGATAAGTCGGTACAAGTCCCGCCCATGTGGGCGTGTGCCAAGGCATTCTGGTACTTGGTGTCCCTTCATTGTTCATCCTAGTGGATGCCGGTGTAAGCCCCCTCAATTAAAGTTCAAATTACTACCCCAGTGGGTCTGGTACGTGCTGCTCTTCTCCCCACCTGATAATAACACACTTCGCACCGGCCCTTCAGTTCCGTGGTGCTCGTAATTTCCAAGCGCCTTGTCCGACATTCGTGGCAGGGCATCTCCGCGACCTGGATCAGGCCGCTAAAATTAATCCAACAGAGAGCCACAAGTGGAGACGCCACTAAACAGAGGGTTGAAAGCCTTTAATGGAAGGAATTCCAGAAAGATCACAGCCACAGCAACTAAACCAATCCATGTGCAGCCCAACGCGTTTCAAGCACTCCTGTGCTCTTGATCACGGGCAGAAGGCAAAATACTCGGCACATGAGAGGACGCCTTGATAAGTCGGTACAAGTCCCGCCCATGTGGGCGTGTGCCAAGGCATTCTGGTACTTGGTGTCCCTTCATTGTTCATCCTAGTGGATGCCGGTGTAAGCCCCCTCAATTAAAGTTCAAATTACTACCCCAGTGGGTCTGGTACGTGCTGCTCTTCTCCCCACCTGATAATAACACACTTCGCACCGGCCCTTCAGTTCCGTGGTGCTCGTAATTTCCAAGCGCCTTGTCCGACATTCGTGGCAGGGCATCTCCGCGACCTGGATCAGGCCGCTAAAATTAATCCAACAGAGAGCCACAAGTGGAGACACCACTAAACAGAGGGTTGAAAGCCTTTAATGCGAGGAATGTCAGAAAGATCACAGCCACAGCAACAAAACCAATCCGTGTGCAGCCCAAAGCGTTTCAAGCACTCCTGTGCTCTTGATCACGGGCAGAAGGCAAAATACTCGGCACATGATAGGACGCCTTGATAAGTTGTTACAAGTTCCGCCCATGTGGGCGTGTGCCAAGGCATTCTGGTACTTGGTGTCCCTTCATTGTTCATCCTAGTGGATGCCGGTGTAAGCCCCCTCAATTAAAGTTCAAATTACTACCCCAGTGGGTCTGGTACATGCTGCTCTTCTCCCCATCTGATAATAACACTCTTCGCACCGGCCCCTCAGTTCCGTGGTGCTCGAAATTTCCAAGTGCCTGGTCCGACATTCGTGGCAGGGCATCTCCGCGACCTGGATCAGGCCGCTAAAATTAATCCAACAGAGAGCCACAAGTGGAGACGCCACTAAACAGAGGGTTGAAATCCTTTAATGCGAGGAATTTCAGAAAGATCACAGCCACAGCAACTAAACCAATCCGTGTGCAGCCCAACGCGTTTCAAGCACTCCTGTGCTCTTGATCACGGGCAGAAGGCAAAATACTCGGCACATGAGAGGACGCCTTGATAAGTCGGTACAAGTCCCGCCCATGTGGGCGTGTGCCAAGGCATTCTGGTACTTGGTGTCCCTTCATTGTTCATCCTAGTGGATGCCGGTGTAAGCCCCCTCAATTAAAGTTCAAATTACTACCCCAGTGGGTCTGGTACGTGCTGCTCTTCTCCCCATCTGATAATAACACTCTTCGCACCGGCCCCTCAGTTCCGTGGTGCTCGAAATTTCTAAGTGCCTGGTCCGACATTCGTGGCAGGGCGTCTCCGCGACCTGGATCAGGCCGCTAAAATTAATCCAACAGAGAGCCACAAGTGGAGACGCCA
Organism: Lissotriton helveticus; assembly: GCF_964261635.1. Lineage (NCBI taxonomy): Eukaryota > Metazoa > Chordata > Amphibia > Caudata > Salamandridae > Lissotriton > Lissotriton helveticus. Next base: position 1,253,831,506 of record NC_136059.1, on the reverse strand, counting down.
CTAAACAGAGGGTTGAAAGCCTTTAATGCGAGGAATGTCAGAAAGATCACAGCCACAGCAACAAAACCAATCGGTGTGCAGCCAAAAGCGTTTCAAGCACTCCTGTGCTCTTGATCACGGGCAGAAGGCAAAATACTCGGCACATGAGAGGACGCCTTGATAAGTTGTTACAAGTCCCGCCCATGTGGGCGTGTGCCAAGGCATTCTGGTACTTGGTGTCCCTTCATTGTTCATCCTAGTGGATGCCGGTGTTAGCCCCCTCAATTAAAGTTCAAATTACTACCCCAGTGGGTCTGGTACGTGCTGCTCTTCTCCCCATCTGATAATAACACTCTTCGCACCGGCCCCTCAGTTCCGTGGTGCTCGTAATTTCCAAGCGCCTGGTCCGACATTCGTGGCAGGGCGTCTCCGCGACCTGGATCAGGCCGCTAAAATTAATCCAATTGAGAGCCACAAGTGGAGACGCCACTAAACGGAGGGTTGAAAGCCTTTAATGCGAGGAATGTCAGAAAGATCACAGCCACAGCAACAAAACCAATCCGTGTGCAGCCCAAAGCGTTTCAAGCACTTCTGTGCTCTTGATCACGGGCAGAAGGCAAAATATTCGGCACATGAGAGGACGCCTTGATAAGTTGTTACAAGTCCCGCCCATGTGGGCGTGTGCCAAGGCATTCTGCTACTTGGTGTCCCTTCATTCTTCATCCTAGTGGATGCCGGTGTAAGCCCCCTCAATTAAAGTTCAAATTACTACCTCAGTGGGTCTGGTACGTGCTGCTCTTCTCCCCATCTGATAATAACACTCTTCGCACCGGCCCCTCAGTTCCGTGGTGCTCGAAATTTCCAAGTGCCTGGTCCAACATTCGTGGCAGGGCATCTCCGTGACCTGGATCAGGCCTCTAAAATTAATCCAACAGAGAGCCACAAGTGGGGACGCCACTAAACAGAGGGTTGAAAGCCTTTAATGTGAGGAATTTCAGAAAGATCACAGCCACAGCAACTAAACCAATCCATGTGCAGCCCAACGCGTTTAAAGCACTCCTGTGCTCTTGATCACGGGCAGAAGGCAAAATACTCGGCACATGAGAGAACGCCTTGATAAGTCGTTACAAGTCCCGCCCAAGTGGGCGTGTGCCAAGGCATTCTGGTACTTGGTGTCCCTTCATTGTTCATCCTAGTGGAAGCCGGTGTAAGCCCCCTCAATTAAAGTTCAAATTACTACCCCAGTGGGTCTGGTACGTGCTGCTCTTCTCCCCAACTGATAATAACACTCTTCGCACCGGCCCTTCAGTTCCGTGGTGCTCGTAATTTCCAAGCGCCTGGTCCGACATTCGTGGCAGGGCGTCTCCGCGACCTGGATCAGGCCGCTAAAATTAATCCACCAGAGAGCCACAAGTGGAGACGCCACTAAACAGAGGGTTGAAAGCCTTTAATGCGAGGAATGTCAGAAAGATCACAGCCACAGCAACAAAACCAATCCGTGTGCAGCCCAAAGCGTTTCAAGCACTCCTGTGCTCTTGATCACGGGCAGAAGGCAAAATACTCGGCACATGAGAGGACGCCTTGATAAGTTGTTACAAGTCCCGCCCATGTGGGCGTGTGCCAAGGCATTCTGGTACTTGGTGTCCCTTCATTGTTCATCCTAGTGGATGCCGGTGTAAGCCCCCTCCATTAAAGTTCAAATTACTACCCCAGTGGGTCTGGTAAGTGCTGCTCTTCTCCCCATCTGATAATAACACTCTTCGCACCGGCCCCTCAGTTCCGTAATGCTCGAAATTTCCAAGTGCCTGCTCCGACATTCGTGGCAGGGCGTCTCCGCGACCTGGATCAGGCCGCTAAAATTAATCCAACAGAGAGCCACAAGTGGAAACGCCACTAAACAGAGGGTTGAAAGCCTTTAATGTGAGGAATTTCAGAAAGATCACAGCCACAGCAACTAAACCAATCCGTGTGCAGCCCAACGCGTTTAAAGCACTCCTATGCTCTTGATCACGGGCAGAAAGCAAAATACTCGGCACATGAGAGAACGCCTTGATAAGTCGTTACAAGTCCCGCCCAAGTGGGCGTGTGCCAAGGCATTCTGGTACTTGGTGTCCCTTCATTGTTCATCCTAGTGGAAGCCGTTGTAAGCCCCCTCAATTAAAGTTCAAATTACTACCCCAGTGGGTCTGGTACGTGCTGCTCTTCTCCCCATCTGATAATAACACTCTTCGCACCGGCCCCTCAGTTCCGTGGTGCTCGTAATTTCCAAGCGCCTGGTCCGACATTCGTGGCAGGGCGTCTCCGCGACCTGGATCAGGCCGCTAAAATTAATCCAACAGAGAGCCACAAGTGGAGACGCCACTAAACAGAGGGTTGAAAGCCTTTAATGCGAGGAATGTCAGAAAGATCACAGCCACAGCAACAAAACCAATCCGTGTGCAGCCCAAAGCGTTTCAAGCACTCCTGTGCTCTTGATCACGGGCAGAAGGCAAAATACTCGGCACATGAGAGGACGCCTTGATAAGTTGTTACAAGTCCCGCCCATGTGGGCGTGTGCCAAGGCATTCTGGTACTTGGTGTCCCTTCATTGTTCATCCTAGTGGATGCCGGTGTAAGCCCCCTCAATTAAAGTTCAAATTACTACCCCAGTGGGTCTGGTACGTGCTGCTCTTCTCCCCATCTGATAATAACACTCTTCGCACCGGCCCCTCAGTTCCGTGGTGCTCGAAATTTCTAAGTGCCTGGTCCGACATTCGTGGCAGGGCGTCTCCGCGACCTGGATCAGGCCGCTAAAATTAATCCAACAGAGAGCCACAAGTGGAGACGCCACTAAACAGAGGGTTGAAAGCCTTTAATGCGAGGAATGTCAGAAAGATCACAGCCACAGCAACAAAACCAATCCGTGTGCAGCCCAAAGCGTTTCAAGCACTCCTGTGCTCTTGATCACGGGCAGAAGGCAAAATACTCGGCACATGAGAGGACGCCTTGATAAGTTGTTACAAGTCCCGCCCATGTGGGCGTGTGCCAAGGCATTCTGGTACTTGGTGTCCCTACATTGTTCATCCTAGTGGATGCCGGTGTAAGCCCCCTCAATTAAAGTTCAAATTACTCCCCCAGTGGGTCTGGTACGTGCTGCTCTTCTCCCCATCTGATAATAACACTCTTCGCACCGGCCCCTCAGTTCCGTGGTGCTCGAAATTTCCAAGTGCCTGCTCCGACATTCGTGGCAGGGCGTCTCCGTGACCTGGATCAGGCCGCTAAAATTAATCCAACAGAGAGCCACAAGTGGAGACGCCACTAAACAGAGGGTTGAAAGCCTTTAATGTGAGGAATTTCAGAAAGATCACAGCCACAGCAACTAAACCAATCCGTGTGCAGCCCAACGCGTTTAAAGCACTCCTGTGCTCTTGATCACGGGCAGAAAGCAAAATACTCGGCAAATGAGAGAACGCCTTGATAAGTCGTTACAAGTCCCGCCCAAGTGGGCGTGTGCCAAGGCATTCTGGTACTTGGTGTCCCTTCATTGTTCATCCTAGTGGAAGCCGGTGTAAGCCCCCTCAATTAAAGTTCAAATTACTACCCCAGTGGGTCTGGTACGTGCTGCTCTTCTCCCCATCTGATAATAACACACTTCGCACCGGCCCTTCAGTTCCGTGGTGCTTGTAATTTCCAAGCGCCTGGTCCGACATTCGTGGCAGGGCATCTCCGCGACCTGGATCAGGCCGCTAAAATTAATCCAACAGAGAGCCACAAGTGGAGACGCCACTAAACAGAGGGTTGAAAGCCTTTAATGCGAGGAATGTCAGAAAGATCACAGCCACAGCAACAAAACCAATCCGTGTGCAGCCCAAAGCGTTTCAAGCACTCCTGTGCTCTTGATCACGGGCAGAAGGCAAAATACTCGGCACATGAGAGGACGCCTTGATAAGTTGTTACAAGTCCCGCCCATGTGGGCGTGTGCCAAGGCATTCTGGTACTTGGTGTCCCTTCATTGTTCATCCTAGTGGATGCCGGTGTAAGCCCCCTCAATTAAAGTTCAAATTACTACCCCAGTGGGTCTGGTACGTGCTGCTCTTCTCCCCATCTGATAATAACACTCTTCGCACCGGCCCCTCAGTTCCGTGGTGTTCGAAATTTCCAAGTGCCTGGTCCGACATTCGTGGCAGGGCGTCTCCGCGACCTGGATCAGGCCGCTAAAATTAATCCAACAGAGAGCCACAAGTGGAGACGCCACTAAACAGAGGGTTGAAAGCCTTTAATGTGAGGAATTTCAGAAAGATCACAGCCACAGCAACTAAACCAATCCGTGTGCAGCCCAACGCGTTTAAAGCACTCCTGTGCTCTTGATCACGGGCAGAAGGCAAAATACTCGGCACATGAGAGAACGCCTTGATAAGTCGTTACAAGTCATGCCCAAGTGGGCGTGTGCCAAGGCATTCTGGTACTTGGTGTCCCTTCATTGTTCATCCTAGTGGAAGCCGGTGTAAGCCCCCTCAATTAAAGTTCAAATTACTACCCCAGTGGGTCTGGTACGTGCTGCTCTTCTCCCCAACTGATAATAACACTCTTCGCACCGGCCCCTCAGTTCCGTGGTGCTTGTAATTTCCAAGCGCCTGGTCCGACATTCGTGGCAGGGCGTCTCCGCGACCTGGATCAGGCCGCTAAAATTAATCCAACAGAGAGCCACAAGTGGAGACGCCACTAAACAGAGGGTTGAAATCCTTTAATGCGAGGAATTTCAGAAAGATCACAGCCACAGCAACTAAACCAATCCGTGTGCAGCCCAACGCGTTTCAAACACTCCTGTGCTCTTGATCACGGGCAGAAGGCAATATACTCGGCACATGAGAGGACGCCTTTATAAGTCGTTACAAGCCCCGCCCATGTGGACGTGTGCCAAGGCATTCTGGTCCTTGGTGTCCCTTCATTGTTCATCCTAGTGGATGTCGGTGTAAGCCCCCTCAATTAAAGTTCAAATTACTACCCCAGTGGGTCTGGTACGTGCTGCTCTTCTCCCCATCTGATAATAACACTCTTCGCACCGGCCCCTCAGTTCCGTGGTGCTCAGCACATATTCAGCCTTGTCCCCCTTTCGGGCTCAACAGGGCGCATTGAAGCGCTACTTCGCTTTTTTTGAATCACAGCTGCATTGCATGCTGGAAGACCGAGTTCGTCCAGCACTGATCAACAGCTGAAACCATTAAAGGCGGGGCCGGGAACACTCCAATTACTCTTGGAACTCCGTAAGATGAAAGAGGGAGCTGAAGTAACCCAAGGCAGAATAGGCATCTGAGGAAGGCAAGATGAAAACGCCGAAATGCATTATGATGTACATCTGCGCTAATTAAAAGGTTACCTGGTACCCCTGCTGTGTCCTTTGGTCCTTTCATCAGGAAGGCCTCCCTCGGCATATATATATATATATATTCACTGAAAAAACCATAGGTTATACACCATATATAGTTAGGAATTAGCATTTAAAAAACCTTATTTTACTCACACAAAACCATTGAAATTCCATATATAGTTAGTTGCACTAACTATATATCGCGCACCCGCAATCCACTGCTGATCATGTCACATATTACATCATTCATGACATGGTCAGTGACATCACTGATGACATCACTGATGACATCTCAAATGACATCACTGATGACAACATGCAGTGACTGTATTTTTCTGTAAAGTTAAAATATGTCTTGAGTGGATGTATAAGTGTCTGGATGAAGGATTTAGTAGGTGCATGACTGACTGTATGAGTGAGTGATTAAATGTGTCTCACTGAATGCATGGGTTAGTGACTAAACTGTCTTAATTTGTGCATCATTATGTCTGTTGTTCTGTAAACTGCTGCATGTGTTGATCATTAGCTATACGAGAGGCTATATGTGTTATTAATTGGTTGCCCAAGTATTTCTATGGGAGATTGAGTTTGTGTGGGGGTGGCTGGAAGGTGTGTGACTCTATGCATAGATGTGTGAGCAGTTTATTCACTAGGTGTATGAGTTCAAGAGTGCATGTGGAAACAGCTACATGGGCAGTTGACTGTGTGCATGAGTGTATTGATGAGTGAATGGATATCTCAATGCTACATGTCATAGTAAGTACATATGTAAAACACAGTACATGTGAGAGTTGGCATATATAAATAACTGTGCATGAGAGCCACTGAATGAGTGAGTGGTTGTATCGATCATTGTGAACTTGTATCAGGGATTGTATAAGAGAGTAAATATGTGTTAGTATATGTTTCAATAAGTAAGGTGTGTTTAACTGTATAGTTGAAGAAATGGAGGTGAGATTGTTTCTTTGCATGACTGACTGGGTGTGTGAGTAACTCCATGGATGAGTGGCAGTGTGTGAGTGTCTGTTTACACTGAGTGTATCTAAGGTTATATTAGAGTCTGAAGAGGTTTATCGTATTAGCACAAGAATGATGTCAAATGAGATGTCATCAGTGATGTCATCAGTGATGTCATTTGAGATGTCATCAGTGATGTCATCAGTGATGTCACTGACCATGTCATGAATGATGTAATATGTGACATGATCAGCAGTGGATTGCGGGTGCGCGATATATAGTTAGTGCAACTAACTATATATGGAATTTCAATGGTTTTGTGTGAGTAAAATAAGGTTTTTTAAATGCTAATTCCTAACTATATATGGTGTATAACCTATGGTTTTTTCAGTGAATTTTCAAGGTTTTGTAAATGCTAATTCCTAACTATATATAGTCTATAACCTATGGTTTTTTCAGTGAATTTCAATGGTTTTTTAATAGCAAATATCATAAGCTGTCGAATGTCAAGTACGTGGTAAGTAAAAACATTTTCGTGTTTATGCACACTGATCTGCTTTGAATACTGCCCCCCACCCCTCATTTCTATTAGGAGTACTCTCTCTTTGCAGATAGTGAAGGGTAGTTAACGCAGCCCTTTGCCCCCTTTGTAATACGTCGTGCCTGCTTCTCTCTCCATTTGATTGATTGTTCTCTTTGGTTCATTCTCTATTTACAAACAAGCACAGAGTCGCAATACTCTGTTTAGTCTTTGCAGATAGCGAAAAATCGTGTAAAAAAACAAAAGGAATCGAGCAAAATCAGTAGGCCACTAATGGGATCTCTTTTTGACCTCGCTAAAATAGAAACATTAGGAACAACCTGTTGAAAATAGCAATGCGTATGTACATAAGCGGCGTTCATTTGTGTTCACAGTACCCCTTGTTGATTGTATCAATCGAGCATTGAATTGTTCGAAGTTAATTCTCTTAAGGATCTTCTCTACCTGCAAACGAGGAAGAATAGGAATATTCTCTCTCCCTTTGCAGATAGTGAAGGGTAGGTAACGCAAGCCTTTAACACGTCGTACCTATTTCATTCCTCATTGATTGATTGATTGTCCGAACATTGACTGTTTGGGAATTAGTTATTTTTGGAGGTATTCCCTGTTTGCATATAAACGTAGGAAAATCTTTGCAAGTAGTGAAAGGGTACGTAATGCGGACCTTTCTCCCCCGTTGTAATCTGTCATGCCTATCTACTCCCCACTGATTGATGCACCTTTTTCACCCGGACCATTTACTAGAGATACGTCATCTGGCCCGACCAGAGAGCACCCCTAGTGAAAAGGACATATGCAATAATAACGAAGTGATCACTGTATCCTGTTAACAGAAACTTTACCATGAAACAACCTGGAAAGAAAAAAATAGGAAAACGAAAATCAGTAGGCCACTGATGAACATGAACTTTTATTAAACAACAAACAAAGAAACGATAACATAACGTAATGATAAAACCTATTAATGTCCTAGAAACAAGAAAACGTTAAACTATGCCAGTGGTGAGAGACCAGAAAAACAGTCCGAGAAACCAAATCCGAGAAACCAAATCACCCCTCGCTGTCCCAACTCATGCACTCTGAAAGTTCAAAGTTTTGAGGAGTGCTTGTAACATTGTCTGAAGCCTATTTGCAATTGCTTCATCTTCACTATTCTTAAAGTAAGTGGGGGCTGTTGTGATGCGGTGCCACCCTGAACCGCTTGACGGAGGCCCCCGAGGGACGGTGTCATGTCGCGGACTCGGAGGGGGCGCTTGGCTCCGGCCCCCTCCCCAAGTCGTGTTGCCCTGGTGTGGCCTGAGATCGCCCCCGACATAGGTGGCCGGCTCCCGGGGTCAAGCGGAACTTTTTTCCTTTTGGTGACTCTTCCATTCTTCACCTTGTCCCACAATCCGTTTCACCTAAAGACACGCTGTAGTGGGGCACCCCTTTTCCGTTTCATTTGCCATTCAGCCCGCTTTTGCTACACTGTGCCTCTTCCGCTATTCAGCTGTTTACCGCCCGCTCTTTCGACTACAGCGTCTCGCTCACCATGTACTTGAGTTGCTCCCGCTCTTGCGGCGCAGCGATAGGCGGCTGCCACAGGACTCTCAAAATGGCGGCCATCTCTTCAGATTTGGGCGTGGTCCACTAAAATGGGCCTGCGACACCTTGGAACTCGGACGCTTGTCTGCTAGAGCTTGGGCTCCATTCTCGAAAGCGTCCCCTCATCCTTGAAGATTCTACAAAAGTCTTGGGGGGCCCCCGACTCCCGCAGGCTTCTGGTGGGGAGCGCCTAGCATGATTGCTCGTGGAATGGCCACGACGGAGCTACGAAATGGTGGTGCTCTCATGCTAACGCCAGCTTCAGTCTGAAACATCCAAAAACACTGTAGACTACCAATTCGATCAGTTCCGGTAGCGCTCCAACGTGACCCGGTAGAGAAGAACTTGCCCTCCCCTCTTTGACTGATGGTTCTTGTTGCCTGTCCCTTCTGTTGTCATTTAACAGAACTATTTAGCCTGCTGAAAGGGGTTGTGTGCCGTCCGCTGGTTGGTGGAGACATTTTCACTATATTCTGGACCTGCGTTGTCGCGTAATGCGTCATATGACGCGCCGCGTTAGAAAGTTTAATAAATTATTAAACACAATAAACAATCCTTAAAAAATAAAAGTCTATCATTCATTTTTCATTGCAGTACGCTGCCCAGAAAGCTTCCCGGTTCCCGGACCGGGCGCTACCCACGCAAAAAAACAAAAAAAAAATTATTTTTTTTTGCCCCGCGGGGCCGTTTTAAAGCCTCCACATTAAACCTAGGGGGTCAGGGAGGATCTACTATGCCCCCTTATGGTTATTTGCCCCTTTGTTTTGGCCTCCTCTTGTCTCTCGATCCTACCGAGAGACAAGATGGCGGCAGCTACGGACTTTTTGGAATGTTGACAGACGCCAGAGAACCAATCAGCTTCGCTTCACAAAGCTCCGTTGCGCGAAAGGTACGCGTCCTGGAGCGCTGCCCGGTCCGCTGCTACAGATATATATCTTTTTTTAAACGTTAATTTCTCAAAATCCACTGGAGCACATATATTGAGACCTACAAAAGGCACATCGGGCTACCAGTCCCTACAATTTTGCCAAGTTTCGTGCAAATCTATTCAGCCGTTCGGGCTAAAAGTGAGGCTAACCGCCCTATGGAAAAATCAATGTTAAAAACACGTTTTGGGACCCCCCTTTTTTCTCGGCCCCCCCTTGACGAAACCCCCCCAAATTTTCAGGGGCTGCTCAGAAACAAAATGTGCCATTTTCCTGAAAATTTCAGCCAATTCCGTCCACAAACGCCAAAGTTATTAGACATAGAATTTTCAAAAAACCCATAGGGAAAAAATCCTAACTATATATACCTACTGGCGACCGCCAGTAGGTAATATATATATATATATATATATATATATATATATATACACACATATATATATATATTTTTCACTGAAATAAACACAGGTTTCAGGGACGTTATAGTTAGAAATTAGCATTTAAAAAACCTTTTTATCAGTGATGCCACTGACCATGTCATGAATGATGTAATATGTAACATCATCATCAGCGCATTGCAGGGGCGTGAGTTATAGTTAGCTCAACTAACTATAACACCCGAATTTCTCTGGTTTTGTATGAGTGAAATGTCCAACTAATTATAACGTCCTATAATTAGGACCTATGGTTTTTTTCAGTGAATTTCAAAGGTTTTTTAAATGCTAATTTCTAACTATAACTTCCCTGAAACCTCTGTTTTTTTCAGTGAATTTCAAAGGTTTTTTAAATGCTAATTTCTAACTATAATGCCCCTAAAACCTATGGTTTTTTCAGTGAAATTCTAAGATTTTTTAAATGCTAATTTGAAGAAAGAAAGAGGCAACATAAGTCCAGAAACACGGAGAAAGGTGCAGAAAGAACCAAGAGATATGCAGAAAGAACCAACAGAGATGCAGAAAGAGTCCTTGTTGCAAAGTCATCCTGTGCCCCCAAATTTTTGCTGACTGGTACTGGTGGCAATTGACTCCGACTAACCAGACCCGGAGTCAGTGCTATGCTGAAAGACACTTAGAATACAGTGAAAACACCTACATACACTAGGGTACACTGTGAGCTGGGGTATCCCTGTGATTGGCCTGGCCTCCCCTGTAATGCCCTAGTACATAATAGGGCAGGGGGTTAAAACTACCTCTAACACAGAGGTGCAGAATGAGGCAAGAGTGGTGCAGGAAGAGGGAAGAGAGGTGTAGAAAGAGGCAAGAAAGTTTCACAAATAGGGAAGAGGGCTGCAGAAAGAGGCAGGCGTGCAGAAATAATTAACGGAGGTTCCAAGAGAGGTGCAGAAAGAAGCAAGTGAAGTGCAAAAACAGGCAGCAGAAAGATGCAAGAGAGGTGCAGAAAGATCCAACAGTGGTGCAAAAAGAGGCAAGGGGTGCAGAAAGAAGTAGGAGAGGTGTACAAAAAGGCAAGAGAGGTACATGAAGAGGTCAGAGGAGTGCAGAAAGAAGGAAGACAAGTGCAGTAAGAGGCAAGAGAATTGCTGAAAGAAGCAACAGAGGTGTAGAAAGAAGCAAGAGAAGTACAGAAAGAGTCAAATGAGGTGCAGAAAAAAGCAAGAGCAGTGCAGAAAGAACCAACAGAAGTGCTGAAAGAGGCGCAAAGGGTACAGAAAGAGCAAGAGAAGTGCAGAAACAGGCATGAAAGGTACAGAAACAGGAAACAGAGGTACAGAAAGAAGCAAGTGAGGTACAGAACGAGAAAGGAGGGGTGCAGAAAGGGGAAAGAGATCTGCACAAAGAAGCAACAGAGGTGCAGAAAGATGCAAGTGAGGTGCAGAAAGAGGCAAGAGATCTGCAGAAAAAAGCAACAGAGGTGCTGAAAGAGGTACGTGAGGTTCAGAAAGAAGCAAGAGAGGTGCAGAAGAGGCAATAGAAGTACAGAGAGTAGCAACAGAGGTGCAGGAGGAGGCAATAGGGGTACAGAAAGAAGAGAGAGAAGTACAGAAAGAAGCTAAAGAGATGCTCAAAGAGACTAGAGGGATGCAGAAAGAGGCAAGAGCAGTGCAGAAAGAAACAAGAGAAGTACAGAAAGAAGCAACAGAGGTGCAAAGGAGGCACAAGGGGTGCAGAAAGAAGGAAGAGAAGTGCAGAAAGAAGCAACAGAGATTCTGAAAGAGGCAAAAAAGGGTGCAGAAAGAGGCAACAGAAGTGTAGAAAGAAGCAACAGAGGTACAGAAAGAGGCAAGAGTGGTACAGAAAGAGGGAAGAGAACTATTAAAAGAGGCAAGAGAGTTGCACAAATAGGGAAGAGGGGTGCAGAAAGAGTCAGGAAGGATGCAGAAAGAAGCAACAGAGGTGCCAAAAAAGGTAAGTGAGGTGCAGAAAGAAGCAAGTGAAGTACAGAAAGAAGCAAGTGAGGTGCAGAAAGAGGCAAGAGAGGTGCAGAAACAAGCAAGAGAAATGCATAAAGAGGAAAGAGAAATGCTGAAAGAAGCAACAGAGGTTTAGAAAGAAGCAAGATAAGTGCACAAAGAGGCAAGTGAGGTACAGAAAGAAGCAAGAGCAGGGCAGAAAGAACCAACAGAGGTGCAAAAAGAGGCAAGGGGGATGCAGAAAGAGGTAGGAGAGGTGCACAAAGAGGCAAGAGAGGTACACAAAGAGGCAGGAGGGGTGCAAAAAGAAGGAAGAGATGTGCAGAAAGAGGTAAGAGAATTGCCAAAAGAAGCAAGAGAAGTGTAGAATGAAGCAAGAGAAGTGCAGACCGAGGCAAGTGAGATGCAGAAAGAAGCAAGACCAGTGCAGAAAGAACCAACAGAGGTGCAAAAAGAGGCAAGAGGGGTGAAGAAAAGCGTAGGAGGGGTGCACAAAGAGGCAGTAGAAGTACAGAAAGAGGCAGGAGGGGTGCAGAAAGAAGTAAGAAAGGTACAGACAGAGGCAAGAGAATTTCTGAAAGAAGCAACAGAGGTGTAGAAAGAAGCAAGAGAAGTGCAGAAAGAGGCAAATGAGGTGCAGAAAGAAGAATGAGCAGTGCAGAAAGAAAGAACCAACAGATGTGCTGAAAGAGGCAAGTGAGGTGCAGAAAGAGGCAAGAGATCTGCAGAAAAAAAAAACAGAGGTGCTGAAAGAGGCAAGTAAGGTGCAGAAAGAAGCAAGAGAGGTGCAGAAAGAAGGAAGAGAAGTGCAGAAAGAAGCAACAGAGGTGTAGAACGAGGCAAAAAGGCCGTAGAAAGACATAAGAGGGATATAGAAAAAGGCAAGAGAGGTGCAGAAAGAGGGAAGAAGGGTGCAGAAAGAAGCAAGAGGGTACAGAAAGAAGCAAATAAGGTACAGAAAGAGGCAACAGATGTGCAGAAAGAGGGAAGAGAGGTGCAGAAAGTAGAAGAGATTTGCAGAAAGAGGCAAGAGAAGTGCAGAACAATAGAGAAATGTGCAGAAAGAAGCCACAGAAATGCAGAAAGAGGCAAGAGAGGCACAGAAGGAAGCATGAGTGGCATGCACACCATTAATACCAATTTAACACCCACATTTAGCAATAAGTAACAGGTGATCATTCTAGGTTTGCCAAAGGCCTTCCACCATGCTGTTACACTTGTCACTGCATTTTTGGTAACGTTTGAGACGTTTGCAGATTCGAACAAAAAAACCTTGTTTATAGCTCAGATCAGGGAGCAGATGATGAATTATGTGGCTATTGCAGAAAATGAATAATTGTGCGAACATCGGTGCAGCCAAACAGTCGCATAATTCCAGTGGCCCTGCTCATACCTCTGACTAGGTCTACAAGTGCTCCTCAGTGATTCCTTATTTTTTTGTCTCACTGACTTCATAGTTGAGCTTCTATGGAAATGAGGAAGACTACATCTGAGGTTACCACTATACAACACAGACAACCATACCACATAATTACTCTCCATAACACATAATACCACTCTACATAATTCCTATACACTAGATACAGCATACTTTCTATCCACATAATTTCACTGCACAACATACCAAATAATTCCACTACACACAACGTACATCCACTCCACTGCACTCAAAAAACATTAGTGAAAAACTTTTACATTTACAATGCCAATAGCTCAAACTCTCGTAAATGTGAAACCTATTACATTGCACACACTTTTTTATCTAGTAGTGGCGTTTGCAGAGTGGTGGAAAAAGGGTTCTGGGCCTCCAACCAGTGCTCAGGAATTCCACTGAGTAGGATTTACAGGAGGTACAAGAAAGGCTTCTTGGCCCCAAGTTCAGTCAGGAGTAAAGTGGACTTCATCGCCCATCCCGTAGTCTGCCAGGAGACACATTTGCAGAGTGGTGGAGAAAGGGGGCATGACATCCAAAGAAATCTTAGGAATCCTACTGTGTGGGACTTACTGGAGGTAACAGGAGGGATACTTGGACCCCATGGACATCCTTGGGGGCCAACTACCCCTCCTATTACCTCCAGTAAGTACCACACAGCAGGATTGCTAAGTTCTCATAACAGGCCACGCCCCCTTTCTCCACCACTCTGCAAACACGCCCCCTGGTGCATTCTAAGTTGGGGGATTAGGTCCTCTTGAATACTGAGGGTCCCTGGGGGCCAACTAGCCCACCAGGTACCTCCAGTAAGTGCCAGACAGCTTGATTGCAGAGAGGTGGTCCAAGACCAATCCCCCTTTTTTACACCACTCTGTAAACCAGCTTCTTGGCACACTGCTGCTCAGGGGATAAAGTCCAGTTGTGTCCTGAGGTCCTCAGGACACAAGAGGACCTCATCACCCCCCCAGCAGTGCGCCAAGATGCACGTTTGCAGAGTGGTGTAAATAGGGGCATGGCCTCGGACCACTTCTCTGCAATCCAGCTCTGTGGGGCTTACTGTAGGTATCTGGTGGGCTAGTTGGCCCCCATGGACCCTCAAAATTCAAGGGGAGTTAATTCCGCAACTTACAACGCGCTAGGGGGTGTGTTTGCACAGTGATGCAGGGAGGGGGCGGGGCCTCCAGTGAGATGCCGGCTTTTGTGTTTCTATTGTTTTTTTAGAAGGGGGCTGTGTGCCCCCCCCCTTCCTTTAGCATTTTTGTGGCCCTGAGGACCCCATCCCCCAGGGCCTGAACCCTTTTTTAAAGAAAAAAACACAAAAAAAGGGGAAGCTGGCCATGCGGGCCCCCTTCCGGGGCCAATTTCGGCCCCCAGGGACCACATCCCCCTGGGCATGGTCTCATTTTGTATATATATTTATTGGGAAGGGGGCCACGTGGCCACCCTCCCGGACCACTTCTGGCCCCAGGGACCCCATGCCCGGGGCCTGGCCTCGCTGTTGGGGACTGTGGGGGGAGCCCCAATGCCCCCACAGTCCCGCCGGCTCGCCACCTCCTGCGGGAGCCAGCATTGGTTATGCACAAGGGGAGCTGCTGACCTGCAGCTCCCCTTGTGCAAAAACAATCCTGCTTTGGTTTTTGGAAGCAAGAGCAGGCTTCCTGCTCTCACTTCCAAAAATCAAAGCAGAGTTTGCTGTGACAGGGCAGGAGCCGTACTCCCACCCTGTCATAGCAAACAGCAATGGCCCGGGGGTGGGCACCCCGGGACATTGCAGGAGCTGGCCCTGGGGGATGGCGGTCCCCAGGGCCATCTAGGGCTCCAGGAGGGGGCCCCCAGGGCCCGCTCCCATGTTTAAAGCCCTGGGGAGGTGGTGGTCCCCAGGGCCTGGGGTCTGCAATGGACCCCTGTATTTAAATATTTAGTGTCCTGGGGAGGTAGTGGTCCCTGGGGCAGTGTGTGGGGGGGAGGAGGCCCCCAACTTTTTTATTGCAATTTAAGCCCCGGGGAGGTGGTGGTCCCTTGGGGTTCGGGGGGTACTCAAGGCCCCGACCCATATTAATGACTGCCCTGGGGAGGTGGCAGTCCCCGGGGTAGCGTGGGAGGTAGGAGCCCCCAACACATTATTTTTGAAGCCCCACGGAGGTGGCGGTCCCCGGGGCTTCGGGGGGCTGCGTGCCACCGCACATAATAAATAAAGCCCTGGTAGGTGGCGGTCCCCGGGGCTGCGGGGGCCCCTGTGGGCCCCACTAATTAATTAAACATTGCCCCCGGGACCTGGCCCACCCGGGGGCTTAAGATAAAGAAGCGCGCCAGCAAGCGCTTCTTTTTTATGTTTTTTGTTATCCTTTTATTGGCTCTGGGGGTCCCTGTGGGACCTCCTGAGCAGGCCTAGGGGTCAGGGTGTTTCTACCCTGCCACCTTTTCTTGTTTTTTAACCTTTTTTCCACTGTTTTCTTGTGACTCGGTTACTGAGTCACAAAATGGCTGCCTACACTTCCTGGTTTGGAGTGTTGGCAGCCAATCAGAATGAAGCTCATGCTCTGGAAGAGTCGCGACTCCTCCTTGGTGCTCAGCTATATACATTTGTATTTTTTTATTTTCCCAGCAACTACCAAACGGATTTACACCATTAAAAAAAAGAGTGCTTTCTGAACCAAGACCTACCTTTTAACCAAATTTGATGTAATTCCGTTCAGCAGTTTGGGCTGTAGCCATGTCTAAAGTTCCTATGGAAATGAACATGGGGAAAATACGTTTTGGGTTACTCCTTTTTTCTCTGCCCCCTCTTCACGAATCACTCCCAAACTTTCAAGAAAGGAACTGACCAAAGCGCCCCATTAGTTTAAAACATTTCGCGAAGATTCGTCAAATGGCGCCAAAGATATTGGCAAAAGAAAAAATGCTTTTTTAATAGAATCGAGGTCTTAACTATAACTACCTACAAGCAACCGCCGGCAGGTAATATATATGTGTATAGATATATACATATATATATATATATATTCCTTCGAATCTTCTAGCCCTTAAATTCCCTTTTGGCAGAAGTCACGGCACAGCAGCAGGTAAGTTTCAAAAGTTCCTTTTTATTTTTTACACACCATGTGCAAAATAACGTGCAAATAGGACGGCCTATGCGTTTCGGCTACTGCTAGCCTTCCACTATATATATATATATGTAACCAAAAACGCCCAGAAGCTTGAGGCCGCACAGCACTGCAGGTGAGTAACAACTCTATTTAAACCAAGCAAGCAGCTTAACATCCCTTTGAAGTCCATGGCCTGACGCGTTTCGATGCCGCTGTTTGCATCTCCTCAGAGGCCGTGTCAGCGGAGGTAATTTGTGGCTACCGCATCTCCCCTGCGTGTTTCCGTAATAGGGGGCTTCAGTGCTCCTCCTTTCGTGGCAGTTCATTTTTAAATGCACGCTGCAGGGCACCTTTAATGAAGCCGGCAGAGTCTCATCCAAGGCTCCATGGAGGGCCGAGAGAAATTGTCCATAATTAGCTGCAGCAGAGGTAACCCACTAGAGGGCGTTAATTACCTCCGCTTTTTACCTCCAGAATCGATCCTAGCAACATAGAAAGCAAGTGTATTGAGCAGCTCCACTTGTATGTTCAATTTATCGGAGTGATAATTTAGAGCTGTGGTTATAGCATCCATGGTAATAAGCATATTCCTCCAAATTCCAGGGTGAACCTGGGGAGGATCCTTAAGTGGGGGTTGAACTCCACAGAGTTATTTACATCATATTTTGCCAGGAGAGGAAGTTTGGCTGACTTGAGGGAGTTATTCATAAAATCCACATTCTTTTGCTCACAGTGACCTTGTACCAAGAGAGCATTCTCAAGGTTGATTTTCTCAGGAGTGAGTGTCGGTTTCAAATCAGCCTGATTTCTTCCAAATACAGACACTGGACTAAAGGGATCTATTTCTGCCCTATCCTTCAGCCAATTGGGGCTTATTATGTCTTGTATTTCTTGATCAGTAATCTTACCTATTAATATTCTTAGCGTCCAGTTCTGATTTTGATGGCGTCAACGACAACCGCATTGCCACGGGTAAGAGTATCCCTCGGCTTGTATTTGAAACAGTGCCAGATGATAGATCAATACCGTACTATTCATGTTCATACTTAGATCCACCAGCACACCAGCACACTGACACTTGTACACTTCCCACTTTCAAGTAGGCCTTGCTTGGGCACAGTGCTGGTGCTGCGTTCCCCCGAGGTGCCAAAAGGGTGTATTCAGGACGTGGCGCAGCAACATGGGGGAGGCACGAGCACACCAATACACCGCCACTTGAATGCTTTTCACTTCTCGTGGGCCAAGCGATGCGGATTGCAGCCTGGCGAGTGCCTAATCTGACTATATAGATCATCTATAAGTCAGTCATACAGACGATCAGGCAATGTCAGCAACAGTGGTTGACTAATATCAAACGATTCGGTCACAGTAAGCAACGTTTTTTTGTTTCAATTTCAATACTCAGCTTTTGGTTGGCTGAATCTAGGAAATGCCAGGCAATATCAGGCCAAATGTTTGATGTTAATAGGTGGTGCTTGTGTTTAGCCCTTCTTTAGCGTCTATAACCAAATGATGAGGGGGCAGGAGGGAGCACGCCTGGTGCTGCAAGTCGCACCCGATTCAAGATTGGGCCGCTTCCGCAGCACTCAGGGCTCAACCTGTGCCACTGATGGCCTCCGGGGGAAGTGAAAGTCACAGACCAGTCTTCCCTGGGACTATTCACGCAATGGCCGGAAGGACAAGGTGGGGGAGGGATTAGAAGAGTAGAGGAATGGGTGGGAGTTGGGAAGGGATATAAGGTGGTGTTCAGAGAGAAAGTTTGTCCACCCACCCACCCTACAGGTCTTAGGCAAAGGGCATGGGGTTGGATTGGTCTTAGCATGCCAGTTTAGGGCAGATTGCAGAGTAGCGACGTTACTGTACTTTGGAGGGGTGCTGATTCACATACGGGCGGATCCACTGCTCAGGGGGGAGAACGGTACACAGGTAACTGATAGCGGGGCGCGGGAGGCAATGAGCAATGAAGGAAATGCAACAGAGGATGCTTGGAGGGCAAGTGAAGGTGAGAATGAGGAGAGGAAGGAGGTCACCGAGTGAATGGGGAAGAGTCAAACAGGTGAGATGGTTTTGAGAAGGCTGAAGGGAGAATGAGTCGATATAGGATGGGAAAAGTATATTTCTTGCGTTTATGTAGTTAATAAAGTCTAAATGATTGCAACCTTGTCCTAATAAAATGGCCTTTTACGATTCAAGTAACAGCGTTGTGTGTAGTTATTGCACGATGTCTGCAGTACCCCTGTTGCCCCATATGTCTAACAACATTTTTCTGCTTCTGCCTGCACACCTCTCACTGCGAATGCGGTGTGGCGAAGCAGGACTTAAACACTGCCAAACTGTAGAGGAAGAGAGAAAGCGCTGACACAGGTGCCAGAACCAGAGCACCCAAGGACTCGCAGGCATACTTCCCGGTGAGTGGCACTCATAGCCCAATGCTGCTGCGCCACTGACCTTGTGGCCCCAGGAATCAGGCTCTGTTCACGGCCCCTCGTGGCCCCTCATGACCGGGAGAACAACTGGGATCACAGTGCAACTCCCTCCATACTCCTCCTCCAAGCTACTGCAACTGTAGCTCTGCCTATACGTCACGTCCACTTCCACAAGTGGTTTCAATCAAGTTTCAAAGTGGAATCATTTGGTGTGTCGTTCTAGCCCCAGCAGTTCAGCTCAGGCTTTATAGCAACATATGAAATAATGAGTATTCAAGCAACATCAAGACAGTGCCCAACGCCCTCGCGCCACCATCCACCCACCACCACCTGACGCCAGTTACACTGAATTTGGTATTGTCTCAGGTTGGGGTACACAGCCATAAGATGCCTAATGTGCCATCAAGCAAAAAAAAAAAAAAAAAAACATTTATAGTGAGTAAGCCATGCATGAAAGTAGCCCCTGCTACCTCAATTAAAATTATGTAACCTTGCATTCCTTTGTGCCTGGCAGTCAGGCACTAAAATAATGTAAGATACCCACAGCCAGACTGGGCACCGTACCCGGGCCTGGCAAATTGCGTGGCCAGCCTCGGGGAGGGGAAGGGGGGGGGGGGGGTAATGCTAGGTAGAAGCATGACTCCCGTCTCACCACTGGCCCGGTAACAAAAACGGCCCCCCAAGGGTCCAAAACCATCCCCCACCCTGGTGGCCCAATGAGGGAAACATCCGGTGCCCGCTACAGCCAGTCATGCCTTGAAGATACTAGTGACCAGGACGTATTACACAGATCAAAGGACAGATCAGTAGGCAAGAAGTCCTATGGCATTGCCAGACCTAAACAAGAGTACTTTAATGCTCAGTAAATCAGACAGCGGAGTTTTTTTTTTAGCATCATATGAGATAGAAATAGAACTGATGTACACCCAAAAATGGAAATGCATCTTAAAGTCAGACATTGAGAACATACTTCAATGTGGTCTGCATGCTAGCAGTTTAAATGCATACCTTGCGTTCATAGGGTTATTTACAAGCCCCTTGCGCTACCTTTGCGTCACTTTTTCCCATATAAAAGTGACGCACGGGCGGCGCCAGGGGCTTGTAAATAAGTTATAATAATAGTGTTTTGAATACAGACCACGACTTGCGCAGTACAAATTTCGTGCCATTTATTACCTTATAGCCATGGAATCATGGCTTAGGCAATGTGCCTTTGAAATTAATAACCATGTTATCTCTTACTGCAGCAGTTTTATGAAACAACCTGGAAAGCTCAAGATAATCAGAACATTCTCTATCACAGACGGGAGTTTTTTTTTAAATTAATATACTGCGTGTTATCTTATCTTTGCATTAGTATAGCATTTACACAAAGGTCAGAGTAAACACAGCATCTTTTTTCAGCTGGTAAAATAAACGTAAGAGGTTTAACGACAACCCTTAAAACACTTGAGCGTCTCCAGTCGCCATGATAGTTATCATTAAATATTTTGAAAAGTTGGCAGTTGAACACCCAATATACACACACTGCAATACAAAGCAGTAGTGGGTAGATTAAAAAAAAGAAAAAGAAAAAAACCAGCACCATGATTTGCGCTTGTATACTGCATGTAATGCTCTGCAGCTTTCAGAGCACACACACCTTTAAGGTTGCCCATGCTTAAATATTTCGACGCGTTTAAGATGACCATGGACGGGGGCTCAAAATAACAAGCACTGAAAAAAACCAATTCAGCTTTTGTGTACATACACGTGAATACCACCCATCCCTTTGCACATTGATAAAGATCGCACATATAAAACTAGCATACATATAGACATTAGTGCACACAGGCCACATTCAGACAGCCCACCTGGCATCCAGGTATTTATTCAGCAGACTCTCCAGCCCTCACAAGCACAAACCATCAGTGGAAGGAGCAATTTCGGCAGAAAATGCTATGTAGGGTCTGCTGGCATTGTTTTTATTTCACAGAAACAAGACAAGGTTTGTTTCTCTGAAAGAAAATAGAAATATACATGATGAGGCCTCTAGCGCCTAGACTGATGGACGATTTTTTCGGCCTCAGAGTGCAATTCCCTTCCATGGCATTCTGACTAGGAGTGTGCGAAGTATATGTAATTTGGGGCATATGTATCAAGCCTTTTTCCCGTTTGCAAATGAGCAGATTCTCAGAATTTGGAAAAAGGCTTTTGGGATGTATCATCCCAAAAGGCCATCGCAAAATAGAGAATTGCAAAATCTGCGATCCTCTATTTTGCAAATGCAATTAAGGAATTGCAAATTTTGATTTCTTACACGCAATTCTGGAAGCACCAGAAATTTGCTATTTGGCTTAAAGGAATTGCAAATTACCACCAACTTAAAGTTGGTGGTAATTTGCGATTTTCTTTAAAAAAACACCTTTTTGATTTTTTAACCCTTTCCATGACGTCGGACGGCCGTCCGACGTCATGGTGGGCGTGTGCGTTGAACGGCTGGGGGCCTTCCAAACCGCGCACGCGCGGAATTCACCAGCACCGCTGGGGAATTCCAGACGCGTTCAAGGGGTTAAATGTGCCATATGTCGCAAATACATGCTCTTAGGGCATGTATGTGCGCAAAATGTGCACACAAGCATATTTCAGGGGTGCAACAGGGTGTCCTTTTGGCACCCTTGCAACCTTGAAGTTGCATTCTCAATTTGCGATTCTCTAATTGGTAATCGCAAATTGAGAATGTCTTCCCATTCATTCCTATGGGCCTCCTAGCCTATAGGAATGAATGGGATGTTAATCCTTATTTGTGATTCTCAATTAAGGAATATGTAGGATTCACAAAAATTTTTGCAATTCCTACATACATTGCATTTTGCGATTCTCTAATTGCGAACGCTAAAAATCGCAATTTGGAATCGTAAAACTCTTTTTTGATACATATGGCCCTTGATTTTGTATAAATACATGACATTTTGGGAAGATTGTGCAAATCTACGCATAATTATGCAAAATGGAAATCTGGCACATCGTGGTATATTTTAGCCCGAAATGCATGTGTCTATTTATTTATTTATTTTCATTTTTTTTTATTTTTTAAAAACCTTTATTTTCAGAAAAGTAATACAAATACAGACCTACAGGGCCGGTCAGTAATAATCCGCAGCAAAGCCAAAAACAGAACAAGGCCCAACAGCCCCTGGAACCAAGCGCAAGGTGTACACGTCAATAAACAGGGTAGGCTACTGTAAAGGATAATAAAAAGGTTCACATTTTATATTTTAAACAAAACAACACAAAAACAAGTCCGAGGTAAGACTGTTGTAGAAGTGACCATCTCCACTAGCAGGGGGGGGGGGGGAAGGCCAGCCAATAAGGCTGATCTAAAGAAGGATAAATCCAAAAGGGGGGGGTGGAAAGGAGGGCCAAGAGTGGACCGGCAGACCGTGTGGTACAGGAGAAGGGCGCATGGAATGCGAGGTCACGAAGACAGAGGGACAGTAGTGGTGTCTATGGAGGGGGGGTACAGATCTCTCCTCGATATGCATTCCACTGACCCCACATCTTCCCCACTTCCTAGGCCTAGCACGGGCGGTATACACCGTTTTCTCCCTAAACATGCACCAATCCATACATTCCATCCATGCCGACGCCGAGGGCGCCCTCTGGGATCCCCACAATTGGGCTATATCCCTTTTGGCGATTATGTTGCCGAGGGTAGCCCACCGAGTCTGCGCCACGCTATAATCATTGGGCTCCCAGACGTTCAGAAGGCACCTCCTAGCCACCGGCATTAAAGACACTCCCGTCACTTCTTCCATAATGTCATGCACGCCTCTCCAGTAAGACACCACATTCGGACACTCCCATATGATATGGAGAAAAGTAGCAAGCATACCACAGCCACGCCTGCACAACCCATCCAATGAATAACCCATCCTCATCAGGGGTGGACCCGTGACATAGACGCGGTGTAAAATTTTTAATTGCACTAGCCGCAGACGCGCCGGAATCGTGACTTCCTTTGGAGACGACACCGCGGCCTGCCAGTCTTCGTCGTCCAACTCAAGCCCATCCGCGGACCAGGCATTGCGGACCTGTACAAGGAGGCCAAAGCGTCGTTAATAAGCTTCTTATATATAAGAGAAATGGTACTATTAGGGACATGTCCATCAAGCACCCTATCTTCCAGGGGGGAGGATTCCGGGACAACGGCACCAGCTGGAAATACCGAAGCAAATGCATGGCGAATCTGAAGATAGCGATAGTATTCCCTATCACTCAGGCTATATTCCCGCTGGAGTTCGGCAAAAGTCTTGATCCTGTCCTTGATCAGGAGGTCCCCTACTCGACTGATACCTATAAGATCCCACTTGTCAAACCCCTTTGTCGCCCAAAGATTCCCCAGCCGTTCAGCCGCATATAGCGGAGATGCTCTAGTCAGCTTATCAGCCCATCCCGTGGCAGCCGTCGCACTAATCCAAACTCGCACCGCGACCCCAGTAGGGCCAGTAAGCGTCTTCCTAGCCGTTTTAGAATAAAGCGCCCTATTGAAGTCGCCACCAGGCAGCTGCCATTTATCCATCTCAAATGCAGGGTTGGGGGTAGGTCCATACATGGCGTGGTTGATAGCACTCAACTGAGATGCCCAGTAACAGCGCTTGATGTCGGGCAGCGCTATACCGCCATCATACCAAGGTAAAGTCAGTTTTGATAACGCAATGCGAGGCCGCCCGCCCCATACCAATTGCCTCTGGAGGCCCTCAACTTCACAGAAATAATTAGCAGGGACCAGATCGAGCGTGTTATGAAGGGCATAAAGGAATCGGGGGAGAGACATCATCTTAAACAGGGCGGCCCTCCCCAACGGGGACAGCGGCAAGCTACACCAACCTGCGACGTCCGACCGCAGAAGCCGAAGCGGCGGCAGTAAATTCCTTTCATACCGCACCGCAGAGTCCAGGGAGATATAAATCCCCAAATATTTAAAGCCGTCACGCACTACCGGTATCGGGCAGACACGGGGCAGCAAGGGCAGTTCTCCAGTGAGCGGATAAATACAGGACTTGGTCCAATTGATGGATAGGCCAGAATTTCTCCCGAAGGAGCGCAAAACGTCAAATAAAACTCCCAGTGATTTACGAGGGGAAGTCAATTATAACAAGATATCATCAGCATACAATGAAACACGATCTTCATATCCCGGGGACCAACTAATGCCCTTAAGCGACGGCTCCCATCGAAGCCACGCGGCAAGGGGTTCAAGAGCAAGTGCGAAGAGCAACGGTGACAACGGGCAGCCCTGTCGCGTGCCTCTGCCGAGAACAAAGGACTCCGAGGCCCTGCCATTCACCACCACTTGAGCCAACGGTTGTTCGTAGAGTAGCTGAACCCACCCGATGAAACGCGGGCCGAAGCCGAACTTTGCGAGAGCCGCCCATAAATACGGCCACTCTATCGTGTCAAAGGCCATTGAGGCGTCCAAAGAAACCAAGATGGCCGGCTCACGAAGTGATCCCGCCCGCGCGAGGACGCCATTAAGACGGTGAAGGTTGAGCGCAGTATTACGATGGGGGATAAATCCCGACTGGTCTGGATGTACTAAATCACCAATAACTGTGATTAGACGATTCGCCAATACTTTCGCCAGAACCTTAGGCTCAACATTCAGAAGCGAGATCGGTCTATACGACGAACATTGCTCACGGGGTTTCCCATCTTTGTGAATTACTACAATGGACGCCAATCTCTGATCCCGGGGAAGAAGTCCGAGATCTCGCGATTCCAAGAACATGTGACGTAGATGCGGCGCCATTTTGTCCGGGCACAGCTTATACAGCTCTACCGGAATACCATTCGGGCCAGTGGCCTTGCCTGAACGAAGGGAACG
Source organism: Lissotriton helveticus (assembly GCF_964261635.1). NCBI lineage: Eukaryota > Metazoa > Chordata > Amphibia > Caudata > Salamandridae > Lissotriton > Lissotriton helveticus. The sequence continues at coordinate 1,253,806,991 of NC_136059.1, read as the reverse complement.
GATAGCAAGCGCTATTTCATCCACGGAAAAGTCCGCTTCCATAAGCTCACGGTCGGACTCCGAGAGGCTAGGCAGCGCGATATCTCTCAGTAGTAAATGCGAGTCCCCCTCCGGTCTGTCCGAGACCGGCGCGTAAACCTTCTGGAAGTGCTGAGCAAAAGCCGCGACTATCTCAACAGGGTCCACAACCCGCGAACCATCCACCCCTTCCACAATGGGCACAACCCTATTCAAACACTCCCTTTTGTCCAACCAAGCAATCAACTTCCCGGCTTTATCACCAACATCATACATACGCCCCTGTTGCACACGAAACATCATCCTGGCTGCATCCGTCACCAGAGCCTTGTAGTCAGCCTGTTTAAGGGCCAAAACATGCAACCTCTCAGGGGTAACCCCAGATCCCAAATCTTCCTCCAAAGCTGTGATGTCATTTTCAAGGCAAACGACCTCCTCATTCTTACTTTTCCTTGTGCTAGCAATCAAAGATAGGGCCTGACCCCGAATCACAGTCTTATAAGCCTCCCAGAGGGAAACGGAAGAGGACACCGAGCCCACGTTCTCATTGAAGTAGTGGTCCATGCATTTAACCACCGCAGCCCTAGTTTTGGGGCTGCGTAGGTGCCAAGGGTTAATCGGGGCAACACGGCCCTCCGCTCCCAAGGACAAATCAATCCCAAGCCAGAGTGGAGAGTGATCCGAAATCCCCCTAGCCAGGTGACGCACTTCCGTTACGGAGACCATCTGCACCGCCGGCACAAGGATATAGTCAAGTCTCGAAAGACTACCATGCGCTCCCGAATGAAAGGTGTACTGCAGTTGTCCAGGGTGTAATTGCCTCCAGCTATCCACTAAACCCATCACGTCAAGGAAATCACCCAACCATGACTGCGACTTCAAGAGAGCCCTGGGGGGGTTACGATCATCAGCACCACTGACCACTGAATTGAAGTCACCACCCATTATTAACATGCCTTCGGGAAAGCTCAGAACCACCCCACCTAAATCAGAGAACGTAGTGGACTGTAGTCCTGGAGGGACATAGACAGAGAGTATGGAAATCGTCTTCCCCTCCCAGCGCCCAATGATGGCTGCATATCGGCCACGATCGTCAAGTACGACGTCATCTATCTCCAAGGGGAGGGAGTTGCGAACCAAGACGCCCGCCCCCCTAGAACCCGTGGTGAAACCTGAGTGCGCCACCAGACAATACCCCCTCCTATTCAGCGCATGGCAAGTGTTCCCTATCAAATGAGTTTCTTGAAGCAAGACAACATCGGGTGAAAGACGTTTCAAATACTGCAGAACTATCCCCCGCTTAACCCTATCGCCCAGCCCGTTCACATTCCAACTCAACACCCTCAGCCCCCTACCCCCATTGCAAAAGTGTACCCAGCGTCCCCCCCGCATAAGGACGGTCACATCCAGGAAATCGTGGTTGAAAATGAACCCTCGGAATAAACAAAAAAAACGAACCCCCCCCGCCATCAAAAGAGTACCCAACACACACCCCCCCACCCTGCACCCCTGCGTCGATCCAAAGAACCACCCCAACTTGCAGTGTGCCTGTCGCCCCATTAAACTAGTCTACGAGAAGAAAGAAGAACCCCTTAGAGGAGGAAGAGACCCGAGCCCTCCCACCCCCGGGTAGACAATATACCTGCACACACCCTCCCACCCCCGGGTAGACAATATACATGCACACAATAGTAGTCAGACCACTGCTGCAAGTCTATAAAGCCGGTCCCCCGGCGGGGACTCACTCTACCCATTCCTCCAGGCCACCTTCAGCACCGCCGGAATGTTCAGATCGATCACGCGGCGTCGGTAGAGTATCAAGCCAGTCACTAGCAGCCTCCGGGCGATCAAAAAAGAAAGTGCGTTCCTCGTATTCGACCCTCAAGCGGGCCGGAAACAGCATAGCGTACTTTAGGCCCACATCACGGAGGCGTTGTTTCACGCCCGTGAAGCTCATGCGTTGTTTTTGAACTGACTGCGTGAAATCCGGGTAAAAACTGATGGATGCATTGTCAAATTTTGTGGGCCCGCCAGTGCGCGAGGCCTGGAGAATAGCATCTCTGTCCCGAAAGTTGAAGATCCTGGCAAAAATGGGCCGTGGCGTCGCGCCCAATTTAGGCTTCCCACCTGGGACTCTGTGGGCACGCTCCACAGTGAAGAAGTTACTGAGGCCCTTAGGTGCCAGGTGATTCAGCACGAGGTCCTCAACCAAAAGATCCAAAAAAACGGGGTCGGAACGCTCCGGAACGCCAATGATGCGGACGTTGTTTCGTCTGGCACGGCTCTCGTAGTCATCCAGCCGACGAGCAAACAAGTCGTTATATTTCCGGAGATTGTGGACTTCAGCCTGAAGGTCCGAAACATCTGTAGTGAGACTTGTCGTTTTAATGTCCAGCGATTTCACCCGCTCATTAGTCTTTGCAAGATCAGTTCTGATGAGGTTAACCTCGATAGCCACGGTGTCGATCTTCAAGGCCAGTGTCTCGTACTGCTGGCCCATGGAGGTCTGTACACTGGCAATGGCGCCCATGACGTCTCTCAACGTTAGGTCATCTGTCGCAGGAAGGTCCTCTCCAGATTCACCCTGGCTTTACCCAGCCCCCCCAGGGATGCCTTTCGGGCGGGTGAAGCGATCAAGGGTATTAGACTGAGTAGAACCCCCTCGATTGGTAATCCTGGTGGCCCGCTTCTCGCTCTCAGGTTTACCCGACATGGTGGCAGAGGAGTCCTAGCAGACCCCTAAAATGGTACAGCGAAGGCAACCCTCAAGAGATCCGCCGTGAATAGTCGGGAAATGCGAGAGACAGAAGATGCGCTGGGGGCGGGCCGCCAAGTGTGGACCAGCAGTACTGGCAGGCAGGAAGCCACGGAGGACAGCGACCAAAAACGAAACCGAAAGTAGCACAAGGGTTGCGATCAAGTCTCAGTGACCGTTGTTGTTCAATTACCACTCGGGCATTACGGCAACTCGAGACCGTGGGCATCCGCCGGTGTAGGCCATAAAGTTCGAGATGCAGCGAGTCCGGCGTCCGGCGGCCAAATCGAATTTTTGAAAGATGATTTCGTATCAGCAGGGCTTCCTTCAGTCAAACCCGTCGTCTAAACCAGGATATTAAACAGGATAGTCGTAGGAGGTGGAAGGGGTCTCGAGAGCCCTGTGCTCACGCGTCCATCTTGGATCCGCGCAAAGCTCCTCCATGTGTGTCTATTTATTTTTAAATCAAAACTTCACACACGATGTGGGAAAAGATCTGTGTGCACCGTGAAATATTCTACCAATTCAGTTGTTCTGAAAATATGTGAATACTGTGCTCAACGTCCTGTGGCTCACCGTTAAACCACTAACAATATAAATAAAACCATGCAGAAGGAGCACTAATGTAATCAAAGTATTAGCAATCAATTATTTGATTGTTAATACTTAGATTACATTAGTGCTCCTTCTGCATGGTATTATTTATTTTTAAATAAGGACACAGATTGAGCTAAAAATAAAACGTGCTGCGTACAGCAGCCATTCACATTCTGCTCATTCCCATTGTTCTTGTGCTATAATTTTGCCGCAAATACGGTATAATTACACGATGTGGCAGCGTAGCGTAATTCCGAGTAACACACATTTTCTGCAGACATCACAGTGATCCAGCGCTGCTCCAAACCAGACCTCCAAACCATCACTATATATCCTAGGAGCTATCACACTTTACTTGTCGGTGGGGCCCATAACACCGCAAGTCATTCATTCACACAAATCACCCTGCTCCCAAGATCAGTGAAAACCAGAGGATGAGCTGCTGGAATAGCGGAGTGTCCTACTTCATCTAGTTAATTTAAATTCTAAACATTATATACATCTGCAGTTTATTAGGTCCTACCATGGTTTTAATTCTCAAGGAAACATTAAGACACCCCACTGTTTGGTCAATGGATCAGCTAGTAAAAGTTAACTAATGGACAAAAAGACCAGCTTAATTCTCCATTTATTTAATTTTTATTTAAAATTTAATCTCCTAGCATGACCATATTTTATTAAACCTTTTAATATGAAAACCATTAAACATTTTATAAATTCATTTAATTTTTTTAAAAATTCAAACAGTTTACATTTATTTAGCAGAATAGTTCCGAAAGATAAGTCAAAGACATATTACCAATCTTCTCGGCAATAGAAATCAGGGTTAAAACATAAGAGTTCCCAAAAACAGCCTCTCTATTCTTTCTCGATGTTCACCTTCCATACAGACTCCGTCCTGATCAAAAGTTAAAATCAGGAAAAATGTCAAAGTCTTTGCACCATGGAAAAATTGATCAGTCAGACAGCATGTCGTGGTGCGAAACGTAATTCAAAAACATGCTTTTTCTCTCTTCCAAACGACCTCTTTTATACCCTTTTCCCTAACTCTCTAACTAAAATTTGAAACTTTTAGGATCCACAATCAATTCTCATTGGTCCGTTCAAGGGGTGGATGAGGATAACCTCATCTCCTCATTGTCCATATTTCTGCCTAGTCATTGCTCCATACACAATAAGATTCCGATTGTTCATTATTACACTCCTTCACCCTTGTCCTTTAACTTGTCACTTTCATGTACTTTCCCAGGCTTACGACACGGACATCTTTAACTTGGCACCATTCTGCCCTTCAGGCCACGCTGACCTTGACACCAGCCGTACAGGCACAGGCTGCTGGCACATCTCTCGAGCACAGTCGCGCATGCGTAGAGAGACAGTCACTTGGAGTCTGACAAACCCTCCATGTTTTACTAGGCCGCATGGGCCATAACGGGAACTATCATAGAAACAAACACAATAAAACATTAGATTTCGAAGAAAAACCCTTCTGTTTACCTCCCCCCAATCTAAGTTCACCCTGTTAGTGGTTACCTAGCTTTCAAGCCACAATTATGCATTGTTTTCTTACCATTCTCCATCATTTCTACCACAATTATACATTTAGAAAGCATTAGATTATAGCATTTTCGCACTATATTAGTAAGACAGTTTCACATAATTAATGGATTACGGTTTGCAACACAAGCATATTAGTATCCCATGAATATTTGTGTGTGTACTTTCTATTCTACGTTGGTTAATTATAAAACGATTAATACATATTACAGTTATGAGAAGCCGACTTCACGAGGGGTATACAAAACATTTTGTTTTCACCCTCGCTCCTTCAACTGCCACAGTTTGATTGTGAGTTCCTACATTCATGTTTGTCTGTCTTTTTCATATACGTTTGTGGACTGTCTGATCCAGGTACCAGACAGTTCCCCTGGTCCACTATTTTGGACTTTCCTGGCTGAAGACGCTGTCACACCACAAATACGGTAACCTTTTCCTTTTTGTTTCTCCTTTCCCTCTACAGGTTGGACCTTGAACCATACACACAGTAGGTAGCACTTTAGGGGCACCATATATGTGTGGGGTAGTTTATCATTATATGTTTTTTGTCCTGACGAAGCACCATGGATCCTTAAGACCACTTAAAAGGCATGAAACATGTTGACCAACCACTGAGAGAGAGACCTGAGTGAGGCCTCTTACTCACGACTATAGGGTGCTCCCCTTCCCAGTTGTAGCACACTGACTACCAGGGTTCCTTTAAAACATCTAGGGCAGCATTTGCCTGTTATAGGTTTTTATCTCTGACAGGGCAGCCCTCTTATTAAAGGATAGCTTGTGACCTCCCCAATCAGTTTTAATCCACTTTTACGTATCACTACTCCACTGCACTGAGCATCTCACTTGCACTCATCATACAGCATTCTCTCTAAAAGATCTCCGCCAAAATGACCCTTTGGAGGACCAGTAGGGCATTGAAGGGCCGGCCCGGCGAGGAGTACCACCCTATGATGTAGCAGTCTTCTTGATGGTGTGTGATGGCAACATGAGACAATCATGTTGACTGACCCCAAGACCTCGGTCTAATCACACACAACCTGTTTAGAGACCTTTTTCTTCCTTTTACAGGAACAGAAGCCCCATTGTTGAGACTTTGATGTATTCATAGGAGCAAAGGCTCTGGACCTTCTAATGCAGCTCCTAGTCCCTCCCTCTTTCCTCTGTTGAGGTAACTAGTTGAGACGATAATTGAAATTTCGCCTACTTCTGACATTGTAAAGCCAGTGGCACCTTTTTCAGACTGGCTGTCAATGGGTTTCCAACAGCAGGGCCAGCTAAGGTTCTGCCATCAGAAACAGAGCAGTTCCCTCATCTCTAAATGGGGTGTTCGAACTGGATGATTGGTCGAGTGGCGCATCTGCCACTTTACGGAGGACATCATGCATCCACCCTCGTCTAAATCACAGTGTGAATGGTGGGTGGTAAATCTTGGCATTCCTTGAAGTACTAAGTGAGGAGTGCCCTGATAAATCCTGTGTAATGAGAAGCAGACCCAAGCAGTTATGGGGGGTTGCTGAGTGATGGGGCACCCATCTGTGCATGTCCTGATGATTACTGAGCAGTTGACATAGTGGGCAAGAGGATGTGCAAGAGGATGCAGTTCTACTCCTAGAATATAGAAGGTGCAATATGGAACAGCAGGGTGGATGGCTCAGGATTCAATTTAGAATTCGTTTTTGTTGTAAGGTTGGCATCCGTAAATCACAGCCTCCATCATACAGTAACCTTAGGGAAAAGAGACAATTGACACAACCACATACAGCAAACCAGTTTTTTCCCCATTCCTGCTGCCTCTCCTCGGGCCACTCTTCTAAGAGGGATATTAGTAGTTTTGAGTGATTTTGACCAATTACAGCTCACATTTTGTCCAGCAAAATTCTGGGGCAACTGTAGGTACAGTTTCTCCTTATGGTACTATCACCATAATTCCAAATTGGTGATGGTGATGGAAACGGTAGCAGAAGCCTCCAAACTGTACTCTCCCCATTGGCTGGGGCCTCCTCTTCAGAGGCATCATTGAATGGGTCATCCGTACTGCTTGATGGTCGGTTGACCTAAGGCTCGATGAAGCGGACCAACGCCTTACATAATGTGAATCCTCCTGTTTGGTGGAAAAAATTGGAAAAACCACTCCACTTCTTAGCACGTTCCACCACCTTTTTCCATATATTGACATGATCTTTAACAATTTCTGTATAATCTTTAAGGCCATGAACCTTCAATCTGGGGAGTCCATGACACAAGGACATCTTATAAGCTATGAGTTTAAAAGTGTAAGTCAAAGATTACATTGGTACCTGCCGTGTAACAAGACAACTAAAATCTCTTTCTCTCTCTCTCTCACTGTTGTCTCCAACACATTTCTCCTTTCTCAGATTCACAAAGATCTTTATTTAGATTACAATTTGCTACTCAGTTTAAATTAAGTATCTCTCTCTATATAGCTCCATGTAAACAACTGCCTGTTAATTGCTTGTTGTAGTTTGCAGTCAATCGTCAGGAGTTCCTTTGCCCCAGTATATCTGTACAGTATATATATCTCAAATGAATAAATACCTCTACATTTTGAGACGGTAATGCAGATGATGCGCTATACTACACTGTTTCACAAATGACACCAAAAATGATAGCAGGCTGATAGGAGAACAGCATATCACTTGAGTATCAGTTGAGACATTTTAATTTGTTTGTGGCTGTATCTCAAACATTGGTTGGTTGGCAATTTTTTAGTTTACTGTTCATAGCATTTGTATGTGTAGACCTATATTTTTTTATGAAAGTAATGGTATCTTCTTAAAGTAAAGTGCAGACCTGACATTGACCCTGTTAATTGTTACTAATTGTCCAACTGTACAATTACAATTTGTTACTGTTATTTGTTTCAATTTACATTTTTGACAGTGTTCTGATTGTCTAACCTCATGCAACGTGCTTAAGTAAGCCGTGGCTGCTTAATCGTGCCATTCTGTAAAAGTATATGCTAAAAGGGAATACCTAGCAATGTACTGTGAGTGCTTTGGTTTGTTGGCCTCAGGACACCAGAGGTAAATGTCCTTCTCGTTAACACTCCCTTCTTAGTAGCCAACCCGGGAGGAGTATTCATAGCCTTGGCCTCTGCGAGAAAGAAAGAAGAACAGGTATTTCCCAACCACTCCTTTGAGACTCATTCATAGGAAGACTACAGAAGCTCTTGCAAGCTCTAAATGAGGAACCCTACCACAAATCCTCCTTCTTCAGTACTTACAGACACACACACACACACACACACAAACTTTGCTCTATACAATAATTAGTGTTTTCTATGTGGTGATATAATATATTTCAAATGTTTTAGGATTATCACAATAATAATGAATGACTCAGCAATAGTGAATAAACTCCCAACATTGCTTATCACACATTCCTAATCAATTATTATAATCAACTCCCAGTTTTCATTACAGATTTACTTAGTTATCCTATCTTGTTGGCAAGCCGTCCAAGCCAGGCAAATCACCCCACGTACCTCCTGCACATATGAGGGCCTTCAATATTTTGTCCGATGCGCAGCGTGCCCCCTAGAATCTGGTCCAAGCTCTACAGTTAATCCTTTCATTCCTTTGTATCCTTTAAAATAGGCCTAGTTTGAGACACTGAAGATTTTTAGGGTTGCAACCAAGACATAAAGCAAACAAGAATCCTCCACCATGCATACAAGTTGGATCCTAGGTGATGGTAAAATCTGAATAAAAGGCTTTGTGTGTGGCTTCGGTCAAAACCGCTTAAATGCAGTCTGCAAAACCCTAGCTGGGTAGCCACACGACCTACAAATTCCATAAATAAAAACAAATAAATAGAAAATTGTGTTGGGTGGCCTTGTCGGGGACAGGTAGTGATCGAGGGGACCGCTGCCTGCCCCCCCCTTATGTGTTCCTAAATGGGAAACATTATTTAAAGCAGCACTGGAACCGTTCTTTAAAACAAAAGTTTGCCATTAGGGAATCCAAACACGAAGATGGTGATCTACTGTTCCTTTCATGCCACCATTGCTTTGTTTGTAGCCAGTCGCAGGAGGCAACAAATAGTGATTTACCTAACCAATATACTTAAGGCAGGTCAGTGCATAATATGCAGCCAGTTCTTGTGACCAGTCACTTACACAGGACTACAGGCCCACAGTTTGAACGAAAATAATTGGAAAAAAAATAGAAAACAGTAATTGCTTTTAAAAGACAAAAATTATTATGATTATTTTAATATTAGAGTAGCAAATAAAGTAATATAAAGTTTCAGGGAGACAGGGTAGAAAAACGGTTGAGGAAATGAGTGAGGGAATGGAAGAGGCCCCACTCCCACAAAAAAAGGAAACAAGGATCAGAGAGTTGTAGAAAATGCTCTAGTTTAGACAACAAAAGAGGGGTCTGAGGCACCCCTGAACCAACATTTAAACCCAATATCTAAATTAGTAGCATTTACACGTTAAAACATGTACAAGACAGTCTATGAGTTGGCTTCTACTAAATGCAAATGGCGATCACTTCAAAATTTCAATTATAGAGATTAAGTGAGATGGTATTCTATAAAACTGCTTTGCTACGAAATCTCACTAACCGTTTTTTATCTTCTGAAATATAAAGAGGTCTATCTCTATTTGTCTTCCCATGCTACTAAAACTGTCTATGACTTTGTATCCACTTTGATAGGGCTGGAAAAAGCACAGTTTCTCCCTATTTTCTCAAAAGCACCTGCCCCTTTTCATGGGAGGGTTCACTCAGCAGACCATGAATTATGACCTATCAATTTAAACTCAAACAGTGAAGACAAATACTAATACTGTAATAGAGGAAATTAAAAGAGCTATGTGTAAAAATGAGAAGGACCCAAATGGAAAGATAGATGATCAATAGAAGAGTTAAAAAAAACTCAATATTCCCCAAAATCTACAGGAAACTATCTCTGCTTCATAGTATATAATTAGGGGTCTTGATTTATCGTTCTCTGGAAGTGCTGTTTTGCTTTCCACTTTAGGGGTATATTCTTAAGAACGTGCGATAATGATTACCAAAATAGGTTAAGGCAATTTCACATTTCCCCATCTATCGCGTGAAAATAACTCTGTGTCAACGTCACATTCTCAACACGGTGGTAACATGCGATAGTGACCCCATAATGGGTCAAATGTCTGCGATAACATTACCGGGATGGCAATACAAATTCAAACCCGTATGCGAAAAAAGTTGCGTTGGGCCCAACTGCGATAAAAAAAGTCCGTGATAAGCAGCTCCAGGCCTGCAAGTCCCACAAGTCAGGCTGCAAAAATCAGTATAAAAGCGGCAACAAAAAACACAAACAGAACACAAACTGCGAAGCACCATTGAGGTAGCTGGAGCAAGTACAGAGGACAACCAGAATCCCACAAGTCCCATGGAGGACCAGCCTGGGACCTCAGGGTCAGAGAAGGGCAAGGAGAAGAAGAAGAGGAAGATGCAGTTCAGTCCGCAGGAAAACAGGATCCCGATAACGGAGTTGACACTGCCACCATCTAATTGCCATTGGTGAAATTGACAGCAGTAAATGTTGCACTTACACTTGTCAGAGTGATGTGCTAATGCAGAGGAGTGACATGCACACAGGGAATGTGTCTTGGAATGAATTTATTTGCACATGCTCTGCCTGTGGTCATTTTGTCCTGTCCCATGATTGCTAAGGACAGTCCCAATGTGACGTGCTCATGTGAAGAAATTGTTAATGATAGTGTCCCTTTGGGCGATTCCTGCTGCTGCTGCACTGGGGTGTGGTCCACCTGCCTCATCCTCATAATCATCGCCCGGTGCATCTGGCACATGGATCCATGGGGCCTTGGTGCATACACATATGTTGTGCAACACACAACATGCAATGATCATCTTGCACACTATTTGCGGGCTGTACAGGAGTCTTCCACCTGTGATGTACAGGCACCTGAAACGTGACTTCAACTAGCCAAATGAGCGCTCCACAATGCCCCTGGTGCTTTTGTGGGCCGCATTGTCCTGCCTCTGGGCCTAGGTGTTCGCGGCTCGGAAGGGTGTTATCATCCACAGGCAAAGTGCATATCCTTGATCACCTGTGACAGGGGAGAGAGATGTGTCAATCGGTGGTTCTGCATTCTGTGTTGGCAGGCTTATTAGTATATTGGTGTGTGATGTGTGTGACTTTGGGATTTATGTTTGACATGTCTTACATGTGGCAAATGAGCGGCATCCATGTGTATTACGTTGCCTCACAGCTGCTCCTCATTCCACCCAAGCCTATTTACTTGTGTGCACTATGCGGTTGTTTCACTTGCACTGCTAAGACACAATTGTCATGACTGTCTGCGCATGTCCACAAGCCTGACAACGACACTGTGATATCGGCCGTTGAAGGTGGTCGGCCTCGTCTGTGTAGGCCTATGTTGAGGATATGGTGGACACAGAGACACACGCAGTAGTTGCTTTGGTGGCCATCCTAGAAGTGAACCATGCCCGGAGCCCTGGGCTATTAATTTCCACTCCTACGCTGGCCCAGACCACTTCGCCCCTGTGTCGTCCCCCCACAGGGGGGGACGACATAGATACATGTCCAAGGTCTACCCCACTCCCTGAGGTAACATGGTTGTGTCCACCGCCTTGCATGGCATTGTGTTCATTCTGATTCATGGGTCACTTGCCTCCTTCGCACATACTTGGTTCCCACCCACAGTTGTGAGTTGCATGATTGTGGAGTTGAGGTTTGTGGTGTGTTCATTTGATACTTATCAACAAACAGTGCGTTTCCGTAGGTGCCATCCTTGAAGCGCTGGTTGATGATGGACTGACGAAAGATGTAGGAATCACGCACACTGCCTGGATAGTTGGCGACTACCTTGGTGAAGAGTCCCCGGTGGCCCACTATTGCCTGCCCATTGAAGGAATGCGTGTGCTTTCTGTTGTGGTAATTATGTGCAGTGTCGGCAGGGGGCACAAGTAGGACATGTGTGCAGTCAATTGCCCCCAACACGTGCGGGAAGCCAGCTACGGCATAGAAGCCTTGCTTGGTTTCCAGCTGTTCCTGTCCATTGTGGGGGAAGTGAAGGTGCTGGGGTACCAAGCTGATGATGCCATCCAAGACAGTTGTGATGAACTTTGATAGGGCTGGCTGTGAGACTTCTCCGACTCTGGCGGTTGTTGGTTGGAAGGTACCAGAGGCCAACAGGTGCAGTACAGCCAGCAGCTTTGTCTGCGGAGGGATGTTGGTTGTCCGCTGTGTTGGTACCGTCAGCCTGTGGGCAATTTGGGTCAAGATGCGTAGGATGGCTGTCCTTTTGAGCCTGTAGTGGGCAATGACTTCCTCTGGCGTTAAGTTTGTGAGGCTGGTGCATTTTCAGAAGGACCACTGTTTTATTCTGGGCTTCCTCAGTGGTAGTCTGTGGGGGGGGGGGGTACTCCTGGGGGGGGGGGCTGGGGTGGTGGAGGTGGGTGTTGTGGGCCTCTTGGGTCTCCCAGCTGCATGATCAGTAGCTCCATGACATGTGTTGGTCTGCCGATGTGGCTCTGGGCTGGGCTCCCTTTAATACTGCAGGTTGTCGTCCTGCTTAACACCAGTAAAGGGCAGGTGTTTATTCCCTGACGCTAACGCGCCTTATCGCCTGTTTTTGGATCGCTTCGCCGATCTGGCTGATCGTTGAGAATATCGCGAAGTGGTGTTTTCATGTGTTTTTGCACGGGAATACCTACTCTGCATATCATGAGCGTTAGTTGTCGCTCTCATCATTGGCGATGTCTTTTTTCGGAAGCTATTGCTGGATAACTGCCAATATCGGCAGTTTGCACCAGCTTGAGAATGGGGCAATAATTCTTTTGCTGCGCTAAAGTGCAGATAACTCTGCGATAAGTCCTTGAGAATATGACCCACAGTCTCTTGTTTTCCAAGAGAAACCAAGCCATTTGGTATTCTTCCGATAATTTACTTTCAACTAGAATGCTCTTCTACTTCGGTGAAGAAAATTACACCATTTGTGCCAGTTCTACTCCTATTATCTTTCTTCCATACATCACCTCCAATCAGCACTGCATTCTTTATTAAAAATGCACCCCTTCCTCTTCCTTAGCCAAGGACAAGGGCAATCAGCCTCTCTAAAGCTATCCTGATATCTTTATGAGTATTACATGTGCCTTCAACGTTTGTTTCTCCAGAGACTCCAAGCCACAGAAATTCAAGCATATACCTGCTCCCTCAATATCAAGAGCACCAATGGCATAACTATCTGTCCTACCTTTATAGCTTACATTGTCCTATATGAGGATTGACAATCAGAATTTTATGTCAAAGGCCCGGAGGCCAACATTATGCATAACCCTTTTATTACTGCCCAAACACAGCAGCAACAACATCATAGATTTAGAATATCACCAAACATTCTAGAACTTAGAACATGTATAAAGCACCATGTCATGCAGCCATCTTCCTCTTTTGTGACTGCGAAAATTAAATAATAAGTCCCAAATTTCCAATGTCTCCAATCTTCCTTAAACTCGACTTCTAACTTCTCTTCTTAGAACTCGAACCTTCTCTCCATCTCCTTCTTCAACTTTATCCTTCGAAATAAACCCAAAAAATTAATTACAGGGCGGGCATAGCGGAGGGATAATATTAGCCTCTGTGCCTTTTTTAATATAATCATGATTTTCTTTACATTAAAACTGTGGAAAATATGCATTTTATGTCAAAGGTCCGGAGGCCAACATTATGCATGTTCAAAGTTCTTCCAAAACCTTACCCAAATCATTTTCCACAGGCTTAAAGTAAAACTTTCTAAAAGTTGAATCATTTGACCAATCTGCCGCCTTCAAAATACCACTCAGCCTGAATCCTTTCACAAACGCTTTAGTAGCCATAGCTCCTCTAACAGAATGAGATCCGAAAACACTGATATCCACCCCTGCCTTAAACATGACATTCCTTATCCATCTTGCTAAAGTAGGAGCATACACAGCCTTATACGGATTAACATAAGAAATCAACAACTGCTTACAGTCCCCTTTCCTCAAACCAGATGTCCTTTTTTCATATTCCTTCAGACATTTAACCACGCACAAAAAACTCTCACCCTCCAAATATCGATAAAATATTGTTTTTGACATAGTCTTTGTCCTTCTCTTTAATTCAAAACATACTCCTTCTGGTTGATAAAACCTAGAATTTACATCTAAAGCTCTTACATCTGACATCCTTCTAAAAGAAACCAGACATAAAAGCATCGTCATCTTCCACGTCAAAAATCTCAAATCCAAATCTGCATTCTCTCCCCAACTTTCAAGCTCCTTCAATACCAATGAAACATCCCAAAGAGAATCATATTTTGCCTTCGGTGGAATTACCACCCTAACACTCCTAACCAACCTCCTGACTAACACAACTGGAACTCCATCCACCAAAACATGCCCTGCTGAGATTGCAGATCTACTCAAATTAACTGAATTATAAGCCAAATTACCACAAAAAAGACCTGACAAATAATTTGCCACCTCTACCACAGGTGCTGAAATGGGATCCAAACCCTTCTCAACACATCAACTATTCCACTTTCTCCAAGCTGACCATACACCCTAGATGTTCCCTTAGACCATGACTTTGACACAAGCTCCTCAGCCTCCTTTGATAATCCCTGCATTTGCCAAACTCTCCTGAAATCAACCATGCAATCAACCTCAACTGCCCTGAAACCACAAGTTCGTGAACGTTTCCGAGAACATCCGTCAATATTTCCCTGCAATCTGGAAGAATTACGGGATCCTCCACCAACAAATTGATCACATCTGGAAACCATACTTGAGCTTTCCAAAAAGGTGTTATGAGGACTAACTCTATCTCCTCCCTTCTGACTTTGCTCAGAACTCTCTGAATCATTGAAAATGGGGGAAATGCATAACTTCCTCCCCCCTTCCAACTCTGTAGAAATGCATCCACTCCCCTCGCCTCTGGATCCGATCTCCAACTGTAAAACTCCTTCAACTGAGCGTTCAACCTGTCTGCAAACAGATCCATCCCTCAAGGGCCCCCACAACTTCTCCAGACTCAAAAATACTTCTCTCTTCAATCTCCAACTGCTCGCATCCCTCAGGTATCTTGAATACCAATCCGCTTCTACGTTGCTCAATCCTGGTATGTACTGTGCCTGTACCATAATCTCTCTTTCCAGACAAAACTTCCAAAACTCCTTTGCAAGTTCCGCTAACCCTTTTGAACGTGTACCACCCATCTTGTTCACATAACGAACCGCTGACAGATTGTCCATCTTCAGCAGCACACAACATTGCATTCTGTCCTTCACAGAGCTCTTTATCGCGAAAGAACCCGCCAGCAACTCCAAACAATTTATGTGCATAAGTCCTTCCTCTTTTGACCATTGCCCACCTGTTGCAACTTCTCCACATCTCGCTCCCCATCCGTACAGACTCGCATCCGATTCTATCTCCATCTCTGGTATCATCCCACATATGGCTCGACTGTTCCAAGCCTCCAGACTCATCAACCACCACTCTAGTTCCTCCTGAGATTCCTGATTCATCACAACTTTTTGTGAATACCTCACATCTCTTCTCAAGTAATGTGCTTTCAACCTCTGCAATGCACGATAATGTAGGGGTGCAGGAAATATTGCCTGAATCGAAGAGGACAGTAGACCCAACAGACGTGCTAACTGCCTCAAAGTAATCCAATCTGCCGACTTCACTCTCCTCACCTCTTTCCTGATCTTCTTCACCTTTTCCATAGGCAACTTCAACACACAATCCAATGTCTGCATGTGAATACCTAAAAACGTCATTTCCTGTTTCGGATCCACACAAGATTTCTCCTTGTTCACTACAAACCCCAAATCCTCTATTACTTTCACTGCAAACTCAGTCTGCTCCTTGGCCAGCATTCTCCCTTCTGCCATTATCAAAATATCGTCTAGATAAACTATCAGATGAATTCCCCTGGACCTCAACCAAGCCGCAATTGGTCTTATCACTTTGGTGAAACACCACAGGGCTGACGTCAAACCGAAAGGGAGACTCTTGAACCTCCAGCGCCTTCCCAACCACCTGAACTGAAGGTAATCCCTTTGACTCTGACACATCGGGATTGTTAAATAAGCATCCTTTAGGTCCAGTCTTGTTAACCAGTCCCCCTTCCACAACAAATCTCTTAGCATATGTATCCCCTCCATTTTGAAATGGTTGTAAACAACCCAATCGTTCAACTCCTTTAAATTGATTACTGGTCTCATTTTTTTGTCCTTCTTCTCCACTAGAAATAAATTGCTTATGAAGCAACCTGGCACCTCCTCCGCAAACTCTATTGCACCTTTTCTTTCCAACTCTAACACCTCCTTTGTCACCAAATTTTCCATCTCCTCTGAAAACCTCAACACCTTTGGGATCCTCTCCTGTACCGAAGTACTGATGAAGTCTATCCTGTATCCAACCACAGTTTCCAAAACCCATGGATCTCGTGTTATTTCCTGCCACCTGGAAACAAACTGGGCTAGTCTGCCGCCCAATTTTATTCTCATAAATAAAGGGTCTTGTGTAGAACTTACCTGAGACTCCTCTTGAGCTCCTATCCGATCTTGCACCTCTTCCTCTCCCCCTCTGTCTTCGCGGAAAGAAACTTCCCTGATCGTTTCTCGAAAAACCATATTCTCTTCCATTGCCAAATCCATATCCTGAGCCATAATCCTCTCCATAGGGCCTGTTACCTCTCCCAAAATAACCTCTGGTAACTCCAAAACCTCGGCCGGGGAACCGACCCCTTGTTCTCCCGGCCGAACCAAAAACACGTCTTATATCTTTCTGTGCTTTTTGTAAAGAATTAAAAGTACCCACGTACTTTGCCATGTCTTTAACAAAGTCGTCTCCAAACAGCAGCCCATCGCTCTGTTCACCCAATTCCTTGCCAGCCAAATCTGCAAGTTTTGGATCAATCCTAAATAAAATACTTTTCCTTCTCTCTAAACAAAGTGCTGCGTTTGCATTTCCAAGCAAACAAATAGAACGTTGCACCCACTGACGCATCTCACTTACGTCAATTCCAGTATTATTTGTATGTGCTTCTTCGCACAAATCAAAGATTTTTGTCAAGGGCCCTAAGATATCTAACATACTATCCTGGCACCCTTTTAAACCTTTGTCCAAACCCCTTCTTGGATCTCTTCCTCCTTTATTATTAATAAAGGTAAGCATCTTTTGATCCAATTCTGGAGTAAAAGCCACCTTACTATTAAGAGTGGGCCTCGGGCACTCCGACCTCAGCCTAGTTCTTATCTCCTTTGGCATTTCTCTCCTTATCCAATACCTAATGTACTTGGCAACGTGTTCTACAGGGGACCACTGTGGCGATAGAGGGTGCTGAATAAGTAAAGGATCAAACATGTGTTCTCCTAGTGGGTCTACAAAGTCCTCAAACTCCAATTTAATCTCTCCCTCATCTAGCTTCCTCTTCTTCACCTGGACCTCTTCCACATCCGAATCCTCTAAGCTTGAACTGCATGTAAGCTCTACATCCCCACTAGAAGAACTGGTATCACATGCCACAGTACTGTGCCCCTTTCTCTGCGCCTTTATAGCGCTCACTCTGGCCTTTATAACCTTCTCCTTCTGTACTTTATGTTCCTTTTCCTTTGAAGGTTTTCCTTTCACCACATCCTTCTTCTTTTCCTTCCTTTTTGATACTTCACTAGAAGTACCTGCTACTATCTCCACCTCCTCTGTGGTATAAAAACCATCCTCTTCTCCAGACTTCTGTCTATTCTCTCTTTCTTTTACTCTTTTCCCCATAGTGCTTTCTATTCTCTTCTCTATAGAAACACTTAATTCCCCAAACATCTTCTCCATATAATTCTTCATTCTCTCCTCAATTCCTATCTCCTCATTCTCCATTTTAAAAAGATCACCTTCTTAATATCCTCTAACTGAAATATTTATTCTCCAAGAAATACTCCTAAAACCTCTTTCCTAGACAAATTGCCAAAAAAGTCCTACTCACAAACTCCCTTGAACACCTCTAACCAACTCCGATACTCCTCCACTGAACTCTCGAACTTCGTCTGTCTGAAACTGACACCGTTCAGTCAGACGAAAAAACTGCCCCAAAGCATGGCCGCCCACATTTTAATCAACAAAACCACACGTTTCCCAATGTGCTAAAATGGCCGCCACACGCTACGCTCGTACGGCGGCTCATTTTGACCAAAATTCTCATGCCACTTCAATCGCGCCTGTAAGCGCCCGAGACTGCCCCCAGTATTCGCGCCTACAAATGCTCGAGACTGCCCCTTGTACTCGCGCCTGCAGACTGACACAATACCTGCGCATGAAGCGCTCGAGGCTGCCACCGCTCACGCACTTGTTAGCGCTCGAGAAATATGACACGCGACACTCCACTTTCAACGGTAACGGTAACCCGCTTCAACAAGCTCAACTAAACTTTCTCAAATGGCACTAATCACCCATTACTCTTAACTAATATTACCAACTTAAAAATTACTCGTTTTTCTTCCGCTTACCATACAGTCACTTTTCTTCAATTAACATTTCTCTATAAATCTCCTCTTAAATTAAAGTTCCATAATATAACCTCATTTAAATTAAACCTAATATTAAATATCTAAACCTATATCTATATATAAATATATTAACCAATTAATATATTTAAACAGAAGACAAACAGAGTACTTATCTCTTCTTCAGCTTAAGGAACACTGCAGAAAAAAACAGAAGCTCTATTTTTCGCACTCTCTCCCGACTAGTTAATCAGCAGCGACCTGTTTCCCGACTCACTTGTGTTTTCCTTAGTGAGTGCAGAATTGCAAAATATATTCCTTTGCCATATTTTCCTCCAGTTGTGTGGTTGATAACAATCATCAACAGACAGTGCACAATAACAAGCAATTCTGCCATCATTAACTGATCCTTTAAAATATTGCATTAGTGCATGTGCAGACCACCTGATAGTACTGTTTGATTTACACATTGGTGCAACCTGCCACATTTTAATGAAAACATTCTGACTTTGATTCCTCATCCTGAAATAGCTAAAGGCAACCTACGTAAAATAGAAACTTTAACCTGCCCTGTGAAAGCGGGTGAGTACACCTTACAGCCCTACTGTTTCTTTTGTATTTATAATGGAAAAACTAAAATTACTAGAATGTAAAGAAGAAACACCTTAGGGTGAACTACTAACAGCGGTGAACATCCTGAACAACGACTCGGGAACAACGAGTCAGGCAAGGCGAACAACGACATGCCCGAACAACGACTTAGACTGAACCACGCATGTGCGTGGTACAGGCTAAGACAGTTTAGTATTCGGGATGGGCGAAGTTTAGAGGAGCGTCAGAGAAACAGGACAGGTAAAATGGGTTCAGGGGTGGGGAAGGGGGTTGGGTTTTAGTTTTTAGGGGGTTGGAGGCCTGTGATCAGTTGTAGGGGATGGAATGGGTTTGTGTTAGTTTTTAGGGGTGGGAGGGGTTTGAGATAGTTTTAAGTGGGTGGGGGTAATATTAGTTTTTAGGTGTTGGGGTTTGTGATCGTTTTAGGGGGTGGGAGGGGTTTGTGTAAGTTTTTAAGGGGGTGGGAGGTCTTCAAGTCGCAGGCGGTCGCTCCTTCCACGCTGCTCTGCCGCTCGCCTGCCTGCCGGCTGACTTCCTGCTGCCTGGCCGCTCCCTGATTGCTGAAGACCTCCGCTCACCTCCTCTACGCCGCTGCCCTCCGCATCTGCCTCAGGCTCGCCTTCTGCCCGCAGCCTGCCGCCTCTGCCCCCGCTCCTCACCGGCCCCGCTGCCCCGTGCTTCCCGCCGCTTTCCCGCCGCCGCTGACCCGTAGCTCCGCCTCCCCCCCTCTCCCATTGGTCCTCCCGCCTCCCGCCTCCCGGCTGACCCTCCCTCCCGGCTCCTACTTAAGGGGTCCCGGCCGGGTCACTCACTGTGACCCCTGTGCCCTCGCAGGCGGTCGCTCCCTCCACGCTGCTATGCCGCTCGCCTGCCTGCCGGCTGACTTTCCTGCTGCCTGGCCGCTCCCTGATTGCTGAAGACCTCCGCTCACCTCCTCTACGCCGCTGCCCTCCGCATCTGCCTCAGGCTCGCCTTCTGCCCGCAGCCTGCCGCCTCTGCCCCCGCTCCTCACCGGCCCCGCTGCCCCGTGCTTCCCGCCGCTTTCCCGCCGCCGCTGACCCGTAGCTCCGCCTCCCCCCCTCTCCCATTGGTCCTCCCGCCTCCCGCCACCCGGCTGACCCTCCCTCCCGGCTCCTACTTAAGGGGTCCCGGCCGGGTCACTCACTGTGACCCCTGTGCCCTCGCAGGCGGTCGCTCCCTCCACGCTGCTCTGCCGCTCGCCTGCCTGCCGGCTGACTTTCCTGCTGCCTGGCCGCTCCCTGATTGCTGAAGACCTCCGCTCACCTCCTCTACGCCGCTGCCCTCCGCATCTGCCTCAGGCTCGCCTTCTGCCCGCAGCCTGCCGCCTCTGCCCCCGCTCCTCACCGGCCCGCTGCCCCGTGCTTCCCGCCGCTTTCCCGCCGCCGCTGACCCGTAGCTCCGCCTCCCCCCTCTCCCATTGGTCCTCCCGCCTCCCGGCTGACCCTCCCTCCCGGCTCCTACTTATGACGCCCCCCCAGCGACCGCGCAGCGGACGCGCGCAGCGGGAGCACCGACTGAGCGCCGAAGGTGCGCCAAAGGTAAGCCCGTCTGCGCCCGTCCGCGCCTGGACCACGCCCAGTGCCAGGACCCCTGGCCCCCACCGACGGAAGCGGACCCGGCGGACCTACGACGCCACCGAACTCAACGCTCTCAACACCGGCCGAACCCCGGGCTGCTACCGAGCCACACCGAGACGCACCCACGGACCCTTCACCTGCCAAGCCTGCCAATTCACCTGCCTCCGAACCAGCACCGCACCCGCAAAGCCGAGCACCAGCACCACCCACCTGAAGTGCATCCTTCTCAACACCCGCTCCGTCCACAGACACGCCGTCGAGCTCTGGAACCTGCTCGACACCACAGCCCCAGACGTCGCCTTCCTCACGGAAACCTGGATGAACGCCTCCTCAGCGCCCGACATCGCCATCGCCATCCCGGACGGCTACAAGATCATCCGGAGGGACCGCGTCAACCAGACAGGAGGAGGCATCGCCATCATCCACAGGAACATCATCCGCATCACGACCAACACCGACGACACCCTCGCACCCGCTGAACACCTGCACTTCCAGATCCACATCAACCCCAAGACCACCCACAGAGGCACCCTCATCTACAGACCCCCAGGACCACGCACACAATTCAGCGAAGACATCGCCGACTTTATCAGCCCACACGCCCTCCTCTCCGCTGACTACATCCTCCTCGGGGACCTCAACTTCCACCTGGAGAACAACAACGACCGCAACACCACCACCCTGCTGGACAACCTCGCCAACCTCGGACTCAAGCAGCTGGTCAACACCCCCACCCACTACGCCGGACACACGCTCGACCCGGTCTTCTCTTCCAGCAAGGACATCGCCTTCAGCCACGCCACGGGACTCCACTGGACGGACCACAGCTGCGTCCACTTCAGCTTCAGAAGGACCATGCTCCACCATCACCAGATACAGGTCCCCCGCAGAAGCTGGAACAAGATCACTGCAGACCAGCTCTCTACTTCCCTGAGCAAGAACCCTCCCACCAGCACAACGAACCCCAGCCAAGCGGCCACCAACCTCACGAAATGGATCAGCGACTGCGCAGACGAACTCGCCCCTCTGAAGACCCCGCCCAGCAGACCCGGCAGCAAGAAAGCCCCATGGTTTAACGACGAACTCAAGAGCTCCAAGAAGAACTGCAGAGCACTCGAGAAAACCTGGCGCAGAAACCCAACACCAGACAACATGACAGCCCTCAAGCTCGCCACCCGAAAACACCACCAACTGATCCACACCACCAAGAAAACCGCATTCAAGGAACGACTGGACAACAACGCACACAACAGCAAGGAACTCTTCAACATCGTGAAAGAGCTCTCCAACCCCAACGCCGGAAACAACGACATCACCCCTTCGCAAGACCTCTGCAACTCCCTCGCCTCCTACTTCCAGAACAAGATCGCGGACATACACAACAGCTTCAGCACTCAACCGACGCACGCCACGACTGAACCACCGCCCCCCACCTCCACCCTCCGCGCCTGGACCCCGATCAGCGCCGAAGACACCGTCCACACGATGAACTCCATCCACTCCGGATCTCCGACAGACCCCTGCCCTCACCACGTCTTCAACAAAGCCGACACTGTCATCGCACCCCACCTGCGGGACATCATCAACACCTCCTTCGACACCGCGACCTTCCCGGAGAGCTGGAAGCACGCCGAACTCAGCGCTCTACTTAAGAAACCATCAGCCGACCCCACCGACCTCAAGAACTACCGCCCCATCTCGCTGCTCCCGTTTCCGGCAAAAGTCATCGAGAAGACCGTCAACAAGCAACTGGCCGCCTTCCTCGAGACGAACGGTTTCCTCGACCTCTCGCAGTCTGGCTTCCGGGCCAACCACAGCACCGAGACCGCCCTGATCGCAGCTACCGATGACATCCGAGCCCTGCTCGACAACGGAGAAACAGCGGCCCTCATCCTCCTGGACCTCTCCGCGGCCTTCAACACTGTCTGCCACCGTACCCTAGTACAGCGCCTCAGCAACGTCGGAATCCAGGAGAAGGCACTGGAGTGGATCACCTCCTTCCTCGCCGGAAGAACACAGAGAGTCCGCCTCCCCCCGTTCAGATCGGAGGCCACCAAAGTCATCTGCGGCGTTCCTGAAGGCTCCTCGCTCAGCCCAACACTCTTCAACGTCTACATGAGCCCCCTCGCAGCCATCGCACGACAGCACAACCTCAACATCATCTCCTACGCCGACGACACCCAGCTGATCCTCTCCCTCACCAACGACCCCACCACAGCCAGAGCCAACCTGCACGAAGGGATGACAGACGTAGCCAAATGGATGTCGAACAGCCGCCTGAAACTGAACTCGGACAAGACGGAAGTCCTCATCCTGGGATCATCACCCTCCACCTGGGACGACTCCTGGTGGCCCCCCGCCCTGGGCAGCGCACCCAAACCCACAGACCACGCACGCAACCTGGGCTTCATCCTGGACTCCTCCCTGTCCATGACCAGACAGGTCAATGCCGTCTCCTCGTCGTGCTTCAACATCCTGCGCATGCTACGTAAGATCTTCCGATGGATCCCCACCGAGACCAGAAAGACGGTCACCCAGGCCCTCGTCACCAGCCGTCTGGACTACGGCAACTCCCTCTACGCCGGAACCACCGCCAAACTCCAGAAGAAACTCCAGCGGATCCAGAACACCTCAGCACGACTCATCCTGGACATCCCCCGCTGCAGCCACATCTCCGGACACCTGAGAGACCTGCACTGGCTCCCGGTCAACAAAAGAATCACCTTCCGGCTCCTCAACCACGCACACAAAGCCCTACACAACCAAGGCCCAGGATACCTCAACAGCCGCCTCAACTTCTACGCTCCCAAACGCCAACTTCGATCGACCAGCCACGCCCTCGCCGCCGTCCCCCGCATCCGAAGAGCCACCACAGGAGGAAGGTCCTTCTCCTACCTAGCCGCCAAGACTTGGAACTCCCTTCCGACCCACCTCCGCCTGACCCAGGACCACCTCGCCTTCAGGAAGCAGCTCAAGACCTGGCTGTTCAAGCAGTAGCGTACCCTCTCCCCCCAGCGCCTTGAGACCCTCCGGGTGAGTAGTGCGCTATATAAATGCTTTGATTGATTGATTGATTGATTGATTGAAGGGAGTGGGAGGTTTGTATTAGTTTTAAGGGAGTGAGGGGTTTGTGATAGTGTTTAGGGGGTGGTAAAGGTTTGTGTTAGTTTTTAGGGAGTGGGAGGAGTTTGTGTTAGCTTTACAGGGGTGGGAGGGGTTTGTGTTAGTTTTTAGGAGGTGGGATGGGTTTGTGTTACTTATTAGGGTGTCGGAGGGAGTTGTGTTCATTTTTAGGGGGTGGGAGGGGTTAGTGTTCGTTTTTAGGAGGTTGGGGGTTCGTGTATATGTCTAGGGTGTGGTAGTTGGAGTGTACAGGGTAGTTTTGAGGGAGTGGGAGGGGTACGGTTTAGATTTTAGAGTGTGGGCTTACCATGCATTCCTTTACCATGAATATTCGTGGTAAAAGATTGCTTGGTAAAAAAAATCATGGTTGAGACGCGGTCGCAGTACAGACCACATGGTTTAGGGAGTCGTTGGTTAGGAACTCGTTGTTCCAACATATAACCACTAACTGTAGATAGTAGACAAGGCTCTTCTGTTGGCTTTCTAGATGGAACATGTCACTGTTTAGGCAATTTTTAGAATGCAGCTCTATCATTGGGTATGTTAAGTGGTGGATTCCTGGGCAACTTTAGAGAAGACCACAGAACTCAGCCCCAGCAGCTCCTCATGACCAAGGTTGGACTAACGTCCAAAGGGCACTTGCTGGGAATCTCCAGGTTTAAATCCAAGAGACATCTCAGGAGACCCAGAAGGAACCTGGGATTAAACCCCAGTGTGGTGAATGGTGTAGTGTCACAAATTCTCCCGATGTGATGACTAATGAACTCTTTACTTTGAACAGGCATGTGTCTAGGCGTTATCAAGACCAACCTTAGCTCATGTTAACCCCTTTATGTTGCACTTTGATAGTAGCCAAAATGCTCAATTCTTGACAGTGCTCATTTCATGCTTTCAGAACAATAGTTTTTGCATCTAGGTACGCTCTCTCTCTCTCTCTCTCTCTCTCTCTCTCTCTCTCTCTCTCTCTCTATATATATATATATATATATATATATATATATATATATATATATATATATATATATATTACCTACTGGCGATAGCCAGTAGGTATATATAGTTAGGATTTTTTTCCTATGGGATTTTTGAAAATTCTATGTCGAATAACTTTGGCGTTTGAGGAGACAGAATTGGCTGAAATTTTCAGGGAAATGGAACATTTTGTTTCTGAGCAGCCCCTGAAAATTTGGAGGGGTTTCATCAAGGGGGGGCCGAGAAAAAAGGGGGGTCCCAAAACGTGTTTTTCCCATGCAATTTTCCATAGGGCGGTTGGCCTCACTTTTAGCCTGAACGGCTGAATGGATTTACACCAAACTTGGCAAAATTGTAGGGACTGGTAGCCCGATGTGCCTTTGCTATGTCTCAAGATATAGGCTCCAGTGGTTTTTACGAAAATTAACTTTGAAAAATATATATTGGGCTACATTGGGCTATATATATGTTGGAGCCCAAATGTAGCCCAATGTAGCCCAATGTAGCCCAATGTAGCCCAAAGATGGCCACCAGAGACAAAAAAAAACAAATGTAGCCCAAATATCAGCCAGATGTAGCCCAACTATAGCCCAATGACAGAATGTCTCAGAGTGTTCTAAAGAACAACTAGAGTGCTAACAGTCCTACTTATTACAAAGGTATGGCACACCTGAAGCCATCTTGATTGGAATAAAGTGGTAACTCTTAAAACATTTAATTTAAAAAGGAACAAAATGAGGGGGTTCATTTTGCCATAGAAAGTATGATTAGCGAATATATGACGAAATCCCGCATACCATCAGTCCGCAAAAAAAATCCCGCATGTACTATTAGGCCGCAAATTAAAATAACAAAAACTTTTAGAACGAATATGCCTTTAGCATACACTAAACAACTAAACTACCCTAAACCCTAAAACACTACCCCCAGCATGACCCTACACTACACAAACAGTACAACACTACCCTACACCCTAAAACACTACCCCCAGCATGACCCTACACTACACAAACACTACAACACTACCCTAAACCCTAAAACACTACCCCCAGCATGACCCTACACTACGCAAACACTACAACACTACCCAAAACCCTAAAACACTACACCCCAGCATGACCCTACACTACGCAAACACTACAACACTACCCTAAACCCTAAAACACTACCCCCAGCATGACCCTACACTACACAAACACTACAACACAACCCTAAACCCTAAAACACTACCCCCAGCATGACCCTACACTACGCAAACACTACAACACAACCCTAAACCCTAAAACACTACCCCCAGCATGACCCTACACTACGCAAACACTACAACACTACCCTAAACCCTAAAACACTACCCCCAGCATGACCCTACACTACGCAAACACTACAACACTACCCAAAACCCTAAAACACTACACCCCAGCATGACCCTACACTACGCAAACACTACAACACTACCCTAAACCCTAAAACACTACCCCCAGCATGACCCTACACTACGCAAACACTACAACACTACCCAAAACCCTAAAACACTACACCCCAGCATGACCCTACACTACGCAAACACTACAACACTACCCTAAACCCTAAAACACTACCCCCAGCATGATCCTACACTATGCAAACACTACAACACTACCCTAAACCCTAAAACACTACCCCCAGCATGACCCTACACTACGCAAACACTACAACACTACCCTAAACCCTAAAACACTACCCCCAGCATGACCCTACACTACGCAAACACTACAACACTACCCTAAACCCTAAAACACTACCCCCAGCATGATCCTACACTACGCAAACACTACAACACTACCCAAAACCCTAAAACACTACCCCCAGCATGACCCTACACTACGCAAACACTACAACACTACCCAAAACCCTTAAACACTACCCCCCAGCATGACCCTACACTACGCAAACACTACAACACTACCCAAAACCCTAAAACACTACCCCCAGCATCACCCTACACTACGCAAACACTACAACACTACCCAAAACCCTAAAACACTACCCCCAGCATGACCCTACACTACGCAAACACTACAACACTACCCAAAACCCTAAAACACTACACCCCAGCATGACCCTACACTACGCAAACACTACAACACTACCCAAAACCCTAAAACACTACACCCCAGCATGACCCTACACTACGCAAACACTACAACACTACCCAAAACCCTAAAACACTACCCCCAGCATGACCCTACACTACGCAAACACTACAACACTACCCAAAACCCTAAAACACTACCCCCAGCATGACCCTACACTACGCAAACACTATAACACTACCCTAAACCCTAAAACACTACACCCCAGCATGACCCTACACTACGCAAACACTACAACATTACCCAAAACCCTAAAACACTACCCCCAGCATGACCCTACACTACGCAAACACTACAACACTATCCTAAACCCTAAAACACTACGCCCAGCATGACCCTACACTACGCAAACACTACAACACTACCCTAAACCCTAAAACACTAGCCCCAGCATGACCCTACACTACGCTAACACTACAACACAACCCTAAACCCTAAAACACTACCCCCAGCATGACCCTACACTACGCAAACACTACAACACTACCCTAAACCCTAAAACACTACCCCCAGCATGACCCTACACTACGCAAACACTACAACACAACCCTAAACCCTAAAACACTACCCCCAGCATGACCCTACACTAAACAACCACCACAACTCTACACTACACTAACACAACACTACACTACACTACACAACACTACACTACACTACACTACACAATCACTAACCCACAAAAAAATTAACACAAACCCACTTACCTCTCTCGTCATCGTGGTTTTCACAACGCAAATGCATTTACCATACATGCCTTTAAAACGTAATTCTTTGTAAAGGCATGCGCGATAAATGCACATGCGTTTTGAAAAAATGCGGGATAATGGTATGCGAGGTCAATGACCTTGCGGGATAATGGTATGCGGACTGAAAGTCTGCGGGATAAAAAATGCGGGAAAATGGCTGCAAACCATGATTAGCAGCAGACTTCCCTGGTGAGCACTAGCTTTACTACAGTGATCTAATGAGCAACTAGAGTGCTAACATTCAGAATTTATGGCAAATGTGTGACACATCTGAATGCCTTCTTGATAGAACCAAAGTAAACAAGCATTGAAAATGCAATAGATCTCGCCCTCGTTTAAGTTAAAGCCATTCTGTTTGTAATGAGGTGGCTTTTTAGCTTTGCTTTTTATTAGTGTTTTTAAAACTTTCATGTAAATAACATGCATATGTATGCATATATGTATATGTATGCATGCATTTATATTTATATAGATATGCAGATTATATATGTTTATATATGTATATTACCTACTGGCGATAGCCAGTGGGTATATATAGTTAGGATTTTTTCTCTATGGGATTTCTGAAAATTCTATGTCTAATAACTTTGGCGTTTGTGGACGGAATTGGCTGAAATTTTCAGGAAAATGGCACATTTTGTTTCTGAGCAGCCCCTGAAACTTTGGGGGGGTTTCGTCAAGGGGGGGCGAGAAAAAAGGGGGGTCCCAAAACGTGTTTTTCCCATTCATTTTTCCATAGGGCGGTTGGACTCACTTTTAGCTCGAACGGCTGAATAGATTTACATGAAACTTGGCAAAATTGTAGATATGGTTTGCCCAACGTGCCTTTGCTATGTCTCAATATATGTGCTCCAGTGGATTTTGAGAAATTAACGTTTAAAAAAATATATATATCTGTGACAGCGCTCCGGTTAGCGCCCCGGTTCGCGTACCTGACGCGTAACGGAACTTCGCGAAGCGAAGTTGATTGGCTCTCCGGTGTCTGTCAACATTCTAAACAGTCCGGAGCGGCTGCCATCTTGTCTCTCGGTACGATCGAGAGACAAGATGTGGTGAAAAACGAAGGGGGAAATGAAGGAAAGGGGGCAAGGTAGAACACTCCTGACCCCCTAGGATTGATGAGGGGGATATTAAAGTGCCCCGCGGGGCAAACAATAAAAAAATTTTTTTTTTTGCGATTTTACGCCGTAGAGGCGCGTCTCGGTACGCGAACCGGGCAGCTCACCGGGCAGCTCACCGGGCAGCTAACCGGGCAGCTAACCGGCAGCATAGCTGTCAACATTGTAAACAGTCCGGAGCGGCCGCCATCTTGTCTCTCGGTAGGTTCGAGAGACAAGATGTGGTGAAAAAAGAAGGGGGAAATGAAGGAAAGGGGGCAAGGTAAACCCCTCCTGACCCCCTAGGATTGATGAGGGGGATATTAAAGTCCCCCGCGATTTTTCGCGGTAGAGGCGCTTCCCGGTACGCGAACCGGGCAGCTAACCGGCAGGGTAACGGGAGTCCGCCATCTTGTGTTTTTGGAGCGTCCGGTTCGCGTACCGGGTAGCGTCCCGGTAAGCGTAACAAGGGGAAAACCAAGAGAAACAGTAAAAAAAAAATTAAGGGAATAGATTTCCAGCAAACTTGGCAAAATTGTAGGGACTGTTTCTTTGATGTGCCTTTGCAAGGCCTCAAGATATGTGCACGTGTGGATTTTGTCTAATTAAGGTTAAAAAAAATATATATATCTGTAAGCGTGCTCCGGCACGCTTACGTTACGGGTTTTGTTTGCGCTGCAGAGCCGATACGTCACGGTTATGCGACGCGTCATGAGGCGTCTCACATGGCTACGTGATACGTCACGTAATAAAGAATATATTTTACAGCTATAGATATTAGCTTTTAAAAAAAACAATGAAATTCACTGAAAAAACCATAGGTTATAGACCATATATAGTTAGGAATTTGCATTTACAAAACCTTGAAAATTCACTGAAAAAACCATAGGTTAGAGACCATATATAGTTAGCTGGACATTTTATTGACATAAAACCAATGAAATTCCATATATAGTTAGTTGCACTAACTATATATCGCGCACCCGCAATCCACTGCTGATGATGTCACATATTACATCATTCATGACATGGTCAGTGACATCACTGATGACATCACTGATGACATCTCAAATGACATCACTGATGACATCACTGATGACATCTCAAATGACATCACTGATGACATCATGACACACCAATACCAGTTACTACATACGCACTCACTGATTCCTACGTCTACACACACATTCACTCATTCACCCATACAATCACTCATACATACAGTAACTCATTATTACAACACTATCATATGCACTCATACACCTATGCAGACACTCACACACTGCCACTCATCCATGGAGTTACTCACACACCTAGTCAGTCCTGTGAAGAATCAATCACACTTCCATTTCCTCATCTATACAGTTAAACACAGAACACCATACTTCAGTGACATCACTGATGACATCACTGATGACATCTCAAATGACATCACTGATGACATCTCAAATGACATCACTGATGACATCATGACACACCAATACCAGTTACTACATACGCACTCACTGATTCCTACGTCTACACACACATTCACTCATTCACCCATACAATCACTCATACATACAGTCACTCATTATTACAACACTATCATATGCACTCATACACCTAGTCAGTCCTGTGAAGAATCAATCACACTTCGATTTCCTCATGTATACAGTTAAACACAGAACACCATACTTTTCACACATATACTAACACATACTTACTCTCTTATACAATCACTGATACAAGTACACATTGATATGCACAGAGTCACACACCTCCCAGCCAGCCACACACACACTCAGTCTTCCATACATCCACTCATTCTTCAATATGTAAAACATATTTAAACTTTACAAAAACACACAGACACTAGATGATGTCATCAGTGATGTCATTTGAGATGTCATCAGTGATGTCATCAGTGATGTCATTTGAGATGTCATCAGTGATGTCATCAGTGATGTCACTGACCATGTCATGAATGATGTAATATGTGACATCATCAGCAGTGGATTGCGGGTGCGCGATATATAGTTAGTGCAACTAACTATATATGGAATTTCATTGGTTTTATGTCAATAAAATGTCCAGCTAACTATATATGGTCTCTAACCTATGTTTTTTTCAGTGAATTTTCAAGGTTTTGTAAATGCAAATTCCTAACTATATATGGTCTATAACCTATGGTTTTTTCAGTGAATATATATATAGATAGATATATTCAAACTACATCCGGTATTGCAGCTGCGATGCGCGGAAAACGCACTCATCTACGGTTCAGAAAAGATTATAAATCCATGCATACTTCTGAATCTCATATTTTAATCCATAAATCCGAACAAACCCAACGAGTTTCGGTGTAGATCACGCCTTGCTCATGGGTAGGGCAGGTTTGGAAGCACAAAACATTGAAAGGTGAATGCACAACATAAAAAGAGGACAAATGGCATTGAACAGGTGTGTCTGGGCTTCAACCACTTGGCCTGTTTCGCTACAGTTCCCGACCACCCTCAAACTCTCCTCTATATGGTATGCTGTTTTTCGTTTATGAGGGTTAAAGCTGCTGGGATGAAGAACTGTATTACCTGCTGCTGGGTTCCTATATATTGTTGTTCTTTCCAGTTTTTTGTCTTTCACATATACTGTTAGGTCCAAAAATGTAACTGCATTATTACTAAATGTGCTTGTATTTGCAAGTCCAGAGAATTATGGTTGCTTTTATCCACACATTCTATGGCAGTTTCAATGGGACCTCTTGAAAAAAATGAAGACGCCGTCTGTATCACATAGGAACGTGATTTTTCCAACTGCCCGTATGCTGGACCTCGAGCACCAGCTCCATTCACCAGCCCATAGGCAAATTAGCATTGCTGGAGGTGAAGTGGTACCCACAGCTGTACCTCTCATTTATTTGAAATATTGTTTGTCAAACATTTTTTTGTCTATACACCATTGTACCATTAATAGGAGCATTTGTCTATGTTTTCATAATTTCAAAGGTTGCCATTTAAAAAATGCTCTATGGCCCTTAAACCACCAGTGTACTGAATACTAGTATACAGATCTGTTCTATTGAGCGTCATCAGCACATAATCTTTTTCCCATGGAATGTTAAGTATTTTCTTCAAAAAATCACCAGTGCCCTGTAAATACGCTGGCAAGGCATTTACATAGTCCACATTTTTCTAGGTGTTTCCTAAAATGCTGTCAATATCTGAGATTATGGGATATCCTGGTGGGTCAGTTTCATTTTTGTGGATTTTCGGGATCAAATAAAATACTGGTGTTTTGGGATGATCCTTTCTCATGAATGAATATCCATCTATGTTTAAACATATAATTATTGCATCATCCCAGCAACTCATCTTTATATTTCTGTTTTGCTTCACTGACGAGCTGATTAGAGATCCTAACATAACACCTGTCATCATCTACTCTGTATGTAAGAGCATTGTTAGAAAAATATGCACATTTGCCTATTGTGGCTGTCACAGGAAATATTCACACTAAATGGTTAATTCACTGCCACAGTTGATACATTTAAAGTTGATTTTCTTAATAACGTGGCAGGAGAATACTTTCAACATGGTACCCAAATGTTGATGAATCAGTGAGACACGCCACACATTTTTTTTTTTCAGGAAGTCAGATTTGTCTCACGAGATGTTATAGGGAGCATTCATTTTGAAAGTTAAACAGTTGTATGGGAACAATTTGGCAATTGCTTGCTTCTAAGATCAGTTACTTTCTTTCTTTGAACTGCCATCACTGCTTATGTACTTCAAGGAACATGTTTAACCTTGACCCATGGAATGCATGACATGGTAGGATTGTTTTAAAGTATTTCTGGAGATGAGGTACGTGTGTGAAGCTTCAGCAATTGGATCAAGACATTAAAGCACATACGTTTCCTCATTTCATGAACCTTTTTACTTTTAAATACAAATAGTTTGAACTAAGCTATTCTGAAAAAAACAAGAAGCTGACCCCTACATGCATGACACTGGTAAAACTTCATTTTCTGTATAATTAAGGTTGATAAGGAACTGCAAGTACATATATGTTTTGTGAACAAACGCACATTAGTTTGAGTTTAGTTTTACAGGCAACTGAAGGCTATAAATCATAAAGAAGGACCATATGAACTTTGTTTTATTAGTTTTCAAAGGATTGCAAGTCATAAAGTGTGCCATATGGAAGGAAACTGAATGAACTTAAAATGTTTGAGGTTTATTTAGAGATGTTCAGTACTGGCTCGCAGCAGCTTTAGTATAAGATATGTATTTGCTTATCAGATTTTGTCTTAGAAACCTTTCTTTTCTCTTAAGAATCTTGCATAGAGGTGGATGTAAATACACCCTTTGACAACTTGAGTTCATTCTATTCTATCCACACATTACAAGGGTATGTTTATTTTGCAGACTGCTATTTTTGATGAATACAATAGAGAGGAGCAGGTAAAGCAATTTTGCAATTGTGAGAATTCCCAAAAGTTACATTCAAATATTCTTTTGTTTTAGATTTCAACTGAAGAAAGACAAAATATTCGGCAATCACAGTGAGATGTACATCTGAGCCAGCTGTCCATTTGCTCTTCCCAAGTTTTCTTTTCCCCAGAGACTTCCCCTTGCCAACAGTGAATTCCTTTTGGGTGGTGGAGGCTGGTAGGGCAAGTTGAAAAGTACCTCACAGGTTGTGGTATCCCTACAAGAAAGGTATTTCTGAAATCATGACAGTTTGAGAAGGCCATGGAGATGCTTTTGTCTGGACACCATGAATCCCCAAACCTTTTCATTGGTTGACATAGGGCGAGCAACAGCAGATTTGCAGAAGGAGACAGAAGAAGATTGAAATGAAAATCAATAGATTAGGTAGCAAGTTGAACAGATGTCTCCAAGAATTGACCAAATACTTGCTTCACAAGCACCACTAGATGATCAGGCCTCAGCAAGTGCGATTTCCCAGTGTCTATGTATCATAATTCGGTGTCAGGTCCTCCAATGTTATTGCCTATACAAACCCCTCTTGCAATGCAGGCTACATTTTCCTTTTAAAACATGTGACTTTCTCACATGAGAATCTAGGTAGCATTTATGCTGCCTTATTTGATGTGAAATGCAGCAGCTTGGTCTCTGGTATTGGTGGCGCAAGATAGTTCATTATTCTATAATGTGGATCAGATTAGTTGTGTGTTTGATCGACAAACATTAAAACATAGTGTAGATTCAGAATTATTTTATTTAAAACAGAGGAGGAAAGAATGCGTGTATACTTCGCCCAGTTTCAACAAGTAGTTACTTTAATAATTTATCACCATTTGAGTAAGAGAAGAAGAGAAAAGAGGAAGGAAGAAGTAAATTGTTTAAGAAGGTTAGTGTGGGAGATAGAGAGCATTACCCTCTCCTGAACCCATGCAGATAGGGTCCATTCACTCACATCCATCTAAGGAAGAAAGAGAATTGTGTAGAACAAATAGTTTATGTTTTTACTGTGGTTCGAATGAACATTCCCTTAAATGTTGTCTAAAGAGACCTTGCAGAGATTGATTGAGAAATGGGAAAGCTCAACAGGAAGATGGGACCACACATTGAGCGATAAGACTAATTCAGTCCTATCAAGAACAGTTTTATTCAACACAGTGCAACCAAGAACATCTCATATTAGTATTTAAGTGTCCTTGTTTGAATATGACCGTGAAATCTTTGAAGTATTTGCAGTAATTGATTCTGGGGCAACGGAACATTTTGTAGATTAGGTGTGTGTGCCCTACAGGGTTAACCCAGATTATGAAAGAAAGACCCTTATTGGTGATAGTGATATATAGGACTCCTTTCACGTCTGGCCCTATTACTCAATGTACTTTTCATTTGGAGTTAATCAGTTTATCAAATCATAGAGAATAAATTACACTTGACATTTTTGAAGCCCCGCAATTTCAAATGATATGATTATATTGCCTTGACTCATTAAACATAATCCCACAATAGATTGGGCCAGTGGCACCGTTTAATTAAAGTCAGATCACTGTCATAAGAGTTGTATTTTCAAAGAGTAGCGCTATGGGAAGGAGGTAACAGTATCAAAGTGTCAGTTCCTCATGAAAACTATAGCAAAAGAAAAGGAAGAGGAAGAAATCACTAAATTAAAGGATATGATCCCTTTGGAACTTAATGATGTTCTTGACTTCTTCAGTAAAAAGAAGGCAGAGACTCTCCCTCCACATAAATCCTATGATTGTTACATAGATCTAGAAACAGGAGCAAAATGCTCATGCAATGCAGTAGGATATAAGCCTTGCAGGTACAGAAACTGAATTTTGAAGAAAAGAGTTGGATGCATATCTGACCAATGGGTTCATCGCCATTGTCAATCTCCAGTAACATCACCTTGGTTTTTTATCTCAAAGAAGGATAGAGTTCTTCGCACCTTCATAAACCACAGAGATTTAAATTGAGTCACCATCAAAGATAGGTATCATTATGATTAATTTCAGTGATATTAGATCAGATAAAGCAGGTTAAAGTATTCACTATGATTGACTTACGTGGGGCGTATAATTGTGTGTGGGTACACAAAAGTGATGAATGCAAAACAGTCTTTTGAACCAAGTTTGAATTGTATGAATATCAAGTAATGGCATTCTTTCTTAGTAATGCCCCAGCAGCTTTTTGATATTTTATAAATAACTTTCTTAGGGAATACATTTATACCTTTGTTATAGCCCATGTAGAAGATATCCTGGTCTTTTCTGACTATCTTGAAGATCATGTATTGCATGTCAAGAAACTGATGCCGAAATTGCAAGAAAACCAACTGTATGCAAATGTTGAAAAATGTTCTTTTCATGCTAACACTGTGAAACATTTGGTATTTAAACTATCACCAGAAGTACTAATTGTGGATCAGAAAATGATACAAGCAGTTCAAGACTGGTCTACCCCCAAATCTGTGACAGATGTACAAAGTCTTTGACAATTTTCAGATTTTTATAGATGGTTGATTCTAGGCATTTCCAAGATAATTGCACCTATTATTGTTTATTAAGAAAGAAGTAACCTTCCATTGGTCTCCTGAAACGGAAGTAAAATTTGTGGAATTGAGATAGAAATTTAAAAAGGCTTCAATTCTGCATCATCCTGACATTAATCATCCTATTTTGTTGAAGTGGATGCCTCTAATACGGCCATTAGGGCAATTTTGTCACAAGGACATCCAGAGACAGGCCAAATGCATCCAGTAGCTTTCTTTTCCAGGAAACTAAATATTGCTGAATGTAATTATACTATCACAGAAAAATAACTCTTAGCCATTAAAACAGCTTTCACAGAATGGAGATATTTCCTATTTGGATCAAAGGCACCAGTTGCTGTGTTTACTGATTACAGAAATATTTTTAAAACAGCAAAGACCCTAACTTCAAGAAAGTTGAGATGGTCACTTTTTTGACCGAATGTGACTTTATAATAACATATCATCTAGGAATCATGAATGGAAAAGTAGATGCTCTATCACAAGCTTACGATCTTAAAGAATCATCTCAAATTAACACTTTTAAGTCCATAATTGAGGTGAGTAAATTTGTAATGTTAACACAATCAATCAACGATCAGATTAAGAGCAAATGGTCTGAAGAAAGAAAATGGATTAAGAAAGAATCTAAAAGAACTGGAGAACTAGTTTTACCAAGCGTGGAGGAAAAATATATCTGCCCACAAAAAAAGATATAAATTTAAGCCTTGCAAGAAATACATGAATCACCTAACTTAGGCTATTTTGGGGTATCTTAGACATTAGAACTGATGAAGTGTTATTATTATTGGGAAAAGATGGAAGACATAAAAAACGTATTTGATGTTTACATTGAGCATAAAATGACAGAACCATGCCAATGGGGTTATTTTAGAAGTTCCACCAAGACCTTGGCATAACATTGCTATTAATTTTATTGTGAATTTACAGTCAGATCAGGGGTATAGCATTGTTTTGGTAGTTACTGATTTTTTCACAAACATTTCTCATTTCAATCCTGTAAAAAGAATTCTATCTTCTGCTGGGACTAGCAAAATCTTTCTACAGAATTTAATCAGAAGGTATGGTTTGCCAAACATAATTGTCTTTGATCGTAGCAGTCAATTTGTTTCTAAATTTTGGAAGGAGTTTTGTAATAGCATAAAAATTGAAGCCAATCAGAGAAAGTAAATCAAGAACTTAATATATATTTGTTTAGGTATATTCAACATTGCTCGTAAATCTGAGACAGTGTCAAAAAGCCATGGATGTTGCTCGGAACTCCCCCTACACACCCTTTAACGCAGAAAACTGGAAACGCAGCAGCATTAAGTAAAAAAAAGTGGCTTAGTGCTCCCTCCTAAAATTGGAGCAGGCTCCTGCACCAAGGAACGTCACAAAAGTGATGTTCCAGCAGTTCAAGGGGGCTCATAATTGAGGCCCCTACTATCACTTTCAGAAGAGCAAGTTATATGAAAGCTATGTTAGTTGAACGCAGCCCTGAATTGGTACATAGTGAAAGTTATCTGCAAACTAGTCAAGGGTTAACAAAATGTATAAAGTTCAGAGAATGCCAATATAGAGTGGACAAGAGTGAGTTTTTCTCATTTTAAAATCCTCCCAAAAAATCTGGAGATTTTCACTATAAAAATGAAAATTTTGTTTATGTTTTGATATATGTACCCATGAAAGCAGCTTATGTGGGTAGCACTATTTTACTTGTAAAGTAGAGGTCACTCAAGCATGTGAAAGTGATTAAAAGTAAGGTATGGAGTCCGTCTCCAAAGGCTCTTGTCATGCGTGAAGGTTGTATTAAGGTAAGTTTATCAGAGACCAATTGTCTTTGTATGGAATCTCGAGCCCATGGGTCCACATGCCAGATTTCACCCAACCTCATTGGCCAGGATACAACACATCCCCTATTGTTAACAATATTGAACAAAAATAAAATGTACGACATACATGAAACTAAATGTCCACATCACTGTACAAGTTATAAGGTCACATGAGATGCAATGATACATGATGATACAATTAAATTGAATAAAACATAGTGACATTTGTATGCCCACAAATGGTGGCACTAGCGAGTCATGTCATAATCTTTGCACCACACAGGTTTCGTTTTTAACCTTTTACGTACCTCCTTTTTAATGCATCTCCATCTTGATGAACATCAAAATCACAACTGTACCCAAAACACTATTGGTAGTTACCTTCTTTAGGCCACAGACATTTGAGTACCTTAACAATCTTACTCATACTCCACATGTTTCCATCAGTCAACTCCATTACCTGATGCCCCTCTCTGATAATTGTCATGGGAATAGAAAACTTGGATTCTCCAGATCTTACCAATCTTCCCTTTTTCACACACACCCATTTACCAAGCTTGAATTGTTGCATATGGTCTTTTTGTCCATAGCTGGACTCACTTTTATTATTTGACATCTATCTATGAACTGACCTTCTCACCAAACCATCATCAACTTTCTTCCTCATATCCTTCATCCACATCTGGTTTAAATTACACACTTCCCTTCCTTCCTCTCATTTTCTCGAATGGAGACATATCTCACAATGATCTAGGTGTGACCCTATAATTCAATAATAAGTCTTTGAGAGCCTGATGACAAAACTTCATTAAGAAACTGTATCACAGCATGAGAGTCAAAATGATGAGACAATTTAACCTCTGGCCATTGCGATAACTGATCAATAAGAACAATAACAAAAACATGGGGCTTGCAATGTCAAGGGAAACTGTTTCCATACCTTATCAGGCCTAGAAATTGGAACTTTCTCATAGATGACACTCTTCTGTTTTTTTGTTGCTGATGGCACATTCAATGCATGATCTAACTTTTGCCTCAATACATCTGTCGATGACCGGCCACCAAAACTCACAACAAACTCTTCTTTTTATGTTAGTCATGCCAGGATGATCCTCATGAGCCATGTCTAACACAAGTTGTTTCAAGCCCTGAGATACCACCAGCTGCTCTCCATGAAG
This sequence comes from Lissotriton helveticus, assembly GCF_964261635.1. Lineage (NCBI taxonomy): Eukaryota > Metazoa > Chordata > Amphibia > Caudata > Salamandridae > Lissotriton > Lissotriton helveticus. The sequence continues at coordinate 1,253,768,247 of NC_136059.1, read as the reverse complement.
CAAAAGACCATCTAGTACTGATAGTTCATTTGCAATGTAAAAATAAGGTAACAAATCTTTATTAAAAAATCTCTTTTCCGGCCATTGACACTTATTATATTTTATGACCTTCTGAATTAACTCATCATCATAGCAGGCATTCCTCCATTGATCTTGCTTAATTCAGCCACTTGACACCTCACATATGGAGACAACCCTCTCCAGATCATCATCAATAATACTCAAGTCACTCTCCTCCTTAATCGGTAACCGGGGCAAACAATCCGCTAGAATGTTTCTGGCACCAGGAATGTATTGGACATTGAATTTAAACTCCTGCAATTTGTATTGCCATCTGGCAAGTCTGGGTGTTGCCTTGCTACATCCTTTTGTAGTAAATAATTCCACCAAAGGACGGTGGTGGTGATCGTACTTTGAACTGACTACCCTACACATATTTACGAAAATACTCAATACCCCACCAACAAACTAAAGTTTCTTTTTCTAGTATAGAATCTGAATTCCGCATCTCTTAATGGACTTGATGCAAATACAATGGTGACAAACCTGCCCTCATGGTTTTGCATTTATACAGCACCAATGTCCACATTACTTGCATCTGTAACAATAACCAATTCATATCGGGTGTCAAAAGTTGCCAAGCAGGAGCAGAGGAAATTTCTTTTTTTAAAGTGACAAATTCGGCAGCACACTCTTCTTTCCAAATAAATTGGGGTTTTTTCATGAGATTTCTCATGTTATTTGTCTTGTCTGTAAACAATGGAATGCACTTGGAATAATATTCTGCTAAGCCAAGAAATGATCTAAGCTGTTCTGTATTCTGGGTATTAGGAGCCTCCGCTATCGCCTTAACCAAGCTCTGTTTTGGTAATGCGCTGTGTTTGCCAATGTTGTGTCCCAAATAGTCCACACAGATTTCACTTCATCATCAATAATAGTCTTCGCCAATATGGAGTCAGTCTCCAAATACTCTTGTCGTACATGAAGCTTGTATTAAGGTAAGTTTATTATAGACCAATAAACAGTATGTCTCTGTGGAAAGCCTGGGCCAACTGTCGTTGTATGGAATCTGGAGCCCATGGTTCCACATGCCAGATTCCATCCATCCTCATTGGCCAGTACACCATTTAAGTATAAGAAAAACCCAGTGGCCTGCCACTTTGAGGAGGTGCACAAGAGTAATGATAAGGAGCTACAGTATTATGTGATTGATTCAGTCCTAAGCAACTTTAGGGGACGGGACAGAGAAAACAGCTACAGCAACTAGAATCACAATATATTTTTTAGCTCAACATCAAGACCACAGCGGGCCTCATAATAGAAGAATATTTGCACACTCACTTATAAGTTATAAGTGTTTGATTTCCATCAGTATTATGAGCCTGCACTAGTTAGGTACATAATGGCTTAGATTTAGCCCACTAGGGTTTAATATAATTTGGGTGATTAATAAAATTGGTCAGGGTAATCCACATTAATTTATGTGGAGCGATAACATCAGGACACTGGTTCTATGATGTGTACCTTTGCCATGCATATTAGCATTACTTCATAGATGTGTAATTTCTAAGCTAAAACTCAACACTTGAGGGGCATTTAGGAGAGGTAATGATACTAATCTAGTAAACAAAGTGCTGATACACCGTAGCATTTTTTTAGGTAACTTCGCAGTGTGGAACACTGGATTTATATTCCAGCCTATACATTTTATGTACCCTGATCACTATGTTTCAGTTTTATTTCTATTATCATTTTTTGCATGTGTGCATTAATGAGTGTTATGAGAGGATGTAGCCTTACGGCTAGAGCGGTCAACCTCGAAGCTGGGGAACCGGGTTTGAGTCTCGGCAATGACGCTCAACATCCTGTCATTCTAGGCAAATCATTTAATCTCCCTGTGCCTAACAAAAATTAATGTGTCCTCATGTAACGAAACTGATGCTATGTAAAGTGCTCTGATACCTGATATCTTCGGGTCTAGTTCACACTATATAAAACTCAACAAAAAAAAACAAAGCATGATGCATTCAAATTAAATGAAAAGCTATATTTTCTATCTTTTTGAAATTTTGATTGCTAAGGTAAATATAACTTGCGCCCTGCCATGTACAGTTTTCTCATGAATAATTTAATTGCAAATGTTGCAGTGATACTATCAATGATGTCATAGAAGATGTCATGAGTGATGTAATATGTGGGGCAATTAGCAGTACATGGCGAGGGTGTGAGTTATAGATAAATTAGGGCACAATTTATAGTTACTGGAGCTAACTGTTACGGGTGAGTTTAAAACGTTACGTTGGCACTGACATTTCCACCTCACAATACTGTTCCTTTAAACTTTGGTTATTTCAGCTCATATCTAAGTTTTTTAAATGTAAAATAATATTTTGCTACCATACGTAAAGCCAAACCCCCGGCTTTGGCTGTGAGGGGCGAGGGGTTGGCCTGCGGTCAGGCCCTGTGGCCAACCCACCTGGAGGCCTCCAACTCCCTGCCACGCACGGACTTTGGTCATGCGCAGCATGGGGTTGGCCACAGGGTCTGGCTGCTTTAGCAGTCCACAGCGGGGAATTTTCCACAGGCCACCCCCCAGCATGCAGCCAAACACCCGCTGCTCAAGGTCTTTGGGCCATGCGCAGCAGGGGGTTGGCCATAACGCCTGTGTCCAAACCTCCATAGACAGCTAATCCCACAACATGCTCAGCAGGAGCGCGGGCAGGGAAACAAAGTCTGCTTCCACCCGGGTAACAAAGTTTTTAAAGGTGGGAGCAGACATGCTTTGCCTGCCCTCATTGATGCAGACAAGGATACTACTATGTCCCAGGGAATGGGCTTCCAGAGACAGAGTAACTGAGAGTAAATGAGTAAGTGTTGAATATAGAGTTGTCAAAAAGCAAATCCTACCTTAACAAGCCAAATAGACCAGATTCCCTAACACTGGGGTACTCGGGCCTCATGGTCTGGAAGGCAGTGGTATTCTCTTTAGCAGCACATACATTGCACGAGTGGCTGGGTCTTGGAGGCAAAGTAGGTTTTTCGCCGGTATACCTCTTAATGAATGAGTGACTATAGAGGATACCACCTTAGTCCAGATCATGAGGCTCTAGTTCCCCAGTATTAGGGATCCTGGAACATGGGTTTTTAAGTTAGGGTTTGTCTTCTCACAATGTTGTGGGGTAGGAGATGTGGCCTAACATCTAGAGCGGTTGACCTCGAAGCTGAGGAACCGGTTTCGAGTCTCGGCAACAACGCTCAGCATCCTGTGATTCTGGGAAAATCACTCAATCTCCCGTACCTATCTGTAACAAAACTAGTGCTCATGTAAAGCACTCTGATACCTGATATTTTCAGGTCAAGTTCGTACTATATAAACCTCACACAAAAAAAAAAGGAGCTAAGGATCACCCGTAGCCCTGATGAATTGCCAGACCTATTTCTGATTGTAAGTGGTCACAAACATGTTGGCTTAGCATGAATGGGTGTGTCATTAACCTATTTACCATCCTCTTTTGTTTATAGCTGTACCTAAAGTACCTGTTATTAAATATATTGCCTTGGGTTTACCTGAAGGAGTTTTGCGCTGTTCTGGATCCGTTACTGTCCAGCTTTCCTTTATCAAGAACTCCTTCTCAAAGAGGTTGAGTTCACCCTGTAGTACCAGCTTACCAGGGTGGGATGAGGTTGCTGGGGATATGGCATGCCACAAGTAGTGAGTGAGGCTTCCTCAACCAATTAAATCAGTGCTCTGTGATTAGGCTACCCCCTTTTGTGATTGCCAAGTAGGCTACTTCTGACACAATGATTTGTGAGGGGCCTGTTTGGGTTGTATATTTCATTGCCATAACACGCTTTTGTGTCTATTGTGCTGATCTTGGAGGGTGTGTGGTGGTGTTGTAAATCCCTGCGCCACATGTAGGCGTTTCTGCGCGAGGGGGGCATTCCGAGGCAGGAACGACCCCTAAAAGTGGCTGAGTGAAATCTACAAGATTTCACTCAGTCACTTTTCATGCCATGCTGCGTCGAAACCCTGCACCTGCTTAAAGCAGGCGTAAGGATTGACGCAGCATTGTAAGGATAGGGCACCCTGAGCCCCCAGCAATGCGCCGCCTTTACGGCAGCAGATGCGTCACGCATCTGTCCATTTTTGCCCCACGGTGTGCCGCATTGTAAATGTGGCGCATCCATAGTGGTGGAGCCGTGACGCACAATAACTGGCGCATCCCTGCTGATATGCAGGGATGCGCCAGTTATTGTAAATCTGCCCCCTGGTATTCATCGGATGCGTTAAACACCTAAACCTTTGCTAATGTTCAGCAGGTCAAACCTGCCAAATTTTATCAGGGGAAAAGCGTACTGTATTTACCACATTGTGCGTATTTTGGTGTGATAAAAAACAAAATCCACATTTTAGTCTCCAAAAATTGGTAATAGGTGCTGTTTATCACAACCGATAAATAATGTACCTTGGGGGTATCATTATTTATGAGTTGTGATAAATAATCCCTTGTTTCCTGACCTACTCGTAATCAGGCCCTTAGTCTGCTTTCTGACATGAGTGCAATTTGTGAAAAGATAGCTCTTAAACCAGATTACAATATATACGAAGTTAGGCTACTAGGAAAACTATCCGAGCACGAACCTATACAAATACATGTTGTGCATTGCAGTTTACCAAGAGCTTCAAATCTACTATGGAACACTTCAGAACATGGAATGATATTGGTTTCGTTGAGGGTAGCTTTGTCTCAATATTTTATTATTTAATACTGCACATTAAATATATTAGTTATGTGATTGATAGTCCTTGCTGGTTTTCAGGTGCTCTGCCCATAGGCTCTACTTTGTGGATATCTATTATGTTGAAGCTGTCACAAATTGTCCCAACCTCACCAGAAAAAACTGTCTCAACAAAAGCACCCTTCTTGAGCACTCTATTCTCAAGTGGGAACGCCCATGCTCCACCCATGAAATGCCTACCACTAAGAAATGTAAAGCAACATAGCATAAGCGTCTGTGTTGCATTACATGTATTTAAGAAGGCATGTAAGTCCACGCATATCAGGCCTTGCGTGACTTTGTAAAAGCCAAAGAAGCCTTTGCATTGCCCTGCATCACCTTGAGTGACACAAGGGCGATTCAAATGCTTAGTAAATCTAGACCTAAATTCAAAGCATTACAAATCCGAAATGCTGTACTGAGGCTAATAACTGGTCTCAGAATATTGAAGAATGTACATACTTATTTGTTGGACATTCCTCTACATGCTCTATCCAGGAGCCTCTGCAGCATTGTTATTCAACAAATAAGGCACCGATTTAGCATAGCGAAATGATCTAGGTGAGCAGTCTGGTGCTAAAGGTGATTTGGTCAGCAAAAACATTATATAAGTGAGCACACTCATTCTCCCACTTGCTACAGGTTGAGGTACTTCACTCCTTATTGCTGTTTCCAGAATTACTCACTTACTCCTGACAGGCAGTGTTTTCTTCTGCGCTTGGTAGATCTTACTTGCAGTAGGTAAAGTCCTTCAGCCTGTAGTAGGATCCCAGTGAAGTCCAGGCCTTCTTTATATTCATTCGAGAGAGACTAAGAAATGGAAATAAGGAGAGCTTTGGCAGGATTATGAAAAGAAAAAAGTGTAGAATACTGATGGAGGACAAAGGATGGTATTTGCATTTTGCAAATTGTGGTGCACATCTTCAGACTTCAGCGGCACTCCAAGGATGGATCTATGTGATTAAATGAGTCTTGACATCAACAACTTAGTAACATCTCAATGACAGTGAAGCAGATTTGACCCACAGTAATACAGCAAGTATTAGACGTGTAAACCATGAGGATTATTAACAAATGAGTAAAGCTACAAATTTAAATCAATCAGTTTAATCATAAATCAATGATCAGCTGATCACAGACTGATAGAAGGTAATCTAAACAGCTCAAGCGGCAAATGTGAGGCCATTTTATTTAAAGACAGAATAAGCAAATAGTAAAAGGATTCAGTTCCCCTGAAGGAAAATTCCATAATGTTAATCTGAAGATTCGGGTAAAGTCATGAAGATTCATAACCAGCAGGTGCCAGCACATATAGTATCTCAAATAGAAGCAAATGAAGGTTCAGAAATAAAACTAGTAACCTTAAATCTTACAACAAACAATAGCCTTACAACCTTCCCTACCAAATCAGATACGGTCGAGTACACAAAACAAACTGCTCTTTCAACCCGTTATCAGATAAAGGTATTAACATTCTAATCAATGATATGGGATCCTCTCTCTCAGGTATTTTCAAAACAATACTACAAGAATGCACTTTTGTTCATAGTGGTGAAAAGGATCAACAACGTCTGTCTATCATCTGGCGAATTCCCTAATGTACTGGAAACATTCTACACTAAGACTACTTCTCTCACCAGGAGAGAAGAGGTCGCACTCCCGGTATGGCTTGTGCATTCCTTTCTTTTCAGTAATTAATCAGCAGGTAGGGATGAGGAATAAATGCGTCCGTTTATTTCCCCGTGGTGAATATGAAATTAATCAAAAACAGAAACAGGACACTTGTAACAATTCTAAACCATTGGTTAGTAGAATAGATGAAACACCCTCAAAAACTCAATGTTGTTTGGAAAAGCGGTATATATGTTTCATCCGCCCCACATTGACGTTGTGGCAGTTATCATTGGATGTTCCAATATATGCTAAGTGCCAGCCTCATCCAGAGGCACCTCTGGTATAGAATGCAGTGTCCAGAGATTGAGGGTTACCCCCCACAAAAAGGTGTAAAACCAGAATTCTTGAAAAAAGGGAAAACATGTTAAAAAGAGAAAGTCACCCTAATGCTTTAATGTGAGGTGAGATTCTGCTGTCATAAAATATACTGATACTTCAAAAAGATCGAGTTACTGGATCTGTGAGTATTATAATAGGCTTGTCGACATGTTTCAGCTCCCTTTGGCCCTACGGGTCTGTGGAGCTTTCGTCAGGACTAACATACATGAAAATTTCTACTCACACGACTTGTGTAGTATGTTGAAGTGTTCGTTTTTTGACACTTGGTCATGAAAACCTGCTCTCCATCATCTATAATAAAAAGAGAGAGACATGCAACAGTACACATAATTCATTTGACTGTCTGGTTGATTCTTTTTGAGGGGGAAGGGCGAAAGGAAGGGGGTTAATATCTTCCTTTCAATGTCAGCGTTTTTTTCGCTGAAATGCTGTTTAGAAGAGAATTTGTTCGACAGTGGATTAAGATTAACGAGCTAAGTATGATCAAAATGGTTACATCATTGTGTTGGAAACAAATAGTGACATGGCAGTGTTATAGGTTGTGTCTCACTTATCACACGTTTGTCAATGAGTTCATCGGCTGATATGTTATGTGCCTAATTCATAGGGGGTTTGTTGCTCAGTATTTTGTGACATGCCACCCGATGGTGTTATAGCATATAAAAAATACTCAGCCTCAAAAAATTATTTTAGCGATCCAGAATTGATTCTAAAAACTTTTTGTAAAATTTCTATTTCGGAAGGCTATTGACCATAACTTAAATATATTCTTAAATATATTCTAGTCAGTTTATTTAATGGAGAACTTGTGTCATTATGCTTCTGTAAGAGGGCACTAGTTCCCCAAGTTACACAAGCTCCATATCTTTTGTATACTTCCACACAGGTTTACGAAGCGAAGGTCTTGCCGGTTGATTTTGCTCCCGGTTAAAAATATTTTCAAAATCAGTCCTACCTGTTTGTGGAAAGCCCGATTCTCCATCAGGGGGATGCCGCTTCTTTAAGCGCAGAGCTGCTCTTGCGTCTTACCGGTTTTTCTAGGAACAAAGCGGAGTCGCCATTACCCACGTGGTGTACGGTTCTGTGGCTTGTGCTGACTCTGCCCCCGGACGTTGGGCCTGCGTGATGAGCTCATATTTAAAAGGGCCATGCATGATAATGGAACGGAGTTTTTTTTTAAACAACTTTATGTATCGCTGTCTCGGCTTTGGTGGATATTTGACATTCGGACATGCAAACAAACTGGTTACATTGTCAAGTTGATAGGGCAAAACATACTATTTTGTAATTGTATAGAGACAAATGATCGATTGATTGTGGAAACATTTTTCTTTTCAGGTGGGTATTTTTATTTATTTGAAGGACTTTTCTTGATTCCATTAGGCATCAATTAATCAGCAAATGTTGTTATTTAGCGAATTGGTGCCATGGTACATTATCATTAAGACCTTGTTGGTAGGTATGAAGACGGTTCACCCACCTCTGTTCCTTTTCATAGAGTATTTTCTCTGAATTCTGTGACTTATCTGTTAACATTTCTATCACACTCCAGTGGAGATCGTCACAGGAGTGGTTAATTTCTACGAAGTGCGAACATAATCTCGTGGTGTTCTTTTTCAGTCTTATGTTACTTCTATGTTCACTAATTCTTATTTTTACTTTTCGGCAGGTCATCCCTATGTATTTCTTTTTACATGGACAACTTACCATGTAGATGACGTGGGATGAATTGCAATTGGTATGCTGTCTCTGCGTCCAAAGTAGGGTCTCTGATAGTTGTAATGTTTTTGATGCTGTGGTTGTTTTGCATGATGTGCCACAAGGATAGTGTCCTGTAATAGGTGTCATCGAGACATCTCTTGTTATGGCCAGTGGTTTCTTCTTTATAGACCGTGTGTGTACCAATACGTCCTTCAAATTTTTTGTTCTTCGATTGGCAAATCTTGGTTTAGGCCAATCAAATCTCCCAGTGTTCAGTATGTGCCAATTTTTATTTACCAATTTTTGCACATCATAGGTGGAAGGACAGAAAGTTGTTACACAGGTGGTTAAATCCGGTGTTTGTTCTTTTGAATGGGTTTCCAGGAGACAGTCTCTCGGCTGATTGTTCGCTCTTTTTCTACATTTAGAAATGGTTTTCTGGGTGTAGTCTCTGTTTTTTAATTTCTCACAAAGTTCTTGTGCCTGCGTTTTATAGTCTTCATCTTTACTGCAATTTCTTTTGAGCCGTAGAAATTGGCTGCATGGGAGATTGTCTCTCAATGGCTTCGGGTGATAGCTCTTATAAGATAATAGGCTATTCTTAGCCGTTGGCTTGGTGTAAGTTCTGGTTTGCAAGGTGTTATTTTCTGTAAAAATTGTAAGGTCCAGAAAATCTAGTTGTGTGTTATTGGCCATGTAAGTAAATTTTAGCCAGGGGTCCAGTCTGTTTAGCCAATCCATGAAGAGTTTCAGGTCCTGTTTGATATTCCAAATCAAAAGAATATCGTCAATGTATCTCTTCCAGTATATAATACTGGAAGAGAAAAGGTTTGATTCATTTAGGACATGTTGGCTTTCGAAATGACTTACGTACAGACCCACCACCGAAGGTGCGAATGCACTGCCCATGGAAGTTCCATGAATTTGTAAGTACAGCTCTCCATTTTATTCAAAGAAATTTTCTTTTAGTGCTAATTTACAGCACTCAAGGATGAAGTGTCTGGGGGTATTATCCTGCCAGTCTTCCATGAAAAGGACATCTTCCAACATCTGGATAGTCTCAAACCACATTCACTGGATGATGTCATCAGTGATGTCATTTGAGATGTCATCAGTGATGTCACTGACCATGTCATGAATGATCTAATATGTGACATCATCAGCAGTGGATTGCGGGTGCGCGAAATATAGTTAGTACAACTAACTATATAGGAGCAATTTCAATGGTTTTGTATGAGTAAAATGTCCAGCTAACTATAACACCACTAAAACTTATAGTTTTTTGAGTGAATTTCAAAGGTTTTTTAAAAGCTAATTCTTAACCATATAACTCCTGAAACCTATGTTTTTTTCAGTGAATTTCAAAGGTTTTTTAAATGCTAATTCCTAACTATATAAGGCCTGAAACCTATGGTTTTTTCAGTGAATTTGCAAGGTTTTTTAAATGCTAATTCCTAACTATATAAGGCCTTAAACCTATGGGTTTTTTCAGTGAATTTCAAAGGTTTTTTAAATGCTAATTCCTAACTATATAAGGCCTGAAACCTATGTTTTTTTCAGTGAATTTGCAAGGTTTTTTTAAATGCTAATTCCTAACTATATAAGGCCTGAAACCTATGGTTTTTTCAGTGAATTTCAAAGGTTTTTTAAATGCTAATTCCTAACTATATAAGGTCTGAAACCTATGGTTTTTTCAGTGAATTCGCAAGGTTTTTTAAATGCTAATTCCTAACTATATAAGGCCTGAAACCTATGGTTTTTTCATTGAATTCGCAAGGTTTTTTAAATGCTAATTCTATTAGCGGATAACGTTTTTATATATTAAAACGTTTTTTAAACCTCAAATGCCTGCTTTGCTAACAGAGTTTTTAAGCACAGGCTCTTTTGTCTCTGATAGCCATCTTGGGAGACTGCATATCAGAATTGTTTTAATGAAATATAAGAGGATTTGAGAAGTCACTCAAAATGTGCCCTAATTTTTCTTTCTTCAGCACTAATCATAATTTCTATGGCAAAATGAACCCCCTCATTTTGTTCCTTTGCAAATTAAATGTTTTAAGTGTTAACACTTTATTCCAATCAAGATGACTTCAGGTGTGCCATACTTTTGTCATAAGTAAGACTGTTAGCGCTCTAGTTGTTCTTTAGAACACTCTGGGACATTCTGTCATTGGGCTATAGTTGGGCTACATCTGGCTGATATTTGGGCTACATTTGTTTTTTTTGTCTCTGGTGGCCATCTTTGGGCTACATTGGGCTACATTGGGCTACATTTGGGCTCTAACATATATATAGCCCAATGTAGCCCAATATATATTTTTTCAAAGTTAATTTTCGTAAAAACCACTGGAGCGCATATCTTGAGACATAGCAAAGGCACATCGAGCTACCAGTCCCTACAATTTTGCCAAGTTTGGTGGAAAACCATTCAGCCGTTCGGGCTAAAAGTGAGTCCAACCGCCCTATGGAAATTAACATGGGGAAAACACGTTTTGGGACCCCCCTTTTATCTCGGCCCCCGCTTGACGAATCCCCCCCAAACTTTCAGGGAAGGACCAGAGCGCCGCGAGGCAAAGTTAAGGAACATTTCAGGAAGATTCCTCTATTCCCAATAGAATGTTGCAATTTCCCTATGGAAAACAATCCTAACTATATATACCTACTGGCTATCGCCAGTAGGTAATATATATATATATATATATATATATATATATATATATATATATATATATATATATATATCACCAAAGTATGTATGTATGTGTGTATATATATATATATATATTGCGCTCAAACTTTTCATATTCTAATAGAAAAGGCACAGCACTCAAGGAGGGTTGTGGAAACCACAGAAAGTTTTATTTAGGGAAACTGCACAGACGCGTTTTGGCGTGCTGCCTTCGTCAGTGTGTCCTATATATATATAGACTTGGAGAGTCCCGCTCCGTTCTGGGTAAAGAGCCACAAGGACAGCTTCGGCATTTCTCTCACTATCCAAGGTATTGGACAGGCTCTTAACCCACCGCATCCAGTCTCAGCTAGGTGCCGCTGCACAACTGGCAGTTCGTGACTTCACGGAGGGATTAGGATCACTGCATCCGTGGTCTCAGGCTGAAACTGAGGTTGGACTCAATGCGGTTGGAGCGTTGGGGACCCGGGAGGACTATTCATCTCACCGGCCTGCCAAGCACCGCAACCCACGCTCATATTCTGCTCAGGGCCCTCAGGAGGACACAGGGCTGGAAAGAAGGAACTTACCCGCAAGCCGTGAGAGGTGCATGCTGGTACTTGCAGTTTGCCGACGCAACTACAGTACTGTTTGTGACTTCACCCCACCCACCTGAGCATCCACCAATGGGAGATCGATTGGGACTACTTTTGCGATGCCTGTTGGGACCTGCTGTGATGGAGTAGGCATCTGATGAAGGCACAGTCCGAAACGCGTCATGCCATTGCTCCTGTGATAATAAATTTTCCTCCTGGTATTCCCCGCTGTGGCTCCCCGTTTCTTTCTAAACAAGGAAACCTTTCGTGACATATATATATATATATATCTCCAAGGTATGTAGCTATGGCGTTAGTAATAGTAAATCCATATGTAATGTTATGTTAATTTAATTTATAATGCACACGAATCACCCTGGAAGGGGTATCTCAGCACAGGCAGATAACAGACAGGTAAACAGAACTATTAGGCCAAAAACAGCTCTATCTTAAGAAGTTTCCTAAATTTAAAATGATCTGTACATTGTCATATGTAAAGTGGGAGCTCATTCTAGACAGAGAGGCTAGATAAGAAAAGGACCTGCCTCCTAGACTTTGTAATTCGAGGGATTGGGACAGGGATTTATCACTTAATCTGAAAGATCTACCTGGCCGGTAATAAGAGAGCTTTGAAGATAGATAGCTCGGCCTTTGCCATTCAAGGATTTTTGTGTCAGACAGCAAGTTTTGAAAATAATTCTTTTACAGGTCTGCAGCCAATAGCGAGAGCTCAGAAAGGGAGAAGAAGCTGTCCTAGCTGGAAGATTGATGGTGAGGCATGCTGCAGTATTTTGGACAATTTACAGTTTTGTTAGTACTATCTCATTGATGGAAGCCAATAAGGCATCACATTAATCCAGGAGGCTACTGACTAACATTTGGGCAAAGGTTTTCCTCACTGAATGTGGGAGGAGGGGAAAAACTCTCCGCAGCAAACAAAGCATATGAAAAGAGGGACCTATGGAGGTCCCAATCTGTTCTTTTTTATAGTGAGTGATTGATCTTGGTGAACGCCTGAATTTTTAACAACCAATTTAGCAATTGGTGCAGAACCCAATTCAGAGGACCACCGTCTGGTGTCCAAAGCTGTTGGACGTTGTCAAACAGCATAGTCTTGGATTTATTGGTGTTCTGTTGGATACCGTTTTCTGTAATTCAGGTTGCAATGGCTGTCATTCCTGCAGAAAAAACAGCTTTTCAATTGTTCAGGTCTTTATCTAGTGTGATAATTAATTGTGTGCTATCTGCATACTGCAGTCGTTCGAAGCCAAAAGCTTTGAAAATGTTAGCGAAGGGGCCCACATAGATGTTATAAAGTGTGGGGCTAAGACAAGAGCACTGCTGCAGCCCCTTATCTAGTTTTAAGGTTCACGATTTATAAGAACCCAGATTAATAGTCAGGGTTCGGTTTGTTAAAACATACCTGAACCATTCTAGTGCTGTGCCATGGATTCCTATCTCCGGCAGCCTTTGCAGCATCCTGGGATGAGATGCAGTGTCAAATGCTGCGGATAGGTCCAACAGCATGAGCAGTGAAGGAACATTCTTGTCAAGAGAGCATCTTGTATGGTCGGTAACTGCAAATAGAGTTGTCTCTGTATTGTGCATGGGTCTAAAGCCTGATTGAGATGGATCTAGCAACTTATTAGTTTCAAGATACTCCATAAGTTGAATATTTATCTGCCATTCTAATAGCTTGTGAAGTAAGAGATGTGGAGAGATAGGTCGATAGTTGGAAAGGTCCATGGATGACATATTGGTCTTTTTTCGAATTGGTGTGGCCTGTGCTGCTTTCCAAGCTAAAGTGAATTTCCCCATACTAATGGATACACTGAATAAAGAACAAATGTCAGGGGCAAGCTGAGATGATAAGGACGCAGCGATACTAGGCGGACAAATATCTAACTGAGACCCTGATTTGGCAACTCCTAACACTTTCTGAATTGAATCAGGCGAGAGTAACTTAAATAAAAAGACACTGTTAAAAAGCTGCAAACAGGAATTAAGGGGCACATTAGGATAACGGGCGGATCGCCAAAAACCTCCGCCCGCTACCAATTCCCTCCCGCCACATTACCATGGCGGGGGGACCCTGGCAGACGGGAAGACCGTCCGCTGGTTTTCCGCCGGTAGGCAATCTACCCGATTGCCTACCGGGCGGAAAAGCAGTTTATATGGTGGGCGTGTCTGTTAGACACTGACAGTCATATTACTATGAGGGCGGAAGCATGCCTTTGCTGCCAAGGAAAGGCATGCGGTAATTGCCTGTGGGGGCCCGTTGCGGGCCCCCAGGGACTCTGGTGGTAGGGGGGTGCACATGGGGGTTACCTATGGTAACCCCCTGCAGTTCCATGCACAACATGGCAGGCACCGCGCGGTGCCTGCCATGTTGTGCATGGAAGTGCACGACATGCCTTCCTGGCATTGTGGCGGGCGGTGCTGAGTGCACCGCCCGCCAAAATGTACGGAAGACAAGATGCGACCACCACTGTGGCGGGCGCATCCTGTTGGTACCCACGGCACCCCCCCCTTATGGCGGTCGGTCCCTTTTTACGACGGGATGGCAGGCGGACAAGTGTGCCCGCCATCCTAATGTGCCCCTAAGTTGCCAACTTTCTTGCTTAGCTATTTTTGGGAAGTTCTGGTATATTACATAAATGTTTTCTTTGAGGTGATTCGCAAAGGAATCACATAGAGCTTGTGACGACTCAATCTCTTGGGGACAAGCACAAGGGTTTATAAAGTGTTGAGAACTTTGAATAACTCTTTGGAAGAGTTACCCGCCTGCTTAATTTGGTGAGACATACGGGTCATACAGGTTTTTTTATGTTACAGTAATACCTTGTGAAGGATGATTTAAACGCTTCTTTATCAGCAGGATTTTTAGACTGGCGCCACCGGCTTTCAAATTTTTTGCATAGTGTTTTCACAGTTCACAGTTCTGGTGTGTACTAGAGTGCCTGAGTACTGTGGTTAGAATTGTAGCAAGTTTTAACAGGAGTTATCTTGTCAAACACTCTGTTTAAGGCTAAGTGATAGTCTGTTAGGGCCAGATTCACAGAACTAACTTAAGACAAAATCCTAAACTTACTACTTTTGGTATTCACAGAAGTTAGGATTTTGTCGTAAGTTTGTCTTAAGACAGACTTAAGACAGACTTAAGACAGACTTAAGACAAAATCCTAACTTAAGTCTGTCTTAAGTCTGTCTTAAGACAAAATCCTAACTTTTGTGAATACCAAAAGTAGTAAGTTTAGGATTTTGTCTTAAGTTAGTTCTGTGAATCGGGCCCTTAGTTCTTTATCCAAATCTACATCTACAGGTGTAATCATAAACTCAAACTCAATTTGCAAAGGAGTCAGGAGCAATTTTGCGCCAGTGTCTCATACTACTATTTAAAGCCTTCTTTGTCCCTTCAGGCACATTAGTCTTTGCAAACTGAAAGCAAATTAAGGAGCTGTTGTTCCAAAGAAGAGGTTGAAGAGGGTCACAAAACAGAAATGAAGAGTTCCTAAAAATCAGATCTCGAGTGTGGACCGCAAGATGGGTGGGCCCTATAACTTTACCTCCCTCTGTGCACTTACCTCTTCAATTATTTTGTCCCTCGATATTCTGGCACAATATTGTGACCTTTCCCTATTCTGTCCTCGATATTCCCTAGTACAATCCTGTTGGCCGAAAGTCTATATCACACCGGAATACAGGAAACAGCCCTGAAGCTGGGTAAAATGCATCCTCAATTATAGGCCTCAATTTATCACACTACCTCCATTCAGCTGTTGTTCCTACACATGTCCAGTAGGTGTCATACGGGGCTCAATACCAGCCACTTGTTTGTCAACATCCACACAGCCCCGCTTCCTGACTTCCTGAATTAATTTAATCTGGCTTGCTACGACTACACTGACGACACTCAGATCACTTTTAAACTTAAAAAAACCTCTGATGTTAAGGGTTGCAGACTTAGCAAATACTTAAAGGTCATTGAGCAATGGATTGCACGTGAGGTAACGGGTTTTTAGGAACCCGTTTGGTGCCAGGGGATAACACCCGAAGACCTCTGAGTTCTCCCTGTTCCGGACCACAGAAACACGGAGTCTTCTAGTCGCAGTCAGAGATCAAGTTTTATTGGCAGCTACCAAGTAACAGAAGTCCTAAAAGCACGACAAGCACGGGTCATGTGTTCTCAGGAGACTGTTCGTTTTTACAGAACCAGCCTTCTCCTTATATACAGAAATAATAGCTGCAAGCAAGAATTCTTGAGTTTATGATATGGCTATACACATATTTCTACAATAATACAAAAGAGCGAAGTCATGTAGGCAAGCCCGTATTTTAGATGTCCAATTCGTGATAGATTACCCAGCCAAGCCCGGAACTCCCATCAGATATCGGTGAAGCCCCAATAAAAGAAGGCACCTCCTAGTCATAAAACTGGCCATAAACAGGGAGCGTGGACAGGTGTGTATGTGTGTAGAAAACATGATCTGTACGCGATGAATGGTTTGTGGTATGTTGTGCATTGATGCTATCGTGTTTGGCCACTGGGCGAGGAGCTGCCCAAACAGGTTTGGCTGGAGGCAAGGGAGTCAGTTGGGACAGGTCAGGGGGGAGTCAGTGAAGGTGGACGTGTCCTTTGAGATCAAGCTCGACCTTTAATTGACTTATCATGAGGGCAAGACACAAAATGGATACCGTTTACAAAATGGAGTCTGAGGGGTCGGGACGGAAACTACGATTCAGGGGTGTTAGCATGTCTCGATCATGACGCAAATGCATAGGAATGATGTCCTAATCATTATCGGTTCGTCAACACCAAATTCGTCATGGTACGTTGATGTTTCGGGACACGGGTATCGGACCTCGATACCGGGACAACAGTAGGGTCCAGAATTTCAGAACCACAGACCCTCCTTTTGCCCTCATATAAGGCAATAATTCATGTTAATCCGAGTCTAAGTCTGTATGAAGGAATTCGTGGAGATGCTGCTGTAGCATCATTCTGTTGCTCAGTACGTCCCTTGACACAGGCTTCCGTACACATGAGGTAGCACAGAGGCCACATAGTGCAGGAGCGCACTGTACACACAGGCAGAACATAAACAGGAGTGCTAAGATCATCCCAATGAAGATCAGTGTTTTCCATCCCCAGGTAGCGATCAGTTCCCAGAACCACCCTAGTAAGGACCAGTCCCCTTTTTCTACGTGAAGGGAACCAGATATCTCGTGTAGCTTAGAGATGGCCTTGTACACTGTCGGTGCGTTATCAGGGATGAAAATGCAACAACTGGATTGGATCACTCTACACACACCACCACGATCGGCGAGTATGATATCTAGGGCAACTCGGTTCTGAAGGGTCATAAGTCGATCCGACTGAAGTTCGGTCGTCAAATTGCCAAGGGCTCCGGCCGTTGTAATCACGGCGGATTCAACTATCCTCGATAACTGGCGAATATTCCTGCTGTTCACCATAGGCCCCCAAAATGGCAAAAAACCCTTTGCGAAGTCAGCGAATTCCTGACCCGCGGTGTCGTCTTTACTCACGACCCCTCTAGCTGTCCTTGTCCGATGGTAATCTGCTCTGGCCGTGTAGGTGGGAGGCAGCAGAAATGAGATAAAACATGTACCTGAGAAGTCAGGGGGCAACCAGGTGTAGGCTTGGTCATGGCAGACGAAATACGTGCCTTTGGCTGCTAATAGTATAAGGGAAGTTCGGGAAGCGAACACATAGGTTTCCGTGCATATACTCTTTCCTAATTGTGCTTTGGGATCCCTGCCGATACCTTGTAAACATAAGTGACCTCGGTTGGGTACTATCCAAACTGGGCGGGATTTCTTTGCTGTCTGGCTCTTACTCAGGTAAACCCCATATTTAGTTACGTTCCAACGAGTGTACGGAGTGAGTTAAACTTTGGGAATCGTAAGATAGGTGTCGAACTCTCTACTCATATTTCTTATCCCTGCTACTAGTGCCTTGTTACTGGAATCACTTTCAGTAGAACGGGTCGGGTATGGTTCTAGGGCGAATAGGAACATGGTCTGGAAAGCCCACAGAGAACCATAATAACTGAATGGCAGGATGAAGTATGGGATACCCTTATCAGTCGTGTGCGGCATGAGTCCACATACCCAACAGTTCGATGTGTTCATTATGGACTGGTGTTGGTGTAGAAGTTGAATGAATGAGTTATTTACAAATTCGAGTCTTCTGGCAGACTCGTGTTCAGGTAGAGGGTGAAAGTAGTGTGGAGAGATAGTGGGAGGAGGCGGTGGCCGGGTGTCATTTGAAAAAGTAACTTGGAATACGAATAGAGTATAACCAGTCAAAAACATCGTTATGCTACACAACATTAAAATACATGTTATCAAAAACCTTCTTTTGGCCAGTACAGTGCATAATTGTCTTTCACAGTTTGTGAGTCTGGTAGGTCTCTTTACCCTAGGAAACTCCATCCTCTAGTTGCTGCCCGCGGTGGTAGGTTGGTTCTGCCAGGGAGTGCGCTCTGTTCAGTCCGGGGTAACTCCCTTGGACCAACCAGAACCGTTGACCTAGACGTCCCCAGTTGCACTCCCCAGACTTCAACCGCGACCCTAGCAGCAGAACCGGATGGCGGTTCGAAAATCAAAAATTAGCAAGTTTCCTGAGAGTGAGAGAGCTGAAAAAATCAAAAATAGTTCTTGGGGGAAGGGAAATCACATTAGTTTGCCTTTTATTAGTCTCTTTGTCTTGACCTTAGATTATATTGTTGTTTCCCAGGTACGGTGTGGTCTTCAAACAATGTCTCAGGTTCGGTAGTGTCCAACTGCATTGACGGTGGCACAAATCCTTGTAAAATATGATCACTCTCCTTTTCGGTACTAGTTTCTTTTAAACGTGCATCGCTGAAAGGGATGAAGCGAGGTATGGATTCTGTCTCGGAATCGGCAATTCCTTCGTTGACCCACCGGTCGTATGGAAGGGGCAGAGGGACCCGTTTACAATGGGTCCCGTGCACCCAGTTCTTTTTGCCTTCCACCCGAACAGCTGATCTCGTGGAAAGAAGTACCAGGTACGGTCCGGTCCACCTCGGCTGTCCGTTGTTTGTGCGCTGGAAATTCCGCACCAAGACCCACGTGCCGGGTTCGATGGAGTGACCTGGATCGTCAGAGGCTGGCGGAGAGGAACTGTGAACCTGTTGGTGTAAAACACGCAATTTAGTTGTTAATTCGCACAAATAGTCAAGCAGTACGGGGTGCCCTATTTCACTGAGTTTCTTTGGCCTTGGCACGCCCCAGACGTTGGCTGGGCGGCCAAACACTATCTCATGGGGGCTAAGTCCTAACCTGGAATGGACGGTCATTCTGGTTGACAAGTGTGCTAGGGGCAAGGCGTCAGGCCATTTAAGACCTGTACAGGCTTGGATCTTGGCTAATTTGAGCTTTAAAGTGCCATTGTAGCATTCTACTAATCCAGCTGATTGGGGGTGGTTCGCAGAGTGGAACTTTTGTTGTATTCCTAAACACTCACACACTCTCTTCATCACGTGTCCTACGAATTCACTTCCATTATCACTCCAGACGATTCTAGGCATGCCGAATCTCGGGAAGAACTCTTTGACGAGGGCTTTGGCAGTTGACAAGGCAGTATTGTCCTTAAGGGGGTATGCTTCCACCCACCTGGAGAAAGCGCAAACAACAACGAGCACATACTTCAGATTGTTGCATCTCTCCATGTGAATGAAATCGAGCTGCAAAACCTCGAACGGATACGTTGGAGGCGCAAAATGACCAGCTGGAGTTGGGGTTCCCCTACCGGGATTGTACTTCAAACACACCATACAGTTTCTGACCACATTCTCTGCATATTTCGGGATATTGCTATTTTGCCATACTGGGGCCAATACTTTACAGATTCCTCTCGAACTGATGTGCGCAAATCCATGAGCCATTGTTACTACTGCAAGTACATAGGCGTTAGGTAATAGCCATCGCTGGTGTTCTGACAATTCGACCCAACAACCATTCGCATCTAACCTACCCTTACTTTCTCTCCATTCATTCACCTCTTTCTCAGTTGCCTCGGCTTGTATAGATTTCACGCTTTCGATGGTGTCCTCACACATTCCCACATCAGTAATCCATCTAGCGGGACCTACAACATACATCCGACTCATTGTGTTCCTTGCAGTCTCTTTCGCAACCTCGTCTGCAAATGCATTCCCGCGGCCAACATCATCCTGAATCTTTTTGTGTGCACTGCATTTTACAATTGCAACTTGTAGTGGCAAGGTCAGTGACTCGAGGAGTTCATTAACTAACTGACCATGTTGTATCTTTGCACCATGTGACGTAAGAAACCCACGTTCACGCCACAATCTCCCAAAACTGTGAGCCACACCAAAGGCGTATTGGCTGTCAGTGTACACATTCACTCGCTTTCCTTCCGCTCAAACACATGCTCTGGTAAGCGCAATTAGCTCTGCAGCTTGTGCAGAATTATGGGAAATGCGCGCGGTCTCTATAATGGCGTGTAATGTCGTTACGGCATATGCTGCAGTCGTATCACCATTCGGCAGCTTGAAACATGAACCATCAACCCATAAAGTATTGTTGCATTCAGGAAGGGGAGTGTCCTGTAAGTCTACTCTCCCTTTTGTCTCTTCTTCTGTCCTAAAACAGCAGTCATGGTTATCAATCTTGTCTGTTTCTGTCGGAATGGGTAATAACGTTGTGGGATTCAGTACATCGCACCTCTTTATGTGGATGTGACTTGCTAGCAGTGTAAGTTCGTAACTGGATAGTCGAGCGCTAGTAAGGTGTTGTGTCTTCGTCCTGTTTAGTAAAATGTCTACTGCATGCGGAACCATAACGATCAGAGTATTGTTCATGACTAATCCAGCGGATTGTCGAATGCAGACAGCTGCTGCGGCGGTAGCCCTCAGACAACTTGGTAGGGCTTTAGCCACAGGGTCTAGAGTTGCCGAAAAATACGCGCATGGGCGCTGTCTGTCCCCAAAATGTTGTGTTAAAACTGATAATGCACAACCTTCCTTCTCATTGACATATAATGTAAAAGGCTTACTGTAGTTGGGGTTTCCCAACACAGGAGCCGAACATAATGCATCACGCAACTTGTGGAAACTCGTCTGGCAATCTTCAGACCAAGGCATAGGATTTGGCGTGTCTTTGCAGAGTAGTGCCAGCAAGGGTTTAGCTAGTAGTGAGAAATTCGGTATCCATTGTCTACAGTACGATGTAATGCCCAAGAAGGCTCGAACCTCTCTCTGTGTCCTTGGGGCACTCAGTTCTGCAATTGCCTGTATTCTTTCTGGTGTCAGTCTCCTTCCCTCCTTCGACAAGATGTGACCTAAGTAGGTTACTTCTTGTCGGCAAAATTGTAGTTTGGAAAGAGAGACTTTGTGCTTCATGTCACATAAGTTACGTAATAATGATAACGTAGCTTTCTTGCAAATCTCTTCAGTGTCTGCAGCGATCAGCAGATCGTCTACGTACTGAATCAGAGTTGAACCATTCGGTAGAATAATCGTGTCTAGTTGTGTTTTCAGGGCCTGACTGAATATTGATGGGCTTTCGCAGTAGCCTTGAGGAGCGCACTTGAAGCGGAAGCTTCGTCCTCCTAAATTGAATCCCAAAAATATCTCTGCTCTCCTCGGCAATCGGGATGCTGAAGAAAGCGTTCTTCAGGTCGATCACCGAGAACCAATTTGCTGAAGCTGGAACCATCGTCAATAAAGCAGTAATGTCGGGGACAACTGGAAACTGTGGGATAACTATCTTGTTCACTTCTCTGAGGTCGATCACGAACCTGTACACAGGCTGTTGTAAAGGATCAGTACGCTTTAAGACGGGCAGAACTGGACTGTTACAAACATTTCCTGTTGTTTCTTCGATGACGTCTTTATCAATCAGGTCATAAACAATCGTCAATAATGCATTTTCGCATTCGCTAGATATTTTGTATTGGGGAATACGTGGCAACCTAACGTTGGCTTTCAATGTTATGACATACGGTGCTATCTCCAAACGACCTACATCATTAGAGCCATTAGCCCAAAGTATATCAGGAAGTGATGACAATTCAGTCGGAATATTGTCCTTTGACAAATACATTGGAGAAATGACTTTCTTACCTAAAGTAAGTTGTACTCCCAAGGGGGAACAGTACAAAGTCGCATATAACCTTTTTAGCAAATCTAAACCTAACAAATTTTCACCGCAACCCGTTGTAAGAATGAGGGGTGCTTCTAATTCGCACGGGCCAATAGAAAGAGATATAGGACTGGAGATCGGGTTTCTAACAGGGGCGACAGAGAAACCTACTGAAACATTCATTTCGCCAGACAAAGGTGCGCCAGGAAGTTTCGAGTGCATGATAGAACTTTTTGTAGCACCAGTATCCAGCAGAAATGGCTCTGACACTCCTGACGTAATTACCTTGACATAAGGTCCATTCTGATCTACTGGAACTGAAACAACTCCCTCTCTTTGTCCATGGCTGTCCTAGCAATCGTTACCCTCATTTTCGTGTTCGGTGTAATAGTCGTCAGCATAATACTGAGCTGACCTGGACGACGTATTATTCTGTTGGTCAAAGCTGTTCATCGAATTCTGAGGCGGAAAGGAAGTTGTATTCTGTGTGAAATTTCCACGGCCCCTACCTCTAGGGGCATGTTGAACACCTCTTCCCCTTACACCTGAAGCACCGCTCGAACGTCGCGCAAGAGCCGGACAATTACCTTTAAAGTGACCCTCTTCTTTGCAATACGCACATTGATTCGGGCCATAAGCAATACGCTGATGGGAAAACTCGTTTCCTTGCGCGTTTCTCGAATACTGCTGTTGTTGTTGTTAATTGGGCTGACTAGCCGTACGAGGCGGATAGGCTTGCTGGAGAAGAACTTTAG
Organism: Lissotriton helveticus; assembly: GCF_964261635.1. NCBI lineage: Eukaryota > Metazoa > Chordata > Amphibia > Caudata > Salamandridae > Lissotriton > Lissotriton helveticus. The sequence continues at coordinate 1,253,745,583 of NC_136059.1, read as the reverse complement.
TTTTTAAATCTTTTGTCTTTTTGTCGACTTTATCTAGCTCGTCTTTGCGCCTATTTTCATAGTACTGGGCGGTAGCTAAAATTTGCGCTGACGTAGAGACAGCCCAAGCACTCTCTGAATCTTTCAGTTTATTACACAGTTCAGGGATTAAATTATGTACGAATTTGTCTACAAACAATCTTTGACCACCCTCGGTAGCCATATCCTGACCACTATGATCGGTGAAAGTCTCCTCAAATCTTGTGAAAAAGTCAGACACATTCTCATCTTTCTTCTGCTTGCATGCAGATAGCTTGTCCCAGTTTACGCGTACTTCAGGCATTATCGTTTTCATGTACGCGATAATTCTACCGGGAAGTTCAGCTATTAACGGCTCAGGTTTAGAACCACCAATTTGGCTAGCATCTATAGCGGCAATGTTCGCCCATGAGTCACCTAGTTCTTGGTCATGGTTTGTATGACGTATTTTGCTCCATAGAGGATGTGGAACAACGTTCCCAAACAACATGTCGATATCCGCTAAATTCATTATACATGAGCTTGCAGTTTGTGATAACTCCTTATAATACCCAGTCGGGTTTTTACGAGGATCAGGCAGTGTCTGCTTGAGTGCTAAGACATCGGATCTTTTCCAGGGGACATGTACCCATACACGCTGGAAATGAGGCAGAATTGGTGGATTCGCATTCGCATCACCTTCCCTCCAAACCGGAGGAACCTCTCTCATGGGGTACTGTCTCGCTCTTTTCCCGCCTGGTGCATCGTCTTCGTGACATGATCTAGAGACGTTTCCCTTACTCCTATAAGAGAGCAATAACTCTATCGCTTTCTCAACATCTGCACCTATAATCATACCTTCATAGAACTTAAAGCGTGTACGCCATAGTTCGTTCATTGTGTATTTGGGATCATTTGTCTTCACATCTTCGCCCAGATATACACACATTTCTTCGAATACGTATCTCTGAGTGGGTGCATTCCATTGACGGAAAACTTCCATAACAGACTGAACATCATATCTAACAGTATCCGTAATCCAGTTACGGGCTAGTTCATTCAGCACTTTTCTTTCCTCGCAATCAGGCAGTTGACTACGTAACTGTCTATCTTCTGTTTTAGGGGTCGTTTTAGGCGACCCGAAGAAAGGTGAAAGCAGACCAGTGACGGTACCTGTCACTCTTTGTCTAATAGAAGGAGAACCTTGCGGAGGAGCAAGTGCATCGGAAAAAACAGGCTGAGGCAAAGAAGAAGTAGAGGCAATAGCAGAGGGAGTTGAAGTAGTAGCAGACGTAGTATCATAGACAATAGCTGGAGCTGTAGGCAAAGTCGTAGAAGTAGATGGAGTAGGTAGCAAAGATGGCGGCCCTTGAGAAGGCTGCGCCGGAGAAGTAGAAACAAGCTGAAGAGGAGCTGGCGTTCGTGCAAGAGCTGGGTTACGTGCGCCGGGGCGCGGTATAGTAAAATGCTTTGGCGTTGTAGTAGTGTCTAACGCATACGGTGGAGGTGAGCTTAATAAGTGGGACATTAATGGATCTTTCTCGGATCTCTCCTCTTGATCTTGTCCTTATTTGGTAACATCGGGTAGCATTTATCTACTGCTAATTTCTTGCTCCTAAGTATTTGTTCGCTTTCTTGCTCTTCCTCGTTATCCCTGTATGCAACGGCAGCTTGCACCATTGACATACCTCTTTTATTCCTTTTTGCTAATTTTATTTCTTTCTGTTTGGCTTCTTTGCGCCATAAGCGGAAAGAGTCAAACATCGCCGGCCGGGCTTTTCTCTTAAATAATTTGACCTCTAGGTTATCTAATATTTCTGAGTCGAAACTACCATATTGGGGCCATTTTAAAACACCATCCTTGCGGGTGTACTTTATCCACACTTGATTATATGTGATAGGACCTACGCCGTGCTTTACATAGAGCTCATATGTTGGAGTTCCAATCGGAGGAACCGGACAGGAATCCTCTAATCGGGAGTCCTTACTATAACCAAGACAAAACAAATTTCCAAGTCTGCTAAAACCAGGCATCTTTGCTCACTAGTCTAGCTTCAAACTTCAAAGGATTATCTGTTACGATATTTCTCGTGAATACACAAGTCCTTCGGCTTTGGGGCTTGCAAGTACCAAATCAAAGCGTATCTCAAGGATACCAAAAACTAAGGACAAACTAAGGACTGGGAGACGCTCCACTTATACTTAACTGAAGTATTTGAAGATCGGTGACGTCGCTAGAAGACTCGTCTATCGTTTCGCTCTACCAAGGATCACTGGGTCCAAAACAAAGCGATAGTCAGGGCAGCAGTCCTTTGTAGCCGTCGGGACGCGGGGAACCTCGCAGCAAAGACCTTCGGAACCACGTCGACATACAGGGGTCGCTGAAGGGGCTGGCCGTCCTCTGGAATTTTCACACGAAGCTCCTCACGAACATCTGGCTTGGACCGTCGCCGCTTGATACCGCCCCGAGTTGGGCGCCAACTGAGGTAACGGGTTTTTAGGAACCCGTTTGGTGCCAGGGGATAACACCCGAAGACCTCTGAGTTCTCCCTGTTCCGGACCACAGAAACACGGAGTCTTCTAGTCGCAGTCAGAGATCAAGTTTTATTGGCAGCTACCAAGTAACAGAAGTCCTAGAAGCACGACAAGCACGGGTCATGTGTTCTCAGGAGACTGTTCGTTTTTACAGAACTAGCCTTCTCCTTATATACAGAAATAATAGCTGCAAGCAAGAATTCTTGAGTTTATGATATGGCTATTCACATATTTCTACAATAATACAAAAGAGCGAAGTCATGTAGGCAAGCCCGTATTTTAGATGTCCAATTCGTGATAGATTACCCAGCCAAGCCCGGAACTCCCATCAGATATCGGTGAAGCCCCAATAAAAGAAGGCACCTCCTAGTCATAAAACTGGCCATAAACAGGGAGCGTGGACAGGTGTGTATGTGTGTAGAAAACATGATCTGTACGCGATGAATGGTTTGTGGTATGTTGTGCATTGATGCTATCGTGTTTGGCCACTGGGCGAGGAGCTGCCCAAACAGGTTTGGCTGGAGGCAAGGGAGTCAGTTGGGACAGGTCAGGGGGGAGTCAGGGAAGGTGGACGTGTCCTTTGAGATCAAGCTCGACCTTTAATTGACTTATCATG